>NC_059368.1:7977500-8675000 GCF_019703515.2 Myxocyprinus asiaticus | reverse complement strand
AAGTGCTTAGTAACCTTATCTGTGTATCTTGTCTATATCCTATTTTTTAACTCCTGTCATGACCATATAAAGACAGTAAACAGAAGTTCATCAGCTTACAACAGTAGTCCCACTGTTAAAAGAACAATTTAGAGCTTTCTTCTGCTGAACACAAATGAATATGTTTAGAAGAGTATCTCAGCTCTCTAGATCCATACAATGCAAATGAATGTTTCTGACCCCACACACTCTTTCCACGCTCACATCTCCTCTCTCACAAAAACTGCTTTCTATCATCTACGTAACATTGCGCGAATCTTAGCACCAAAGATGTAGAAACTCTTGTTCATGCATTTATTAATTCTAGACTTGACTATTGCAATGACCTCTTTTCTGGCCTCCCGACTAAAACAATAAACAAACTGCAGTACATCCTCCCACATCACTCCCATACTTTGTAGGCTACACTGGCTACGTGTCTTCTATCGTATCCAATACAAAATTCTCCTTGCAACATTCAAAGCTTTAAATGGTCTTGCCCCCTCATACATCACTGACCTTGTACGCCGCTATACCCCACTACGCTCACTCAGGTCATCTGATTTGGGCCTATTATTCATTTCACGTTGCAATCTGAACTCACTAGGTAGTAGGGCTTTTTGCACACTTGCCCCTTCTCTTTGGAACTCTATCCCTCAGTCTCTCCATGATCACACCTCCATACATGATTTCAAAATCAATCTCAAAACATATCTCTTTGACCTATGCTTCTCTGACTCTTATTTTTATTTTTTTTGGTTTTGTTTTGTTTACACACATCCTGTAAAGCGACCTTGAGTTTGAAGAAAGGTGCTATATAAAATAAACATATTATTATTATTATTATTATTATTATTATTATTATTATTATTATTAAGGGTGGCCAGAACATCGAATCTCCAAAAATCACATAAAGGCAGCATAAAAGTAATATGTTAGACTCCAGTGGGTAAGTCCATATCTTCTCAAGCAATATGTTAGGTATGGGTGAAAAACAGATTCATATTTGAGTGCTTTTATACTATAAACCCCACTTTCACTTCCACATTCTTCTTCTTTTGTTTTTTGGCAATTCACATTCTTCTTGCATATCGCCACCTACTGGTTGGGGCTGGTCAAAGGTGATTTATAGAAAAAAAAAAAAAAAAGAAACAAAAAGACTATTACTATATTGATCTGTTTCTCATTTTGCTTCTGAAGATGTGGATTTAACCTCTGGAGTCTTATGAATTACTTTTATGCTGCCTTTATGTGATTTTTAAAGATTTACATTTCTGGCCACCATTCACTTACATTGTATGGACCAAAAGAGCTGAGACATTCTTCTAAAAATCTTAATATTTGTTCTGCAGAAGAAAGTCATAAACATCTAGGATGGCATGAGGGTGAGTATATGATAAGACAATTTTCATTTTTGGGTGAGCTATACTTTTAAGATACTGTCAGTGCTTTAACAAAAACACAACACATTTCTGCTTTTAAACCCTCCGGAATGTCTTGCCCAATAGACATCAATTGTAATTGCATTACTGTTAATACGGTTTAGCAAACGGAGAGACGAGTCAAAATTATTTAATCACAGATTGCCACAGATGCTGTAGCTAGAGCTAAAGTTGTACTGAACCTGGGAGATAACCATTAGGGTAAATAGTGCCAGCTTTTGTTGACTATAACCATAATTTCTATGGCAGATGGTGCTGATTTCAGCAGACTGAATTTGAACAGAATAGTGTGCATGTTTGTTTGTGTGTGAATGAATACCAGTTTTATTTCATACACTATAAAAAGGTCAAAGCTACTAATTGTCTTGGTCTGTTATACTGTAGATGTCTGACTTACTAGAGCTCTTCCACTGTGGGCAAACAATGTGAAAAGCAACTTGTCAGAGTATTAAATTGGATAAGCTGTCACTCGTCTTACATACTTCCTAACATTTGTCTTTTTGCAGCCTAGAACTGCAAGCAAGGACAATGCAGTTTGTGCGGGCAGCATATGGTAAAGAACAGAAACAATTCAATGTTTATCAAAGTGCTTCACATTAAATTGACTGCCTGAAGTATTTATCCTTGTCTAATAGGTCTAGAACAGGAGCAAAATGATCTGACAAATGCTCTAAATGGAGCAGCCAAGCATTCACTGATTTGTTAGTTAATATACACTGCCATTCAAAAGTTTGGGGTCACTTGACTGAAATGTTCTCATGATCTTAAAAACCTTTTGATTTGAGGGTGTATGCTTAAATGTTTGAAATTAGTTTTGTAGGCAAAAATATAATTGTGCCAAAATATTAATTTATTTAATTATAAAACTAAAATTGTATAAAAAAAGAAAAGAAAAAAGTTTTTGAAATTGATGACTTGGACTGAATAATAAAGAAAAGCAGCTACTAAGTGCCCAGTATTGATGGGAACTCCTTCAATACTGTTTTAAAAGCATCTCAAGGTGATACCTCAAGAAGATGGTTGAGAAAATGTCAAGAGTAAATTTTTCTTCAAATTCTGTGCAAAGGCTGGCTACTTTGAAGCTGCTAAAATATAACACAGTTTTGATTTATTTTAGATTTTTTTTAGTCACAACACAATTCCTATAGTTCCATTTCTGTTCTTGCATAGTTTTGATGACTTTACTATTATCCTTAAATGTTAAAAATAATAATAATAAAGAATGAGTAAGTGACAAACTTTTGACCGGTAGTGTAGCTCCTCACCATATCTGCACTTAGCACAAGTGCTCCTATCACCTCCAGTGAGGGCATTTTCCTCCCTCAGTGTGGGTCATCATTGTTTCTGTCCTCACCACTAATGTTGTTCACTTTCATGCTATTATTCATTTTGGCTTTACCACCTGGTGCCATGGTATGTGTCTAATTCATGTTGCGGCCCCTTTTCAGGCTGTAGGTGGTTATGTAACTGTGTTCTGAGTGCAGAACTTGATTTTAATGCTTCTTTATAAAATGTTCACAGTTAAAGGCATTTCAAAGACAGCCCCTCTTCTACTTATAAAAGAATTGTGTGATTTCCACAAATCCACAATTTTGTGATTGTGGGCTTGTAATGCTTTTATATGATAGGGCAGTGGAGAGAGACACAAAGTTGTTGGGGGAGAGAGAGGAGTTATGAGATGAACTCAACTCAAACTTGAGTTGGAATTGAACTCGGCTCAGATGCTTAGTGAACACACGCACTAGCAATTAGTGATGGGTAAAAAAAAAAAAAGTGATTTTCCGATAAATAAAAAATCTTCATTTGAACTATCCCGATATCAATTCTTAAAATCACATGATCTATCTTTTTCTTTATGCCAGGGATGCTCATTATGTCAACCACTGGTAATAGGCCAAAAGGTGAATCTTAAAGATCACTTCTTATTTCTTTTGTATCAAAATATTAGACTTGAGGTGTAAATGCAGCCTAATGGAGCTGCTGATATCTAGTATGTTGTTAATGTTAATCAAACAAAAAAAAAAGAGTAAAAAATAAAACAACTATAAAAACACTGCTGTTGGCTGTATAACTTTAGTAGCTTTAAAAATAATTTTTGTATTATAATGATACAGATATTTAAGTAGTTTCATTTCATTATTTTCTCAAATTTTTCTTGAATCATTGATACGGCACTGTTTTCTTAATTTGTATCTTTGTTCTATTGCTTGCCATTTGTTTCTTTGTTCTTTATTACAGACAGTTTACTTGTCTTGAATAACAACTTGATAAATTAAAACAGTGTTTACTCACATTAGCATTTTGCTGTGCTATCAAAATTGATATAGAGATCATGCTATTTCTTTCTTATGTAAGCAAAATGGACATTATAATTGAAAATACACAAATTAATCAGAATCAAATCAGGAAATCTGTAGCGATACCCAGCCAAACAGTACAATCTCAACTGATTTCCATCTTTGTAATAATTCAACAGTCATGAAAAATTAAATCCCACAAAGGATAAAAACCACCGTAAAAGTAGTCCATATGACTCATGCACTATATTTAAAGTCTTCTGAAGCCATACGATAGCTTTGTTTTGAGGAACAGATGTAAATTTAAATCATTAATGACCTCAGATCTTGCCTTTAACCAATTCAAATCATAGTCCAAGGTGGGGAAACAACCCCTTGCCCCTTCTACATTAGTTTTGGAGGTTTTTGTTTAAATTAAAATAACGTTTATAAAGTTAAGAACTTACTTGTGTAGTTTCAGTTTTCAATAAGTATGAAAATGGACAAGTTTGACATGCTAGCATAGTCACTAATGATTCAAGATAATTGGAAAACCTCCCCAATAAAATATTAGGTTGCTGGAGTTTTTAAACACTCAGTGACAAGCTGTTTTCTGTTCTAAGGGGTCCTCAGTGGTGCTATCATGCTTCATTTAGCCTTGCGTTCCTGTGCATTGAGAGCTCCGGAGACAAGATCATAATCATATTCAGTGTCTGTTGAGAGCATGAATCATAGCAATCTTGAGGTTCTGTGGTATGAATTTATAGTCTCTTCTGAATCTGTTTAATTAAGTAAATCTAGAGATGATCTTATGTAGAGGAAAATGATACGTGGTAGAGTAGTATGAAACCCGCATAAACCCTTTATTAGGACGAGGTGATAAACAGCTCATATATTTAAATTAAACAATATATTTTGACAGATGTGTCAGAACATGAGACAACTTTATGGACTGTGCCAACCATGATTTGATTTTTTTTATGTGGTCTGATTTGGACTGTCTTATGTGGGCTTTATTATTATTCCATCTGTCTGCTGGAGTACCCAGCACTCCAGGCAAAAAAGAGGTGGGGAGGCCTATTTTTACAGACAACCTTGGCCCAGATTTGGCTGGAGAAAGACTGAGGGTCTCTGTTGATGACGTTTCCTGAACACATATGTTTCGGCATATGCTTCTCGTTGCATGCGCATAAAAGCGATTCACTGCATGAGCATAACATTTGCACAGTGTGTAATGTATAACAGTGTATTGATGTATAATATCTAATTGTAGCATAAAATTAAAATTTTAACGTTGATTGCAGCTTTTAAATCCGCAAAGTATTTGTTCAATTAGCTGTTAAGATGACACGACTGCCACAGAGTTAGAAATTACAATAGCAGTAAGTGTGTCATGATTTGCTTTTTGGATCTTGATGCAGCTGTTTCCTTTTCCACTTGCACATTGAACGATCATTACTATTGTTTAATCCTTGATTACTATATATATATATATATATATATATATATTATCTGCACTTAGAATCTTATTTATCCTCAGAACATTTTTTTAATTAAGATTTTTTAATCCAACCCCAGTTTTTTTTTTTCTGTTTGCGCTTTGAAAATCGTTACTATTGTTTAATCCTTGATTACTTCATTTTTTTAATCTCTTAAACACAACTCAAAAAACAGAAAATCAAAAACATTAATGAGCCAATACATCCCATGAGGGAGCAGTTAATTTGAAAGCACAATTAGCTTTTGAAGACATCAAAATATTGTTCTGTTGAAAGAAAGAAAAAGTAGATTATTGACTAGTGGCCGGATTCACAAAACATTCTTAATTCTTCTTAACTAGTATTGTCTTCTTATTTTCTAACTTAAGAAAAAAGTTCTATTTTGTACTCATAAAGAGACTTCTTAAAAGTGTTCTTATCTGTCTAATTATTTACTCATTATTTATCTTCAGAACTTTTCATTAAAGTTTTTCCAAAGATTTTTGTGAATTTGGTCCTAGTTCTTTTCATATAGACATTGAAACATTGTCACTCATACACACCATTTTTAATCTGTTGTGATGATCTGACTGTATTAGTTTGGACTACAGGGGCCAGTTTCACGAAAATGTTCTTAAGAAAAAAATTAAGAAAATTCTTAGGATAAATTATAAGAAGTTCGTAAAAAAGTTCCTAAGTGCAGTTCTTGAAAAATTATGAAGAAGTTCTCAAATATTTCCTTAAGGACATCTTAATTTTTTCTTAAGAATAAAAAGACAGGCTTGACATTGTCTGATCAGCCTGCTCATGGGCTTGCCTTGTCTAATAGCCTACAACAAATTCAATACTTCAACACTGGTAAATTTAGCAAGCACCTCGCAAACATTGTTTTGAATGTAAAGTGCGTGAGATTTGTTAGTTTAACAACACTACCCGTCATAGGAGAATTACTTGCTGCTAACTATTTGATAACTTTTAATATGACATGGAGGAAAAGAAAAGAAACTTCAGTAGACAAGAGCTGGATGTTCTTGTTGAGGAAATAACTGCAAGGAAAAAGTTCTCCTTGGGAAGCTTGGTAATTATATCACGTCAGAAATTAAGAGGCGGGTAAATGGGAAAAGGGTGGCGGAGGCTGTCTCCGCTGTGCCCAACTCCAATAGGGATGTGGATGGGGGGTGAAAAGGAAAGTCTCAGCTTTCTGATGTTATAATTATTATGTTTCTCTGAACTCTTAAGATTGCAGAAAGAGAGCGCTATATGCAGCACATCCGTTTGAATAAGCATGATTATTCACCACATTAAAAAGCTTCAAAACAACATTTATTGTTTGAATTTGATGGTAACATTTACATATAACATATAATTAAACCCAAATGTTCTTTGGTCTAAAATCAAATTTCTGTGTAAAACAGCCCATTGTGACTTCAGACTCGACATGAAAAACCCAGTAAATTCATTAAACATCTTACCTTTTAGAATTTAAGACAACTGTGAGGTTAACCTAACTTTAAGATGTTATTTATGATGATTTTTAAGAAAAAACATTTTCGAGAATTTGAATGCTTCAGAAGTTTTTTTTTTTTTTTTTTTTTCAGGAATACAAAATATTCGTAACTTTTTTCTTAAGTTAGAAATTAAGAAGAAAATGGTAGTAAAGAAGAAATTTCTTAAGAATGTTTAGTGAATCTGGCCCCAGAAATTGACCCTTCGCTAAGCCCCACATTAAAAATGTTCTGACCAATCCTGTCTTGGCAACTGGTGCCCCTCCGCCATTACTCTGACAAGCGTTTGCCTTTTTACAATGAAAGCCTACAGGAGTAATGTGTGTTTGAGTAGTTTCAAGTGGCATTTTATCGAAATGATAAAAAACAAAACAAAAAAAAAACCTTGTTGCTGGGTCACTCATAATAGTGATACGAGGTACCTAGAGAGGGTACACACAGTGTTTTTTTATTACTTTTTAAAATACTGAGGAGAGCATATTATGGATTAAAGTATGTCATTTCTCATTCCCAAATGAGCATAACATCATCAAGGACACCTACATTTCCTCCAAAGTAAATTAAAGCTAACAACTTAACATTAGTACATTTACGTATCGATTCAGGTCTTATTAAAGGTGATAGTAAATAAAGAGTTCATACAGTATCATGAGTGTGTTATAAGACATTATAA
This sequence comes from Myxocyprinus asiaticus, assembly GCF_019703515.2. Taxonomy (NCBI): domain Eukaryota; kingdom Metazoa; phylum Chordata; class Actinopteri; order Cypriniformes; family Catostomidae; genus Myxocyprinus; species Myxocyprinus asiaticus. The sequence goes on along the minus strand of NC_059368.1, from coordinate 8,667,608 downwards.
GCAGTTCTTTTTACTTACACTAATGTTATGAGGTTTGTAATCGCTATCAAGTGACACTTTTCTCTTTTTATGTGACCGTGATAATCGTTTGCCTTAATTCTGATTCACAGTCTGCAGAGTTTTCATTCAAATTACTGTGTAATCTAATAATTTATTTTACAAAAAATGACCGATAAATATGCTTTACAATGTTACTCTTCATTCCAGCCCACGTAATAATATTATCCATTTTGTTGAAGAGAATATTTAGCAAAATGTCACGCCATTTACGGCAGTCTCCCATTCATTCCTATGGGGAGTTCTGCAGAGCTTGTCAGAGCGTGCAACGGTAACCAAGGCGGGCGGAGCTTAGCGAAGTGTCAATTGGACAACTTAATGCTGTGTGCATTATATGGTGTAGAATCAGTGCCGATGAGGTAGGAGATCATCCCCTGCTGCCCTCCCTCTACCTTCATCTCACATTCCTGCCCTGGGCATCCAACTATTTAAACTTCTGAACTGTGTCACATACTCAAGCAATCACCAAGTACCTGCACCCTTATGGTTCCTTCAACATCCACAGATGCAGACCTAAATTTCTGCAAATTCCACATACGCAGCTCGTTAACGATTCAAGAGGAAAACGTTTCACTTCATGCAAAAATATAAATGCTTCGTTACATGCTTTATTTTCCAGTCCCCTTGCTAAATGTCAAGCAGCCTCAAGCAGTTTCTCTATTTTTACTTTTACATCCGTCTTTAAGTGACTTCATACAGATGAGTTCAGTAAAAGAGTGGTATGATGAAAAATGTCTCTGCTTTTCCACTCTCCATATCCTCAACCCATCTAGTCATGTGTATGTGTGACTGTTGAACCCGTCGCTGAAGAGTTTTTTGCTCTGATTAATTATTTTTCATGGTCATTTCTTGCACGGCTTATCTCTCTTCTTCAGCCCATACTGGTGACTTTTGAGAACTAGACAGCCAGATAAAGGATCCCCAAATAAAATGTACCATGCTACTAGTCTGACTACTGTTGGGCTCAAAATAAAACATGGAGTGGTATGGAATGGGTAAAAAATTTGCATGAATAGTTGTGTGCACATGCCAACCTTCAGTTTAATTAATGGTGCTTCCTAGGGGAAGTGTTTCTATTGCTTTTGCTCATACTTAGAGTTTGAGCTCCTACTTAGGCATTTGAACGAACTTCTAACCCAAAGTATTAAACTTTTATTCGTAAGTTTAATACCCTAAACTTGCCCTGTACAGTTTATGCTACGGTCATGAGCGATACCTTAAAGCTGTACTATGTAACTTTGTGCTCTGTAGCGACATCTGTGATTGAAATTTAAAATTGCGAGCAATCTGCGGAAGAACATTTTGCATCAGTCGTTTTTTGACACTGCTCCTCTAGCGGATGAATCTCATGATTTGAGCTTACCTAAACATCGCCTGTGTGTGATCATGACTGGAAGATATTCAGAGCCGGAGTCATAACCTGCTATTTTCACGTTGCTATTATTATGTTATACAATTAAACATTTAGAAATGAAATATTACTTGCTTTGATGAAGATAAACAACACTCTTATTGACATATTTTGAATGAATGAATTGTACACTTTTCTAACACTACACTCAAAGTGCTTTTACATAGAGAACAGGCGACTCTCCTCAATCACCACCAGTTGCCAGTATATTTTAATCTGATTATTGAAGTGTTTTATCTACTAATAATGTCTGTATTGTAGCCTACTACAATTTAATAGGTGAAACTTGTGATATTGCTGATTCAAGTTAATTGTAAGGCTTCATTATTTTTACATTATGTAGTGTTAATCTCATCAATGAAATCATTGACGAAAACATTCTTTGACTAAAGGTTTTTGATTTCATCAATGATAACAAAGACGAGACGAAAATGGTGCATCATGACGATAAATAAATGATTTTATTAAAGCATGCTATTGACAAAAAATGACGACAAAACTTATACTTCAAGATATTTACAGTGCAAGATATAAACAGAAGAAGAAACACCTTGAGAGTCTGTAAATAGAAGAAGATATTAGATATGGATTCATCTAATCCATTAATCCAGTGGGTTGGACATTTCTCAGCTTGAGCTGTGTAAACTGAACGCGCTAACACCGGCAAAACGAACCACTTTAAAATGGGGTAAATACCTCTTTCAGATGCATCCTATTTATACATGAGATTCATCAGTATATCCACAACATTTATGGAACAACTTACATCTGCACAGTGAAATGAATGAACATGTAAGCTTGAACTAAATGACACGCTAGTCAGAATATGTGTAATTTGCATTGCGTAATTTACGTTGTGAATACACGGTTTTCATAAGAAACACACTACACACAATGTAATATCCATCTCTAAAGCATGAATAATTCAGAATACAGGCTAACTTCTAGAAAAGTAGCTAATACTCCCATCTATACATTATTATTTCAGGAGCTCAAGTTTTTCACAACAAGAACAGGCCTATGTACATTTATACTGTATGGTTGATACATGTTTACTTCAGAAAATGTTTAGGCCTATACATGTTTTTCTAAATATTTGAATATTAGATTAAAGTATGGTCTGTTACAGTTTGACACTTTTTTTGTCCATTTTGCACATCAAGTAAAATATATTATTTTTGTTGACTAAACTTTTTTTTAAGAGTAAAACTGACTAAAATTAATGTAAATGACATGACGAAATATTGACTATTTTTAAAGGCCATTTTTGTCAAAAGACTAGAACTGTGACAAAAAAATAAAAAAATAACATGGCATTTGATAAAGCAAGTGAAGCTCTAGGCCTAATAACACTGTAAACTAAAAACATAAAACGAGCAATAATGGGCATAAAATATACTTTAAGCATGAAAATAATATGTACCAGAAGTCAGATGTATTGGTAAACATGCACAGTACCCCTGACGACATAGATACATCACGATCGGTTAACGCACGTGAAATGTTTGATTTATAAAAGCATGACAGCCCTACCAGACAACAACTGTATCCAATTCCAAGCATTATAGCAGGTAAACAATTTTGTCAAACAGATGATAAATAAACATCCATCCAGGCTGCAACGATGCCATCCTGAACTGTGTGATTGTGACTGATTGAACGGCGTCCTCAGCCGGAACAAGCGACAGCTGGCACTTCTTTCCTGTGTTTACGGACATGACGTTATGATGCAAAGAGGAATGACATAAGCCAGCGATTTAGCGCCAAATCCGACCCAACAGCTCAAAATACAAATCATTTTTATAGGCTTAACGAAAAGATTTGGGGTAAGGTAAGGACACTGATTTGGACACTGATTGTTTATGCACTTTTGTTCATTTTTAACCAAAAAAATCTTACATAGTGCAGCTTTAAATCACGTGCCTTGGGAAGGGTAGCTGTGTTATTACTTTTCTAAGCAATTGAACTTAAAATTTTTGTCTGGTGGATGATTAAAAAAGAAACCATAGTCTTACTTTGACTTGAAGCATACAGTATCTAGGGATCAGAACATCATAGAATCATTTTCGTTGAAATCCTTTTTCAGTTTCCTAACATCATCGTTTTCCAAAATATGCAGTAATGGAGAGCTTTTCCAAAAGGCTTAATTTTTCTTGGAGAAAAATTCTGTTTCGGTGTGGATGAGAGGCATTAATGTAGCAAAAGCTATGTTTTTCAAATGAAAACAAATTTGTGTGGATGTGGCCTTAAGAAAATGTTAAAATCTAGTTCCTCTGATGACATCACAATTAACATGTACATGCAACTGTGAGTCACTCCATTGACATAAGTAACACTCAAATTGTAATGAGTCAGAATAAACACTGATTTCCTATTGAGATTGTTAGATGTGCCTTTCACATAATGTATTCCTCTCACAAAAAGGCAAGACAGTAATTACTTGATGGTTGCACCTTGCTGAGATGTTCAGTGTTGGTTCAAAATGTAAGCTTCATAATGGAGTTTTGAATAGGCAACATGCTGTGTGCTGTTCTGCTGTCATTTTCCTCTCCAGATAATTGATGTCCTCTAAATGGTATTTTACAATTGTTCGCATTTATTTCTGTTACTCGTCTATTACAGGCATATGTAGAGTTTATATAACAGGCATATTTATGCCTGATAGTTGTTTGATAGGAATTGATGCTTCTGGCTTTTTCAAAGAAAAAGAGGGGTCAGATTATAATTAGACATTACTCTCTTTGCCCCATCCTCCGAGAGCCAGAGCTCTGTTTAATTCATTTTTTAGGTCTCTCCTCTCAACATCGATGAAATAAAATCAAACAAAATTATGGAAAGTTGTTCTACATTTTAATTGAGCTTTACATTAAACAGATATTGCAGAATAAAGAATGGTATAAACATATTTTTGTATAAACTGTATAAACATAAACATCTCCATTTAAGTATGAGAAACATCCGAGTCACAACAGTGCCATTGTAGCCTAAACTCTAGCTGGCTAATCAATTTAAAAGACATGGGGAAAAAACTGTTAGGAATACGGGTGCGATGTGATTGGCCTAATTGCAGGGGACATTTTGTTTTAACTTGTGGCAGGAAAAATAATTAATCAGAGCAAAAAACTCTTCAGCGACGGGTTCAACAGTCACACATACACATGACTAGATGGGTTGAGGATATGGAGAGTGGAAAAACGGATACCCGTAGATCAGTGCTACTCTTAATGGGTCTCATTCGCTTATAATTGTGTATAGGTTGTGCAGAAAAGGTTTTCATAACTTTATGCTGTCTTGAAAAACACTCTTGCTTCAAAGCACACGTAACAAGATCTCAGAGCCAATTGTGCTGTTCTCTAAACCAGCTGAAACACAAACATTTGAGTCGTTTGAATATCTTAAGCTTTATGCCTAGGCCTATACTACAGGTAAACCCATCACAGATCGAGCTATAACACACATTATTTTTGGCTCTCTGAAATACATTGCTGTGAAAATGTATTTGCCTACTAGTATTTTCCTGATTTCTTATGTTTGTTTGTTTTTTTTGTTTGTGTGTATATTTCATACTAAATTGTTTCAAAAATTCAAACAAAATCTATCATAAAACAAAGGCAATCTGAGTAAACACAAAGTACAGTTTATAGATGATGTTATTTATTGAAGCAAAAAATTTATCCAATACCAACTGGGCCTGTTTGAAAAAGTATTTGCCCTTTAGGCCTTGTTCAGACTGCCACTAAAAATCAAATTTTTTGCATATCCAGATTGTATCCAGATGAGTTTTTGATAGTCTGGACAGCAAAAAACCACATGAAATGTGATTTTTCTGAATCTGATTCAAACTACTTCGGGAGGTGGATTCAAATGCGATTGAAATCTGATTTTTTCAGATGTGTCTCAGTCCGGACGCTCTGGCTGCTCAAATCAGATTTCAAATGGTCTTTTGTGTCACTCTTAATGCGACACACAACGATGACGTCAAAAATCAGTGATTGCAGCACGGAACATCACAATATTTACTCCTGGAGTTCTGCACCGCGACTGGACAGGGCGCTTATTTGGAGAGCGAGATGATGCACCTCCATTTTTCCCGCATCTGTTTTGAAAGCATCGTCACGTGGGTACGCCTACGTCATTACCAAAGCAACCAATGCAGATAGGTTGGTTATGTCTGAACGCGCAAATCTGATTTGATCACTTGCAATTAATAGTGCGGACAGTCTGCCTGAAAAGATCTGATTTGAGAAAAAATCAGATTTGCCTGCAGTCTGAACATAGCCTTAGTTACTAAATCCCCAAATCTATGAAACTGCATTCATAATGGGGTTCAGCTGTACTAGACACACCCAGGCCTGATTACTGCCAGCCCTGTTCAATCAAATCAACATCTAAATAGAACTTTTTTTTTTCTTCACTCTTTCATGAAGTTGGCTAAAATGTCTCACCCAGTAGCACAATATGCCAAGGTCGAAAGAAATTCCAGAAATGATGAGGAAAAAGGTGATTTAAATACATCAGTCTAGGAAGGGTAACAAAGCTATATCAAAGGCTCTGGGACTCCAAAGAATGTCAGTAAGAGCCATTATCTCCAAATGGCGAAAAATTGGCACAGTAGTGAACCTTTCCCTGAAGTGTCCAACCTTCCAAAATTCCTCCAAGAGCATAGCGACGACTCATCCAGGAAGTCACAAAAAAAGCCAAGGACAACATCCAAGAAACTGCAGGCCTCTCTCGCATCAATAAAGGTCACTGTTCATGACTCCACTATCAGAAAGACACTGGCCAAAAATGACATTCATGGAAGAGGGGCAAGGCAAAAACCCCTGCTAACCCAGAAGAACATTAAGGCTCGTCTGAATTTTGCCAAAACACACCTTGATGATTCTCAAACCTTTTGGGAGAATGTTCTGTGCACTGATGAGTCAAAAGTGGAACTGTTTGGAAGACAGGGGTCCCGTTACATCTGGCATAAATCAAACACAGAATTCCACAAAAAGAACATCATAGCAAGCATGGTGTTGGTAGTGTGATGGTGTGGGAATGCTTTGCTGCTTCAGGTTCAGGGCGACTTGCAATAATTGAGGGAAACATGAATTCTGCTCTCTACCAGAAAATCCTAAAGGAGATCGTCCGGTCTCAGTCTGTGAGTTGAAGCTGAAGTGCAACTGGATTATGCAGCAAGACAATGACCCAAAGCATAAGAGTAAGTCCACTTCTGAATGGCTCAAAAGAAGCAAAATTAAAGTTTTGGAGTGGCCTAGTCAAAGTCCTGACTTGAACCTGATTGAGATGCTGTGGCAGGACCATAAATGGGCAGTTCATGTTTGAAAACCCTCCAATATGGCTGAACTATAGTTCTGCAAAGAAGAGTGGGCAAAATTCCACCACAGCTTTGTGAAAGACTGATCTCCAGTTATCAGAAGCGTTTGGTTGCAGTTGTTGCTGCTAAAGGTAGCACAACCATCCAATAAGTTTAAGAGGGCAGTTAGTTTTTCCACAAATGGTATAGGTGTTGGATAACTTTTTTGTGTCAATAAATATCTATATATATATATATATATCTGAAAGCTGTATTTTTTGTTTACTCAGGTTGCCTTTGTTTTATGTTATATCTCGTTTGAAGATCTAAAACAATTTAATATGAAAATACACAGAAATAGAAGAAATCAGGAAGGGGGCAAATACTTTTTCAAATCACTGTATGTAAAACAAAGGAACCTGTAGGGCCACTTTGTTATTCAATTTCTAATTTATATATAAATGATTATACCCAGTCATCCGGGTATTGCGAATCATCTTTCGTTTATTCATTTATTGGCAAGTAGTCTTATAATAAGGTGGATAATGAGAAGTCAAACGGTAATTTTTAATAACTCTGACGCAAACCGGAGGTGGAATTCAGTGGTTTCTAGAGAGCCAACAATTTATTTCTTCTTATGTCATAAAAATGTATGTGATTTATTTTATTTTTTGGGATTTTCTCCCCCTTTTCTCCCTAATTTGGCATGCCCAATTCCCAATGCGCTCTAGGTCTTCGTGGTGGTGTAGTGACTCGCCTCAATCCGGGTGGCGGAGGATGAATCTCAGTTGTCTCCACGTCTGAGACGTCAATCCGCACATCTTATCACGTGGCTTGTTGAGCGTGTTACCACGGAGACCTAGCACGTGTGGAGGCTCACACTATTCTCCGCAGCATCCACGCACAACTCACCACGTGCCCCACCGAGAGCGAGAACCACATTATAGCGACCACGAAGAGCTTAACCCAACGCGACCCTACCCACCCTAGCAACTGGGCCAATTGGTTGCTTAGGAAGCCTGACTGGAGTCACGCCCTGCATTCGAACTTGCAACTCCAGGTGTGGCAGTCAGCGTCTTTACTTGCTGAGCTACCAACGCCCCTGATAACGTTATTTTTAACGCAAATCAATATTTCCATTTTAATATGTATTTGATCGGTAGCCGTGTAATAAGTGGGATAATGTACAGTCAGCTGGTCATTATCACAAAATATTATAAAGTTGACTTAACGCAATTCATGTTTACACAGCATTGCAGATCTGATTTGTGTGTACTTGTGGTTTCAATTGATTATAAATTTTATCCTAAGTTTAGAATAAATTAAAGTACAAGCATATTGATGTATCAAAATTGCTTCGTAAAACATTCACACTTGGGTTGTATTGGCCTTCCAAGTTAGGCTGTGAATCAAGGGATCGGTGATCATTTTAGGAAGCACTTCACTTTCACTTTCTTTTCTTTCTTTTTTTCGCCTTGACAAAGATCACAGTCTACAACAACAAATGCAAAATTTCTAATGCAATTGAATTGTAAATATAAGCATAATAATGGAAATGTAAATAAATAATGGAAATGGAAATAAACCATTCATCCTGTAGGATCAATATCACTGTTTTGTGGTGTAAGACAGCTGTATAGATCTATAGAATGTATGGCATGCATGTGTCCTGTAGCTTAAATAAGTGAACTATTGGTGTGAACGAGACTGAGACAGTGTCATTGTGAAACTTTGTTTTCTGATGTCAAACATAGAGCCTGACTGCTCGATCATCATGAGGATACATGAGCTTCAGTTCATTGGTGGAGTTCGTATTTCACTCGACTATAGTTAATTTTTCAAGCTAATGGTATTTTCTCAGAGCTCTGTCAGATAATTTATGTATCTTATACTGCTCATTATTAAGTGTTTATCTGGTTTCCTCTTGCAGCGAGACAGTTGGGCAAATACTGCCTTTGGACTGCACCATTTTTGGGGGGATGGGTGTGTGTATACTTGATCTAATTTCTGTAACAAAAAACTTTCAAGACCTTTGGAAAAGCCACTTAACGTCAACAAATACTCAACAACATATAGTTTTAAATGACTAGTTCACCAAAAATGAAAATCTGTCATCATTTATTCACAATCATCTTTATCTTTTTTTTCTTTTTTGTCAATGAAAGTGAATGATGACTTAGGCTGTCATTCCTATTAACATCTCATTTTGTGTTCAGTAAAAGAAAGTAAGTCACATGGGTATGGAACAACATAAAGGTGAGTAAATTATGATGTTTTTTATTTTATTTTATTTATTTATTTATTTTTTTTTAGTGAACAATCCCTTTAAGATATTTTGTTAATATTTAGTTTCCATGTTTTTACATTTGTTACATGCAAGTACCGTTTTTGCAATAATACAAGCCTATTATATCAAGAGCTGCAAGTGATTTTTTTTTTTTTTTCACACCAACTATGGCACAAATGTTTGTCACCCTCAGAAAAGTTTGTATACCTGAATGTAAGTGAAATGGACATTCATTAGCATACTGTATTGCAAAATACAACTCATCTGACAATACTTCAACTTTATTTTTTTACACTTGCCTTTGAGAATTCTGTTTGGACACCAGTGACAATCAACAGTTCGAAGTCTGTTTGGAATGTAAGCTCAGGAAACATACAATGGAAAGCTTACGTATTTATTTGTGTGGTTTCTTTTTTTTTTTTTTTGTAAACAAAATGACAGCAGTGTGAAGAGGTCCAATAGGTTGCATTGTTTCATTTTAACATCTTATTCCCGCCTTGTGTAAATATGCATTATTTAATGAGTTTAGGGGCCATTCACACAGAAGGTGGTCTTGTACTCAATCTGCACTAAAATAATTTGTTTTGGCCATTTGCGTTCTAAGACACTTTCAAATTAAAAAAAATAAATAAATCACATTTTAAAACGTGTCTCAGTCTATTCCGCTGTGCTCCTGTCTACCAGTTTTTGAAAGAACGCATCCTGTGTGAACAGCCCCTAAGTCTATGTTCTGCCACAATACACATGGCATATCATTAGAACCATACAAATCTGTATGTGGGGGTCTCGGTAATCAGCAGATATATTCTGCCTCTAGTCATCTTTTTGTTGTTTGTTTGGCATCCTTTATTTCCCCTTTATTTTCCTAAATTTGTGCTACATGATTTAATCATCTGTGTAATGAAAAACAAATTGGTTTGGCACAATGTGTGTACATTATCATCCTCAGCCATGCTTTCATTTTTAGTGCAATTTCTCTTTCTCGGCACGGACCAGGCATGTGCCGAGAAGAGGTGTGTAGAGCTAGAGGCGGATCAATGTAGTGTAAAAAATGATGACATTGGTAGCAACTCTCAGAGATATTTGCTTATTTCCTGTTGTGTGAAGGTCTTTACATCATTTTATGTTATTAAGAATTCAGTACCATAAGTAAGAAGGTGTACTCATGAAGACAAAAATTTTTTTATTAATTGTACACACGTGCATGGGATTTTTTGCCACCCAGGTGCATCATAACGCAAAGAATTATGCGTTTGAACAGCCTCTGTATTTACAATTGTAAACTTACCACTGTGCTAAATTCCCCTTAGCCAGTATTATTGTGGCTAATTTACTGTCTTAATGACCTAAACATCTTTTGAAGATTGTTTTGAACAATGAAGCTTTAAAAGTTAACTGGAAAGTACCGTTCATTTAAAGCTGTGATTACATGTCATTTCCGAGGAGTAATTTATCTTCATAATTGCTGTAGACACAGAGTCCCACACAGGGCAGATCTGTAGGCAGGTGATGCTAGGGTTGTAACAGGAGGTCATGAGACATGTCGTACTAGTAACTTCCATCTTCCAGAGTTTAACTTAAGCTGTCATCTTTTAGTTGAGGCCAGTGTGACTAAAAGTCAATAAGGACACGTCTAATCACAGAAGGAAAACGTGACCACTGTGTAAAATTGGGCCACAAATTTATTTTTTTTTACAAAAAATCCAATATCTCCAGAACAGAAAATCATAGAGACATGGGAGCTGCCTCTTTTCACTTAGGGCTGTAAGGCAACTTGACACTCTAGTAACCACCTAGAAGCACCCTAGCAACCACCTAAAACACCATTTTTCAGGACCAGAATGTCTTTTGACTTGGGGCAGGGTACTGAGGCCCTTGTTGGGACATTCTAGCTGCAAATGTTTTTGTTTTTTTGCCATGGCAAGCACATTTTCCTCCAGAAAATTTACATATATATTAATAATATATTTTTCCCTGCTTAAACAGCCATGGTTACATCAGCAGACAAGAAAATTCATTTGAGAGGAATAGAAAGTTATTATATTTTGAATAAAGTTTATACAAACAAATTATTATTATTATTAGTTTTAAGATTCATGTGAACAAATTAATCAAGACCAGAGACATTTAAGAAAGCAAATAGGGTGCATTTTGATTTCATGCTGTTTTTAACGAAAGTGGCCAAATTTGACCATCTTTAAAATGGTATAGTTGATGTACGCAGCTTATAATTGCTCAGTTAAGATAAAAAGCAAGCCTTATCCCACTCTTTCTGACTTGTGCTCTTTCTGTCATCTCCTACAGTGGGATTGGCAGAAACTGGCCCTGGGCATCAGGAGGAAGCAGTATTCTGGCTGAATACGGGACCCTGCATTTGGAGTTTATGCACCTCAGTGCACTTTCTGGGAAACCCGTGTTTGCAGAGAAGGTGAGTAGCAGTTCAGGCGTTATTGCCTCTGCAGTGCATTTTAAAGACTTTTAAAGCAAACTGAACTACATCTGAACTGCAAAAGGTTATGTAATGTTAGAAGAGTGACCTCAGTGACCCAGAGTGACCTCTGTTCATAAACCAAGCAGTTATATTGATGCTCATTTTGTGGCAATCCTCAGATCTGATTCTCGGGGAATGAATCCGCTGACCTGACCTGCAATATAGACACAGACAAATGGCACTATTACAAGAACTGAATGAGGCTGTACAAACTGTGACCTAGTCTATAGATTTATGAGTGCTGCCTCCTATAGGAAGACATAAATTGCAACAAAAAGGCCATTTTTTACTGTATTTTCAGTAGTATAGTTTTCTGGATGTGCTAAGTCATGGTGTAATAATTTTACGTGATAACCTAAGCAGTATGTGCTTTGCCATTTCAGGTGATGAACATTAGAAAGGTGCTGAATCGTCTGGACAAACCTCAAGGATTGTACCCCAATTACCTGAACCCAAACAGTGGACAGTGGGGCCAACGTAAGTAAAAAAAATAAATAAAATAAATACATACTGAAAGAACAGGATAAATATCTTATTCTGAGAAATTTAATATTCTAAAGAAGTTGCCAGTTTCTGTTTCTCCAGAAATGTCCATTTGAATGAGTCATAATTATAATGAATGACTTTATCCATCAGCTGTCCAACAAAATGCTTTTTTCAAGTGGAATTGATTTATAAGTGCTTCGCTTACAAACAGAGTGCTGTTTTGTATACAGAACACCCTCTTTTACTGATTCTCTGTGGTGACATGAGGCCCACTTAAAGCCAAATCCAAAATAATATTTACCTTGGATTGACCAAAACTGAACTTTAAGAGGCAGCATGTGCTGTATGTGTGTGTTTTTGGTACCCCTGTAAGGTTATTGAGTTGAACGCAGCAGTAGGTCAGTCTAAGGTGAGTGAATAAGAAGCAAACACTCAGCAAACTCACAGCAAAGACACTCAAAGGCAGGGTTCCCATGTGTCCTGGAAAACCTGGAATTTTGCAAAGCAGTTTTTCAGTCATGGAAAAATCATGGAAAATTAGAAAAATCCTGAAAAATATTTTTGTAAAATAGAACTGTTTGACTGTGTTTCTAACAAGGTTTTTGATAACAATCGGGACTTGGAATATAAGTCAAATACACATTTATATCATTTTGTCACTGCCAGCGGCTGCACATTATGAAATATTATCGATTAACTGTCATGAAAGAATCCCTGTCACTGTCACATACATGTTCATCATGATAGTGCCGCGGATGGCTGCCTCGGTGTGGAGCTCCTCAGTTCTGTTGTTGTTTTTGTTTGTTTGTCCTGTGTTTAGTAATCTTTTTCCAGTCAGTTTTAACAGAGACGAACTGCTGAACATTCGACAGCATATACCAGACAATCTTTTCCTGGTTTTTGAATATTCAGACGTTTTGCTAGACATTTTAGTTGGAGGCGCATCTCTGCTGTTCAAGAGACGCAGGCGAGGGAGACGAGCCGGTGCACTGGTCAAACTCCGTCGGCACGGATTTCGAACAGTGCTGCCAAGTGTTCACTTAGCGAATCTCCGCTCTCTTCCTAAAAAAAAAACGGACGAACTACATCTCCTCACCTGCACAAACAAGGACTTTTCAACCTCTGCTGCCTTGTGCTTCACAGAAACCTGGCTGAGTGAAGCCATTCCGGACAGCACGTTACTTCTGCCGGACTTCCAGCTGTTCAGAGCGGATCGCATTGCGGAGTTAGCGGGGAAAACGAGAGGCAATGGAACATGCTTTTACATCAGTGAAAGTTGGTGTACAGCTGTAACAACGTTAAAGAGGATGTGCTGTCCTAATGTGGATGCGCTCTTTATTAACTGTAAGCCTTTCTACTCGCCGCGGGAGTTTTCCTCGTTTATTCTGGTGAGTGTGTATATCACACCAAATGCATGTTTGAACACAGCGCTGCAACAGCTGGCTGATCAAATCACAAACATGGAACAACAATACCCGGACTCAGTTATTATTCTTGGGGATTTTAATAAAGCAAATCTCACACGTGAACTGCCCAAATACAAACAGCACATCACGTGCCCTACCAGAGACAGGAACATACTGGATCATTGTTACACAACAATAAAGGATGCATATCGCTCTGTCCCTAGAGCAGCTTTGGGACTCTCTGATCACTGTGGTTCATCTTCTTCCAACCTACAGGCAGAAATTAAAATCAACCAAGCCAGTAGTAAGGGCTGTAAAGAGATGGACCAGTGAAGCAGAGCGGGAACTACAAACCTGCTTCGATTGCACGGATTGGAGTGTTTTTGAGGCTGCAGCCACAGACCTGGACGAGCTCACAGATACTGTTACGTCATATATCAGTTTCTGTGAGGATATGTGCATTCCTACTAGGACTTATTTAATGTTCAACAATGACAACCCGTGGTTTACAGCAGAGCTCAGGCAGCATCGTCAGACCAAAGAGGATGCTTACAGGGGTGGGGATAAAGTCTTGTACAGTGAGGCCAGGAACACACTGAACAAGGAAATCAGAGTGGCTAAAAGAAGATACTGAGAAGCTGAAAAACAAGTTTTCAGCTAATGACCCTGCATCAGTGTGGAGTGGCATGAAACAACTCACAAATTACAGGACTCCTACCCCCAACCCTGTAGGGAACCAACAACTGGCTGACGACCTGAATGTGTTCTACTGCAGATTTGAAAGGCCCAATCACAGACCCCACACCCACTCTGACCTTCACTTCACACCAACACCTCCTGCAACCCCTCTCCTCCCCCTCCTGCTACTCAACCTGCACTTAAGATCTGTGAAGATGATGTGAGCCGCGTCTTTCAGAAACAAAAGACGAGGAAAGCTTCAGGCCAAGATGGCGTCTCATCAGCGTGTCTTCGATCCTGTGCTAACCAGCTGGCCCCCCATCTTCACACAGATCTTCAATAGATCACTGGAGCAGTGTGAAGTCCCATGCTGCTTCAAACGCTCAATCATTATTCCTGTCCCAAAGAAACTAAAAATCACAGGACTTAATGACTACAGACCTGTCACCCTGATGTCTGTGGTCATGAAATCATTTGAGATTTGAGAATTGAGGTGTTGGCCCACCTGAAGAACATCACTGGACCCTTTCTAGATCCCCTTCAATTTGCTTAGAGCAAACAGGTCTGTGGATTATGCAGTCAGCATAGGATTGCATCATATCCTGCAACATCTGGACAGACCAGGGACATATGCAAGGATCCTTTTTGTGGACTTCAGTTCGGCTATCAACACCATCATCCCAGCTATACTCCAGAATAAATTACACCAACTCTCTGTTCCCATGTCTATTTGTCAGTGGATTACCAGCTTTCTGATGGACAGGCAGCAGCTTGTGAGACAGGGAAAACTCACTTCCAGCACCTGTACAATCAGCACTGGTGCCCCCCAGGGATGTGTGCTCTCCCCACTACTCTTATCCCTCTACACCAATGGCTTTATATTGCCAAGGACCCTTCTGTCAAGCTCCTGAAGCTTGCAGATGACACCACTGTCATCGGCCTCATCCGAGATGACGATGAGTCTGCATACAGAAGGGAGGTTAAACAGCTGGCTGTCTGGTGCAGTCAAAACAACCTGGAGCTGAACATGCTCAAAACGGTGGAGATCATTGTGGACTTTAGGAGGAACACCCCAACACTGACCCCCCTCACCATTCTAAACAGCTCTGTGGCAGCAGTGGAGTCATCTCACAGGACCTCCATTGTGAAAAATGCCCAGCAGAGGTTGTACTTCCTTCACTAGCTGAGGAAATTCAACCTGCCACAGGCGCTGCTGATACAGTTTTACTCAGCAGTCATTGAGTCTGTCCTCTGCACTTCAATAACTGTCTGGTTTGGTTCAGCTAAGAAATCAGACATCAGAAGACTACAAAGGACAGTTCAGACTGCTGAGAGGATTACTGGTTAACCCCCGCCCCCCCTTACATAACAGATTGTATTAGATTTGCACTACCCATGTATATGTGTGTATGTATGTATGTATGTGTGTGTCTGTACGTATGTGTATAATTAGTTTTTATTTCTTATTATCATGTCTTGCTGCTGTTTTTGTATTGTTGTACACTGGAAGCACCTGTCACCAAGACAAATTCCTTGTATGTGTAAGCATACTTGGCAATGAACTGATTCTGATTCTGTGCTCATCTGCTGTCCTCTCTGCTTTGACCCGACAAAATAGTTTGAGTATTGATTTAGTAAAAAATAAGATGTTTTCGTTTCAACATTGCTGTTGTGATAACCACAAAAACATTTGAGTCAAAAGCTTAAAACAACAATGACGGTCGGTCCACAGATTTATTTTAAACAAATTAGAGTTAGTAGTTGGTAATTGGTTAATTTTCAATAATTCAATTTACCACAGTTACCACATGTAGTATGTGGAAAACACAGACGAAATCACTGAATCGTGTCACAAAAATGGCATTAGCTATAAAACGAAGAATGTCATGGAATGTGACATATTTGGATGAAAATGAATATTTGAATGCACAGTTAATCAAATAAAATTGCAATATGTCTTAGTGTGATAATTAAACTGCAAAAGTCTGTGATTTAATAGAACAAGTTATAATAAACCCATACTTCTATGAGCAAAAGTTAACTATAAATCTGAAATTCTTTGGGAGGGATCTTCATTCCAAATTATCACTAATCACTAGACTGGTTGAGTTCAAAATAAAAAAACAATATAACAGACAAATGATTTTCTTAATGAGGATATATTATAGAAATAAATAAACCAAAAGTGCAATGTACATCAGAAACGCAACTTAAAGTAACATTCCATAAACCAATCATACAAATGAACCCAAATAAATGCAAGAAAAATATTATGAATACAAAAGAAATAGTTCTGATCTGAGACTGAAGAGTTGCATACAGTGAAAGTGACGAAGCTTATCTCAATTAGTACGTAGATGAGTGATGAAACCTTGTAGTTTATGTTGATGCAATCAGTTCTTTAACACCAGTAACGGTCCAAACCAAATCCCCTTATCCACACGTTATTTCCAGGAACAAACGGAAATTAGTCCCATCCTCATGAGTAATATCCATTTTAGTTGACACAAGGCGATGTGATATGCAGGCAGATTGTCCTTTCAGTTTCTAAAATATACCATGCAATAGCAAATGCACCATTTGGTACAACAAAAAAGGTAGGAAAAGGAAAGCCTTTTTGATTGAGCATGAAACAGTATGTTTCCCAGTCAAAGCATCAGTCAATGTGGCTTATTTCAAAGAGAATCCATGCTTTCCCCTTACCAAATAACTCTCTCTTCTTCTATCACATACCTGTATTTAAACCTAACCCACAGAAACACTAGTGCCCCCTGATGGTGGGTAGTAGAATAACAACAGAAGTAACATTTAACTGTTGCAAAGTATAGAATCTGCAAGTGATACATGCTTAAAAATGAATGTGTGAAGCCGGCCGCTCATACAATGAAAACACCTTATCATGATCATCAGGCGCACTCTTGTGCATGTGAGATAACAGTGAGCAGAGTCTCTGAAGTGTGCAGCACATACAGACTATGTAATAATTAATAATTAATAAAGGGGATTAATAATCACACTGGGCCATGTAGTGAACTGCTTATCAGATGGTGAGAAACTACCTCCAAAAAACACACAGAAACACCAAAATAAAAGCTCGATTTAAATGGAGGCATGTGTTTTGTTTAAATATTACACTTGCTGGGCACATAAAATGTCCTGGAATATTGTGCCTTGAAAAGAGTGGTAACCCTGAAAGGGCCTTCTTAAAAAACAACTTTAAGGAAACATTTTCTGATTGTGGTCACTAAATTAAGGCAGTAACCTGCTATGCCTTTTTGATAAGTAACTTTTAAACTTTTATTTGTAGTATTTATCGTGGGTTTCCAGATTAACTTTAATTTCTAATGAAAGGACACAAGGTTCATCATGTAAATGCACATTAAACAGCTAGTAGTCTCGCATGGCCTGAGTTTTCGCTATCGGTGTAAGTCTGGTCCATATTGCTGCTTATTCTGGCCAGCAAGCGACCACTTAGACAAGAAGAGACCGTCTTATCAACATGTTAAGTGACCAACCACAGTTCACTTAGGTGCGGTTAAATCTGTAATCGCATATAAAATTGAAATCAAAGCAGAATATTGGTTTTTAGCTATTATGTCTCTCAAACAAAACTCAAACATTTGATGACATAAACCTCACGAAATTTGTCAAATCCAGTGACTAGCCCACTTCTTTCTTGGAAGCACTCATTACTTTCTCGTGTCCATGTAAACGAGCTCATTGTTGCCACTTTGGAACTTTTAAACACAGCTTTTCTTCCCGACAGACTACTTAAAACTTGTGCACCCCAACTCCTGGAAATTGCATAGAATCCAGTCAGTCATATTAGAACTAGCTATTTCAACCATTTTTGACTAAAATCTGCTTTAGATGCCCCATGAATGGCCTGTGGGTGTGTTTTTTCAGCTGAGGCTAAATGCTGAAACAGTGCCAAGAAATGGTACGTCTCTCACCTATAAAATTTACATTTATGTATTTGGCATATGCTTTTATCCAAAGCGACTAACACCATGTCCTAACCAGACACGATGCGACACGCGATAAAAGGTATCTTTTCCATGTTAATCAGAGTTTTTGTCCTAACCAGCCGCAACAAGCGACAGCGACAGGGCTTTCTATTTGTAGAATGCTTTCTATTTCTGCGATATCGCGCCAGGCAACGCAGTCAACAAATAGGTCTAAAATTATTCTTATTGCAGTATATTAAAGCCAGCATCTCATTAGCCAGTTTAGAACAACTTAAATTTTGGCCGAGGGTGTTACACACCTACCGAATGTTGTGCTTGAGGTCTCCTCTTTAGCCGGAGCTCTGTCTCACACACACACACACACGCAGGTTCAGAATGGTAGTGGGGAGACATCCCGGCTCATTCCAACTTTCTCTCCCCTTCCCTGTTACGTGGAGATCAGTGAAATAACAACAGGAGTACCACATGAACAAACAATTCTAACAGACTAAAGAAGGATTCAATTCATAATGTAACTTTTCCCCGTGTATGTGTGTGATTTGTGTATTTATCCCCTCTGGACTTGCCTTAGAAAGCGTTACAGAGCTTCAGTGAGAAAATGTTGCGTTCAATAAACACTTTTCTGTCTGTGATTGCTCTGATTTCTACATTGTATTGTCAATAATCCTCATTTTAGTGTAAGAATATCGCAGTGTCGCATCTGGTGTGGACAGGCAGATAGCTTGTCGCTGGAATCTTATCGCATTGCGTCTGGTTAGGACGAGGTGTTACACTGCATTCAGGATATACATTTTATCAGTTTGTGTGTTCCCTGGGAATTGAACCTGTGACCTTGACATTGCTAGTGTCATGCTTTACCAGCTACAGGAACATCACCACACCACAAACATCTATTTCTCACCATGCTTCCAGTGTTAATTATGCAACAAAATATGGAAATACACAGACTCCTTTTTAAGTTCAGCCTCTAGACACCCATATACATCAAAAGTCTGGGGTGTTTTATTCTGGTCCTAAAGAAGCCAAGAAGAAGGCAACAATTTTCGGCTTTGTGCCATCCTCGCTCAGAGGAATGTATTGCCGTCTTAGGATGGAGAGCAGTGTAGTCTCAACTTCATGGTCAGAGATGATGCAGGCACTTCAACACTAATGATGAAGAGTCAAAGGAGAACAAAGATACCTCAGTGTGTAGTGGGGGTAACAATCTACGCCACTGAGCGAAAAAGGACAGGATTTTGTGCTGTCAGAATGCAACCATCTGAAACTAGGGTTTCTTTTTGTGCATCAGAGCAAGTATTTCTTTTTTCGCTTTGAAAAAAGTCATTTGTTTAGAGGATCATAAACAAAAATGATCTGAGATGGCAGCTGGCCGCAGGGAGACGGGATAACACACAGCTGCATTTAAAAATAGCTGTCAGTCTTTTTGCTTCACACAACTAGCCAAGCACAGTCCTGGAGGGCTTTCCATATGGGTCAGTTGTCATCTACAGGGTTGAGTGCCTTGTAGCGCCAGGGTTGACCCTGATGAAACAACCATCTTTAAAATTCCTCCATCCATCTACCCTTCTTTCACCCTTTCAGTATTTTTTCTCCTAACCACCACACAACTAAAATATTTTTTGGTTAATTGGTTTCTATTTTCGTTGCATCATTCTAGGTAGCACCTCCCACAATGAAATCTCATTTTTTTGAAAATCTTACTCCACATACAGGGTTTTTATTTGGTCAAAAAATGATCATTGGTGGTGGCTGACGTACACGTTCATCACGATGCTGTTTTGATATGTTTATCCATTTCATGTTTGTAGTGAATATTTATTTTTGATCATCTGAGCATGTAGAAACTTTTGAATTCAACAGTGTTTTTTGTACTTCAGTGTGCTGTGGGAAATCAAACTAACTTTACTCCTTATTTCTATAGGGCTCATTATAATATTCATGATTAAACCACTTTACTGATTCTGGACTGTGCTTCTATAGTAAATATTTTTGTTTCCTGCTCCATAACAGATATTGTTTTTCTTTTATCAGACTATTAATGATTTAGAAATCATTGTGATTCTAGGAATATCTGAAGCCAAATCAGGCCAGTTTGTTTCCTTATATCAAACATCATTAGAACAGGAAACATATTGCAGTATTACACATGACTTTCTTCATAATTTATTAAAAGTCCAGACTTTTATTCTACACTGTAGCCTACTTGCTCTTGTGTTTACCATAGTTAAGACCATGGATGGCTCCTCAGTGGTTAGGTAGTCTTTCTTTAAAAAAAAAACTGTTTATATTCTGAAAAAATAGTAGCATAAAAACAGTAAACTGCCACAGTTATAATGAAAAAATCTATTAAAGTTTACTATGGTAAATTTTAGAAAGGGTGTAGATGTAAAACATCTTGTAATTGGTGCTGGTGCATGTGTTTTCTCTTTCCCTTGTCAGTGCTGTTCAGAATGTCAGTGTTGTCTTGTCGTTTGAAACTGTTGAATTGCTCCATAGCGCTTTAAAATAGAAAATTCTCATGTAGAATTCAAATGGGTTGCATTAGGTTTGTTATGTGCCATGATATCGGGGGAAGCCCAGTTTAATTGTGCGTGTGATCTGCTCTGCGCTATCCTGTTACCGGAGCTCGCATATCGAGGGAAGCCCAGTAGACACGCATGCGCACCTGCCTGCTCCAGGATACAGTTGTATAAGAACGCATCACTTGCGCGAGAGATTCTCGTGGATCGTGCGACACGCATGTGATACCAGCCTTCAATCACCCTGCGCACATCTGCGTACCACATGAGAAGCATGTTTAGTGCTTATAAATAGGGGTGGGTAAAAATATTGTTTTTCCAAAGCATCGCAATCTTCATTTAAATGATATCGATATCGATTCTTAAATCCCAAGATCTATATCGATTCTTAAATCCCAAGATCGATCTTTCTCTCACTGTGCAACCCTCCTCTACAATGAGAGGAAATCACTCACATTTGCAACCAAATTTTGCGCTGTGCGACTAAAGTAAATATATTTGGCAACTGGCTGGTAAATATTTACATTTCACTCACCAGTAATTGTGTAGTTTAGTCGTGAAATGTTCAGCAGTGAGATCCTTTCACAGCGTGTTGAGAGAAAAAGTTGTTCCGTGTAATGTGTTCAAGGACGAGATCCACGCAACCCATTTGTAATTGAAAACAGTGTCTTTTAATACCTTTTCTGTTCTTTACAGTCAGTTGTTGATCAAAAACAACTAAAAAAAAAACAACAACATATAATTCTAATCATGCATCGCACAGATGACGTAAAGCCATTCGTGTCTGCTTTAGTTAACATGTGCTCATTAAAAGGCGTTTTTTTATAGAAATGCAGTTTTATTTTTGTTAAAGAGACGGTACCGGTTTTAACACATGTTCAAAAAATCAATGTAAATACTTGTAAATAGTACAACAATAAATATGTAACAAAAATAATATATAAAATATAATGTGTTATTTATTGATTGAATTCATTTATTTGTTCATTTTGAAAAAGCCAAAATGTGACCAAAATTATGAAAAAGTAATAAAATATAATTAGTCAAATTAATATTTTCCGAATGAACCTAGTTAAAAGGTCCCCTGTATAATTAACAGCATTAGCTGGGAGATTATTTATTTTATATGTAAGCAATAAAGACATTATAACAGAAAAACCCCATATGAATCGATATTGAATCAAATTTGGAATCAGATCAAATCGAGAGCTTGTGAATCTGAATCTAATTGAATCGGGAAATCTGTATCAATACCTAGCCCTACTTATAAAGCGTAGAAAACAAGATGAATATCATAAAATGTTCAATATGTTTGACTGTGAATTTGTCGCTCCACACACGCTTTCAGTGGGGACTTAAAAATTAATTATCACCGAAAGCTTGTTGCATCGTGACCTAGGACAAGGTGAGGCATCCAGTATCTGGTCTCTCTCAGGGCTCTGTGTTTCAGGGGGATTTTGTGGAGCTGTACAAGTCTGCTGTGTTGATGAGCACAGCTGGTCTCCAGGTTTCACTGAGCAGCCCAGCAAGAGCTGACAGCAGTGGCCAACAAGATTTTACCAACAGAAGAACTCTTATTCTTACTTTTCACTATGGCAGGATTTTACCATAAGCACCTGAGAGTTCCAATTTTCCACATGATGTGTTTGAAAAATGATGACTGGACGTCCTATTATTTAGATACTAGGGAAAAAGGGTTGTATGTGACTAAAGGCAGATTTATACTTCTGCGTCGAACCTATGGCGTAGGCAACGCATAGCTGTGACGGTTACGGTGTAGCCTATGCCTTAGCCTGACGTGCACCTCTTCAAAAATTTAACTACACGTCAAGTCGGTGCAGATCACAACAGCTGTAATTGGTCCGCTGTGTTACCAGAGACCACCCCCCAGCATGACAAGAAATTATCTGCAGAAGGGGCGCATTCTCTCCAAGATTATTTTATCTATGCATCTGTATCCACTGACCAGTGATCGTGTCACATTATGTTTGGACCCATTTTTTTTTTTTTTTTTTTTTGTGAGCATCTGCTGTTTTTATATTCTGTTTTATACGAACAAGCAAAAATGCAACAAAAGACACATCTGAGAACATCTCATAAAACTTTTATCTCTGGTCTTTTACTCTGTATATCAGGAATATGATAATCCAGAACTTTCCGATCTATATGATGTTATGACCATATGTTTGACAGTATGGTGTAAATAATCATATTTCATAAGTTATGAAAACGGAACACTTCTAAATTGTCAGCAGATTTAAAAAGCGCCTGTTAAGAGTTGGTTATTTTGCCCAAATGCATTGTAAAGATTTTAAGCTTTAAAACAACACCCATTGTGTGTTGGTCAAGCAAGCAGTTATTGATTAATGTGATTAATTTTTTCAGCATGGAGCATCAAAGTATGCCACATTATTTATTTATTTATTTATTATTTAAGCGAGTAAAAGCAATCATACAGTCTGTGCCTGATTTATTTTCTCTGTGCATGGGAGGCAACATGTACAATAAATAATATGTTCCTAAATACTAC
The DNA here is from genome assembly GCF_019703515.2 of Myxocyprinus asiaticus. Taxonomy (NCBI): domain Eukaryota; kingdom Metazoa; phylum Chordata; class Actinopteri; order Cypriniformes; family Catostomidae; genus Myxocyprinus; species Myxocyprinus asiaticus. The sequence goes on along the minus strand of NC_059368.1, from coordinate 8,644,476 downwards.
ATACTTTGAACTCATTTTGTTTTCAGTGCTTTAATACATTTATAAATACTTCTGAATCCATGAAGACTACTGCATTGCCTTTATTTATGAAATGTATAGTTATTTCAGAAATGAAGGCATTTTCTCTCAATACCATAGCATTTTGGCTGTGTACTCACAAAACGACGCAGACACACCAAAGCAGAACTATAAATGCAAACCAACGCATGTGGACACTATGGAGTAGGTTCGACGCAGAAGTATAAATCAGCCTTAAGGAGTTAAAGAGAGCATAAAACATCAGTCACATCACATTTAAGTTCTGTAATGTATTTCCAAGTGAAAAAGAAATATTCTTTGGGAAATAGTGTAGGGCTTGTAAAGGACCGTTCAGACGGAATGCGTTCTTGTGCTAAAAAAAGCTAGATGCAGCGCCACCAATATGACAGAAAACAGGTGTCTCGAGACATGTTTTTAAAAGATCTAGTTCTTTGAACTTGATGCAGCTTCACTGAAAGAGTGAGAAACTAAAAAAAAAAAAAAAAAAAACTGTGTGACTGCGCAATGGGCAAAGACATCTGTTTAGTGCATGTTTACAAAAAAATCAACTATTAAAAGACAGTGCTGAGAGACACAAATTGTATTCGGTGTAAACAGCCCTTAAAGATATGAAGATGTTGGTTAATACTGTTTTTCTCCCCACTCACACCGCCTTGTTTTCATCAGCAAAAAAGTCATTTCAACACCAGTCTTAAGTTATCACATTTTACATTTACATTTGGCAGATGCTTTTATCCAAAGCGACTTACAGTGCCCTTATTACAGGGACAATCCCCCTGGAGCAACCTGGAGTTAAGTGCCTTGCTCAAGGACACAATGGTGGTGGCTGTGCGGATTGAACCAACAACCTTCCGCTTATCAGTTCAGTGCTTTAGTCCACTACACCTTTGAAGAACGATTATGAAAACCATTGTTTCCCCTTTAGAATAACACACAGTTATGAATCGTACAAAATAAGAGCACATTAAGAAGTAAATTGGATCAGTTCTGATATCATATTATCTTTAAATCAAATAATGTGCAAAAATCAGGCTCTGATGGTAATAAACAACCTAAGTACAAGATATTTTAACAAAAAGACAACATGACATTATATATGTAAGATTTAAGTATTTTAAATCAGATAGGATTTGGTTTTAAATAAGAATTTAGGATTCTAAAAGCTTAAATGCTTGATTTTTCTTTGTGTATCATCTGTGAAAAGTGTCTCATGTGGCTGAGCTTGGCAGTGTATGTTTTACGGTTGTCTGGGCTGTGGCTCGATTTATCTTGACGTATCTATCACAAAAAACAAGTGCTTAATGAGGTATAAATATTCATGAGCTTGATCATCAATCAGACAAACACATGGCAGTGTTCTTAGACACCCAGATTCTCATCTCTCACACACAGTGGAGTGGACAATATTGAGCACCCTGCACCTTTGAACGTGCCACCAGGAAATACACAAATTTGTTTTCTCCTTATGCACACATGCATTCCCACACCAAAACATTTCACTCACTAAAACCTATATAGCATAACTTTCTTTTTGTTTCCGGAGACCCCCAGTGGGCCGCTATGGGGTCAGTGAACAATTTCAGAGAAAAAAAGTGCAAAAAATATTTTTAAACAATGTAAAAATATTAACATTTGACATTATTCCCGTTTCATTCTTTTTTCTAATGACGTCTAGAACATCATGAGGTTAATCGTGATTATTTAATTTTAAAATTTTAACAGGAATATATTAAAACAAATCTACATATAGTTTTGTGCCAAAAAACATTTCTTATTTCTTCATTGCAATGTACATACTTTCAAGAATAGATTGTACTTGTGTTGTATTGTACTTGGTTGTACACTGTAAAGTGCTAAATACATTGAATTGAAAATGTTTCACTTCAGGTTTATACATCTAATATTATACTAATATTGTGTAGTAAAATGATACGCTGTCCACTTAATACAGAGTAAATATTTTTGTCATAATATTTAATCATTTATTTTTTCTTTACTGCAGTAACAATATAAAATACAATTATTCAATTTTGCAAACAACAAGTTGTCTTTAGAATATCACACTTACTATTTTATCACACAGTGTAAATGTGACCTTATGCATTAGAAAATTCATAGCTGGGGTTATCGCAAAGGGATCGTCATATTTGGTGGTCCTTGGCATAAAAGAAATTTGAAACCGCTTGCATTACAGACAGTTAATATATTATTTGGTTGGTTTGTACTAAGTGATTAAAGTCAACATGAAATCAAAACTGACCATTTTACTTTCTTAATATGTTTTGTTGTCTTTTATCTTTGTAATATTTCATCAACGTGTAATAATTTGCTCAGTCTTCGAAACAACTTTTCTTTCCATCTGATGTCACAGGCTGCGTGGGCAAGGAAAATAATTTACATTTTCAAGCCAAATAGCCATTTAGGTATTTTTTTAGGCAGCATTTGTTGGTAATGCAGCCTTCCTAAAGTCTTTCCGCCTTCAGCCTCCTCGTCCCTGTCAAAAACCTCCTCAAAAGTGGGTGCCTGCGGTGTTGTCGTACATAAATGACTGCAAACTCACATTCAGGTCTGATTCCATGTGGAATGCCCTCTTTTCACAATCAAATTGATTCCTGGTCATGTAGTACTAAAGATTGAGTGATACAGAAATTGAAAAGGTAGTAAAATCCCTATTCACCATTTTGCCCATCAGCTACACACTTAACACCATAGGAGACTGTCAATGTAGTATGTGTACTGTAAGTCACTTTGCGTAAGTATGCATCTGTTAATTGATTCGTAAAAGTAATAACCTGGAGACAAGTGCAAATCAAATAAGTACTTTGTCTTGCACAACAGTCCACAGCTCCAAACACACTCTTATACAGGGTTCATTATTCTTCCACATATAAGACACATTTCTGCTGAATATGTGTGCCAAATAAGGCACACATGTACCATATATTTTTATTCTGTTTAATGCAAACCCAGAATGAACTTTTGCACTGGCTCATGGAGTTAGGAAGGAGTTTTTTACCCTGACTTTGCCATTTTTGTGTATTGCAGATCACGTCTCAGTGGGAGGTTTGGGGGACAGTTTCTATGAGTACCTGCTGAAGGCCTGGCTCATGTCAGACAAAAGCGATGAGGAGGGAAAGAAGCTCTACTACAATGCCCTGCAGGTAAAGTCCACCATTAAAGAGAGAAAAAGCCCACAGAAATGTTACAGTCTACTGGTGATTTGAGAAAATGAACAGGTAACTGCTGTCTGGACTAGAATTGGTTGACATGGTTTTGAAAGATACTTGACTTGTGTCAGCAGGAATATAAGGGTGCAGTTTGAGTACTAACACTGAAATTCCCCATAGGAACACAGTATCAAATAAGAAAAGTAGAAAAACATTGTTCACAAACCAGTGCTATAGGCTTTAATCAGAGTAGATACCATATTTCATTTGACATGATAAAAAACGAGGATGTTAGGGATACAAGGACAATCCGTACAATATTGTGTCTTGTCTTAAAGGGATAGTTCACCCAAACTCTTCTCTCCCTCACAGGTCGTCTTCATATTATACACGTCAAATTAAATATTATATCTACTCAGACTAAAGTCCATTTAATTGAATAACATAAGAGGTTGTTTTGTAAGTTTGTAGGAGGCTATTGTTTTTTTGTTTTGTTCCAAGTTTCTGAGTCCAGCTTTTCCAAAGTGAGTTACATTTTTTTATTTTATTTTTTTGCTTGAATTTCTAGAAATTTGTTCTCTGCAGGTTGGGAATTGGAATCCCTCTACACTTTATTTTCTGTAGAAAAGTAAAAAGTATCTGTATGTGTGTGTAAGCTGCCACTAGCACTCAGCTCGAGCCATCTGTGAGAGCTTTGGAAAGCTGGTGTAGTCTGATTGTTACAGACCACGAACTCAATCCTTACTTTCATTAGAGAGAACCATCTTAACCTGCCTAAGATAATGCTGTCCCACCGGCTGTCTGTCTGGGAACCTCCCCTGAGTGTCTCTGTTTCTCAAACACACACATATACTAACTCTGTACTCCAGGCCAATCATCCAAGAAAAGAAAAGTGTGTTATGTTCGGTCACCTTCAGAGAGGGCTTATTGCATGGCCATTTCATCCACCATATTGGTTAGCCATTCATTACCTCCTCTGAAAGCTTTTTATCGGGCTTTTAACTCTTCCTGTTCGGCGTGTTTTTTTATTTTTTTTTTATCTCACAAACCACGTATTGTCCTCTCAGTCGTCTTCTTTCACCCACACCTCTCAGTGTCAGACTGTCAAATGACTGTTGACGCTGATTGAGTTTTGAAATTTCAAAGCAGATTGAGTTTTGTTTGTCAGAGCAATTTGTTGACTGTGTTACCAGATACATACTGAAAAAGTTCCTTAACAGATGCAAAAGTTATCATTTTTGTGCCATGTAGTGGCAACGGAAGCTATTTTGAAACCGTAACTTGCCAATCTACAAACAGATTACAGTATAGAATTTTTTTGGTAACATTAGTATATGCATTTGGTATCATGAACTAACGATGAACAAGTTAGTTCATGATACCTAATACTGGTTAATGTTAATTTGTAAAAAAAAAAAAAAAAAAAAAAAAAAAAAAAAAATATATATATATATATATATATATATATATATATATATATATATATATATATATATATATATATATATATATATATAAAATTTAGGTTACATTGAGGCACTTACAATGGGAGTTCCATTGTAAGTGCCTCACTGGAACCTCAATATTTGTTTTTCTTTTTTAAAGAAAAGGAGGGGAAAGTCAGTATGTATGTATATGTATATATATATATATATATATATATATATATATATATATATATATTCATATATATTCATGCTTTTGGTACCATGGTGATGAACATTTCCACTTTTCCATTCAAATGCAAAGAGACTAATTTCTACAGACAGATAAGAATCTTGTTTCCCATATGGGTGACGCATCTGTAAATAAAGAGCGCTTGCACACAGCTGTGACCCTGATCTCTGCCATGATCTTCCTTATTTCAAGCCTCAAACTTCAGATGATGCTTTTGTGAGAATCAAATCACTCCAAAGCCTCAAATGTACCCATTGTAATGGACAAACAAAACAAATGCAAACAAGGACAAAGGTCCTTTAAACCCACATAGGATGAGTAACCAGAGAGAAGAGAAAAAACATTTAAAGAGACCTCTAATTCCAAAACATTATCTGTTTATATCAATTACATTCGGTTCTCTTTGTGTGTGTATGTGTGTGTGTGTGTGTGTGTGTGTGTGTGTGTGTGTGTGTGTGTGTGTGTGTGTGTGTGTGTGTGTGTGTGTGTGTGTGTGTGTGTGTGTATGTGTGTATAGGCAGTTGAGAAGAATTTGATCCGGAAGTCAAGCGGAGGGTTGACATATATTGCCGAATGGAAAGGCGGACTCCTGGAGCACAAGATGGGTCACCTGACCTGCTTTGCTGGAGGCATGATTGCTTTAGGGGCGGACGGAGCCCCTGACGATAAGACGGGTCACCAGATGGAACTCGCGGCAGAGATCGCCCGCACATGTCACGAGTCTTACGCCCGAACCAGTGAGTGAGAGCTCTGCTGTTTTTTGTTGTTGTTTTTTTTTGTTTTGTTTTTTTTGTTTTTTTTTTGGTGTGTGTTTGTTTTCATGTGATGCAATCATGATAAACAAATTATGGTAATATTTGTTGTTCTGTATGGAGCTGCCAAATTACTCAACATTAAATCATTAAATAAATATTGAAATATTCAAATAATTAAATACATAATGAAATTGTTAAATAATAATAATAATTAAATCAGTAGTGCTGAAGTGAAACACAAGGGACACAATTTATTTAGTCATTTAATTTATATATATATATATATATATATATATATATATATATATATATATATATATATATATATATTTTTTTATTATTATTATTTGTTTTACTATTTCATTGTAAATTTTATGATATATTTAATGATATATATAAATATTTAATGTAATTTTTGTTTTCTTTTACAATATAATTTTTTTCTTATTTTGCTAATTACTGTATTACAGTTATGAGAATCATCATTGCAAATAATGAGAATTATAAAACTCAAAAGTAAAATGTCTGGATGCATTCATGAGTTTCACCAGGTTAGCTGTTTAACATTTCTAAACATTTCTAAATTCAATAAAGGCTTTTTACAATATTAATGTATTTTCTTGATTTAGTACAGTCTCTGGTGAGAATTTTTATTCACTGATTAGTCAATCTCTTCTGTCAATAATACAGAAACACATCTATTCTAGAGAATCCTTAAATCCACCACTGTTAACCCTGTACATATACACACACACACACACACACACACACACACACAGAACAAAACCTCATGACTTCCTCTGTCACAATCGTTAAACACACACACATACACTTGTTCATAATGCGTAGGTGTATTTATCGGACAGAGATTACTGTTCCAGATTATACCACAGTCCCTAATCCACATCCAAATATCTCAGGAACATTGTAATCCTGTAATCCCTTGTCAACATGGAAGTTTGAGCAATGATTTTGCCGACTTGTACGTTTCAGGTTTGAAGCTGGGCCCGGAGGCGTTCCGCTTTGATGGAGGAGTGGAGGCCATTGCCACACGGCAAAACGAGAAGTACTTCATCCTGAGGCCAGAAGTCATCGAGACGTACATGTACATGTGGAGGTTCACCCATGACCCCAAATACAGACAGTGGGGCTGGGAGGCTGTAGAGGTGAGACTTGGTCTGTCGTACAGATAAAACTGTGGACTAAGGACATGAGTGATATTTCTGTTACTTATTATATAAGTAATAATAATTACAATAATTGTATTCATAACTACTATTTATTATTACTTATGAAATTACTATAACTTTTCTAATCAGACTTTAAGTGCGGTCTCTAATTTTTTTTTTTAAGTCTTTATCCATCACAAACAAAATTAAAAAAAAAAAAAATAAAAGTGTAAAAAAAATACAAAATTATTTTTCATAAAGTGCCAATTTGAAGATTTAATGTACAGTTAAGATATTTTGCATTGTGACATTATTTTCATGACAGTTTAGCGCACCCCCCCCCCCCATTCTTATTACCATAATGCCAAAACATCTCTATTTTTATAAATTGTAATTACTGTAATGTGAAAAGTGATGCAATGATATTTAAATTGTATTTATTCATACTGAAAGTATTTGTTGTTGAACCATGAGAATTGCCCAAAAAAAATTACAATCCGGATGCATTTTTTATTTATTTTTTTCACATTAAGGTAAGGGGGGGAGGGGAATTTTTAACGTATTTTTAATGTAAAAAATACTGGAATGTAACAGGTCTGTGACACATCCTAGCTCTTCTAGGAAGGAGGAAGCGGGGGCCAGGTGACAAGTCCACGTAATTCTTTATTCACACTTTTCAGTTTCACACATAAGTTTGCTTTTCAGCACAACGTAATCAAAGGCACACACGGTCACTGCTGCGTGTGTCTTCTTTCCCTCCTCCGGCAGTCTGGACTCCCTTTTTATCCCTCTCCAGCTCTCACTGTAACACAGAACAGCTGTTAGAGATGATTTCCCACAGGTGTCAGTCCTTACCGTTATTCCTCTCCCAGCCTCGCTCTCCCACATCACCACATCCCCCCATCCCCCGACTCAGGCCGGGGAGCCATCCGGCCTGTGACTTACTCCCCCCCCCCCCCCCCATTTCTAGAGAGGAAATCCGCCACAGCCATCTGCGCCCCCGGCCTGTGGACCACCTCGAACTTAAAAGGCTGGAGAGCTAGATACCAACAGGTGATCCACGCGTTGGTATACTTCATGCAATGGAGCCACTAGATCGGGGCGTGGTCCAAACAGAGGGTGAAAGCACACCCCAACAGATAGTACCAGAGGGTGAGGACCACCCACTTGATGGCCAAACACTCCTCCTCTATCGTGCTGTACTTCGTCTCCCTCAGTGAGAGTTTGCGACTATTGTACAGCATCTGGGACAGTACCGCTCCCACCCCCCTGTCCGATGTGTCCATCTGCAAGATAAAAGGGAGAGAGAAGTCAGGAGAGTGCAATAACGGCTCGCCGTAAAGTGCAGCTTTCACCCACGTGAACTCCTGCTGACATGGCTCCGTCCACTGGACCGGATCTGGTGCCCCCATTTTAGTCAGATCAGTCTGCGGGCTGGTGATGGTTGAATAATTGGGCACAAACCTGCGGTAATAGCCAGCCACCCCAAGGAACTGTCTCAACTCCTTTTTGGTCTTTGGTCTAAGGCAGGCTGCAATCGCTCCAGTTTTATCAATTTGGGGGCACACTTGCCCATGACCCAAGTGGAAGCCCAGATACCTTACTTCCACCCACCCAATTGCGAACTTCTTTGGGTTTGCCGTGAGTTCCACCCGTCTCAATGACCTCAGCCCTCAGATGCTGCAGGTACCACTGCCAATCATTACTGTAAATAATTATGTCCTCCAGATAAGCAGCGGCGTAATCAGCAGCGATCTGAGGATTCTGTCCATGAGTCTCTGAAACGTAGCCGGCCCCGAACAAACCGAATGGAAGCCATCTTTTCACGGGACTTGGGAGTTAAGGGCATCTGCCAATATCCCTTCGTTAAATCCAGTGTCGAATAAAAGCGAGCCGTGCCTAACTGATCAAGCAGTTCATCAATCCGAGGCATTGGTAAGCATCAAATTTAGACACCGCACTGGCTTTTCTATAATCCACACAGAACCGGACCGCGCCATCTTTCTTAGGAACCAAAACCACTAGGCTGGCGCAGTCACTGTGGGATTGTTCTATTACCCCCATATCCAGCATGCCCTTTAATTCTTCCCAAACCACTTTTTTTGTGCTTGGGTAATCGGTAGGGATGACTACGTACCACTACCCCTGGGGTCGTTTCGATATGATGCTCTATGAGATTTGTACAACCGGGAAGAGGCAAGAACATGTCAAAAAATTCTCCTTGCAACCTCTGTGACTTGGGATGGTGAGAGGTGGTCTCCACAAGTGACCGGGGTGACTCAATCAGTGGCTTTTAAGTTCACCTCTGTTCCAAGCTCCTCCCTCTCCAGAACCACCATCGCCAAAGTCACGTGGACCACCTCTCTCCACAGTTTTAGGAGGTTGAGGTGGTAAATCTGATGTGCTCCGCCTCTATCCATTCGTTTCACCTCATAATCGATTTCCCCAACTCGCCGTGTGACCTTAAAGGGTTCTTGCCACTTGGTGAGTAATTTAGAGCTCAATGTGGGGAGCAATATAAGGACTTTATCTCCCAGTGTAAATTCCTGTAGTCGAGTACCCCTATTATACAGCTGGGTTTGACGTTCTTGAGCCTGGAGCAAATTCTCCTGTGTTAATTGCCCCAGTGTGTGGAGTTTTGCTCTCAGGTCAATAACATATTGAATTTCATTTTTGCTGTTTGAAGGTCCCTCCTCCCAATTTTCCCATAGGACGTTGAGCATGCCGCACTGTCGACGCCCGTACAATAATTTGAATGGGGAGAACCCCGTGGAGGTTTGCGGGACATCTCATACTGAATCACTTTTACCAATTTCGAGCGTCTTCGTGTATGAACTTACGAATCATATTCTTTCGGGTCTGATTAAATTGTTTGACCAAGCCTTCTGTTTGGGGATGGTAAACACTGGTCCAAAACTATGTAATCCCCAATAATTTGTATAGTTTGCGTAGTGTACGTTATATAAACGTAGTGCCCAGGTCATTGAGGATTTCTTTCGGAATCCCCACTCGGGAGATGATTCTGAAGAGTGCCTCTGCAACACTTCACGCTGAAATGTTGCGCAGAGGCACTGCTTCCGGATATCGCCTTGCATATTCCACCAGAACCAACACAAAGCGATGCCTGCATGCCGTCCATTCTAATGGCCCGACAAGGTCCATACGAATTCTTTTGAAGGGGGCAATCAATGAAAGGGGGCGCAATGGTGCTCTTGGGGTGGCCGGCAGATTCACCAGCTGACATTCACAGCATGCCGCACACCACCTGCGAACATCCCCACGAATACCTGGCCAATAGAAATGGGCCATAATACGGTTTAGTGTCTTTTCCTGCCCTAAGTGACCCACCACCGGATTATAATGAGCCATCTGGAATAACATTTCCCAACTGCTACGTGGTATTAACAATTGGGTTGTATCCTCCTGCGTCACTCGATACAACCGATCCTTGATAATTGAAAAAGACGAATATGCAAGTGCAATGTCTGGCTTGAGGCGTTGACCATCAATCACTTTCACTTGGTCAAAGGCGTGCTGAAGAGTCTCATCTCGCTTCTGCTCCAGAGGGAAATTCCATGCAGGGAATCCTCTAAGGGCTGGGGAAGCCAAGACTTCCCCTTCTCTTATGTACTCCTGATGTGGAGCTGATGTAGACGGCCCTGGCACTGCCTCCCCAGCCAGCGAATCACACATCACATACCGATACACTTTGTTGCAGGACCCATCCACACATATTCCCATTAATAAATTATTAAATTTCAGACAATTCGTATCCAAAATTAGTGGATGGGAGAGGCGGGGACCAACTGCAGCCTCGTCACTATGCTTTTGTCCCCTAAATTGAACGATGACATCACTAAAGGGTAATTTTGAAAATCCCCATGCACACCTTACCTTCATCCTGCGGTTCGTATCCAAATCCTCAGATTGAATCAAGCTTTGGTGAATGGAGGTTTGATTACAACCTGAATCCACATTAATATTTACAGGTATCTGGTATGCTTCTGCTCGATCGGGGGTGGCCTGTGGTGCATCGGGGATCCAGACCAATATATCCTCCTCCATCGCGGGGCATCGGTCCTTAAAATGCCAAGGTTCCTCACAGCTCCAGCAGACCGGCCCAGACTTTACGCCCACACCCACGGCAGCGGATACACTAACCTGTGGGGGGAGTGGAGAGGGTTAGGGAAAACTGGCAGGTTAAACGGCCCACAGGACAGTGGAAATTCCTACCACAAAACCAGTTCCCTGGTCCCGTGGGCCATTTCCAGGGAACAGGAACAGGACGAAGGGAAGGAGAGGGGGAGGGAGAGAGAGAGAGAAGAGGGCTCGCCAGCCCCCGAATACGCCATCATATGGTCCTCAGCCAGCTGAACTGCCCCATCCAGTGACTGCGGTCTGTGGCACTGAACCCACTCCACTGTCCCTTTTGGTAGCTGGTCGATAAACTTCAGCCAGCAGCCACCTTCGGCAGGTGTCACCTAATTCCCGGGTCTCGGCACCAATGTGACACGTCTCTAGCTCTTAATTCTTTATTCACATTTTTTCAGTTTCACACATAAGTTTGCTTTTCAACACAACATAATCAAAGACACACATGATCACTGCTGCGTGTGTCTCTCTCTCTCTCTCTCCCTCCTCCAGTGGTCTGGACTCCCTTTGTATCCCTCTCCAGCTCACTGTAACACAGAACAGCTGTTAGAGATCATTTCCCACAGGTGTCAATCTTTACCATTCTTCCTCTCCCGGCCTTGCTCTCCACAGACGTTGCTCAGCCACGCCCGTATCACCACAGGGTAATTTCACCTATGACCCCAAGTACAGACAGTGGGGCTGGGGGATATATAAAGGTGAAAACATCATCTGTTACTATGTGGATAAAAATGAGCTTTGATATACTCAGAACACTTATTGCATAATGTCTCGTACACAGTGTGAGGCTGGTAAACATGTCAACACATTAGGCTGGGTAATGTAGGCCAGACACAGTGAGTCACAGTGAGGATTTATCCCTGCCCTCAGACTGTCCCTGCACTTCAGCACATCAGGATTACAGACAATGCAGACTGCCAGCATCTCAGAGCTGTGTAATTGTTTCATAATGACTTCAGATTGCGATTGAGATGTGTCTGGCCCCTTTGGCGACACATCACATCTCTTCCCCCCTCTCTCTCTCTCTCTCTCTCTCTTTTTCTCTTTCTTTATGATATCTATTCATCACTCAGTAATATTTGCTGGCTCAACTTTCACAGAATAAATCGTTCTTGATTATTTTTTTCTCTCCAAAAATGACTTTGTCAAATCTTGACAGTTTTCAGTATCCTAAACTTTTTTGCTGCTCTCATTCCACCACCAAATTCATAGTATCCTACATTTTTTGCTGCTCTCTTTCCATCACCAAATAAATAATTTAAATTGTATTGTGCAATATTTGTCCTCATTAGTGGTGGCCAAGGCAGTTGATACTATTGTTCAGATGTAAGCAATAAGGCCATGCTATATTGTGAATATATAAACACCACTTGGCGTTGTGCCTGTCAAGGGCCTTCAGCCGTGTCTATATCCACAATATGGCACAACCTCAAGTGCCTTGTTGCTTTTATAAAATGGTTACCACATAATAAAAATATAAGGACACAAATGTTTATTATTATTATTATTATTATTATTATTTTAGTAAGATCATTAAATGCTATTTTTTCCGTTATAGATATAGTCCTTTGTTGCAACGAAATAATGATCAGCTATGGATGTTTTGTTCATTGTGTATTATAAATAAATATTAAAATTGTGTCATTTTGTTGGTGCTACATGGGTAACACCTTAAATCATGCGGTTTGTTGAGAAGAGGTGTGTTCTTACTTGCATTCTGATCTGATTACAATTTGCCTGATTGCCAGAATATAATAGAGACTTGGGGTTGGGCTGTGGGGTTGGGCTGTTGACTTGGACGAGTAAGCAACCACCTAAACCACTCACCACTCACACTTTATACCACTCACAACACCTATGCGGTCACATAACAATGCCCAGGCAACCAACCACAGCATTGTGGTGCTGACTTTTGCATAGGCAAGAACCACATGTTTTCTTTAGATGATGAAAAAAACTCTAGTTTGGTTTATTTCTTATTCTAATTAGATTTCTTATTCCATCTTGAGATGCTTGCATAACAAAATGCACATGTTGCTATGGTTGTGTAAAACTTTTACTTTGAGATTGACAGGTGAATTTAAATGTCTGTGTGGCAGGCTCTGGAGAAGCACTGTAGGGTGGAGGGGGGTTACAGTGGGGTGAGGGATGTTTACGGCAACACACCCAACCACGACGACGTCCAGCAAAGCTTCTACCTGGCTGAAACACTTAAGTGAGTACTGCGCGCGCACACACACACTAACACACACACAAGTTTACATAAATATCTTAATGAGGACATACCATAGACTACTATTGTATATACAAAACTAAGTAAATATATTTTAAACAAAGCTCAACCCTACCCCTAAAACTTTGCATTTTAATAGAAGACCACCAAATATCCTCAAAGGAAGGTTTTTGTTTTTTTAGGCCATGTCCACACTAATACTTTTAGAAAATGCATTCTATCACAGCATACTTTGGGAACAATGACGTTAGCAAACTGAAAACGGAGGTTTCAAACTTGGATTAGTGTGGACGTGGCCTTAGCTAACTTGAAAACTCGTTTGAAACTATAGCTTTCAAATTAAAAAAATTAAATAAAAATAAAAATAAGCTATAGTCAAGCTACCCCTTTAAAACTGTAGCTACACTACAAGCTACTAACAAAAAGTGCCTAACTACATAGAAACTGAGGGGGCAATATTCTGGTTACATAATTTGCAAGATGTGAGAGCAGTATTTTTTTATTTATCTGACAGAAAAACAATGCTGATTTGAATTAGAGTGATAGCATCAAACTTCTAAATCCCGCTACATTCAAAAACAACTTATTAAAAAACAAAATTGTTATATAAATTAAACAAAAGCACTGTGATAAATTGCTGTATTGCAATGGGCTGTCACTGCTGTGGTGCATGTTTATGAAGTTTTATTGCCTGTCTCTTTTGTTTTCCCATCTGCCCAAAAATTGGGGTGTAAAACTGTGGCAGAAAAAGTCAGAGGTTTGACACCTTCACAAATCACACACACACATATTGTGATGGCAGATGAATATTATTATTATTATTATTATTAATAATAATAATTCATAATCATAAATTGTTTAAGCATATTAACTGTGCTGTAGAAATTTTGCACTCCAGTAGCCTTTCAATTGCCCCTCGTGGAGCAGAAAATAACTTACACACAGTATGGATGAAAATAAAAATATCTCCTCAGAGTGATCCTAGTATTTTTCTCCTTCTGTGTTTTCCTAGAGATTATTAGCCCATTAGGTCCATCTCTCTGTTCGTGGGCTGATAGTCAGAGTAAATGTTAGGCAATATTTTATATATTTATTTATATATAATATTTTAATATTTAAATGTAGGCAGAATTATTTTTAGTCTCTGTGTGATAGACTTCTTCAGTTCAATAGAATGTTTTACACCATAATTCTCATCATGCTGTTAAATCATTGCTCCTTTTAGCTCTAGTGTTTCTACCTCTTTTAGGGGGCTTTCATACTGGGCACGTTTGCTGTGGTCCGATTCCAAGTGCGATTGTTCCTGGTGCTCCCCGCAGCATTGGTCTGGTTTCACACTCACTTGATTCTATCAAACCCCGGTCCATTTGTGTTCATTTTACGTCATCACAAACACGCATGGAGAACACAACGCGACTCATCATACTTTTTTTTTTCCTTTTTTTTTCTTTTGGTGCCATTATGCACATCAGTGTTAACGACAATTGCGTATATGTGTGCTTCATGGCATAACTCATTAGACATCCAGGGGAAGGCAGCTTGCTTCTGCTCGCAAACGGCGTTTTTTGAGGAGACAGCTGATTGCAAGAAATTCATTTGCATCTTTGTTTACACTGCACGCTTACGCTCGTGTCCAAGGTGAAGTTATCGCCACTGTCCTCTCCTATTATACCCTATATTTATAACCTATAATAGTATTTATATATAGTATTTATAAGATAGATAGACAGACAGACAGACAGTATTTATAGTGTTGATTGTACTTGTATGTCATTGTGGTGTCATTACTTTTTTGAGACTTTCAGGAATGAAAAATGCATGCGCAGGTTACTTTACTCCCTGAACGAGTGCACCTGAGTCCGAGTTGCTTTCACATTCACGTGAATCGCGCTACAGTTCCATTGCAACCGAACTCAGACCACCTCCTACAGGTGGTCTCGGGTTCGGTACAGCGGTGCGCTCCCCGGTCCGCATGACAGCTTTCACATTACCATTCGAACCGTGCTGTGTTTCGAACTAAACTGCCAGTGTGAAAGCACCCTTAAAATGAGCCTCAGTCCTGCATGTTTCCCCTGTATGTTTTTCCCCTTTTACTTTTGATTATGTCAGAGCCAGGCTTTTGACTATTGACACAATCTGTGATCTGATCCACTTATTCTGGCAGCATAATCTGGCCAGAATCCACCCACTTTGACAGGAATGGGTCATCTAATCATCATGTAAAGCAATTTTTTTTACATAACTTTTAGCCACAAATAAATTAGAAATCGATGATATCACAATAATTTGTAATAGTTAGTAAAACCAGAGTGGTAATAATTTATTCAGATTAAGGCACAGCAAGAACAGATAACACGTAAGACATTATTAGAAAATGTGTGCAAACTTTATGGTCAAAATTTCTGTTCGTCTAAAAGTAACTAGTACTGTCAGTGTCATGGACATAACTTTGAAAACAAAGTGGAATACAGTTTTGCTCAAGGTTATCCCATGCAGAAATAAATATCTTTCAAAGTTTTACAGAGTCCTAGATATTGCGTGAAGCCAGTGAATCAAATTGGAGCTTTCAGTTTACAGAATGCTGCAGTGAGGAGCTGAGACTACATTTCATTTCTGCCTCATTTTAGCAATAGAGGGATGAGCTGCTCTCTTAGGTCATGTTCACACAGGCAGAAAAAAAATCGGATTTTTGTCATCTGACCCAAATCCATTTAGGTTTTTATAGTCTGAACAGGACAAAAACACAAAATCGGATTTTTACAAGCTTGATGCAAACCACATTCGTTGGGTGGTTTGGAATCCGATTAAAAGAAGATTTTTGCCTTTCAATCAATCTCAATGCTCTGAACGGAAATGTTTGTTTTTATTTTTTTTATCATTTGTTGTGTGCAATGGGTTGTTACATCAGGTGTTGCAACGAGAAGACATATACTGCATTCCAAATAGCATAAATGATGCCTTCACAAGACACTTTGAAGGGAAAACATGTTGATGGCTACGCTGTAGGATCATTACAAACAGAATTTCAATAAAAATTACTTAAAAAATGTGTTCAGAATAACCATTTTATTACTGTTTTCAGCCCTTCAAAATTGTCACAGTGGAAGGGAAAGTCTTTGGGAGGAACAGGGATGATCACTTCTGAATTGAACGCACACGTCCATCATTAAAGATGTAAAGACAATGAGTGATACGAGTGATAGTCATTTACAACATCAGGGTCCAAAATGAAGTGTTGAGGAGTTAGCGAGGTCACCATGCTCTACTTTATACTGTTTTTTGGGTTTTCTGGTATCTCTTCCCAACACTCCAATCCTCCAGTTTGATTGCACTTTAAGAGGAAATCACTGTTCGAGTCTCATCCTGCCATGGCAGACAGTGGTTCTCCATTTCCTCTGTCTGTATTGTTTTGGAATTGTGCTTGCCCTTTGGCCAGTAGTAACAGAGCATACACAATTCAGCCCAGAAAAGACTTGCCATTTCTTTGAGAGAGCAAACACATCCAGAGCTCCCTCCTTTCAGCTTTTCTGTTTCTGTTTCTCATTCTGTAGTTGCTTCTGGCCTGTGTTCACCCTCTTGCGCATTAAATAATGTTTCTTCTTCATAGCCAGACTGTCTGGCAGGCTGAGGGAGTTTCCTGTTCATTGAAATGCTCTTGTGTGTTTGTGGGCCTGACTGTATTTTTTAACATTCTCACTTCAGCCTACAACATCTGCTTAACACACTGAACCATTTACTTTGGGTACAGTTTTTGTGCCCCCTCCCCTAGTATCTTCTAAAATGACTAATGGTAATGACTAGAAATACATTTACAATTTTATGTCTGGCAGATGCATTCATCCAAAAGTATGCACAGGTCTAGTGGGAAAGGCTCAGAAGTTTGCTGGTTCAGTCCCAAGGACTGAGCTACGAGCCATTATCATTGTGCCCACCATGGTGCAAGGCACTTAACCCATACCTGCCAACATCGGATTGTGGGGTTGGGGGGTGCAAGGAACAGCAGCCGGTGGAATTTTTGGTGGCCCCCTAGGGTAAGATGGTGCCCTCGTAGGGAGTAGATGATAATACCAAGAAATTGACCGTGTATTCAGACAGTCCCTTACCACATCCTTCACAGTTTTAGCAATAAATGCTTTGAGTTATTAATAATAGAAACTGTATATTCTTTCTTATATGCTGAGAACTTTTTCTGACCCATGACTTATAAAATTTTTTTTTTCTTTGATTATTTATCTTCTTTATGTATACATCTGCGTTGGTTTATATGTATTTTTATATGTTTTTTTTCTTCACTTGTCTTTATGACTCAGTGACTGTATTCATACATTGTTCATCTGTGTAATTTTTGTGTATCTTATATATTGAATATTTATATTGAACCTTCTGTTTAAAAAAAAAAAAAAAAAAAATCCACAGTTTTAGCACAATATGTGGACTTTTTAGATGATCCCTTACCACACCCTCCACAGAATTAGCACATTTATGCACAATGTGTGAACTTTTCAGATTACCCCTTACCCACCGTATAAAAAATGTCCAATTTATATCATTGTTAAATTAACGATCTGGAGCGATTTCGCCATGACGCCATCTGACTAGCTTACGGGACAAATCGTGTCCCGTATTGATTCAATACAGGGTGTATCATTTCATATTTAAATAAGGGACGATCCCGTATGAGCGATGTGTGGATGCAGAAAATTGTGAGTTTATCGGGAGAAATTGTAAATCGGTAGTACTGCGGGAGGAAGGGTGGAAAATCGGGAGAAACCCGGTAAAATTGGGAGTGTTTGCAGGTATGACTTAACCTCCTTGTTGCTTGGGGAAATCTCCCCTCTACACTCAAAAAATATATATATTTTAGCCTATTTTTTTAGATTTATTAATTTAAATTTCATAATAAATTTCCATCAAATTGTGTAATCTTTAAAAAAATTAAATGTATAAAGCTTAAAATATCAAGGTTTTTTTTATTTTATTTTGTTAAAGAATACGCAATTCAACTTTATGGAAATTTGCTATGAAATGCGGAAATCTTAAAATAACTTAAAACTTAGTATTCTTAAGTTCTATATAGGAACAGATTTTTACTATAGGTACTTGTTCCTAAGTGCCTTGTTCAAAGTCACAATGTATGTAGCTTGTGTAGGCTAAGGTTTGGACCTACAACCCTTCAGTTACCATCCCAGATCTTCCCATCCCAGTAGCCACTAATACTCAAATAGTGATTGCAAGCTTTTTAAAGAGGTTAACAGCTTGATAAAGCTTGTTGGTTACATCGTGGGTGTAGATGCAGCACACAGAGTGCAACAATGCCCACCCACTTTTTCTGCAGTCTTGGTTCCATAAGTATTTTTTTTCGATTCACTTCTTTCATAAGGATTTTATAGAGTACTACATAATAGTTCGAAGCCATGAACCAAACCAACCAGCTTTGTGCCATTACAAACTTTTATTTTAAGCAAAAGAAGTATTTGAAAGTTGGACAAAAAGACAAAGGTATAAGACTGTGTACTTAACGTCCTTCATGAGGGCATGAACTACAATCCCATGAAGCATTGCAAATGACGTAACTGAATTAAGAATAATGGAAAAATATAAAACTTGTAAATTATTAGTATTTAAACTATAGGTTTTGATTTTATTGTAAAATAGTCAGATATTTGCAAATATACAAGTAGTTTTAGAGTGTAGGGAGACCGAATCGATTGCATCTTAGAAGTGGGCAGCTGCTGCAGAGCTTCGTTTGGAGCGCTTTGTTCGCTGCGATTCTCTGATTGGTGAATTGTTTACCTCCAAGATCATTAGTGTAGTTCTTCTAGAAATTCCGCTATTAAACAAGATTGAAAAAAAAGAACATTAAATAATGCAGACTAATGGCTTCAACAATAGAAGCATAAACCATCAATCAACATCCTCAGAGCTCACAGTAGGTCTGTCTTTACGGTTTACAAGTTATTGTAAAAAATCTACTCTTCTATGGAGAAAATGAATGGGATTTTACTTCCAGAACCAGACTAGTGCACTCTATAGTGCTAACTGTATCATTAATTAATCTAGAACAGAAACTATGACCACATGATTAGAGCCAGTGCACTGCATGCATTCTTACCATAGAACAGTGCTATAAACATATTACAGTGCCTATCCTTTTAGTAACTTAAAGGTGCACTCAGTAATTTTTTTTAAGGATGTCGAAGTGGCTTACTTTGGTTTACACTGACACTTAGTGGCCTGGATGCTGCATCATTCAAACACATTTGTTTTCAGTTACCGATGCCATTGAAGAAATTCACTATGCACAGTAAACCAGGATTAATTTAATCCATGAATGAAGGTGTCAAGTAACAGCGCAGTTACTGAGATTAAGCGAGTAGTATTCAGCTGGTCATATGATGCAAACATTGCTGCCCCCATGAGGTGCCCCTGCCCCATGTAAAATAAAAGAGCTTTTATAAGGTTACTGAAATGACATCTCACATGAGTGGTTTATACATATGTTTCAAAATTACTTTTAATTTCTTTTTAAGTAAAACTTTTTAAAGGAGGAAAAAAAATATACTGAGTGAACCTTTAAGGTTACAGATGTAATAGCCCTGGCTTGCTTCTTGCAGAGATTGAACCAACAACCTTCTGTTAGCCTTAAGGCCTTTTTACATCTAACATGACGTGATAATGAGAGGTGAATCGCCAGCGAATGGCCCTTTCCCATAGAAAGCAAAGCGAATGACCGCCGTTGGCACATTCACACCTTTACAATAGGTGCCGCTAATAGACAAGCAATTTTACTCCGGTGCAGTAGGTGGCTCAGAGCACCTTTGAGCTGGACTGTCCTCCACCCATGACAGTCCATGAGAAGATGAGATACTTGACAAACAAATTGAAAAAAGAAAACAGATTTCTCTATAAGCTGATTTGCTCAATGAGAGAGAAAACAATCGAGACACTTCACAAACTATTTCAGTTCAGCTGCTGGACGAATTGACTTGCAGTATTATCATGTGTACACAGTCTGAGGGGTTATTATAGAAAAATTGAGTGTAAAAAATAATTTTAACAGTTAAAACATGTTATTATTTGAAATAAGAGTGGTTATATGTCACTGCCACACATGAATGTTAAGTAAATTTTTTATTCACTTCATAATGCACACATACTGTAGTAACAGATGTTGTCAGTTTGAACTATACTGATTGTTACTAATTAAACATGACTGCATTGAAACAGCCAAAGTGTCTATGTAATGCAAAAAAAATACAACACCTCATCCAATGAACCATCTTCAGTCTGACCCATTATTAGATACTAATACTCGCCAACGACAGCTGTTAACGACTATTAACAATTGCACAGATATAACGATTTGGAGGAGACAATACCACGTTTTTGGTATACAAAGGCATTTTGATACAAAGACATACAGTGCACTGCAAGTAACAGAATTAATTTTATTAATATTTGGCGGATATAAACACTTAAGATCCATACAGTTATTTATTAAAAATATATATGCAATATATGATATATTAGAGATATAAGAGAACTCATGTAAAAAATACAGCAATATATGAAGACAATCCAAGTATGATAAGAGAGCTTTTTTAAAAAAGGGATGCAAGGCAGTGATGCAGCAATATCATGTTTCTGTTTTTAAGGCATTTTATACAAAAATGAAACGCATGTCCTCACTGCTTCAGTGTTTAATATCGGTGGTCAAAACAGCTTTCTGCTGGTTTTGGGAACTGCAGCAGCTCCTGGCACGTGATTCACAGCACAAATTTTATTGGTCGGGGCCGGCAAAGAAAAAAAAATGAACACACCGGAAACAAAGCTTTCGCTTTGTCTGTGCGCGATTCGCCGCGAACGTTCGTTCCTGGTGCGAAGGGCTCGTTAGGAATCCATTGTTTCCGTAAAAAAAATTTCATCGTGGTGAGAAATCACGTTGAAGATTCGCGTTTGGTAAGGCTGTAAATATCACCTTCACCTTCCATTATTTCTCTCTCTCTGCTCAGTACTCAAGCAACACACTGTGACAGAGCCTTAGATTATTAGAACACTGATGATAATACTGGCTGAAGAGGGAGGCCAGGTGTGATTAAAGCCGTAAGGAGTGGTTTATCCTGTGGACACGCATGATTTAGCTTTAACTCTAGAAACCTCAGGTCAACAGCTTACATTTTCAGTGTTTCATCAGCAAATCTCCCCCTCCTTGTGAAACCAGCCAATGCATGTCCCTTGAGAGAGGGGATAGCATGAGGGTGGATAAAAACTGCATTATCAAGGTCACATCTCCATCAGGAATCAGGCGTCAGCATCACTTGCTACAACAAAGTTTATAGACTGTGATATTTTACAAGTGTCATCCGGCTTTCTAAATAAAGACAAGCCTTTCGAATTGTTTGGGTTATTTCTTGGCTTCAGCTTTTGGTAGATGGCCTTCACTTGTGAAACAACATCCTTAAGCCGTGGCTGTCAGCCACTGTTCATGGAAGTTGCTATTCTCAGCCAAAGGAAGCTAAATGTTTAGACCTTTCGTAGCTTTTAATCTTCATCACTTATTTACATTGTTGTCTTGGCAGTGTTGTACTTGGCAGAGACCGAATTTTGTCAGCAGTTGGAAGACATTCATGTATTTGTATTACTCCATCAGGCTTTAATAGAGATAATAAGTAGTGCTTGCCAAGGAAAGCATCGCTATAGCAATTCTTCATATTTAGGGTATTGGGTTTGAACAATATTAAACTTTGGTATGTAACTCAGCTAAAATTATTTGTGCTAGACCTGAATGGTACCTCAAATCATGTGGCTTGTTGAAGAGAGGTGTGTTGTAGACAGTGTTAATTTTTAC
This sequence comes from Myxocyprinus asiaticus, assembly GCF_019703515.2. Taxonomy (NCBI): domain Eukaryota; kingdom Metazoa; phylum Chordata; class Actinopteri; order Cypriniformes; family Catostomidae; genus Myxocyprinus; species Myxocyprinus asiaticus. The sequence continues at coordinate 8,622,436 of NC_059368.1, read as the reverse complement.
AGAGTTTTTTTGTTTTAGTCATAGTTTTAGTCTTTTGACAATTTTACTAAAATGGCATGTTATTTTAGCCAGCTAGAATAATATATTTTAGTTGATGATAATGTGTAAAATGTCAAACGTGTCAACGTGGTGGAAAGTTTTGCACAGGCAAGCACCAGCTTCAGTACTGTATATTTATGCAGTTGGGCCTTACTTTATCAAGCATTTGCATCATAGTAGTCTATAAATAATTATCTGTCTCTAATAACCTTGATGTTTATGCTTCCAATTTATTTATTTATTGTTTTCTTTTTATTTATTTTTATTTTTTTATTTGGCAAATCTCTGTGTTCAGGGATTCTCACAGTGATTAACTAGAGCATAAAGTGCCCTTGAAAACTCTAATAGGGATTTTCTGTCTTTGTTTACAGGTACCTGTATCTACTCTTCTCCGATGATGACCATTTGCCCTTTGAGCACTGGGTGTTCAACACCGAGGCCCATCCTCTTCCCATCATTAAGAAACAGAGCCCAGAGTTAGCCAATAATCTCAAGTAATCCTAATCCTACCCCAAAACTCCACTGAAATGTAACTTCCTGGACCTGCTTAAACAGTGGACAAGAGCATTGGATTTTGTGGCTTGAGAGATCCTGTTCTCCATGACTTTGCTGGAGCTTATTGTCTCTCTTCACAGCCCTAGGTCACAGAGCATCCACTCTTGGCTGATTGTCCTCTGCCGTCTCTACCGATGGCATTCTGCATGCTGCCCCTGTCCTCTCTCTTTGCCCTGATGCTTTGGACGTTTCTCTGAGCCTCAGAGACCAGAAGGACCATATCTCCTCTGTGAGGAGACCAGATGTTTTCCACTGTAATGTCCAACTTGCCCTCTCACACACTTTTAAAAAAGCCATAGGTAATTCATGTGCATCAACTTCCTTTTGTGTTTACAGGAGCAAAGATACGAGAAATCCACCTTACTTTGCTGTTTCATTCAGTTTTTGCAGTCAATACGTTTCTACGATTCGTACTGGCCTGAATTTTTGTTTCTCTGGGGTTTGGTTTGGTTCAGTATTTTAAGGCTTTATTCGACAGCAAGGCAGTAAAACCAAGACAATTAGTGCCTTTTAGTCTTAATGATAAATTTAATGCAACATTAGTAAAGTTTTAATAGCAACGCTCTAATTTATTTTTGCTGAGTTCGAGTGCATTAGCCTACTGTGCTGTCAAAGAGATGACCTGAACAGTTTTAGCCCTCCCATCCTCACACTGGAACTGGTGTGAACATAAGGCTCAATCCTTATATGCCATTAATTCATTCCGCTGCATTCGTGAGTTTGCTTTTCCATTAGCTGGCTTTGCAAAATAGCTGATTAAATGTGTACAGAATGTGTGTAATTGTTTACTTAATCAGTGGAGGCAGAGACTTTTTATCCTGAATATGTAAAATATAGTATTGTGTGTTAATTTATTTCTTAAGATTTTTTTTTTTTCCCCGTACTGTGGACAGGAAATGATGAAAGCTGGATCTCACCATGAAAAAAATAGGTGATTTTGACTTATATCTCACAATTGTGACTCATTTGCAAGATATACATTTGAAATTGTGAGATATAAAGTCCATAAACCTTGTAATTGTGAGAAAATGTTTTCTCACAATTGCATTTTTTTCTTTTTCTTTTCTTGCATTTGCAACTTTACCTCCCAATTTTGACTTTAGTTCTTGCAGTTGCAAGATTTAAACTCACACTGGGGACTATTTATAGCAGTTGCGAGTTTTTTCACGCAATTGTGACATATCATAATTGAGCATTTTTATCTTGGAATTGCGACTTCATTTCTCATAATTATTAGATATAAACTCACAATTTAGTTTTTAGCAATTCTAGCAATTGTGACTTTATTTCTTGCATTTGGGACTATATTTCCAAATGGAAACTAAACTAAATTGCATGATATATATATATACTAGATAGTGAGTTTATACCTAGTAATTGCGAGAGATAGTCTCAGTTGTGAGAAACTCAAAATTGCGACTATTTTTAACAATGGCAAGTTTATATCATGCAATTGTGCCTGCAATATCACAATTGCGAGTTTATATCACACAATTGCAAGAAGTCAATATTTTCCAAATTCAGAGATATAAAGTCAGAATTACCTTTTTTTTTACATTAAAAAAAATATATATATTTTTTTTTTTTATGTGGCGGGACACCATAGGGGACAGTGAAGACATTGCTTAGATCTTTATAATTCATTGGGAAAGTGTTAGTAAGACATGGGCAGCATCAGTCAAAAGGGGAGTGAATATTTGTATGAATGTACCACCAAATGTGAATTTAACAGACTTTGGCCTAGTTGTTGTGATTTCATGATTTTATCTGTTTGTTTGTTTGTTTCTTTTAACGTGAAAGCACAAAATTATGAATCAGTATTTTCGGGTTCTTCGTGAAGAAAAGAATAGGAATATTAGTGTAGGATAGAATGACAGCACAAGTGCGGAATCTCAAATGAGGAAAAGATGCAAGGAAAACCTATGAATGCAAAGCAGTCCTCTGCATTGGATAGAACACACACACACACACACACATACAGTTGAAATCAGAAGTTTACATGCACTTAGGTTGTATGTCATAAAAACTCTTTTTTTTTTTTTTAACCACTCAACAGATTTCATATTAGCAAACTATAGTTTTGGCAAGTCGTTAAGGACATCTACTTTGTGTATGACACAAGTAATTTTTCCAACAGTTGTTTACAGACAGATTGTTTCACTTTTAATTGACTATATCACAATTCCAGTGGGTCAGAAATTTATATACACTAAGTTAACTGTTCCTTTAAGCAGCTTGGAAAATTCCAGAAAATTATGTCAAGCTTTTAGACAATTAGCCAATTAGCTTCTTATAGGAGGTGTACTGAATTGGAGGTGTACTTCTGGATGTATTTTAAGGCCTTCCTTCAAATTCAGCGCCTCTTCGCTTGACATCATGGGAAAATCAAAAGAAATCAGCCAAGACCTCAGAAAAAAATAGTGGACATCCACAAGTCTGGTTCATCCTTTGGAGCAATTTCTAAATGCCTGAAGGACCTTGTGAAGATGCTGGAGGAAACAGGTAGACAAGTATCTATATCCACAGTAAAACAAGTCCTATATCGACATAACCTGAAAAGTTGCTAAGCAAGGAAGAAGCCACTGCTCCAAAAACACTATAAAAAAGACAAACTACAGTTTGCAAGTGCACATGGGGACAAAGATCTTACTTTTTGGAGAAATGTCCTCTGGTCTGATGAAACAAAATGGTCATAATGACCATCGTTATGTTTGGAGGAAAAATGGTGAGGCTTGCAAGCCGAAGAACACCATCCCAACCGTGAAGCATGGGGGTGGCAGCAGCATGTTGTGGGGGTGCTTTGCTGCAGGAGGGACTGGTACACTTCACAAAATAGATGGCATCATGAGGAAGGAAAATTATGTGGATATTTTGAAGAAATCAGCCAGGAAGTTAAAGCTCGGTCACAAATGGGTCCTCCAAATGGACAATGACCCCAAGCATACCTCTAGAGTTGTGGCAAAATGCCTTAAGGATGACAAAGTTAAGGTATTGGTGTAGCCATCACAAAGCCCTGACCCCAATCCGATAGAAAATTTGTGGGCAGAACTGAAAAAGCGTGTGCAAGCAAGGAGGCCTACAAACCTCAGTTATACCAGTTCTGTCTGGAGGAATGGGCCAAAATTCCAGTAACTTATTGTGAGAAGCTTGTGGAAGGCTACCCAAAATGTTTGGCCCAAGTTAAACAATTTAAAGGCAATGCTACCAAATACTAACAAAGTGTATGTAAGCTGCTGGCCCAGTGGGAATGTGATGAAAGAAATAAAAGCTGAAATAAATTATTTTCTCTACTATTAATCTGACATGTCACATTCTTAAAATAAAGTAGTGATCCTAACTGACCTAAGACAGGGAATGTTTTCTATGATTAAATGTCAGGAATTGTGAAAAACTGAGTGTAAATGTATTTGGCTAAGGTGTATGTAAACTTCTGACTTCAACTCTATATATAAATACTGAATTTATCAAGCAAGCAAGAAGCTCACACATAATAAGATAAGATGAGAACATGTCATGCTTTTGGAACTGATGTGTTGGTGGGCATCTGTATACATACACTACATCTAATATAAATTAAATGACTGTATTCCAATTCATGGAGGAACAGACCAATTCGTATTCCACTTATGTTTTCAACCTCAAACGGAAGGTTTCAATGGAAGATATGTTTATTCTGTTGCTTCCGTGTGATTGGTCGGTTGCAGAGGTGGGGTTGCTGCTACTGTATGCCACACTCTGTCTTTCATTCCAATGTTTAGGCAGTGTTCCCAAAACTAGACCCACATATATTCACTTCTGGTTAAAAAGAACCAACCTGCTTCACTAATACGCCATGGTTCTTTAACCAGCTTTTTAATCCAGTGGCAATCCCTGTTGAAGGGATAGTTCACCCCAAAAATATTACTACTACTAAAACTACTACTGCTTTTCTCATCATTTACCTACCGTCATTTCATTCCAAACCTGTATGACTTTCTTTCTTATGCGGAACTGAAAAGGAGCATTTTTAATGATGATCCCAATCCTTATTCTCAAAACAATTTCAGTTGAAAGTGATTCACTTTAAAGCTTTTAAAGGACCCAGTGTATCATAAAAGTAGTCCTTGCAGCTTGTGTGTCATATTCCAAGTCTTCTGAAGGTTACAGTATGATAGGTTTTGATGAGAACCCAAATTTAAAGCCTTTTTAGTGAACAGCTTGACATCTATTGGGTGTTCATGAGCATAATAAGAGAAACTCATTCACTGCGGCTTGTAACGGACGGTAAGTTTTTACTGAAAAATTACTCACCTAAACCTATCACTTGCCTTCAGAAGATTTGGAATAAGATGTTTTTGGACTACATTTATGATTTGCCGGGACCTGTTTTGAGCTTTATAGTGAATCATTATCAACTGCCATTGTATTGAGAAGAAGAATGTATTTATGACTAATTCTCCTTTTGTGTTATGCATAAGAAAGAATGTCTAGATAGACTTTTCCTTTGTAGGTAAACTACTCTTTTAATGTGTTATACTGGTGGATCTAGTGGCATTTTACATTATACCTCCCAGAGATTTCTGTTTCGAGGCTGACGACTGCAACACTCCATTGGCGTGGATTTTTTTTTTTCGATATGCTAGCAAACAGCATACTGTCAAAGTTAAGAACCATAACAAATGAAAGTAACGCCAGCTCATCTCGAGGGAGTCCTGTCATAAAAACATTGTGACACTGTGGATAAGACATCGCATTCACTGTCTTCATGATACAGAGAATCTAAACGATGTTTAGCACTGCTTCGGTTTAGCGCAGACTAGCGATTTGTGCCGTCTCTTTTGTGAAAGTGACTCCTGAAGCTGAGTTTGCATCGTAGTGGTGAATCCACAGCAAGTCATGACTCTGAGTTGATACTTGGAAGCAGATGTTTCCTTGCATCTTGTTTTAATATGCAGAATAGAAGATGTGCTTTTCAGATTTCTGGATTAAAAATTTGTTGTTTAAATATTGTGTTGGTGATCTTGCATTGCAAATGCCTTTTTTTTTGTGTGTGTGTGTGATTCTTGTTGTTTGTTATTTCTTCATGAGACAACCTCAGAAATGTAACTGTACAATATTGCTGATAATCATTCCATTGCACATAGTCTAATTTTTTTTCTTTAATATGCAATTAATTTTGTGGGAAATTGTTGTTTGGTTTTAGTTTTGTTTCCTTTACTTTTCTTTATTTTTATTGTACATATTTCATTCTGGCAAACTGCCAGCCATCATTTAATCTTATGATCTTATGTAATAAATTATATTAAAGATCAGCAAAAGTTTTTGATAAACTATATTTGTTACACTTAAATTGTGAATAAATCAATCTTTTAATATAACACAGTTGATTTTTTGTGAGGAAAAAGTTTAGATTATCTCTCTCTCTCTCTCTCTCTCTCTCTCTCTCTCATGCCGCTAACACGCTGCATCTCATCACAATTGTACAGAGCGGTTATTAGAGTTACCGTAGACTTTGTCAGTTCGAACCAGTCTGGCCATTCTCTGTTGACCTCTCTCATCAACATGGCATTTCCATCTGTAGAACTGCCGCTCACTGGATGTTTTTTGTTTTTGGATTCTAGAGACTGTTATGCCTGAAAATCCCAGGAGATCAACAGTTACAGAAATACTCAAACCAGCCCATCTGGCACCAACAATCATCCATGCGATTGTCTAATCAGCCAGTTGTGTGGCAGCAGTGCAGTGCATAAAATCATGCAGATACGGGTCAGGAGCTTCAGTTAATGATCACATTAACCATCAGAATGGGGAAAAATGTGATCTCAGTGATTTGTACCGTGGCATGATTGTTGGTGCTAGATGGGCTGGTTTGAGTATTTCTGTACCTGCTGATCTCCTGGGATTTTCACGCACAACAGTCTCTAGAATTTACTCCGAATGGTGCCAAAACAAAAATCATCCAGTGAGCACATCCGTTCTGTGGACGGAAATGCCTTGTTGATGAGGGAGGTCAACAGAGAATGGCCAGACTGGTTCGAACTGACAAAATCTATGGTAACTCAGATAGCCGCTCTGTACAAGTGCATTTATAAAGTATTTAGACCCCTTCATTTTTTTCACATTTTGTTATGTTGCAGCCTTATGCTAAAAAGCTTTACAGTGCATCCGGAAAGTATTCATAACGCTTCACTTTTTCCACATTTTGTTATGTTACAGCCTTGTTCCAAAATGGATTAAATTCATTATTTTCCTCAAAATTCTACAAACAATACCCCATAATGACAACGTGAAAGAAGTTTGTTTGAAATCTTTGCAAATTTATTAAAAATAAAAAACGAAAAAAATCACATGTACATACAGGTGCATCTCAATAAATTAGAATGTCGTGGAAAAGTTCATTTATTTCAGTAATTCAACTCAAATTGTGAAACTCGTGCATTAAATAAATTCAATGCACACAGACTGAAGTAGTTTAAGTCTTTGGTTCTTTTAATTGTGATGATTTTGGCTCACATTTAACAAAAACCCACCAATTCACTATCTCAAAAAATTAGAATACATCATAAGACCAATAAAAAAAAACATTTTTAGTGAATTGTTGGCCTTCTGGAAAGTATGTTCATTTACTGTATATGTACTCAATACTTGGTAGGGGCTCCTTTTGCTTTAATTACTGCCTCAATTCGGTGTGGCATGGAGGTGATCAGTTTGTGGCACTGCTGAGGTGGTATGGAAGCCCAGGTTTCTTTGACAGTGGCCTTCAGCTCATCTGCATTTTTTGGTCTCTTGTTTCTCATTTTCCTCTTGACAATACCCCATAGATTCTCTATGGGGTTCAGGTCTGGTGAGTTTGCTGGCCAGTCAAGCACACCAACACCATGGTCATTTAACCAACTTTTGGTGCTTTTGGCAGTGTGGGCAGGTGCCAAATCCTGCTGGAAAATGAAATCAGCATCTTTAAAAAGCTGGTCAGCAGAAGGAAGCATGAAGTGCTCCAAAATTTCTTGGTAAACGGGTGCAGTGACTTTGGTTTTCAAAAAACACAATGGACCAACACCAGCAGATGACATCGCACCCCAAATCATCACAGACTGTGGAAACTTAACACTGGACTTCAAGCAACTTGGGCTATGAGCTTCTCCACCCTTCCTCCAGACTCTAGGACCTTGGTTTCCAAATGAAATACAAAACTTGCTCTCATCTGAAAAGAGGACTTTGGACCACTGGGCAACAGTCCAGTTCTTCTTCTCCTTAGCCCAGGTAAGACGCCTCTGACGTTGTCTGTGGTTCAGGAGTGGCTTAACAAGAAGAATACGACAACTGTAGCCAAATTGCTTGACACGTCTGTGTGTGATGGCTCTTGATGCCTTGACCTCAGCCTCAGTCCATTCCTTGTGAAGTTCACCCAAATTCTTGAATCGATTTTGCTTGACAATCCTCATAAGGCTGCAGTTCTCTCGGTTGGTTGTGCATCTTTTTCTTCCACACTTTTCCCTTCCACTCAACTTTCTGTTAACATGCTTGGATGCAGCACTCTGTGAACAGCCAGCTTCTTTGGCAATGAATGTTTGTGGCTTACCCTCCTTGTGAAGGGTGTCAATGATTGTCTTCTGGACAACTGTCAGATCAGCAGATTGTGTAGCCTAGTGAACCAAACTGGGAGACCATTTTGAAGGCTCAGGAAACCTTTGCAGGTGTTTTGAGTTGATTAGCTGATTGGCATGTCACCATATTCAAATTTTTTGAGATAGTGAATTGGTGGGTTTTTGTTAAATGTGAGCCAAAATCATCACAATTAAAAGAACCAAAGACTTAAACTACTTCAGTCTGTGTGCACTGAATTTATTTAATACACGAGTTTCACAATTTGAGTTGAATTACTGAAATAAATGAACTTTTCCACGACATTCTAATTTATTGAGATGCACCTGTAAGTATTCACAGCCTTTGCCATGACACTCAAAATTGAGCTCAGGTGCATCCTGTTTCCACTGATCATCCTTGAGATGTTTCTACAACTTGATTGGAGTCCACCTGTGGTAAATTCAGTTGATTGGACATGATTTGGAAAGGCACACACCTGTTTACATAAGGTCCCACAGTTAACAGTGCATGTCAGAGCACAAACAAAGCCATGAAGTCCAAGGAATTGTCTGTAGACCTCCGAGACAGGATTGTATCAAGGCTCAGATCTGGGGAAGGGTACAGAAAACTTTTTGCAGCATTGAAGGTCCCAATGAGCACAGTGGCCTCCATCATCCGTAAATGGAAGAAGTTTGGAACCACCAGGACTCTTCCTAGAGCTTGCCGCCTGGCCAAACTGAGCGATCGGGGGAGAAGGGCCTTAGTCAGGGAGGTGACCAAGAACCTGATGGTCACTCTGACAGAGCTCCAGCATTTTTCTGTGGAGAGAGGAGAACCTTCCAGAAGAACAACCATCTCTGCAGCACTCCACCAATCAGGCCTGTATGGTAGAGTGGCCAGACGGAAGCCACTCCTCAGTAAAAGGCACATGACAGCCCACCTGGAGTTTGCCAAAAGGCACCTGAAGGACTCTCAGACCATGAGAAAGATTGAACTCTTTGGCCTGAATGGCAAGCATCATGTCTGGAGGAAACCAGGCACTGCTCATCACCTGGCCAATACCATCCCTACAGTGAAGAATGGTAGTGGCAGCATCATGCTGTGGGGATGTTTTTCAGTGGCAGGAACTGGGAAACTAGTCAGGATCGAGGGAAAGATGAATGCAGCAATGTACAGAGACATCCTTGAAGAAAACCTGCTCCAGAGCACTCTGGACCTCAGACTGGGGCGAATGTTCATCTTCCAACAGGACAACGACCCTAAGCACACAGCCAAGATAACAAAGGAGTGGCTCCGGGACAACTCTGTGAATGTCCTTGAGTGGCCCAGCCAGAGCCCAGACTTGAACCCGATTGAACATCTCTGGAGAGGTCTGAAAATGGCTGTGCACCGATGCTCCCCATCCAACCTGATGGAGCTTGAGAGGTCCTGCAAAGAAGAATGGGAGAAACTGCCCAAAAATAGGTGTGCCAAGCTTGTAGCATCATACTCAAAAAGACTTGAGGCTGTAATTGGTGCCAAAGGTGCTTCAACAAAGTATTGAGCAAAGGCTGTGAATACTTATGTACGTGTGATTTTTTTTCTTTTTTTATTTTTAATAAATTTGCAAAGATTTCAAACAAACTTCTTTCATGTTGTCATTATGGGGTATTGTTTGTAGAATTTTGAGGAAAATAATGAATTTAATCAATTTTGGAATAAGGCTGTAACATAACATAAAATGTGGAAAAAGTGAAGCGCTGTGAATACTTTCCGGATGCACTGTAAATTATTATTTTCACATCAATCTATACTCCATACCCCACAATGACAAAGCAAAAACCAGATTTTTGATAACTTTACAAATTTATTAAAAAGAAAAAACTGAAATATCACAGCCATTTTCAGACCTCTCCAGAGATGTTTGATTGGGTTCAAGCCCGGGCTCTGGCTGGGCCACTCAAGGACATTCACAGAGTTGTCCCTAAGCCACTCTTGCGTTGTCTTGGCAGTGTGCTTGGGGTCATTGTCCTGTTGGAAGGTAAACCTTTGGCTCAGTCTGAGGTCCTGAGTGCTCTGGACTAGGTTTTCAGATATCTCTGTATTTTGCTGATTTCAGCTTTCCTTCAACCCTGACCAGTCCCCCAGTCCCAGCCACTGAAAAACACCCCCACAGCATGATGGTACCACCACCATGCTTCACCATTGTGATGGTATTGCGCAGGTGATGAGCGGTGCCTGGTTTCCTCCAGACATGACGCATGGAATTGAGGCTCTTCGGTTCAGTCTTCATTCATCAGACCAGAGAATCTTGATTCTCACAGTCTGAGAGTCCTTTAGGTGCTTTTTTGCAAATTCCAAGCAGGCTTTCATGTGTCTTGCACTGAGGAGAGGCATTTGTCTGGTCACTCTGTCAGTAAGCCCAGATCAGTGGAGTGCTGCAGTGATGGTTGTCCTTCTGCAAGTTTCTCCCATCTCCACACATGATCTCTGGAGCTCAACCAGAGTGACCATCGGGTTCTTGGTCACCTCTCTTACCAAAGCCATTCTCCCCCGATTGCTCTGTTTGGCAGGGCGGCCAGCTCTAGGAAGAGTCCTGGTTGTTCCAAACTTCTTTCATTTAAGAATTATGGAGGCCACTGTGCTCTTGGGACTCTTCAATGCAGCCGAAAATGTTTTGTAGCCTTCACCAGGGCTGTGCCTCGACACAATCCTGTCTCTGAGCTCTGCAGGCAGTTCCTTTGACCTCATGGCTCGGTTTTTGCTCTGATATGCATTCTTAGCTGTGAGACCTTATTTAGACAGGTGTGTGACTTTCCAAATCATGTCCAGTCAATTGAATTTTCCATAGGTGGATGCCAATCAAAGATGATCCAGAGAAATGGGATGCACCTGAGCTAAATTTCAAGTGTCATAGCAAAGGGTCTGAATACTTGTCAATGTGATATTTCAGTTTCACTTTCAAGTTATCAAAAATCTGTTTTTTGCTTTGTCATTGTGGGGTATGGTGTGTAGATTGATGTGAAAAAAACAAAGAATTTAAAGCATTTTAGCATAAGGCTTCAACATAACAAAATGTGAAAAAAATGAAGGGGACCGAATACTTTATGAATGCACTGTATATATATCCATATCTATCTATCCATATCTACAGTATATCTATTAGTCTGTCTATGCAAATGTATCTATCTATCAATATATATCTATAAATGAATATATCTGTCTGTCTTTTCTCTCTGTCTGTCTATCTGCAGTAACCTGTCTGTCTGTCCGTCCGTCAATCCATCCAGTCACAATTACAAATGCACCAAGAGCATGTTTGCAAACAAAGAGACACCCAGATAAACATACTATAAAGACGAATCATTATAACTAACACAAACAAGCTGGTTTGTACTGAACTGGGCTTGTTTATGCCAGCATTAATACATATTGTTTACTCATCTCCCATTCTCTTTTTCTTTCTGCCATTTGGAAAGATTTGTTTACAGCTGGATAGTTAGAGAACTGGATATAAAGAAACCGTAATGGATTCATAAATAGTGATAACTGAAAAGGCATAAACATACCCTATGAATAGAGTGAGAAAGTTGAAGGGAGATAGGAAGAAATGAACAGCAATAGCCAGAGGGCCAAAGAGTTAGATATTGACCAAATTGGGAAAGAATCCCAAAGGAATAGAAAAGAAAGAAATCAAAAGATGGAGAGAAAGTGATCACTCAGAACAATGCGTATTAGAGGAAATGATGCCAAAATGTGTAATTACAGGTCTGTAGTATTTAGGAAGACTGCCACTCTCTCTAAGTGTCACTCTCTCTCTCTGCCTGAATTACTATGTGATTAGGTCAGTGAGCAGTAAGACAGATCAGACGTGTCAAGTCACACCAGTTTTAGACCGTAGAACAGAGGAACAATTTTCCTCTGAAATTACCTTCACTTGAAAAGTTAAAATATACTTGAATTGCATTTATTACATTTGCAGATTTTGATATATCATTTCAAGCACACACACACATGTTAATATTAAAGGGTTAGTTCAAATTAAAATGAAAAATAATTTACTTAGCTTATTGTCATATTAAACCTGCATGACTTTCTTTCCTCTGTAGAGATTTTAGGCAGAAAGTCTGTGCTCCTCTTTTCATAGAACAAAAGTGGATGGTGATTTGTTAATTGTGATTTTGACAACTCTTGACATAATGTTTATGTTACACATTAGACAGTTAATATAATTCATTACAACAGCGGTGTAATTGTAACCTGCTCCACGAACTAATTGCATATTAAGTACATGATGTTCATTAGTATTGCTCATTAATGATTTACAGTATATGATTACATGGTAAAATGAACACTAATGTAAACTGTAATCACTTCTTGTATTTCTTCTTTTCATTTGTATGACTTTCCCTGTCATTCTACAAAAAACAAACTGCTCATCACACTGCCAAGTCCAGTTATAATGACAGTCCATTTGAGTAGTTTGAGCATTTGAGCAGGCCAGAGGTAGAGGAGATCATGACTTAGATCAGGGTCACAGCTGTGTGCCAGTGCTGTGTATTTACAGAATCACCACAAACACAGGAAATGACAATCTAGTCTATCCTTCATTGCATCTCTCGTCTGGATGGAGAGCATTGTTCTGTGACACACTGTAAGGACAAATTATGCTGCACAACAGGCTGTCCCCTTCGCCCTCTCTGTGTTACACATGCATAAACTTGTAAGCCTGTACATTTACCTGTATTTGTGAGGACATTCCATAGAAATCTGTTGTTCTTAAATCAATATAATTATAATCGCTGGACTATCTGTTTGTACAACCACAGTGTTTCCCACAGGATTTTGGTGGGTGGGTGGACCTCAGACCCTTTAGGGGTGTCCAGAGGAATGCTTCTCCATAAAATATTTTTGTACATTATAAATGTTAAATGCATCAATCTAGTGCACTTTGAGAGCAAAATTAAGAGGCTAGATCTATGAAGAACTGTGTGCTCTTGTAAACAATTTTGTGTTCAAGTAGTAATTTAATCATAAACACATTGGTTGTATAGATATGAATGGTGATGACATGGCAAAAAATTCACACCCACAAAGCATAAACAAGACGGAGTTTAACGCAGTTCACAAATGGTCAAAACACAAAATCGACTAGAGCATACATTTGAGCCAGGGCTCAACATTAAGCATTGTCATGTGCCTGTCCTCCTGTCCTCATTCACTTGTCTGAGTAAAAAAGTTACTAGTCCGGAGAGAAAAAAAGGACATTTACATGCTCAAGTAACATGTAAAAGTTTATGTTGTATATTTTTTCTAAAATTATGACCAATGCCCAATCCAATAGTGTACCTGTGCAAACTCTCTGTGACAGAAATGTAAACTGCATTGGGTAGGGGAGGAGGCTATTGTCATATGATAATTATTTTATGTTATGTATGGTAGTCAAAGAAAGGAAAGCCTCCATCATCATAATTTACAGCAGGGATGCTCACACTTCTATGGAATGAGATTTACTTTTTCATCATGTTATTGCAACAAGATCTACCATGTACAATAAAGGCTAGACATTATCACAATACCAAAATTTCAGTGGTCGGTTGTGAAATTTGACAATTCTCAATACCAGTTTCAAAACCACAACAAATAATAACACTAACTAATATGTGAATTATGGAAGAATGGTTTCAAGTTCTTAAGTAATTATTCAAGACTAATAAACAGTCAGTAATAAAATAACAATAAAAGAACAGCAATACAAACCAAAAATACAAATTAAGAAAATTCAGAGCCTTTTTAACAGCATTAAAAGTTTTAAACAGCAGTAGGCTATCAAGTATTCAAGGAAACATTCGGATACTGTATGATTATAATACATTAATACTTTTTAAAGCTACTAGAGTTATTCAGTCAAGAGCAGTGAGTGTTTTCTCGGTTTCTTGTTCTGGTTGTTGATTATTATAATGGCACACTAGACAGCAGCAGGTCTATTAGCTTACATTTATACTTACAAGTCCGACATTTGAATACAAATCCGCTTTTTTCTCCACTGTTTATGTTCACTTTAGACATCACTCTCTGTGTTTACATGAATACCTCACCAGGACAGGAATTTTGGCGGAATTTTTAAATGTATTTGACCGTTCAGCATTTCTGGAACACACGCGCATATTAAGCACACACACATATGCTGCCTGTCAATCAAACAGGGTGCAGGTGTTACTAGATCGCTTGCGAATTATAAAATTACATGCTCTTGATTACTTTCAACAGCAGAATAAAAATATGAACTTTCTAATAAGCAACACAGGCCTAGGCTATCACAAATATAGCTGGTTATTTTTTGTTATTGACGTTTTAATCAATCTGCTTGTCCTGTCAGGCAAGTAAAATTCTCTTTCACTTGCCCCTTCAAAAATCCACTTGTCCCGGACAAGTGGACAAGCATTAATGTCGAGCCCTGTGAGCCATCAAAAAAATGAAGCAAAAGTGGTTACCTGTGTTGAACTTGCTCCTCAGATGCTGACTGACTGGGAGTGAGAGATGCTTTACCGAAGCAATGGTGCAAAACACAATGTTAAAGATCTTTTATGTTATTATGAGAAGTGTAAAAATATTTTCGGTTCAATATGAAACCGTGGTGGGACAAATGGTGGGCCGCCACAGTCTAGGTAATTAATGGGAAACACTGAACCAAGACGGATTAACTTTTCTGGAATATTGTTGAAAACAGAAACTTTATTAAAAAATAGATTTTAAAACAAATGCCTTGTACAAGATTTAAAGGGTTATTTCACCCAAAAATGAAAATTCTCTCATCATTTACTCACCCTCATGCCATCCCAGATGTGTATGATTTTCTATCATCTGCTGAACACAAACAAAGATTTTTAGAAGAATATTTCAGCTCTGTAGGTCCATTCAATGCAAGTGAATGGGTGCCAAAATTTTGAAGCACCAAAATCCATATAAGGGCAACATTAAGTACTCCAGTTGACTCTGGTGTTTAAATCCATATCTTCTGAAGCGATATGATAGGTGTGGGTGAGGAACAGATGAATATTTAGGTCCTTTTCCCTTCACTTTCTCTCTCCATCTTCTGTATTTGGTGATTCACATTCTTCATGCATATCGCCCCCTACTGGGCAGGAAGGAGAATTTATGAAAAACATTTTTTTAATGTTGATCTGTTTCTCACCCACACTTATCATATCATGTCTGAACACATGGATTTAACCACTGGAGTTGTATGGATTACTTTTATGCTCCCTTTATGTGGATTTTGGAGCTTCAAAATGTTGGCACCCATTCACTTGTATTGTGAGGACCAACAGAGCTGAAATATTCTTCTAAAAATCTTCATTTGTGTTCTGCAGAAGAAAATAAGTCATACACATCTTGGGTGCCAGGAGGGTGAGTAAATCATGAGATCAATCTCATGATCTCTATCTCTATCTATCAACAGATCTATCAATCTCTATCCCTTTAACAGTTATTTCTTACATTCAGAATTTTTCTGTGAAATCAATGCAAGCTAGGTAATTTTCTAGAATAACACAGCAAACTGCACCCACATCACACTGCATTGATAATTATGCTAATAGTTGTGTTTAATTTTAAGTCATCATTATGGTAATTAGTTTCCCTGGGAACTTGAACCTTATTTATTTTAATTAATTTTCTCCCAGCCAGTGTAATAGCCAGGCATTTGGATTGACTCTAAAGTCTGGTATCTAAATCTAAATTCTTAATTTGACAACATGTTATGTTATAATACAGACATTCCATTTTATGAACAACAAGACAGTTAAAGTTTGTCAAGAAAAACTTTGATGTTGGCTTGACAAAGCCTGCCCTGACAGTTTAAAACAGTTTTAAAAGTTTGAGGTTTGAAGGCTTTACATACCCTACAATAGGTAAATATGATGGATGGATGGAGGACATTTTTTGTAGTAATCAACATTATGCCACAAATGCTATGAAAGAAACACAGATGAAAGAAGACGATGAAAGGCCTGTCAGAGTGGTTGTGCTGATAAACGTTTCTCAGCAGGAACTGGGACGTGGGGATCCGCTGCTCCTGCTCTCCACTGTCTCTGGCCTGCTGTGTGATGCTCTGGCCTGTGTTCATGAGGAATCTCGCTGCAGGAGAACAGATCTGTCCTCCCCTGATCCTGAGCTCCCAAATGTATATCCTTGTGCTGAATTGCAGTTCTGTTATGTGGTGAAAGCTTCTGAACTGAAACCTCATTAACATATCTTGGGCAAAAAAAAAAAGAGGATGCTATGCATTTATGCATGATGTTTGTGAAGATTCTCAACAAGGTCATGGTACAACGTTTTGTAGAATTCATTGTCCAGATGCTCCACAATTTATTAGGCAAGATGTGTATGCATGATAGTGATTTGATGACCATGCAAAATCATTCTTCATGGATGTATAGAATACCCTATCAAACATCTAACAATGCCCTGGCAACCACCCAAAACACCACAGCAACTGCATAGCAACAAGCTGGCTTTGTCCAAATGTGCATACTTCCCTACTATATACTTACTATAGTTAATTTATACAAATGTATATCAGGAAGGCTTTTAAAGTATGTTCATCACTTCCCAGTTCAATTTAATGTGAGATGAGGTATGGACTATTTTCACTGAGTGCACCGATCTATCTCAGTTCAATTTGTCTGCCTAGAGATGTGAGTTTAAAGTGTGTCTTAAAGGAATATTTTGGGTTCAATACAAGTTAAGCTCAATCAAAAGCATTTGTGGAATATTTTTTTTTATTAAAACAAAAATTAATTTTGAAAGAAAAAAGAAGAAGCAAAGATCGAGGTTACATTGAGGCACTTACAATGGAAGTGGGGCCAATTTTTGGAGACAGAAATGTGAATCTTATAACTTTATAAAAGCACTTAGATTAATTGTTTTGTTAAAACTAATGTATTATTTGTTTTTACAGTCATTTTAGCGTTTTAGGGTTTGTTGACATTACGTCATCATGGTAACGAAGTTGTAAAATTGGCTATAACTTTACACAGAAAAGGTTAGTAAGTGATTGTATCAAACTAAAACCTTGTTTACACATATATTGTTTGTTTTGTGGCTATATTTTTTAAAAAGTGAGTATTTTAGTGTATTTTTATTTTAGAGAGTTCTTGGACAGATATTTTATCAAAGCTTTGTCTGCAGATGATCCAAAAACACTTTAAAATGCAGGACAGCCTATTGAAGAGACTGTAAGTCTTTTCCCTCACAGACTTATTGTAATCCTCATTAAAAATCAAAGATGGCGCTAGTGTGAATAAGGTTTTTTTTACATTGCAGCCCCTGGCAAAGCATCACACACGCACACACACACACACACACCTGCTGCTTCTCATGCCAGAGACGGTGTTCAGCCAGGGAAATGATCTGCCGAAGTCTAACCACTTTTCCACTGACTTGAGGACCAAACTGATTTGTTTCTACAAAACCAGGCTACAAACAAAAACAAGCACATCACGGTGTTTGCTAACGTTGAGGCTCGAGTCGTTGTGTGCGTAAGTGCAGATGAATGACAAACAAGCAAGTAAAACATTGAAATATATCCATGTTTTAAATCATGATACACTAAACATAAAGAATAAAGAACACTCACTTGCGCTGTACACTCCAAAAAAACCTCAGAAAAACGGCTGCATTAAACATATGAAGCAGTGGCACCTCCCCGGTTTTTTTAATGGGGTGGCCAGAGGGGAACAATAAAAATTTTAGGGTGGCACACCAAAAAGTGTGTATGTGTGTGTGTATATATACATGTGTGTATACACACATATATATATATATATACAGTTGTGCTCAAAAGTTTGCATACACTGGCAGAAATTGTGAAATTTTGGCATTGATTTTGAAAATATGACTGATCGTGCAAATCATCTTTTAAGGATAGTGATCATATGAAGCCATTTATCATCACATAGTTGTTTGGCTCCTTTTTAAATCATAATGATAACAGAAGTCACCCAAATGGCCCTGATCAAAAGGTTACATACCCTTGAATGTTTGGCCTTGTTACAGACACAAAAGGTGACACACACAGTTTTAAATGGCAATTAAAGGTTAATTTCCCACACCTGTGGCTTTTTAAATTGCAATTAGTGTCTGTGTATAAATAGTCAATGAGTTTGTTAGCTCTCACGTGGATGCACTGAGCAGGCTAGATACTGAGCCATGGGGAGCAGAAAAGAACTGTCAAAAGACCTGCGTAACAAGGTAATGGAACTTTATAAAGATGGAAAAGGATATAAAAAGATATCCAAAGCCTTGAAAATGCCAGTCAGTACTGTTCAAAGAGCCGTACAGGCTACCACAGCAAAATAATCAATTAAAACAAAGACACTGGTTAAGTACATCGGATAAGAATGACAAACAATGTCTATAATATCCTAAATTTAGTTCAATTTCGATTGAAAAGCATCCTTGGGATCCCTCTCTTTCTCTTTCGCTCTCGTCTCACCCACACACACACACCGTACATGATACCACAGCAAAACAACCATATAAAACAAAGACATTGGTTAAAGTAAATCGGTTAAAAACATCAAACAATGTCTATAATATCCTACATTTATTTAAATTTTGGTTGAAAAGTTCCCTCGCACTCCCTCATCTCACCCCCCCCACACACACAGCACGCACATAGAGACTTGAGTCGTGACCAACAAACAGAGCCATGCTATTTTTAATGTTTCTATGTATTTCACCTTAATCAGCCTCACATAGATTTAATGGAAAGCACCGTCGCGCTACCCCTCCCCCTCTCTTTCGCTCTCACACAAACTCTCTTGGGAGCAAAGTCTGTGGGGTTGCAAACAGTTGTTTAGCAATGGAAAAGCTATATACAGGAATGGCGACACTTGCTGTTGCTGAGAATTATCCTTAAACTTACATTTTGAAGCTATGTTATTCCTGACTAGAGCCGCTTCCAACACAGGCAATTCAACTCGCGATCTCTTTCAGTTTCTCTCTTTCTCTTGCTCACACAAACAAACACACACGCACACAAACGCACAACCTTGTTACTCCAATTCCGAAAAGCAGTGCATCCTCCGTTGCTAGTTCTAAAGTGATGTTTTCAAATTAGCAACGAATGCTCGGACTGTATCAGAGTAAGACGCTGAATCCGTGGCGGAAGAAAGTAGTTCCTCTCACAAGAGTGTTTTAGGGACGAAAACCAGAAAATGTCTTGAGATAAAACCCTGAACGATGTCTTAAGATGTCGTAACCGTGGTATAAGCGGAATAATGGACTCCACTGCACGACGTGACCGGATTACCACCTCAGGTGTGCATTATTTTTCAATAATTCAATGGTCCATCGGCAATTATTCCTTACATATATAGGCCTATATGTGTGTGTGTGTGTTTGTGTGGGTGGTTTACGAGGGCATTTTTCTAGGTTACAAACTGGTAATTACAAGGGTATTATGCTATAAATGTGGTTTATGAGGACATTACTAGTGTCCCCATAATTCAAATCACTTAATAAACATACTAAATGATGTTTTTTTAGAAAATGTAAAAATGCAGAAAGTTTTTTGTGAGGGTTAGGGTTAGGGGTAGGGTTAGGGTTAGGGGATAGAATCTGTAGTTCGTACAGTATAAAAATAATTATATCTATTGAGAGTCCTCATAACGATAGCCGCACCAACATGTGTGAGTGTGTGTGTGTGATTAATTAGGCTTACTTGAACAAGTACAAATAGGACAGTGGTATTCAATTAACATTGTTAGAGGTCCAATTTCTATATTTATATATATATATATATATATATATATATATATATATATATATATATATATATATCACTTTGTCATTATTTATTTATTTATTTATTTGAGCTGTAAAGCACTTTGGGTCAAATTATGTTGTTTTTAAACAGGCCTATGCTCTATAAATAAAGGTTGACATGACTTGACAGTTTTCTTCCCAGTAAAGTCAAAAGTCATAACTTATAGTCAACTTAACTTAGCAGTCAATATGTTTATAATCAGCTATTTTTATTTTTTTTTTCAATATTGTATTTGTGTATTAAAACCCCAGTGAGCAAGCCAAAGGAAAAAAAGGACCCAGCAAACACAGAACATTCCTCTTACTTTAGCATATGGATCCCGTTCCCATTGGTTAAATTACTGTTTGGGAACCAATTCTCTTTAGGTTATATTTTTAAAACCATAAACTAGAACGTTCCCAGAACATTGCAGGCAGAGTTTTTTTGTGGCAACCCTAAATGCACTTATGCAGAACATTCTCTAATGGTTATTATTAGGTTTTATTTGTGTAACCATAAACTAATCTTCCAAGAACGTTGCAGGGAGGTTTTTGTGGGACAACCTTAAAATAACATACAGAAAGTTTTCTAATGGTTATTTTTAGGTTTTATTTTTTGTTTACATTTTTCATTATTTGAAGCTGACAGACAACAATGAATGAAATTAGTGAAGTAGGCTAGCATTTAATTAAATGCAGAAAATAGATAACAGTAAATGGTATTTGAATACATTATAATGAACAGATGAGAAAAACATTCAAGAATACACTACCTTCCTACCTTAATATATGATCTTAATATCTAATTACCTTAGTTGT
Source organism: Myxocyprinus asiaticus (assembly GCF_019703515.2). Classification (NCBI taxonomy): domain Eukaryota; kingdom Metazoa; phylum Chordata; class Actinopteri; order Cypriniformes; family Catostomidae; genus Myxocyprinus; species Myxocyprinus asiaticus. The sequence goes on along the minus strand of NC_059368.1, from coordinate 8,601,670 downwards.
TGGCATGAGGGTGAGTAAATGATAAGAGAATTTTCATTTTTGGGTGAACTAACCCTTTAACAATCTCAACATACCTCTGTCTGTGGGTTTTCAGATGCCTCACAAAATTGGATGTTGTTGTTAAAACATCTGTCATTTTTTGAACCACAAGTTCTACATATTGAAATCCTTTTGTTGTCTTCGATATTGTATTCTTTATATCCAAATGATATATTTCCAAATGATATTACCATTCATGTCATTTTGGCTGTGTCGTTCTTGAATGCGCGATCTTCAAACGTGGTCCTACTCTGAAGTTGATTGGTTGGTTGTCTCAAATCAAATGAATTGTTTACTGGGGAAATGAATCGTTGATTTGCTGCAGATGTTTAAATGTACAACTCTGATCTTTGGTTTTAAAAGGTATAAAGTCTTTCCAAGTCATAGGGCTCGAGTCTTAATCAAGTCGCAAGTCATTGTTGTCCAAGTCTATGTCGAGTCACAAGTCCTTGATTATGGTGAGTTGAGTTGCAAGTCATTAAATTTGTGACTCGAGTCCAAGTTAAGTCCAGTATGTCAGTGGAGTAGTATGTCTGAATCCTCAGAATTCATAAAAAAGTAGGCAAGAAATATCCAGATGACCTACTACATCAGGCGAGATTCTAAAGTCTGCACCCAGTGGACACTGCACTATCTAATGCCACTGGAGCTGAGGAAACATAAGATTCAAACTGCTGAATTAAAAAAAAAATGGCGGAGAACTATGACTTTGGCGGCTCATTTCAAATGTATGTGATATGTATAAAAGAAAATTGTTCCTTGTGGTGAAATTGCACTTGTTTAACAAAACCTGAGTAAATTATTTTTGCAGTTGATGTCATTACTTCATACTGTATATTTGGATCATATACAGTATGAAGTAACTCCAATACCAATCACTATAAGCTACTAACAAAAATAGCTAAATGTCCTATTAAGTTTAGTTAGGAAACTCTACATGGAGCAGGCCAATAGGTTAAGTTCCCGACACACCTCTACGTAAACCAATCAGGAGATAACACCCTTCTGTCAAAATGTACAAAAACTTTCACCCTCCTCCTCCCCAGCTCCACAGTCTAGATCTGCTTTATGTAGGGGGGTTAAGTGATTTTGTTCAGAGCAGCAGCATGTCTCTTGTTTTAGATGCAGCACGTTTTCAACATTAGCAGCATACTGACTAATGTAAAGCAGCAGCAGAATGCGTAAAGCAGATCTAGTCCACCAAGACCAAACCTACTCAGTGCCATTTACATTAATAAAGTATTTTTTAAGCTACTCTAAAGTTGTTCTAACTGAACTTAATGCAATAAAGAGCCGTTCACAACAAACGTTATTCATTTGTTTTTCTATGTAAACATATGCTAGAAAAATGTCTTTGACTGTTGCTTTTTCTGCATCTCACGCAGAAGCTCTGCCTTTTTAAAGATCCTGTGCTTAAAGGGATAGTTCACCCAAAAATGAAAATTCTCTCTTTATTTACTCACCCTCATGATATCCCAGAAAAAGAAAAATAGAATAATTTCTTAGCTCAGTATGTCCTTTAAATGCAAGTGAATTGAGATGTCTCTTTTGAAGCTCCAGAAATCACAGACTGTCAGCATAAACATCAACAAAACGACTCCAGCTGTTAAATTAATGTCTTCTAAAGTGATACGATCGCTTTTGGTGTGAAAAAAGATCAATATTTAAGTACTTTTTAACTATAATCCAACGCTTCAGGAGAGGGTGGAGTCCAAGCGGTCTCTCGTGTGAAGAATTTGTGTTGCTATGAAACAGATGTAATCGCACGTTCTTCACTCTGGGTTGAGACATCCAGGATAAGCACACAAATGCACCATTGAGAGAAAAGAAACATAAATACAGATCTAAACCAAAACCAACCAAGCTACTGAACAGCGTTCCTCCTCACTTGTAAACAGCGCTGCTGTTACGGCTGTGACTCATGTGCCTTAGTTCTCGTGTTTTTCAAATGCCAGTGTGTTTACATCACACACGTGTACTGCTGCTCACCGAAAGCATGATTTAGAGTTTAAAAAAGTACTTGGATATTTATCTTTTTCACACCAAAATTGATCGTGTTGCTTTAGAAGACATTAATTTAACAGCTGGTGTCATATGGATGACATTTATGCTGACTGTCTGTTATTTTTGGAGCTTCAAAAGAGAAATCTCAATTCACTTGCATTTTAAGGACCTACTGAGCTAAGATATTGTTCTATTTTTCTTTAAATGTGTTCTGGTGTAGAAAGAAAGTCATACACACCTGGGATATCATGAGGGTGAGTAAATAATGAGAGAATTTAAATTTTTGGGTGAACTATCCCTTTAAGTAAAAGAAAAAATTTCTTGAGACACCAGCGTTTTTCTTTATTTGTGATGCATTTTCTATTGTCTAATTTTTTTTTTTTAAATTTCTGGCTATTCTACTGCTAGAATCTAACCCCACAGTTCATGGATAAGATAACCAATCATGAATTAATTCTGTCAACTACTCACCCTCATATTTTTCCAAATTAAGTATGAGTTTCTTTCTTCTGTGGAACACAAAAGCATTTTTATTTATTTTTATTTTTTTATCCATTTAATGAAATTCAGTGGTAATCGAGGGGAACATTCTGCCTAACATCTCCTTTTGTGTTCCACATGAGAAAGAAAGTCATACGGGTTTGAAATGCCATGAGAGTGATGACAGAATTAAAATTTTTGGGTGATTTGTCCCTAATTCAAGTCAACACTCGAGCTCAGAGCTTCAAGAAGCCATGATAGAACTGACCCGTTCAAACCGACCCACAGGACATCTCTGGGACCTCATGCAAGGGCATCTTGTGTTAGGCTTAAGGACAGGCTGCTAATTTTAATTCAAGACCACATAATCAGACCTACTGCCTGTGGCTCAGTTGCCATCTCAAATCAAAGTAATTTCTGTCATTTTATGAAAGGAACTTCCATCTAGCACAAACAAATAAGGGGGAAAGCCTCTAAAATATGTGATATTTTTCTGCATTCACATAATAGGTTAAATTTGCTAGTCTCAGCGCTCAGGCTGCCCGAGAGCTCTGGTATTGTCAGCAAAAATGATGAAGTAAGAACATGTGACAAACTGTAGAGTTGTGTGTGTGTGTGTGTGTGTGTGTGTGTGTGTGTGTGTGTGAATAAGAGTTAATTTGTTTCCAAAAATGCCTTTTGGCCATTTTAACTTTTAAATAGTTCACCCAAAAATTAAAATTCTGTCATCATTTACTCACCCTTGTGTAGTTCTAAACCCATATGACATTTGTTCCACAGTTGCACACAAAAGGTGATATTAAGCAGAATGTTAGTGGAACCGGTTCTGCTCCGATTCCACTAACCGGCTCCGAGCGGGATTCGAACCGGCATCAGCTGGATACAGTGAGGTTTACATGCATTGTACAGCTATCACGTACCAGCTGGCAACCGTTACATTAGCCTATGTCTATTGATTTTCTATCTTTTTTCAGTAAAATGAAAGTGAATCTCCTTTTGATTTCCACTGAAGAAAGAAAAAACATAAGGGTAAGTAAATTATGACAACATCTTTATTTATGGGTGAAGTATCCCTTTAAGCCCTCACAGGCTCACTGATTGTTTGACTTCTTCTATACTTTGCATAGATCTTTGGAAAGATATCCATCACTGCTCTTCTCAATAGCGGTTAATGTCATCCTCTTTGAGACAGCTCTGTTCATAGAATAATGAACTACAGTGTGGAGTTTTTAAATCTTACATGCATGTGAAGGTGTCACACCAGTGAAGACATGGCCCCCAGTGACCTTTATGAAGAGGCCAGAGCAAGCATCTAATTGAAAAGCAAATTTTTTCCTAATCATCAAGTTGATGAGTTTAATGTATTTATGCAGCATTTACATGGTTCACAGACAGCAATGCCCCAACTATCTAGAATGATTCAGTCTTTGAGCACTGCTTTTAACCTCCAGAGACCCGAATGTGACTGCTTTGTGCATTTTCCATTTCCCTTTTTGATTTGTAACTAGTAACACATAAAACACATGCATTTTTTTTTTTTTTTTTTATAGAGCAAATAGTTTTCCTAAATATGTATGTCCTCATACATTGAGGGGACAGTGGGACTAAGTTGTGAAATGTTGAATAATACCAAGCAATAGAATTTTTTTTTCTTTTTCTTTTTTTTTTTTTTTAAATCAGATTTCAATTTTTCAAATTGTTTATGTTTCCAGGAGTGTTATTCGTGTTTTTGAGATGTTACAGACATTTTGTCAATTGACACTGACAATTTGAAATTGGACAATTTTTCACTTTTTGTGTGGGGAGTGAATGGACTTGGTTGTTCTAATGGTTATTTGTTTCTCTGAAGCAACAAATGCATGATTGATGCAGTGTTGAGTATCTACTGTTACAGTGTCCGATTTTATTTAGTAACTTTTGATACAGTAGCAACTTATAGTATTAAAGGCACAGTGTCACATATTCCCTGTTTTTGTTCAGACTTTTATGTTGAAATTCTTGTTTAGTTCCTGTTTCCTGTGGTTTTGTAGTCCTTTGTAGTTTTTTTCATGATTGGTTCTCTCTGATTGTTTCCCCAGGTGTTCCTTGTCTTCCCTTGTTTATTTAAGCCCTTGTTTCCCTTGGTTAGTTTGTCATGTTCTGTGCTTGGTTTCCTGTGTTTTGTTTTTTTATATTCTGAGTTTCTTTGTTTATCTTCTTGTTAATAAAGCTGCGTTTAGATCCTCATTCCTTGCCTGCTGTGTCACAGAAAGACTGACCTCAAAATGGATCTAGCGGCTATCCATATTCTGCTCATTCAGCAAGGGGACCGTCCAGTTGAGGATCATGTCTGTGAGTTTTTAGAGCTGGCAAATGTAGTGCATTATCCAGACCGCTCTCTGGTAGTTTTCTTCTGGGCCGGTCTGAATAGTACACTGAGGGAACTGATGCCTCCGGCTGATCCTCACTGGACGCTCGGCGAATATGTGGAGAAGGCTCTGGAAATTTGCAGTTCTTCATATACAGTGGATTATGGCGGGAATCCCGGACCAAGACCTGCATCTTCGGCCCCTGTCTCCAGGGCTACCACGGCCCCTGTCTCCAAGTTGAATGATCTGTCACTGTTGTCTGTGCGTAGGGCCCTGAAGACCCTACCTCACAAATAGCCAGCGCCCACGCCTGCCACGGCCAACAAGCCAGTGCCCACGCCTGCCACGGCCAACAAGCGGGAAGCCTCGTCTGTCCCAGAGCCAGCGTTGCCAGCCTCATCCATCCCAGAGCCAGCGTTGCCAACTTGGGCCATCCGGAGGAGGAGAAGAAAGGCTTCTGTTCCCAAGTCTCTTCCCATGTACACGACCACTGAGGTAGTTCCTGAGCCTCTTCCCACGTTCACAATCACGGAGGTTGTTTCCCAGTCTCCAGGACTCTTTGTTTCGGCCTCCCATGGCTCTGCCTTCCTTGGCTCCGCCCGCTCCCCCAGAGACTATTCCTCCCGCGGTTCCATCCGCCTTACCAGTGACTCCTCCTACAGCGCCTCCCAGGCTGCCTCCTGACCCTGTCTCGGCCCTGCGGCCGCCTCCCAGACCTCCTGACACTGTCTCGGCCCTGAGGCCACCTACCAGGACTCCCGTCCCCACCTTGAGGTCATCTCTGTGGTCTCCAGGCCGTCCGCCTGGTCTGCTCTGGTCCCCTTGGTCTCCAGGCCGTCCGCCTGGTCTGCTTTGGTCCCCTTGATCTCCAGGCCGTCCGCCTGGTCTGCTCTGGTCCCCTTGGTCTTCTGGCCGTCCACCTGATCTGCTCTGGTCACCTTTGTTCCTCTACTCCCCTTGTGCCCCCCTGAACTACTTGTTTCCTCCTTTCCCCCACACCCCATGGACAAAAAAATAAAAATAAAAATGAGCATCTGGAATCTGTTCCTTAAAAGGGGGGAGGGGAGGGGAGGGGGGTGCTCTGTCACATTCCCTGTTTTTGTTCAGACTTTTATGTTGAAATTCTTGTTTAGTTCCTGTTTCCTGTGGTTTTGTAGTGTTTGGGGTGGGGGGGGGGTGGGGGGTTATTGGTTCTCTGTTTCCGCAGATGTTCCTTTGTCTTCCCTCGTGTGTTTAAGCCCTTATTTCTCCTGGTTAGTTTGTCAGTCTTTACATGTGTTGTCATGTTCTGTGCTTGGTTTCCCGTGTTTTGTTTTTTTTTATATTCTGAGTTTCTGTGTTTATCTTGTTAATAAAGCTGCATTTAGATCCTCATTCCTTGCCTGTTGCGTCACACACCGTCCCAATGCAGTAACCTGAAGTGCCTTTGCTCAGATCTGTAACCACTAGGCTACACCATACATCACAAAGATCTTTTTAAAGGAAAAGTTCACCTGAAAATGGCAATTCTGTCATTTACTCACTTTCATTATGTTCCAAATCTGTATGATTTTCTTCCATTAAAAACAAAATGAGAAACTGAGCAGATATGCTGCTCCTTTTCATACAACTAAAAATGACTGGGACTAGGGCTGTTGAGCTCTATTAAAGAAGAAAACTACAAAAGAACCATAATAGTCCAAAAGACTTTATATTTTATATATACACTGGTGGCCAAAAGTTTGGAATAATGTACAGATTTTGCTCTTATGGAAAGAAATTGGTACTTTTATTCAAGTGGCATTCAGCTGATCACAATGTATATTTAGGACATTAATAATGTGAAAAATTACTATTAAAATTTGAAAAAGTTAAGAACTTCTTAAACTACAAAGAGTTCTCATCAAAAAATCCTCCATGTGCAGCAATGACAGCTTTGCAGATCCTTGGCATTCTAGCTGTCAGTTTGTCCAGATACTCAGGTGACATTTCACCCCACACTTCCTGTAGCACTTGCCATAGATGTGGCTGTCTTGTCGGGCACTTCTCACGCACCTTACAGCCTAGCTGATCCCACAAAAGCTCAAAGGGGTTAAGATCCATAACACTCTTTTCCAATTATCTGTTGACCAATGTCTGTGTTTCTTTGCCCACTCTGACCTTTTCTGGTCAGCTGAGGACATGTGAGGTGTCTATTTCTCAAACTAGAGTCTCTGATGTACTTATCCTCTTGTTTAGTTGTACATCTGGGCCTTCCACATCTCTTTCTGTCCTTGTTAGAGCCAGTTGTCATTTGTCTTTGAAGACTGTAGTGAACACCTTTGTATGAAATCTTTTTTATTTTTTTTATTTATTTTTTTTTTTGGCAATTTCAAGCTCTAGAGTTTCTAGAGAATGTTGTTTCTTTTTTGCCAGTTTTGACCTAATATTGACCTTAAGACATGTCAGTCTATTGCATACTGTGGCAACTCAAAAACAAACACAAAGACAATGTTAAGCTTCAGTTAACGAACCAAATAGCTTTCAACTGTATTTGATATGATGGCAAATTATTTTCTAGTACCAAATTAGCAATTTAGCATGATTACTCAAGGATAAGGTGTTTGATTGATGGCTGCTGGAAATAAGGCATGTCTAGATTTGATCAAAAATGACTTTTTTTCAAATAGTGATGCTGTTTTTTTTTTTTTTTTACATCAGTAATGGCCTGACTATACTTTGTGATCAGCTGAATGCCACTTTGGTAAATTAAAGTACCAATTTCCTTCCGAAACAGCAAAATCTGTACATTATTCCAAATTTTCGGCTGCCAGTGTATATATAAAATGTAAAGTCTTTTGGACTACTTGTAGTTTTCATAGCCCCACCCAGTAGCGGTGAGCAGTGAGATGGCAAGGAGAGAGCAAGTCAATCAATAGCAGAGAGCCAATCAAAACAGTGGGCGTTTACTGTCAAGTCTTAAAGAAGAAGCAGCACCAAAACTGAGCATTTCTGACAGAGGGTCAAAATGAGGGTGGAAAATGTTCAGGTTTTACAAATATATGACAGTTTTCTTGTGCAAAAAAACGTTACTAATATTATGAGTGAACCTCAAGGAGCATATTAAAATAATACAAATTATTATCATGACCCCTTTAAGTAAGGCTAATCTATAAGAGTTAGAAAAGTGCAGAGGTGTATTTTATTTCCATGAACAGTGTCTTAACCATTACTGGTTAGAATCTTTCTTACAATAATAATACATGGATTTTCATGTCTTAGACATATTCTGTCTTTTTCTGTGAGGGTTTAGATTGTTGTAAACCATTAGTGGCTGTGTCTGAGAACCCTCCATCTTTCACAATAATGTAAAAAAGTACATTTGAACTGAACTCTGACCTTAAAATGGAGGCCACCAGAATGCCAAACTTCCCTGTCTGACTGTAATTACCATGCCAACATCACCTAGCAGGCTGCCTTGATTGTACCTTTGTGCCAGTGCCAATTAAGAAGACAAATTACTGCTTGTCTCTGCAGTAATGGTAGATAATCACAGACCTCCAATGATCAGCTAATATCACTTTGCTTTTTAAAGCTTTAGTCAGAAAGAGTGGTGAAGGAATATGTTTCTGACTATAAAACAAATGTAAATGGAAAAGAAGGACTGAATGGAAAATGCATTAAAAATAACTCAGCAGTGATTGATACTTGATATGCCAAGTGTTTGTGTGATCCAAAAATATGCTGGTTAAAAAACGGCCACTTATACAGAGTGTTGCTCAAGCGTTCTGTTCCATAATCTAGTGAGCTGCCTAAAATTGCTGCATTTTAAGCCATCATAGCTGCCTTCCCGATGCAAAGGCTGTTCCAAAATCTAAATTATGCTGCCACCTATACCTTGTTCTCTCCAAATTCTATGCAGCATCTATGTATCTATTGAAATCTCCCATGTGTAGCGTATTTAGTGTGGCCTATACAGAGCATTCCAAAATAGTCCCTTATGAGGTTCCATGATGGTTAGGATGCTGTCTTGAAAGGAGTGGGCAAGGAGACAGCTCACTACATTTGGCAAAAGTGCATCGTGGCTTTCATCTGTCTCAGACTGGTGTTTTTTCTGTACATGTGCGTGACATTCATGATGAACTCCATACTTCATGATGCATAAAACAAATAAATAAACAAATGGAAAGGAAATGAGTAAAAGAGAAATCAAATTAAAAAGGACAGCTGAGCATGAAAATCCCTCAATTGCAAACACACATGCTGTGCCAAACCAATTTGTTTTCCATTTTAAAGCTGATTAAATCATGTAATGTGATTGTGAATTAAAGGGAATTAGGGAAGAATATAATGAAACATACGTCAAAACTCTCCCTGTTGTCTCATGGTCAACAGTATATGTGTAGCTTGTTAAACTAAGCACATATAAATGATATGTGTTTGGGAAAGTTGCAAGCAATGCAACACTATTAAAAGGTGTTGAAGCTTTGACCGGTTAGCATGGGCATCTGGTAAATAAATGCCTTATGCCTCATGGGTGCAAAATGCATTGTTCCTTTTTGAAGGCCATTCAAAAGTAGCTGTATATTCTGATTAAATATATATAAGGCCTGCACCCCTGCCTTTTTTCTTTACTGTTGTACATGAAACTGGTGTTGAGCAGGTAGAATTCAATGAAGCTGTCAGCTGAAGATATGTGAGGTGTCTATTTCTCAAACTAGAGACTTTGATGTACTTATCCTCTTGTTTAGTTGTACATGTAACCTTCCACATCTCTTTCTGTCCTTGTTAGAGTCAGTTGTTATTTGTCTTTGAAGACTGTAGTGTACACCTTTGTATGAAATCTTCAGTTTTTTGGCAATTTCAAGCACTGTATAGCCTTCATTCCTCAAAACAATGATTGACTGATGAGTTTCTAGAGAAAGCTGTTTCTTTTTGCCATTTTTGACGTAATATTGAACTTAAGACATGCCAGTCTATTGCATACTGTGGCAACTCAAAAACAAAGACAATGTTAAGCTTCATTTAACGAACCAAATAGCTTTCAACTGTATTTGATATAATGGCAAGTGATTTTCTAGTACCAAATTAGCAATTTAGCATGATTACTTAAGGATAAGGTGTTGGAGTGATGGCTGCTGGAAATGGGGCCTGTCGAGATTTGATCAAATAGTGATGGTGCCGTTTTTTTACATCAGTAATGTCCTGACTATACTTTGGATCAGCTGAATGCCACTTTGGTGAATTAAAGTACCAATTTCCTTCCGAAACAGCAAAATCTGTATATTATTCCAAACGTTTAAAAAAGTATATATATACCACATGAGCAGTGTTGGGGAGTAACGGAATACATGTAATGGGATTATGTATTTAAAATACAAAATATAAGAAACTGTATTCCACTACAGTTACAATTTAAATCATTGGTAATTAGAATACAGTTACATTCAAAAAGTATTTTGATTACTGAAGAGATTACTTTGCATTTTATTGTCATTTGTTTCATTTAATATTTAGTCCTTTCAGATGGAAAACATTTATACATATAAATGATGCGATCCAAAGTGCATTTGAACAGCGGTGAAACACTTATGATTTGTTACATTCATACGAGCAGACAGAGAAGTAAGTTTGAAGTAAGTTTGGAGCAGAAGAAATAGAAATAAACCTTGTGTAAATTGTCAGCTTTACGCTAAGCTAAAATGCTATTTCTAGCCATTTTACATGCACATTACCAGACACGATCATATTTTTTTATGAAGAAAATTCACGTTGGATCATAATAATTTTTTTCTAGTAAGACCTTTGATATTAGGGAATAAATTGTATTCTTGATAATAATTTTTTTAATGTTTTCCTGTAAAAATATCTAAAAATCCTTAAAAAAAGATCAATTAGATTTATTTTGTTTTAGAAACAACACTGCATAAGATATTTAGGTTTTTCAGAGAATGTATTTTTAACATGTGTATTTTGTCTTACTGTACTGGCAGAGCTTTTATAGTCAAAACAAGTGAAAAAATCCACCAGTGCTGAAGAAGTAATCCAAAGTATTTAGAATACTTTACTGACCTTGAGTAATCTAACGGAATGCATTACAAATTACATTTTACAGCATGTATTCTGTAATCTGTAATGGAATACATTTCAAAAGTAGCCCTCCCAACCCTGCACATGAGGGAGGAGGATGTCTTCCCTGTAATGCACAGCGTTGAGATTGCCTGCAATGACAAGCTCAGTCCAATGATGCTGTGACACACTGCCCCAGACCATGACGAACCCTCCACCTCCAAATCGATCCCGCTCCAGAGTACAGGCCTTGGTGTAATGCTCGTTCCTTCGTCGATAACGTGAGTCCGAACATCACCCCTGGTGAGACAAAACCGAGACTCGTCAGTGAAGAGCACTTTTTGCCAGTCCTGTCTGGTCCAGCAAAGGTAGGTTTGTGCCCATAGGCGATGTTGTTGCCGGTGATGTCTGGTAAGGACCTGCCTTACAACAGGCCTATAAGCCCTCAGTCCAGCCTCTCTCAGCCTATTGCAGTCTGAGCACTGATGGAGGGATTGTGCATTCTTGGTGTTGTTGTTGCCATCCTGTACCTGTCCCGCAGGTGTGATATTCGGATGTACCGATCCTGTGCAGGTGTTGTTACACGTGTTCTGCTACTGCGAGGATGATCAGCTGTGCTTCCTGTCTCCCTGTAGCACTGTCTTGGGCATCTCACAGTACGGACATTGTAATTTATTGCCCTGGCCACATCTGCAGTCCTCATGCCTTCATGCAGCATGCCTAAGGCACGTTCACGCAGATGAGCAGGGACCATGGGCATCTTTCTTTTGGTATTTTTCAGAGTGAGTAGAAAGGTCTCTTTAGTGTCCTAAGTTTTTATAACTGTGACCTTAATTGCCTACCTTGTGTAAGCTGTTAGTGTCTTAACGACCGTTCCACAGGTGCATGTTCATTAATTGTTTATGGTTCATTGAATAAGCATGGAAAACATTGTTTAAACCCTTTACAATAAAGATCTGTAAAGTTATTTGGAAGCTCCTGACCCATATCTGCATGATTTTATACATTACACTAATGCCACATGATTGGCTGATTAGATAATCGCATGAATAAGTAGATGTACATGTGTACCTAATAAAGAGGCCTGTGTGTGTATATAAATATATAAATTACTGTAAGTCTTTACTGAGTTTTCTTTTAAAAACTTAATTGCATGTTTTGTTTTTGTTTTTCAGCTAAACTACAGATATCATTCAGGAAATTCTTTGTTCTTTATTTTGTTTCAGCACTTAACTTTAATGGGTTAAAAAATATCTTACCCGTATTAACAAATAAATAAATAAATACATTTGTCTTTGAAAATACAAAGTCTTAATGTGTTTTATCTTGTCCAACATTACTAATTTTTTTTTCATTGACTTACTGGGACTTTATTTTTCATGGACTAATTTAAAGAATAATATAATCAAAGGATTTTTCTTGATATATGAAACAGAGACCTCCATCTGTGGCAAATGAAAATAACCTCATTTGAAGAGTGAGTGAGTGAGCATTCACACTAATGAGATAAATGGTATACCAAAAATGTAAATGTTAATGAATCCATGAAAAAAAAAAAAAAAAAAAAAAAAAAACAACAAGTATTTGCATAAAGAATAGTATGATAAGAATATATAAAGTTGTTCAATTATTTAAAAAAATAAATAAAAAAAATGGAAAGGAAAGAAACAGTAGAAGGGAATTCATCTCAATGTAGGACAAGGTTACAGTGATCGGCATGTGGTTTAAAATTCTCCTTCCTGTTTAGTCTCTCTCTCGCTCTTGCTTTGGGTCTTATACTCAAGGGATTAGCTCAGACACTGTGTATAATGAGGTACGAAGAAGGCAGTGTGTTTCATATACACACAGCAATAAAGCCAAACCACTTCCATGTCTTATGCATTCAATGGACACTGAATATGATTTTCGGCAAGTAAAGTTTCAGGCGGTCTGATGACATTTCTGTGACATTCTGCCACTCGTCTCCTCCTGAGGACACAAAAGTGGGTTAATGCTAATATCAGAGTGATCTGATGAAACTAAGAAAGCAGACACTGAAAGTGGGTTGAAGTGATGCTATTGACGATATTCTAGGGTTTTTAGGTTAGGCGTTCAGGTCTAATGATGGACCCAATGCACATTTCAGGTTGGGACGCCAAGAGTCAGGTCTTGCATAAAAGGTTTGAGTTCAAACAGTATATAAAAGAGGACCAAATATTCTGTGATCTTGGCCCAATATGTTGTGCCCTGGCCCAAAGTAATCTGAAGAGTCTGAAGTTTAATCTTATCCTGGGACCTCATTATGGGAGTCCACATCTATGTATTTGCAGCCCACGAAACCAATGCAATGCTCAGCCCTGCAATGCAACATCACCACAACATTACAGGCCAAACTCAAATAATGTCAAACACCCACCTACTTTAGCCAGTCTGATCTCATGAAAGTTATGTGACTGTGGCGACATTTTTGCAAAATGGTATTACATGGTTCATTACATGTATTTTGGCAGTTCCGAGGTGAAATGTCCACTGTGTGGTGCTAAATGTGAGTTAAATGTTTATCTAAACAAATGACGTTTTTAAGGTTAATGCTCTATCGAGTTTTAAATTATCAAAACCTTCCTCCCTACCCTAAACCTTACATCTAAACCTAACTGAAAGTGTCAAAAAAGCAAATGTCACATGAAAGATTTAATTGCTGAAGGAACCATATCATTTTGTGGTGCTTCTATAACACTTTCGACTCACGTGCTGACTTGCATATTCTTCAGGTCTTCTACCTCGGTCCTTTGCATCACAAGGGAAATGCTCAGTTGAGCTACTGCACTCGAACAAGGTTTTAAATATAGTTGATTGCGTAATGTTGTTGTAGCGCCTCTAGTGTTCATTTCACTAGGAATATCATTTTACAAAAATTTTGGAACAGTAACGTCATTCTATTAAATCAAGTTGAATAATATTGGCCCATCCAATGGTGCACATTTTAGATGGGACTCTCATTTTTTCTGACCAATGGGAGACGGGGGAAGTGTTCGAGAAACCTGTTGAAAACACTGTTTGTGCAGAAATAACACACTTCAACTTGTAATATCTTGCTACTTATGATTGAATTATTTTGAAGGATTTCTATATAGACATTTGGCATGTGGGCATGGGATGCGGGCAGTGGTTGTCATGGGATACAGCAACTTGGGCTGTTTTCAGTAACCATGTGATTCTATTCAGTCACCACGACTGGATAAAATTAATTTGTTACGTACTTGTAATTTGTTACTCTCCGGCACGACCATCTCCATGACAACCTGAGATTTAATTAATATTTGATGATGGCTGAACTGTGCAGAGGCAGTCAAATGAGAGAGAGAGAGAGAGAGAGAGAGAGAGCACTTGCAAAGATCCCCTTGCAATTATAAAAGAAAGGATCTTGTTTGATGCTGGCAGTAAACCAGACAGAAGCAGATGAGCTCCCTTAGAAGAGCAGGTGCAAGATATTACAACTAATAATGACATTAATGAGGGAGAAATGGCCAGAGGTTCACATCCTGAAATAAGTACCTGAATGCTAGGAAATTATTTGCAAACCTTAATAGAATGCTAAAATATGAGCCATATGGCTATTTGAACATTCAATGTGAAAACATTTGAAAGTCTTGTTCGTACATTTTAACAGTTTTTAAACATTCATTTTAATATCTTTAAGTCTGTAACTTCGTAACACTTTATTCCCAATACTATCTACAGCCGTGGGCCGTGCATTTTAAGTCTAGGCCTTCAGTGAGATTCATGCCATTAAGAAAATCTGTCACTATCTGTCACTCACTTGACGTTGTGTCGATGTAGTGACACTAGGGGGGTCGCTCTTGGGAGCCCCAGACACCTCTGATCTTTGAGAAAAGGCCAATGGGAATTGGCGAGTGGAATTTGCATGCCACTCCCCCGGACATACGGGTATAAAAGGAGCTGGCTCGCAACCACTCATTCAGATTTTTTCTTCGGAGCCGAGTGGTTGTGTTCAGCGAGCTGAATCCCTCTGCCGTTCCATTCATCTCTGAGGAAGCTGTTGGATTTACGGCGCATTACATCGGCTTCTCCCCCTCGTGCACTGTTGAGTGCAGAGAACGCCCTTGGGCGATTCGACAGTCTAAAAGAGTATATATTCTTGTGATAAAAGAGTATATTTTTCCTACTAAAAGAGTGGCACTGACGGAGAGCGTCTTATTAAAGATGCCTGTAAGGGAGGAGGCGAGAAGCAGCTTTCCTTGTTTAGGTAAGGATTTATTTTCTCTGCTTGCAGCACAATTTACAGTCTCACGTTATGTACTAAGTTAATCCACTATCGCACACCGCTTCACAAAATAAACTCTCATTATTTGTAATAGAAAATCTTTGCTTCTGGTTCGGGTCTGTCGTGCCCAGGCTTTCACTCCCTCTTCTTGTGTCTATTTATGCCGCTCTCCCCGTGCTCACTGAAATTAGAGACAGGTGTTAGACATAATTTAGCTCAGGTGTAAGCACCCTTACCGCTTTCTCTCACTCCGGAGAGATGCTTGACCACGGCCATGCTGCCACAATGCCTTTCCGTCTGTGTTTATTTCCTGGTTGCGGTCGTTACCTCTCTGCTTCCGATGGCCACAATTGCTGTCTTATGTGTTTGGGCGCTGCCCACACAGAGACAGCATTCGTGGGTGGGGCTGCCAGGGGGTACTCTGTGATTCCCCAAGTGGATAAGGCTGTGCCCACAAAACGCAGCCACCTGGCGGAAATACCCGAGACTCCCGTCCAGCGCCTGTAGGTTTAGGTCGTCTCTGGTGACTAAGGCCTACGGTGCTGCTGGACAGGCCTCCTCTGCCCTGCACTCCATGGCTCTCCTGCAGGTGCTCCAAGCCAAAGCCCTAAGAGAACTGTATGAGGGTAGTTCTGACCCAGGATTGATGCAGGAGCTGTGCTCGGTGACTGATCTCGCCCTCCAGGTGACAAAGGTCACAGTGCGGACTCTCGGGCAGGCGATGTCCACCCTAGTGGTCCAGGAGCACCACCTATGGCTCAACTTGGTCGAGATGAGGGAGGCTGACAAGGTATGGTTCCTTGACGCCCCCGTCTCCCAGGTTGGCCTATTCGGTGACACCGTTGAGGACTTTGCCCAGCACTTCTTGGCAGTTAAGAAGCATACGGAGGCTATTCAACATATCCTGCCCCGGCGTGGAGCTTGGGGGCATGGCTTGCACTCCCCAACCTGTCGCGATGGCTGACCTGGACCATCCGACTCGGCTATGCAATTCAGTTCGCCAGGCACCTACCCGGGTTCCGCAGAAGGGATGCAATCTCCGCACGCAGGGCAGTGGCGTTCTTGCCCTGCAATTGAGGTAAAACGGAGGCCGCTGCCCTGTCTGCGGAAGGACGCGGTAGTTCACGCAAGTCGCAGAGGCAGCCCTTGCCCCGCTAAGGCAAGTGGCCGCCCGCATCCTCAACTGTCTTGCTGACTGGCTGGCTCTAGCTCACTCTCGAGACTTGTTGTGTGAGCACAGGGACCTGGTGCTCAGGCACCTCAGCCGGTTGGGGCTTCGGGTCAACTGGGGAAAGAGCAGCTCTCCCCAGTACAGAGCATCTCTTTTCTCGGGTTGGAGTTAGACTCAGTCTCTATGATGTCTTGCCTCACGAGCGAGCGCACGCAGTCAGTGCTGAATTGCCTGAAGTTGTTCAGGCAGAGCACGGCGGTCCCACTGAAGCATTTTCAGAGGCTCTTGGGGCATATGGCATCCTCGACGGCAGTCATGCCACTCGGGTCGATGCATATGAGACTGCTTCAGCACTGCATCAGACTCGAGTCGCGAGATGGGCATGGCGCCACAGCACACATCACGTGGTCATCATGCCGATCTGCCGCTACTTGTTCAGCCTTTGAACAGGCCTTGCATTCCTGTGGGCAGGAGTCCTCTTAGTGCAAGTACCCCAGGTTACAACAGATGCCTCCGAGCATGGCTGGGGTGCCGTGTGCAATGGGCACGCAGCCGCGGGCTCCTGGACAGGGCCGTGACTGCATTGGCATGTCAACTGCCTCGAGTTGCTGGCAGTGTTGCTCGCCCTGCGGAGGCTTCGGCCATTGATCCAGGGCAAGCATGGTGTTCATTAGCTGCTAAGTTGGCTTGCGCTCATGTTGCATGTCACAACTCGCCCACTGCCTCCTCCTCTGGAGTCAGCAGTGACTCAAGTCGTTGCGAGCCACTCACATCCCGGGCGACCTCGACAGTGCGGCAGATGCGCTGTCGCGACAGGTCACGGGTAGGCCTGTGCTGCCCACTCTGGCACACCCTGACCGAGGCTTCCCTCGGCACAGATGCCCTGGCTCACAGCTGGCCCTGGGGGCCACGCTAGTATGCGTTCCCCCCAGTGAGCCTACTTGCACAGACCCTGTGCAAGGGTCAGGGAGGACAAAGAGCAGGTCATCCTAGTGGCACCCTACTGGCCCACCCAGACTTGGGTCTCAGACCTCACACTCCTCGCGACAGCCCCTCCCTGGCGAATTCCCCTGAGGAGGGTTCTCCTCTCAGGACGGGGCACCTGCGACCAGACCTCTGGAATGTTCATGTCTGGCCCTTGGACAGGATGCGGAAGACCTAAGTGGCCTACCACCCGTGGTGGTAGACATGATCACTCAGGCTAGGGCTCCCTCTACAAGCCGCCTGTATGCCTTGCAGTGGTGTCTCTTCATGACAATCTGACTTTAGTTGCTCATTCATTTGCACTGTTGAGGGATTCTGAAGAAATTCTGAAGGCCTGAGGGGGTGGAGCTCAGATTCACGCACTGCTTCGGCTAACGAGCTCGGCTTAGGGTAAGCATCAAGGAATAAATTCTGACTGGATAAACTTTTTGTTTTCCTCTATTTGTTTGTAGATTAATTAAGAGTGGAAAACGATTAAAAATATATAGCCAAAAAGGTGATTGAGAATGAAAGGATGAAAAATATTTATTTATTTGGCATGTTAGGCCAGCAGAGAAGGCTTCGCTGGCCCTGAGAATTCACCACTGACTATCTATAAGTGTAGGTTCATCATTCTTAACTCAGTTACAGGGCAGCAGGTTTGGGTGGGCGCAACTGTAACTTCATTCTCAATTGCAGTTCAAGCCCTATGTATGAGAGACAGGAAAAAATCTCATCAGTCATCCAGTCAATATTTTATCACATTTATCTACTTTAAGCCTGGCCAGGCTTCACTGTCCTTTTTAAATCGCACTGATCTCAGTTTATAACGGAGATTATTCATAATTTTAGAACTACTGTCATCCACTGCACCATGCTCTATTCCTGCCCCTAAACTTCTCCCCATCTGCCCAATTAAACCATCTACTGTAGTTGCATGCATATAACACCCTAACTTCAGCCATAATGTACAATAATAACAGTGAAGGACACAAAGGGTAAGTCATCATTATTAATAGATTGTTTTTCAGTTAGTCAGTGTTGACATGCACAATGTTACCATTGTAGATTATGCTGGTACCCATTCCCTTGAGTCGAGCCCGAGTCGTGCTTGTCTAGCAGAATAAAATGTAGAAGCTCAGGGGCGAATTCACTAAATAGTTTTGTGTATTTCAGTGCAAAACCTGCATCTTATTCACTAACTAATTAACCACCAACACTCCAGTTTTCCCTTAGCCCTATCTGACCTATAGCACTGAGCATTATAATGCTTTTCATACATTTTGTATGCATTTTCTAGTGATCATGGCTGCAGCAATGTATCAAATGATTAACAAATTATGGAGAAGAGCATAATACATTAACATAAATCTAGAAATGTGGTATAGTCAAATGGAGGTCGACAATATATCAATTTTATAGATTATTGTAATGGCGCGTTAGTTGCTGAAAGTTTTTTATTTTTAGTTATTTTTTATTATTTATTTATTTATTTTATTAGAACAATGTTACAAATTCAAGGATGGAAACTGCTCACCTTTCGTCTTAATTCGCAGTTTTGAATGAAAAATATAACTTAAGATTCGTGAAGATCCGCACGTTTTTATTTTTCGGAGGTTGAGGGGGTCCAATACAATGAAAAAGAGCATTCCGAAGAGGTTTTGTTGTTAAGTAGATATAAGGAGTAGGCTATATTTTAATTTCGTGTTAATGTTCATATTGGTTCTGACTGATTATGTCCCCAGAGAAAAGGAAAAAAGTATATTTTTAGTTAATACTGGATTACCGGAATATCGGCCAGTTATGACAAGCGGTCGCTGATTATGTACTATTGATGAATTATGATCTACTGTTGATAAATTAATGCTTATACAGAACTGATTAGCCTTTATGACATTTTTTACTTTATAGTGTTTATTAAAGCAATATCACACGAGCAAGAGTGCATCATTGCTTTTATACAACAGTTCAAAGAACAAGCAAATAAAAAATTGAGGAAAAAATAAGAACTGTCAAAAAAAAAAAAAAAAAACGTATTTGTGAAATCAGAATTTATTAAAACAATTTTATAAATATATATTTGAAGTCAAAGAATAATCTGTAATATTCTGGGTGGTCCTAGGCCTAATTTGGGTAGGCCCAGGCCCACCCCGGCCCACCCTTGGCTACGTCACTGCCGGCATGCAGAGTTTTTATCGAGCTGGTGCAAACTTACGTACATCTCTACGATCGTTCTTGTAGAGACATTTTCCAAGAATATGTCATGGTTTTTCTTTTTTTTTTTAAGGGACAAAAGGACTCAAATCTACTCAAATACTTACTCTGTTCTTTGATATTCTGCTTCACTTATGTGCCATCTGCAGCTGTCTCACAGCATGGCTATCATGGTTTTTCTCCTTTCGAAGGGCCCTTCAGACAATGAGTTATACCATTTGGAACGCAGGGGTAGGCAGCCTCATATTTAAATGCTCCTTTAAATGCCTACCCCAGCGGTGTGGCCAATGTCTTCTTTTTGACTCTGAGCGAAGAATGAAGGCCCTGTCCCTATACCCCCACTTGCGGTTTTGGTCTTGCCTACTTGTCTTACGCATTTGTGGTGTTTGGCCACTAGTCTGCAAGTAGACGTGAAGACTGCGAGTGTGTGTACGACTTTTGATTGCACGTTGGGACACTCGTAGACTTAACGATGTTGGTGCTGGTTGCGACCTCGCATAAGCATTGGCTATAAAACTGTTTTATGGTGGTGGGGGGGGGGGTGGAATGACATAAAACCAATGCACCAAATGTAAGTAAAGTTTGCTCACTCAAAACAGTTGTGTATTTTGTATAGTCTTATCTGTATGATGTAAATGATAATGATGAATGTCCTTTCCAAACAACGCTTGAAGAATACACAAGTCCGTGGATGAAAGCGTTCATGGTTGTAATCCAAATAGTTTTCCCCATGCAAAATATATTCCTTAGTGCCGTGGTGAATCCAGTCAAAAAGTTCTTATATTCCTTAGTGCGGCTTGATCCACTTAAGAATCCACAAAAAAAGTGCAACAAAGTTTGAAAGCCTCCAGAGTTCATGAACCACACACCCAAACTCTGCTCATAGTCCTTACTATGGTACAGGTGGTGAATAAACATTAAACTCAGGCCTGTGAAATCCTTTTCAGATGGAGAATAAAGCCTGTGAAGTCCTTCTACAAGTAATATCAGATAAATCACATTTAGAACATAAATGTACATCAATGAACCAGAAACATACAATAAACACAAGAAAAGAAAACAATGCTTACTTCAGGTTGAGCATTAAACGCAAGGTTTCCCAATCAGCGGCCTGTACCATGAAGGTCGCTGAACGAACTCAGGGTTTCAGGATTGGTTTCAGGTTGACAAATTCAAACCAATCAGGCTTACTTGGTACCATGATGCGGCTCATCAACCTTCTCTGTCAACTCAGGCTTCGATTCTGACTTTAAGATTAGATTACGCACTCGTGCACATGAATGAGTGACATTTGCAGTGCACAACTAATCATGTACTCGCGAAAGACTCAGAGGGATTGATCTCTCTGCTGAAAGCCGATGATTATGAAAATACAAATTTTTATTCATTTAAACTATGCACAAGACATTGTTTTAAATATATATAAAAAAATTCAAATGCATTTACACTGCTCAAGAGTTCAGCATGAAATCAGGAAGACTTAAAACACATGATTTACACCTTACAAGGGATAACTTTAAAATGATGAAGCAATTAAAGACATTTACACAACAAGAAGAAACAGTGGCTGCTATGAGAGCTCAAGAGGACTGCTGCAAACAAATTCTTAATCTGATAAATATATATATATACACACATACATATATATATATATATATATATATATATATATATATATAAAGCTAGTATATCGTAAGTGAATTCATATAGGCCCACAACAAGAACACACAGGCTTAATAATTTTAAAGGCTTAAATGTATTTAAAATATAAAAACTTGTATATTTTAATTGAAAAATGTATATATCATTCAAAACTATTACAACTAAATATAGGCAACTATTGATTATAAAATGAATAGAGACTATAAAGATGAATACTCTCCTTAAGATTATTTTCCATTTTCAAAATCTACCAGTTAGTATTTCAAAAAGTGTTTTTAATGGAATAAACTACTTTGTAAATATAAACTCAGCAAAAAAAGAAATGTCCTCTCACTTTCAACTGCTTTTATTTTCAGCAAACTTAACATGTGTAAATATTTGTATGAACATAAAAAGATTAAACAACTAAGACATAAACTGAACAAGTTTCAGGGCCATGTTACTAACAGAACATGGGCGGGGGGGGGGGGGGGTTAAAAATCAAAAGTAACAGTCAGTATCTGGTGTGGCCACCAGCTGCATTAAGTACTGCAGTGCATCTCCTCCTCATGGACTAAACCAGATTTTCCAGTTCTTGCTGTGAGATGTTACCCCACTATTCCACCAAGGCACTTGCAAGTTCCCGGACATTTCTGGAGGGAATGGCCCTAGCCCTCACCCTCCGATCTAACAGGTCCCAGACGTGCTCAATGGGATTGAGATCTGGGCTCTTCACTGGCCATGGCAGAACACTGACATTCCTGTCTTGCAGGAAATCATGCACAGAACGAGGAGTATGGCTGGTGGCATTGTTGTGCTGGAGGGTCATGTCAGGATGAGCCTGCAGGAAGGGTACTACATGAGGGAGGAGGATGTCTTCCCTGTAACGCACAGCATTGAGACTGCCTGCAATGTCAACAAGCTCAGTCCGATGATGCTGTGACACACTGCCCCAGACCATGACGGACCCTCCAAATCGATCCCGCTCCAGAGTACAGGCCTCAGTGTAACGCTCATTCCTTCGACGATAAACGCGAGTCTGACCATCAACCCCTGGTGAGACAAAACCGCGACTCGTTAGTGAAGAGCACTTTTTGCCAGTCCTGTCTGGTCCAGCGAAGGTGTGTTTGTGCCTATAGGCGACGTTGTTGCCGGTGATGTCTGTTAAAGACCTGCCTTACAACAGGCCTACGAGCCCTCAGTCCAGCCTCTCTCAGCCTATTGCAGACAGTCTGAGCACTGATGGAGGGATTGTGCGTTCCTGGTGTAACTCAGGCAGTTGTTGTTGCCATCCTGTACCTGTCCCGCAGGTGTGATATTCGGCTGTACCAGTCCTGTGCCTGGTGTTGTTATACGTGGTCTGCCACTGCAAGGATGATCAGCTGTTCTTCCTGTTTCCCTGTAGCGCTGTCTTAGGTGTCTCACAGTACGGACATTGCAATTTATTGCCCTGGCCACATCTGCAGTCCTCATGCCTCCATGCAGCATGCCTAAGGCACGTTCACGCAGATGAGCAGGGACCCTGGGCATCTTTCTTTTGGTGTTTTTCAGAGTCAGTAGAAAGGACTCTTTAGTGTCCTAAGTTTTTATAACTGTGATCTTAATTGCCTACCTTGTGTAAGCTGTTAGGTTCTTAATGACCGTTCCACAGGTGCATGTTCATTAATTGTTTATGGTTCATTGAACAAACATGGAAAACATTGTTTAAACCCTTTACAATAAAGATCTGTAAAGTTATTTGAATTTTTACAAAATTATCTTTAAAATACAGTGTCCTGAAAAAGGGACGTTTCTTTTTTTTGCTGTGTTTATATGGTATAATAGGAAACCTAGAATTAGTCTTAAAATTCATAAGTTATCAAAAAGGCTTGGAGGACTAGAATTCCCAAATTTAATAAATTATTATAAAGCTGCCCAAATTCAACCTATATTGATTTGTATGAACGAAGAATCTAAAGTGAAATGGAGGAAGATGGAAATGTATCAAATGGGGGAACCTATTAGTATATCCCTGTTAAAGCAACAAATTTAAATTAATAGATAATATTTGCATTAATAGTACTTTTAGAATTTGGTTAGAAAAAAAGAAAAATAGTAAAATTAAGAAAGATATAGTTAATTTACAAGAAATTGCTAAAGATCCTGATTTCATGCCAAATAGATTAGATAACACATTTAAGTGTTGGGCAGATAGAGGTCTGAAAATATATCACTAACTGTTCACTGATAAAGGAATGGATAACTTTTCAAACCTAGCAAAAATGTATGAGCTTCCAAATTCACATTTTTTTATTATTTACAGGTATTTATTATTATTTATTTGTTATATTTATATAACACTCTGAATAAAATTATATGTAGGTGGGAGAATGAATAATAAAATAAAAAAATAGTCAGCAAGACTGGAAGAAATATCATATAATACATTCCATACTAATCAATCCAGTGTTTACAGGGAATATGCTTGGAAGATACAAATTAGATTTTTTATAACACCTGTTATTCAAAGTAAATACAATAGCATGGTAAAAGGGGATTGTTGGAGAAATTGTGGAGAGAAAAAATGGCTAATTATAGTCAAATTCTATATGAGTGCTCTAAATTGACAAATTATTGGAAGTGATTAGACTAATATTTAATAGTTAACTTAATATTTAACTGCACAATAGAAATACATCCAAAAAAAACCTTATTTTGGGTAAAATGCCATTGTCTTTAAGAAATAAAACTGAACAAAATATATTTAGGGTAATCAGAATAGCAACTTTGAAACAGATTACAAAAATTGGCTTAAACCAGAACCCCCACAATTTCAAAGATGGAGAGAAATGATTTAGGAAATATTCCAAATGGAGAAAGCAACATTTAAAATTAATAATAAAAGTCTGGAATGTGAACAAATGGGATTTGCTTAAAAATATTAAAAATTAATTTAGATAGATTGTTTCCTTCAGTTTCTTGAATTTTAAACAAAATGAGTTAAAATATGAGGTATGATGTCCTATCTCATTTAATAAAAGGAGGCAATGCCTTAATATTTATGCATTTGGCAGATGCTTTTATCCAAAGCAACTTACAGTGCCCTTATTACAGGGACAATCCCCCTAGAGCAATCTGGAGTTAAGTGCCTTGCTCAAGGACACAATGATGGTGGCAGCAGTGGGGATTGAACCAACAACCTTCTGCTTACCAGCTTAGTGCTTTAGTCCACTACGCCACCACAACTTTCTTTCCAGTTTATTTGAAATAAAATATAACATGTAAATTAATGAATTACACATGTTATTTATAGAATATGTTGTGAATGGTTATTTGATGTGGTTATTCAAAATAGCATTGTGTTTTTTATTTTTTTTATTTTATTTTGTTATTTCTCTTTCTTGATATACAATTTGTACATTGTCTTTAGTAAAAAAAATAAAAATAAAAAGCATAAAAAAGGCTACTATTGATTAATTAAAAATTGAGCACTTGGAATACTGTATGCAAAAAAATGGTATGCAATAATAAGACGTATTTGTTCTTTTTATAAAATATGTACTGCTTATATTGCTTATTGCTTATAGTATTATAACTTCAAGTAAAATACTGTATGTTCATCTCAAGTCCATGAAAGAAAGAAGGGGTTTGGGTGGTGTTCTCCCCTTTCCATAGCAACCTTGAGCTTTTAATATTTTAAAAATGATTATTTTTTGCAGATATTATATTAATCCATCTTACTGGCTGTTTTATAGATAGCCTAATATATTATGTTTATATTTTCACAAATATTTTTGCTATGGTTAAAAGGGGTAAATGAAAAGCAATTACATTTTTTATAAAATACAACATTCTTTATTCAAGTCATTTCGTTCATCTGAGTAGAATTAAATTAAAATGTAACATTTTCAATAGCCAGATCCCCCATAACACGTCTGCTTATGCAAACTTTGATTATTAGTCCCAATAAGGAAAAAATTATGATGCATCTAAGGACAAATTATGAGAAACAGAAAGATTAGTTCACCTCTGGAATCTTCTTGTCCGAGTCATTCGTTCTTTTGTCACGTGACAAAAGAACGAACGACTAGGACCAAAAGAGTTGAAAGGTGAACTAATAATTTCCGTTTCCTGTACAGCACCTATGCGGTTTTCACATAACAAACGAACAGAGGTTGCGCAATGCACATGCACGGCCAACACAAAATGAACTTATTTCTCTGAGACTACTCGTTCTTCTGAGTCACATAAAAGATTAGTTCAAAATGAACGAATCGCTCATGAACGACCCATCACTACCATCAGGGTTGGGAGGGTTACTTTTGAAATGTATTCCACTACAGATTACAGAATACATGCTGTAAAATGTAATTTGTAACGTATTCCGTTAGATTACTCAAGGTCAGTAACGTATTCTAAATACTTTGGATTACTTCTTCAGCACTGGTGGATTTTTTCACTTGTTTTGACTATAAAAGCTCTGCCAGTACAGTAAGACAAAATACACATGTTAAAAATACATTCTCTGAAAAACCTAAATATCTTATGCAGTGTTGTTTCTAAAACAAGATAAATTAAATTGATCTTGATTTAAGGATTTTCAGATATTTTTTACAGGAAAACAATACAAAAATGATTATCAAGAATAAGATTTTTGCTCTAATATCAAAGGTCTTCAGTAATCAAAATACTTTTTGAATGTAACTGTATTCTAAATACCAATGATTTAAATTGTAACTGTAGTGGAATACAGTTGCTTATATTTTGTATTTTAAATACGTAATCCCGTTACATGTATTCTGTTACCCCCAACCCTGATTACCATGTAGCGTAAGTTGCTATGGCGATGAACACTGCTAAAAGCCGACCAACTTTCATGGTGCCTAAACCCTGGGGTTTTAGTAGGCAAACTAAACTAAAACATACCTGGCTAGCCACCGAAACCGGCTTCATGGTACAGGCCACAGGACAGCAGTTCAGTGTTTGGAGCAATAACCCATGCTTACTTTCTCCATTACAAAACTGAGTTTTTCTACTACCCACACCTGTCTTATACCTGAGAGTACTGCTCTCTAGTGCCCTCTCAGGGTGAGTAGTAGAATTAAGACTGCAAAAAAACAAAACAAAAAAAAAACAAACAAAAAAAACATGTAAACAGGTTTGTGACTGTTACAGCTGTTTTTGTCTTTTCACTCAGCTGAAGACTGATTGTTTTTGGTGGCGGTGACTGTTATAGGCTACTTAAAATAATAAATAACTGAATTGTACACATCTTTTCATTTATTACTACACTACTGGTTGTTGGAAGTGTATTGTGCTGTAGAAAATATGTAAGTAAATCGTGTCATCCATAATTGCTGTAAAATATGAAACATAAGCAATTTCTTTATATTTGTTTCTCAATTCACTGCATAAATCTTAATTCAAAAATAAAAACTTTATTCTACAAACCTGTGTACCATTAATAACTACTAATACAAACCATTTAAATGATATGCTTTGGCTTGTCATTTATATAAGACAACCAAAGACTGCTTTACACAACTTATCAGTATGTGGTTTCATACAACAATTAAAAAGCATTAAAACGTACAATAGCGGCCAAAAGTTTGTAATAATGTATAGATTTTGTTGTTTCAGAAGGAAACTGGTACTTTAATGCACCAAAGTAGCATTCAGCTGATCACAAAGTATAGTCAGGACATTACTGATATAAAAAAAACAGCACATCACTATTTGAAAAAAGTAATTTTGATCAAATCTAGACAGGTCCCATTTCCAGCAGCCATCACTCCAACACCTTATCCTTGAGTAATCATGCTAAATTGCTAATTTGGTACTAGAAAATCACTTGCCATTATATCAAACACAGTTGAAAGCTATTTGGTTCATTAAATGAAGCTTAACATTGTCTTTGTGTTTGTTTTTGAGTTGCCACAGTATGCAAAAGACTGGCTAATATTATTCCAAAAATGGCAAAAAAGAAACAACTTTCTCTAGAAACTCGTCAGTCAATCATTGTTTTGAGGAATGAAGGCTATACAATGCTTGAAACTGCCAAAAAAACTTTCATACAAAGGTGTACACTACAGTCTTCAAAGATAAAGGACGACTGACTCTAAAAAGGACAGAAAGAGATGTGGAAGGCCAGATGTACAACTAAACAAGAGGATAAGTACATCAGAGTCTCTAGTTTGAGAAATAGACACCTCACATGTCCTCAGCTGACAGCTTCATTGAATTCTACCCGCTCAACACCAGTTTCATGTACAACAGTAAAGAGGAGACTCAGGGGTGCAGGCCTTATGGGAAGAATTGCAAAGAAAAAGCCACTTTTGAAACAGAAATACAAAAAGAAAAGGTTAGAGTGGGCAAAGAAACACACACATTGGACAACAGATAATTGGAAAAGTGTTATGGATCTTAACCCCATTGAGCTTTTGTGGGATCAGCTAGACTGTAAGGTGTGTGAGAAGTGCCCGACAAGACAGCCACATCTATGGCAAGTACTACAGGAAGTGTGGGGTAAAATGTCACCTGAGTATCTGGACAAACTGACAGCTAGAATGCCAAGAATCTGCAAAGCTGTCATTCTGAACAGTTCTGAATTTTTTTTTTTTTTTTTTTTCAAATTGTAATAGTGATTTTTCACATTATTAATGTCCTGACTATACATTGTGATCAGTTGAATGTCATTTTGGTGAATAAAAGTACCAACTTCTTTCCATAAGTGCAAAATCTGTACATTATTCCAAACTTTTGGCCGACAGTGTATATTTTAAATACATAAAGATAAGAAAGAAACAGTGGTAGTAGTTAATAATTTTTTAATTTTAAAACAACATTTACTAGACTGAATATTGTATGCCACACTGGCTGATAAATGACCAAAATCACCAGCAGTATTAGGCAAGAACAAACAAAAAGGTGATTATTGGGCAAAAAGGATAGCAATGAATATTTTCTAATAATGATGCTACTATCAAGTCATCCAAAACACGTTATAAAATGTTGAATATATTAATTTATACTAAAATAAATATATGCTTCACTTAAGTTTCACTATCTGATTATAATAAATAACTTATGTTGAAAAGCTTTCCTTGACGTCATCATGGCGAAAATACACCGATAACTTGGGTAGGTGGGGTGTGGGCTCATGAATGTGATGAACTCTGGGATGCACTTAGCCTGGAAGACCATTCCGAAGCAGTATTCATACTAGTGTGGATTTAGTGTGGGTTAAGTGCATTGAGCCTTGGCATGTTTTAGACATGGGACAGTCCTGAACACTTACTTCCTGTCGTGTGCACGTGCACTCAAGTGGCCAAGACCGCAAGTGTGGGTACTGAGACAGGGCCGAAGAACTTTGCCACAAGTATGCCAGGGCCTTAAGAGTGCATGCTTTGTTTCCCTTTTATCATTGTGTGAGCTGCTTGGAGCACAGAAATGTCAAAATAAGAGTCCTTATAAGATTCTATAGTCAAACGTCATTCAAATCTTCAGCCAAGGACAAGACAGGTTACTCATCATTATTAAAAGTATGTGTGTTTGATTTTGTTATATTTGACTGGCACCATGTTACCACTGTAAAGATAATGCTGGTGCCGTGACCCGATCCTCCAGAGTGGTGCTTGTCTAAAAGAATACACTGTAAAGGCTCAGTTTCTGATTTCCTGTCAAAGAAAAATATATTGACAAGAGTGGAGATATAGAAGAAGGATTGCCTTTGTTAGAGTGAGATTTAATCTTGTGCATTATCACTCCATAGCAAAAGTGTCTGTTGGCATGATAGAACTGTCACTCCATCTTTAGAGAAGAGCAATGTGGCACCCTATGAACTCTGCTAGGCTTGGACAAACCAGCCTTGTCAGCATACACAGAGCCAATCACTTTAAAGTAGCAACAGTTGTGTTCGTCAGAAAAGAGTCTGTGAAGCCTCTACAAACGCTGCATGTAAATCAGACTCAGAGAGAAGGATTTACTCAAGTCTGTCAGAAAGCGAAAGTCCCCTGAGCACGCCAGCGAGAAATAAGTGTCTGAAGGAACTCAAGGATGGGAAAAAAAAGAAAATGCTTCTCAAAATAAAATAGAGGAAGTGGCTGAAGTATTCCAAACTTTGCATCAGAGAGAGAAAAGCACCATGGTCATAATGTGATGATTGGAATATAAATGTCTACAATTTACAACATTACTGACAGAATTTATTTATTTCATAGCACAGTCTTTAAAGAACATGGGCTCTATTTTAGTTACCGCGCAAAGTTCAGCGCTACGCGCAACGGCCATGCACTGCGTCTTATCCGATTTTTGTGAGAATGCTAATTCCAAGCGCAATTTTCATGCCAACACAAAGGGTGTTGGTGGGAGTTTTTGAGCTTGAGGAAATGGACTATATAATAGGACACAGAGGGTGCAATAACCGGAGAAGAATCTCCAAATTAAATTGCACTTTACCCAGCCCATTAGCACTTTGCGCACATAAAATCGCCAAACCCAGTTGCGCCTAGACTTAGCATATGCTTGCACAAAAATCCCAAAACTTCATGGCCATGCACATATGATGGATTGCATATCGCTGCACTTAGCACACTCATTAAAGGGCCATATGTCTATAATCTTTACTGATGTAAAAAAATCTTTCTTGTATTCCAGCTTAATATGCAGTCAAAAATAAGTAAGCTATTTGTGGGTTGATTTCATTTATAAGTGTAACACTGTGGCTCTGTAACGATATAAAACATTTTCTTGATTTGTTTGAATGGCATCTAGCATTGGCTCGACCAGTGGTGTGAGTTTGGGGTGGGACTATCTGTTTTTCAACTAATGAAAAATGGGAGTTTTCTGGAATCTGTTTGAAAACAGTGATTTTTATTTGTTTTTCTTGTGCCATTCCATTGGGTGATGCGAGTGTCGCAGAAATGTACATTCTTCAGTTTTCACTGTATATACACAGTGTATACACACACACACACACACACACACATATATATATATATATATATACACACACACACAGTATCTGTCTGTCTGTCTATCTATCTATCTACGTAAGCAATTCTGTATTGTGTTTAATAGAATTCTATGGTGAAAATGAAGGTGATGGAAATAAAAATTTTAATGATTATAAAAATCAAATATCCACCTCCTTTGTCTTGCAAAGGTTAATTTCATAACTAGCATTTTATCCTAAATACAAACAATTAAATCATATTTTCACACGTTTTCCATAAGTTCCAAAATTACAGTTTTTAATTACACCCATTAAAAAGTGATATTTACCTTGAATTTTCATTTTCTTCAAACTTCACTTGTCTCATATTTCATCTCAAGCATGCTCTTCACTGACACTTTTGCTGACTTGGTAAACAAGTTCACATAAAAAAAAAAAAATTGTTTAGTTTGTTGACACCATACAGTAACTGTCGTAATTTTTGAACAAAAAGGTAGAAATCATTTTCACACAATAAATATTGAAGTAATTTGTTTATTTCACACTGTTTAGGTTATTATAGATTTAAACATCTAACATTTTTTTATTTTATAAAGGATTTTCATAGTTTCATGTTGAAAGTCTGGGTCTGGGACAGAGTTTCTAAAACAGTGAAATCTTTACATATAAAGCATTTGAAAAGTACCAAAAATAAATGATGATGGCATGGTAGAAAGTTTCCAATTGAGTTTTTATGAGAGCCTCATATAACATTTAAGAAAAAAGTTGAAATTCATTTTAATAAAGAAATCAACCCCTGGGACATAAAATAGATAGATAGATAGATAGATAGATAGATAGATAGATAGATAGATAGATAGATAGATAGACAGGTAGATAGATAGAATGTAGGGGAACAAAAAGAGACATTTCTGGGGAAGTCAAAATGATTAGATGAAGCTACACTCCTCCATACAGTTGAACTTCTGTGATAACACCCATATCTATGAATTCAATCACATATTATAGATATGGTAACATGAGCTGGTTTAGATATGCTTTCTGATGCAGTCAGAAATACCATGGGATTTATTCCCTTTTATGATTTACAAAGCGTTTTGCATTTTTTAAGGCTAGTTTCAAATGCATGAGTAATCCCATTAGGTGTAGAACATGCAATCTTATATACAGTACATTTCTATTCCAAATCGTCTTCCCCTTAGGAATGCATTTTGAAAATAATTAATATTCCCTGCTATTGACCTAGACTGCACCGCACAAGTGTTTTACACAGTCCTGTGTGTGTGTGCTTGTCCTTGGTCTTTAAACACAAGGTGAGCTGTTAACCTGTCCCAGTAAATTTACTCCTGTATTGGCCCACCTGCCACTTTGTCTTCACTTCAGAGCTCAGCAACCCGTCTGTTCTGTTTTTGTTTTTTGTTTTTTTTTTTGAATCAGTGTTGCTGCCTGTAGCAAAATACTTCCATTAAATAGGTAATTTGTGGCAACTTTCAGAGGTGATCAGCAATATAATCTGGATTCCCAAGAGCTTGTGGGCTGCCATAACAAATTATTACACCATCAGTACATGCACAATTTGGGATTATGTGAGTACAGATCACTCAGAGCGTCTCATAACTTTGATCAATGACTATAATAAAACCCCATCGCCTTGAATAAATAAACTTGGCTCTAAATGAAGGCATCAAATAAACTGTGTTCAGTAAATGCTTATTTCATGCTCTTGCATCATACTGAAACATCAACTCATACAAGTGGCCGGGATGGATGAATTAATATGATTAATGATGAATCATTGAGATATAGATATTGGACAGTGATCAGCTGATAATCGGAATACTACAACAGTGTAGCACGATTCTATGTCAGTATTGGTGTTTTCATGAATCCCGCCTTTGTTGTTCCTCCCGCTCAACACCAGAGGGCTCCATCACCTGGGGATTGACTTTAACTCTCTGGACTCCATTTCCCATAATCCCCGTACCTGTCAATGATTACCTGTTCACCTGTTTCCAATTCATGCAGCTATTTAAGTCTCACTCTCACTTGCTGTCATTGCAAAGTCTTGTTTTGCCCATGCTGACATTTCTGAGTGTTTTCTGAGTTTGTTGCATTTCCTGTGTATTATCCTGGACTGTTTACCCTGTTTTTGATCCGTTGCTGCCTGCCTACTATTACTGCCTTGTTTATCTGGATTTAACCTGTGATCGTCTGCTGCCTGCCCCGACCTCTTGCCTGGTTATTGAATATCCCTCTGGACTGCGTTTGATATTACTGCTGCTGGTGATTTACCTCTGCCTGTCTGTATTACTACGTTTATTGTTATTAAAAGCTGCACATGGATCTCAACTCCGTTGACTCATCATTAAAGGTGTACAGGGACTGAAGATATTTCAGTCCCCCATCGTAATGAAACAATGCTTTGCAACTGTAATGACAATTTTGTGCAGGATTCTTCTTGTATCTTGTATCTACTGCATGCAGGATAACTTAACATCAAATAATGCTTTTTGGACCCCTCAGAATAAGTTTTTATTAATATTTTTTGGGTTTTATTGTAATACAAACTAAATGTTGATTGGTCTAGCAAAAAAGTACATCCACTAAATAAGATATATTTTTGTGCTAGAGGATTATAATGCTAGAAATCTGACTTGCGGAACTGTGTAGAGGCCAGCCAATCAGAATGTAGTTTGGAATTTTGGAGACCACACCATTTTTGTGCAATATGAATAAGACGGTTTGTAAACAGTGTTTGATTTGGTTTGACCTATTCCATGTATGTGCACAGACGAGATCCACACAATGCATTTGTCATTGAATATTGTCTTTTTTTAATATAATTTTTGTTCTACAGTCAGTTGTTGATCAAAAGCAACAAAAACATTTAAATCTAATTGCATATTGCACAGTTGCGCTAAAGCTCTGTGCACTCTTGTTATGTTCATTCAACCAAAACAAACACTCCTGTGAGATGCAGACACCATTCTTAAAGAGACAGTACTGATTTAGTACTTGTTCTATATATCAATATAAATACTTGTAAATAGTACAAATTATGCATGAAAACAACAAATCAAACACACACACACACACACACACACACACACACACATATTTGGTCTGGGATATTTAATACGTTAATTTCTGCGATTAATTTTTTTTGTTTAATGCGTTAAAAAAATTTACACTATTAATGCAGTATCCCCCCCATCCTGGTCCTTCACGATATGGGAGAAAGGTGTCTCGAGGTGTTCCTGGCAGGCTACTCAGCCTTACAGGCTCCGTATGGTTAGGAATAGGGTTAGGGCATCTGCTGCCTGCCTGGAACAAACAGAGGCGCACCTTTGTACAATAGGCAAAACTTCACTATTGTGATAGCTGTGCAGTGTGTAAACCTCACTCTCCTGGCCTTAGGAGACACACTAGTGTCCAAGGCTAGAGGTCATGGCTTTTATAGCCTCCTTGCTAGCACATCCGGCTCCCATGCTGGGGATCACTTGAATCCCGCTTGGAGCGGGTCGAGTAAAACCAACATTAAAACCACCTGCCTAATATTGTGTAGGTCCCCCTCGTGCCGCCAAAACAGCGCTAACCCACATCTCAGAATAGCATTCTGAGATATTCTTCTCACCACAATTGTACAGAGCAGTTATCTGAGTTACTGTAGACTTTGTCAGTTCGAACTAGTCTGGCCATTCTCTGTTGACCTCTCTCATCAAGAAGGCATTTCTGTCCACAGAACTGCTGCTCACTGGGTGTTTTTTGTTTTTGGCACCATTCTGAGTAAATTCTAGAGACTGTTGTGTGTGAAAATCTCAGGAGATCAGCAGTTACAGAAATACTCAAACCAGCCAATCTGTAACTGCTAATCTCCTGGGATTTTCGTGCACAACAGTCTCTGGAATTTACTCCGAATGTTGCCAAAAACAAAAAACATCCAGTGAGCCTCAGTTCTGCAGATGTAAACGCCTTGTTGATGAGAGAGTTCAACAGAGAATGGCCAGACTGGTTCGAACTGACAAAGTCTACGGTAACTCAAATAACCGCTCTGTACAATTGTGGTGAGAAGAATATAATCTCAGATTGCTGTTCTGAGATGCAGGTTGGCACTGTTTTGGCAGCACAAGGGGGACCTACACAATATTAGGCAGGTGGTATTAATGTTGTGGCTGATCGGTGTATATGCGGTATATATATATATGGACACACACTACCATTCAAAAGTTTAGGGTCACTTACTCATTCTTTATTTATTTATTTTTATTTTTTCACATTTTAGAATAATAGTAAAGTCATCACAACTATGGAATAATAGAGATGGAAATATGGGAATTATGTTGTGACTAAAAAAATCCAAAATAAATCAAAACAATGTTATATTGTAGCATCTTCAAAGTGGCCACACTTTGCCTAGTGGCTGCTTTACTTAATTATTGGTCCAAGTCATCCATTAAAAAAAAAAAAAAAAAAAAAATTAAATACAATTTTCGTTTTGTAATTGAATAAATTAATATGGTGGCACAATTATATTTTTGTCTACAAAACTAATTTCAAACATTTAAGCATACGCCTTCAGATCAAAAGATTTTTAAGATCATGAGAAACATTTCAGGCAAGTGACCCCAAACTTTTGAACGGTAGTGTACACATTATATATATATATATTGCTGTTTCGGAAGGAAATTGATACTTTAATCCACCAAAGTGGCATTCAACTGAGCACAAAGTATAGTCAGGACATTACTGATGTAAAAAAACAGCACCATCATTATTTGTAAAAAGTCATTTTTGATCAAATCTAGACAGGCTCCATTTACAGCAGCCATCAGTCCAACACCTTATCCTTGAGTAATCATGCTAAATTGCTAATTTGGTACTAGAAAATCACTTGCCATTATATCAAACACAGTTGAAAGTTATTTAGTTCGTTAAATGAAGCTTAACATTGTCTTTGTGTTTGTTTTTGAGTTGCCACAGTATGCAATAGACTGGCATGTCTTAAGGTAAATATTAGGTCAAAAATGGCAAAAAAGAAACAGCTTTCTCAAGAAACTCATCAGTCAATCATTGTTTTGAGGAATGAAGGCTATACAATGCTTGAAATTGCCAAAAAACTGAAGATTTCATACAAAGGTGTACACTACAGTCTTCAAAGACAAAGGGCAACTGGCTCTAACAAGGACAGAAAGAGATGTGGAAGGCCGGATGTACAACTAAACAAGAGGATAAGTACATCAGAGTCTCTAGTTTGAGAAATAGACGCCTCACATGTCCTCAGCTGACAGCTTCATTGAATTCTACCCGCTAAACACCAGTTTCATGTACAGTAAAGTAAAGAAATGATGCAGGGGTGCAGGCCTTATGGGAAGAATTGCAAAGAAAAAGCCACTTTTGAAACAGAAAAACAAAAAGAAAAGGTTCGAGTGGGCAAAGAAACACAGACATTGGAGAACAGATAATTGGAAAAGAGTGTTATGGATCTTAACCCCATTGAGCTTTTGTGGGATCAGCTAGACTGTAAGGTGCATGAGAAGTGCCCGACAAGACAGCCACATCTATGGCAAGTGCTACAGGAAGTGTGGGGTGAAATGTCACCTGAGTATCTGGACAAACTGACAGCTAGAATGCCAAGGATCTGCAAAGCTGTCATTGCTGCACGTGGAGGATTTTTGATGAGAACTCTTTGAAGTAGTTTAATTTTTTTTTCAAATTGTAATAGTAATTTTTCACTTCATTAATGTCCTGACTATACATTGTGATCAGTTGAATGACACTTTGATGAATAAAAGTACCTATTTCTTTCCATAAGAGCAAAAAAAAAAAACAAAAAAAAACAAAAAAAAAAAAAATATATATATATATATATATATATATATATATATATATATATATATATATATATACACACACACACACACACACACACACACACACAGTATATATACTGTATATAAAGATATATTTACAAACTGAGTGCACTTGTGCATAGAGCGACAATTACACAAGAACGTGTACTGTGAGAACTGGACACACTGACAAGCTCAATGAAAAACAGATTGCTATAAACTGTAGGCTTGTTCAAAGATATGAGAATGAAAACAATATATATTGAGTTCTTAAGCCACTTTATGTGTTGTCTAATCAATGCTTTATTCTGCCACAATAATGCAATTTATTGCAAACTAAATTTTAATCTGTATAACATAGTTATTATAGGCCCTTCAAATTATATTTATAAATATTTGAATTACTACACTTTATATTCATTATCTTTATGTGGGGGGCCTTTCGCAGCAAATAATGGTGCATGCCATTAATTCTGACCAATTAAATTTATTGGCATATCATGTAATTAATTCGATAAAAATTATGAAACGATTGACAACCCTAGTATATATTATAACTAAAATATACCCTTATGAAACGATATTGAGTCGAATTTAATCTGAATCGAATCGAGAGCTTGTGAATAGGAATCAAACTGAATCTGGAAATCTGTATCAATACCCAGCCCTACTTACTTATAGTTGTATGTCTCTGCATATTAAGCTGGGATAGGAGAAATTATTTTAATGCCGGAAAAGTTACGCACTTCAGCTTTACCTTAAGGGGTTTCTTGCAACTGGCTGCAGATCCCCTGTTTCAGTATGTAAACGTTGAATTATAGCAGAATATTTAATATACACTCTACAACGAAGATATCAACAAAAACATCTACAAGAATATTTTATAAGCTCTTTGAATGTGTCATGTGGGATACTAGCAACATAGTCAGTTAAATCTTAAAAGTTGACTGCAGCCCTTCTTAAATGAACAATAAAACAGGTCTATTAATCTTAATTGCCTGACTATTACAGTAAGTGTTATTTAACTAGTATACCTGGCAAAGGTGTTCTTTAATCCTGATGCAGCGATAAGCATAAGTTGCGACTACTTAAGCGTGATGTTGTTGCTCTATATTTAGAAGCCTGGCACAGACAATCATGCTCCAGAACTACCAGGAGACACTTGAGAAAAGGTCATTTCAAACCAATTACCCTATTCATTGGTAAGGATTTATCTGAAGTCAGCCAGCTGTAACTACTGTAGGCAGAGACCTCAGTTTTTGAACATTCTCCTCCAAGTATTACTCTCTCCACCAATAGCTGGTGTGTGGTGAGCATACTGGCGCACTATGGCTGCCGTTGCATCATCCAGGTGGATGCTGCACACTGGTGGTGGCTGAGGAGAGTCCCCTTGTCCACTGTGTAAAGTGCTTTGAGTGTAGTGCCAGAAAAGCGCTATATAAATGTAACGTTCATTCATTCATATTATAAGAATGGAAAGTTCAGACGCCACCGATTTTGTGCGTTCGTACAGCAACAAACCGAAGACTGATTTTTTTATTGCAGTCCAACCTTGCTGCACTGATGAGTAGCTCACAGCAAGATAGGGAAGGATAAATAATATTGCAAACTCTTACAGTAACACGATGTGTTCCACCTGTGAATAAAGCAAGGCTCTGTAATAAAAGTCAATCACCAACTCTCTGTTGTGTCTAGAGATACAAATATCTCCAACCAAGGTTATTTTATTTTTTCTTTTCCTTTTATTGGTTTTGCCGTCTATTGATTTGTTTTGGGGGTTTTGGAAAGGTGGCTCTGTACATATATTATGTAGCATAACAGACAGCTGAGATAAATTAATTTCCTAGGGTGGACATATTTATTGGTTACATTTGAACACATATATTTAGCTGTTTCATAGCTACAGTAGTAACAACACAACAAACTCATCAGGTAAGCTGCTTTATAATTGCAGAAGGGATACTTACCAAACTGTATTTTACCACAGATAATGCATTCCGGCGACACGTTCAGAAAAAAGAATGCATTCAGAAGGCAGGCAGCACTCTATTGAAATTCCTCAATCATTCTGGTTAAGGTTTGTTTTATTAACCCTTAACCCTAAGAAATCAATTTCTACAATTAATTCAGCCTGAACCACTTAACATACAGACTCAATTCAAGATGTTTTTTTATGTAATTTCAGCTTTTTTAAGTTCACAAAGTTTTATTAATCTCCCATTTACTTTCTTTGATAGATTTTTCCCCATTTAAAATGTAAACGTCGTCATATTTGCTCTGAATTGGGATTGGTTTTCTTATTTGCATATTGAATTGTGCACTGCACAGTGACTATATTTTATGACAATGACAAAGTGGCTCTGATGCAGCGTTTATTTTACAAAGAACTAAAGCCTAAAACTTCAAAACTATGCTTTTGCTACCTAGCAATGACTGGTATTTCTTTTAAGACATGCTCATCTTTTTTTATTAAATTAAATTTTGTTTTATTTTGTGTTGTGTTTTTGTTTTTATTTTATTGTATTATTGTATTATTTTATTTTATTTTGTTAATATAAAACAGAGTCCACTCTCTAAATTATGACTGGATGAGACGCATTGGAAAGCATTGTAAAATGACTACAGTGCAAAGCCACATTTGTGCACACTATATTAATGTGCCACAAACTCCTGTAGTTAGGATAATGAACTTTTCTCTGCAGAAGAACAGCTTATTCCAATTATTATTAATGAAAAATGTAACTGTTTATTGAACATTGGTGTCTTTTAACATTATTCAATAGGAACCATCACACAAACCCAATTTACTCTCCCTGGAACATGGTTGCAAGCTGCAGAATTATTCTTTATTTTTTTTAAAAATGTTTAATGACTTTTTATGGCTTGAATGAATTGCAGTATTTGTTGGCCTGGATTTTAGGCTTGTTTCCATTAAATTCCAATTAGGTACATGTGTGCATACATGTGCCAATACTAATTGCACCCTTACAGTGCCTTAGGGTTAATGAGCTTGATGGACAAAGGTGTGTTAAACTATCCAAAAAAAATAAAAAAAAAAAAAAAAATAAAAAGAGAAACTCTAGCAATTAAAACGGTTTGGAATGATTAACAAAGCCCTGGCACCACACTCTCTTATTTCAGCACCGAATGGTGGCTCATTTGTCACTGTATGACTTGATTTCTTTTCAATATAACCTACTTATTTACAGAGCCTTTGTGAGGTCATTACAAAGCATCACATTTTTTTTTTCATATCCTTCGATAAGTAGTTTATTATGATCACTGACTGATGTGATTTAATGAAATTGAAGCAAGCACCTGTACCTCTTCTGGCTGTCAGATTCAATTTGTTTACATTCATGTGCCAGTCAAGTCAAAGAAAACTAAACTAATAACAGACTAGATTCAGTGCCAGCGTTATTTCCAAAAACCGTCATTGTTATTTTATGCAATGAGAAATCTGACAGGTCAAAACGGGTAGTATACAAAGCCATTTTTGCATGGATAATTGTTTGATTTGCTCCATGAAAACAAGAGCTTTGGTGAAGAGCTTTTTTGTGAGCTTTTGAATTAAGCCACACTTAAATGTATGAATGACCTTGCATTAGATAACAAAATATCAAACCAAGAGTCCTTAATTTATGCCAAAAGCACACTTTACAAGCAAAACATTTCACAAAAAGAGGCTTAAGTTTTAAATGAAAAAAACAATAAATGATAGCGTTCAAAATTCAGCTAATGCAACAAAATTCACCCATTTTAAAATGTGGCTTAAGTGTGAATAGAAAGTAATCCCACAACTTTACTGTGTAAGTTTCAAAATACACATTTGATTTCCAAAGTGCAAATAACATTGAGTGATGCAGTGTGAGCAGATCAATGCCAAAGGAATGTTTGGTGAGAAATGTATTATATTCTTGCATTTCTGCGGTGGACAATGATAAGTATTTTATATACCTTTATCTTCTTGTTACATCATTCTGTTGAGATAAGAAAAGCAGAATTGTTCGTAAATTCTTGTAATTCTCCAAAACTTTATCTTAGATTAATATACTGTATGTCTGGGAAGCTGGTTATCAAGGGATTATGTACCTGCTCAACTACAACCGTGAGTCCTCACACTGTGAATGCAAAATTGGTTGTCATGCTGTTTTAAGCCGTTTTCCATTACTGTTGCAACATTAGCTGGCGTATTAGTTGCTAAAAAGAGCAACCCTGCAATTTACCTGAAAGAAACCTGTGCAGTCAACCATTTAGCTAAAACTAGTTTCATTTGAATGAGACGCATTTTAAACTTTTAGCTCTGTGAAGCAATAACCAACCCAGGGACCCTCAGTGCATATATAAAAAATCTAGATCTTGGTAACACTTAATACTTTTATTAAAACTTAAATGTAGCTGGTTATTAAAAGTACTGTGGTGGTACCATTGTACAGTGATAGTATCAGATGTTAAATCTGTGGTACTTTGATATGTACCATGGTATTAAATGATTATCATATTCAAAAACATGGTATTTATAAAAACAACTATGGTATTAGCATGGTGCATGTCCAAAAAAAAGCATGGCATTACCATGGTAAATGTAAAAAAACAAACAACAAACAAACAAACATAGTATTACTATGGTACATGTCCAAAAACGTGGTATTACCATGGCACATGTACAAACAACATGCTATTACCATGGTACATGTCCAAAAAATACCATGTTGCCAAAGTAAATGTCTAAAAAACATTTTAACCATTGAACATGTCCAAAAAAAAAAGGTCCAAGAACACAATGGTATTACATTGGTAAATCTACAGAATACTGTGGTTTTACCATGGTACACATCAAAAAACAGTTTTATCATGGTACATGTACAAAACACTATGGTATTACCATAGTACATGTCCAAAAAAAACATAGTATTACCATAGTAAATTTTATAAAATACTATGGTATAACCATGGTACATGTCAAAAAACATAGTATTAACATGGTACATGTACAGATGCTATGGTATTATCATGGTACATATGAAATTAAAAAAAATAAAAATAAATAAAAAATGGTATTACCATGATACATGTACAAAACAATAGCATTACTATGGTACAGTGTGTATGTGGTGCCTGTCCAAAAAACATAGTATTACCTTAGTAAATTTTCAAAATACTATGGTATAACCATGGTACTTGTCCAAAAACATGTTAACACCATGGTACTTTTTGTAAGTGAAGTAATGGAAAACAAACGTCATACGCAATACACATCAGTTTAGTTACACTAATATATGCAACTCCCATCCCAGTCGAATAAAGTCACCCAAACTTACCTTGCGACAGAAATGTGGCCGATGTTACATGAAAAATTTGAAGACGTGGAATGATTATTTTCAAAAGGATTAGTCCTATCAATGCACATGTCACCATGCTAGCTATTGTGCAGTCTAATTGAAGTTACATGGTTGCTCTTGTGCTTACAGTATAGATGTCTCCTGACAGAAACAAATGACTGCTGGCCAGGAGTGAAGATGATTAATTTCCTCCCCAACTTACTGAAAATTAGCATTTTTCTTTTTTTCATGATGTGGCCAAAAACAGTAATAAACACAAGTTAACAAGGCCTTGGCCCACTGTCTGCTAATGAGCTGCTAATGGAGAATCTGTATACAGCATTTATTTGTTGAACAGTTTGAGAAACCATCAGCAACATGTAATTAAACACATAACTGTTACATAATGAACAGAAACACAAAATGCTAATTTTATACAAAAGCTCATATTAAAGAAGTGAACTGCAGCAATAATAATAATAAATAATAATAATAATATTAATAATTTTCTTACTCAGTATTTTTGTCTCGTTCTCAAGTACCCCCCCCCCCCCCCCCCGCCCCAACAAACAAACAAAAACAGGAAAACAACTTTAAAACAATATACATTTTCTTCACTTTCTTCATTTCAAAATTGTGTAAGATTAGAATTCCCAGGTTAGTTTATTTAAAAAAAAAAAAAAATGTCCTTGTTTTAAGCATAAACCTCACTAAATGGTAGATTTTAATGGCAGAGTTAGAAGACAAGACATATAACAAGTAAAAGGTGAGCAATATAAACTTAATACAAGAAATATTTTCTGAAAACAAGTATAATTTTATTTCAAGTCAATCTTGTTGCCTTTCACATACTGTATCTTATTTTATGGATTTATGGATTTTTTTTTTTTTTTTTTTGGAAAACAATAACTATTAAAGGGATAATTCACCTCAAAATAAAAATTCAGTCATCACTCTCATGTTGCTCTAAACCTCCATGACTTTCATTTTTCTGTGGAACACAAAAGGAAAATAATAATAAAAAAAATCTTCACACTGCCTTTTTGAAAGTGAATAGTGATTCCAGGCTGTCAAGCTCCAATAATAATAATAATAATAATAATAATAATGATAATAATAATAATAAAACACATAAAACCACAACAAATGTGATCGATATGACTCAAGCACTATATTTTAGTCTTCTAAGCCAGTCACCATAGTTGATTTGGGCACTGTCATTAGAGTTAATCAATAATTTGATTTGAAAGTAAATAATAGCTTTAATTTTGGTTGATTCATTACCTTAAGTGATCGTACGGCTTCAGAAGACTTAGAGTATGTAGTTGTATCGACTACTAGTTTTTTTTTTATCTTTTTTGGAGTCACTTTTTACTTTTATTGACACAGATCCTTGACACCATCCAGGTTTGAAAAAAAAAAAAAAAAAAAAAAAAAAACAAATGCACTGTAAAAATGTTTTCATCATAGTGTTAGAACAACATTTTCAGTCTATTTAAAAGGATAGTTCAGCAAAAAATATAAATTCTATTATAATTTATTTTGTATGTAGAACACAAAAGTAGATGTTAGGCAGAATGTTAGGGAATGACAGACTCAATCACCATTCATTTGTATTATATGTAAAATAAAAAATAAAAAATAAATAAAAAAACAATATCAACATTCTTAATAATTTATCTTGTTGTGTTCCACTGAAGAAAAAAAAAAAAAAAAACTCACGGGTTTGTTATGACATGAAGGTGAGTAAATGATGACAGAATGTTAATTTTAAGGTGAACTGACCTTTTTACTTGACACAATAATTTTTGCTCATTTTCAGAGTTTGTTTCTTGACTTTTTTCATCAGAATAGTTACATTCAAAGTGGTCAAAAGAGCAGTGTATAATCACTGCAGTTTGTCACTTTGGCACCACTTTAATTTTACTTACATTTAATTGCTGCCTTAGATTTTAAAGTGTTAAACTTTAGTTTTAGTAGATTTTTTACAGTGTGCAGTATATTTTAATAACCCATTTAACACCCAAGCAATGCAATTTCTCTTTTGAAACTGAAGCACTGAAAAAGGAAACATGCTGACTAAATGCGTTACGAGCACAAAAGAGACGATGGAAGTGCCTCAGTGCATTTATCATTTTGATAGAGTGTTAATCCACCTCTATAAGAGCCCACATAGTAGCTGCAATGATAGAAAGATACACATCTTTTACAAAAGCTTGAGTGTTAGCAGGCCAACCGCAGAAATAAGAAACATGGAATCAACAAAGAGATCAAGCTGAATGCTGCTAAGCATAGATCAAGATTACTCTGACTTTCCTCATTTATTTCAATACAATGGTTATTTTCATAAATGTGTAAAAGTTTGTTGCATTACTCCTAATGATGTTGTGCTAATTGCTTTTTGGTGCCAGTGGTGTTTGTGTACTTTTAAGAGATAATTGCTTGATAATGTGGTCACAATTAAAAAATAGTTCAAAGAACCATCTAATGAAACGATAGGGATGGAAATATTAAAGATCGATTGCATTTAAAATCAAATGCACTGGCTATTTAACCAGTTTTGAAGCCAGCTGAAGAGTAGCATTGATTCAAATGTGCTTGGAAGGGTAGTACAAATCTTTACTATGAACACATATCACTATAATAAAGTAAAACCAAAAATCAATATTTGTTCTGGTTTTTGTCCTTTAGAGGATATAAAAATAGCTCCAGAAGCCAACCCACTCAGTATACACATACTGTATATGCCTTGCCAGCAGTTATGTAAAGTGAATTATGGTGCAGAAATTGATATGTGATCCATCTCCAAGTTAAGTGCTGGTTTCTGTAAAATGGCTCAATCCCAGGCAGCCCACGTCAGTGATTGAAACCTGGCCTGTGCAAGTAATATTGAACTAGATCTGCTCAAGATTAATTTTTCATCGTTGAGCAGAGAAAAACACAAACAAGACTCAAGCTTACTTCAACACTTCTCATAGGGCTTTATCCTTACTCCACAATGTCAATACCCAGAAGTTATATGTTTCAGAGGTTGCTCTTTTCACTCTCAAAAATTCTTAATTATGCTTCATGTTTATCTTCCCTTTTGGCATAACCAGAAATGCATTGCATCATCAGGGTGGGAGACCCAGGCTCAGATTTTTGGACACACAGGTAGTAATCGCATTCATATAATCAGTGACAAGCACGATTTGGAGATTACATTTTGTCCCTCTAACATTTAATTTTCTCTCCACTGATGGTTAGGTTTAGGTTTGGGGTTTGGATTGGGGAGTTAATTTTATATAAAATATTAATTTCTCCTCACTGTATTAAAGCCTGTACAGCTAAAAACAACTTGTTTCACAACTCATTTTTGGCACCCCTCTGTGGTCAGTACACCCAGAAAATGGAGCTCTCACGTGCCCATACGCCCAATAAAATACACTGCTTTGGCCACCGGGGGCAGTGTTTCCCAT
Source organism: Myxocyprinus asiaticus (assembly GCF_019703515.2). Classification (NCBI taxonomy): domain Eukaryota; kingdom Metazoa; phylum Chordata; class Actinopteri; order Cypriniformes; family Catostomidae; genus Myxocyprinus; species Myxocyprinus asiaticus. Next base: position 8,556,959 of record NC_059368.1, on the reverse strand, counting down.
TTTGGTAAGCACAGACCGATTTTAGCTAAAGAAAGTCAACCAACTGTTTCTGATTTTACTGTAAGATCAGTCTTAAAGTTTCCCAGCTGCTTTGTGACATCAATAATTTCCCTGGGTCTTTTTAGCTGGAAGAGAGGACTGCAGATTTTAAATGTTAAATGTTTTCTCAACATTTAGAAGTACACTAGCATATACAGTAAATTACCATAACCCTTTAAATCTTGAGCCCCAAATTCCGAAATTTCTATTCTGTGCCAGAATATGATATTCATATCAAAATTCATGTTATATTCATATTCATATAACATCACATACCTGAACTGTATATACCATATTGAAGAGAAGAACTAGGGCTTTCAAATGATATAAATATATGTATGATTATTTAAGGCTAATAATCGTTTATCAATAAGATTTCACACAGCAAAAATCTTCTCCAGCCACCATACTTCATCAGACAACTGCATTTTCAACCATTTATTTACAAGCTAGAGGGAAACTTAGAGTGTATGAAATATACATAATTTTGTGGGCAATATAGAATAGCAGACAGATTAGAAATATAATCTGTTGTTCAAAAGTTATGACCATTCTAGCGATTAGTGGGAAAACGGAATAAAACAAACATTTAGAATGTTAAGATACATTTCACATGACCACTCCTCAAATACTCCTTTTGAGCACCTGTAATAATAAATTGAGATTGCATCTGAAATTGAAGGACACAAACACTGAAATATACATTTAATGTGTTCAATAAAACACACACTTCATTTAATTTGAACATTAGAATTACCCACAAATTATACAGCAAAACATAAAAAACCAAACTTTTGAAATATCTACAGTAAATACATTTTTAATAAAGAGTACAGAAACAGAATATATATATACATTCATAAATACTCAACAACTGCAATACCTGTGGAGAGAAGAGAGGGAGAAAAGAGGGGAGGGGGAGGACAACAACACCAGTAAACACAGCCCAACCTAGGCCTCTTCGCGAAACTGGTCACACTCAGCTGAGTGCCAAGACTGAAAACAGTTCCTATCGCGAACCAAGCAAAGTCTTTTGCCATTACATTCCGGCGCACAACAAGCTTTAGTTTTATTTTCAGTCCTACTTTTCCGATAGCATAGCCAACATCTCTTAGAGGACTCTTCAAATTTAGGGACATGGGCTGTGTGGAGTGATGACGAAGGAGGGACTACAGGCTTTAGTGTATGCAAAGGGAAACTTGCGTGAATATTGTTATCTCCCATCTGACGAGCCAGGTTTTCTTTGAAATCTATCTGGTGTGGTGGTGGCATAGTGGACTAAAGCACTGAACTGGTAAGCAGAAGGTTGTTGGTTCAATCCCCACAGTGTCCTTGAGCAAGGCACTTAACTCCAGGTTGCTCCAGGGGGATTGTCCCTGTAATAAGGGCACTGTAAGTTGCTTTGGATAAAAGTGTCTGCCAAATGCATAAATGTAAATCTATCTGGGTTAAGTTCACCAGTCTATGCTCATCCCCTGGTGCCGCATGAATGTGTTTCCATTCCTTAAACAATATGAAACTATTGATGACAGCAATGTCTATGAAGTGGAAAAAAGGAGTCTTCCACCACTTCTGAGTTTTTTTGTAGGATGTCGTAAGATTTTATAATTTGGTCTGACCTATCAACACCGCCCATGTTTTTGTTATAATCGCTGATGACAGTGGGCTGGAGGGCACGCGTGTCCTTCCACTGAATTACAAGTATATACGAGCTGTCTTGCGTTCCCATCTTTTGATGTCTTTAAATTCTGCAGGAAACAGTTTACGATTCACCCTGCATGTCCTACAGGCATTAGTTCCCATTTCTAACAACTTAACCATAAGAGCTGGGGATGTGTAAAAGTTGTCAAACCAAACATTGTAGCCCTGGTCTTTGAATGGCTGCAGTGACGATTCAACTACTTTGGTGGCCAACTCAGTGACACGCTCATCATTACTACCTGTGTAAACATTAAAGTCGAGAGTATACCCCGAGTCTGATGTTGCAATTAACCATAATTTAAAACCCCACCGAGTAGGCTTGCCCTTCATGTATTGTTTAAATCCTGACCAAGCTTTAGACTTGACCATATGTTCATCTATTGCGAGATATTGGTTAGGCTGAAAGAGCTGCTGGCATTTTTGTTTGAGGTGGTCCATAAGATAATGCAACTTCCTAAGGCGATCCTGATTATCCTCTGTGGTAGGGTCTACAACACGTAGAGCTGCTAAAGAGCCTTGTAGCATTCACGCGACATCAATCCCCTCACCCACGTTCCCTGTAGTGACTTGGTTCCCCAATGACGATGGGAATCAGGGAGAATTGAAAACCCCATGTAAATGAGCAACCCAAGAAATTTGTAAAATTCAACGGGGGTCACCTCCATCCAAGCTCCTTGGTAGCTGGAATATGATGGACAGTTTAGGACGAACTCCCACCCCTGACGGTTTGTAAAGCTGCATATCTCAGCAACTACAGCCTAAGTAAAAAACAGCATGAAAAAGTCAATTTCTCGCAACATCATATTTGAGGTTGACTGCACAACCTGACGCACGCTACCTAAGTCAATACTGAATGGACGGCTAGGCTTAAATGGGAGAGGTTTTGGTGCCTGTGAATCGATGTCAGAGTATGAGGGATAAGAAACAGAGTCAGGGAAGCGTTTACGCTTTCTAGCTGACTTGGGACCTGTGCGAGAATGGCTAGCCATACCTAAAATAATAAGAGTAACAGTGTTAGTGTTACTGTGAGTATCAGTCATATGAGAAATATAAACAAACAATACATACACATTCATATATACCCAGTTGATGGTCTTGGCTGGGGATCAGGTTCCATCTCATCCTCCATCTCCTCGTGTTCCGGGTCTTCCTGCAGTAGTTCCTGGTCCAGCAGATCTTCCTCCTGTGTGCTCATGCCCTCAAAAGCAGGGAGCCATAGTCTCTATCCATCACTACAACAGAAAAAAAGTACACAATTGGTAGCCAACAGTGTGTTCTTCACAAATCCATACACTGAATAGTCACCAAAGGCTTGCAGACTAAGTAGAATGTCCAACTGCAGACAGCCCTCTCACACATTCCTTGTGAACAGGAAGCTACACACAATCTAAAATCATGTCTGTGTGATGGATGGGTAAAGCTATCTGCTAAATTATTGAAAGATATCTACCATTTTTTTTATTACATAGGAAAATCAACAAGCTAGATAACTTATCTAACTAGCAGGCCAGTTTCCAGGCAGGTCTGAACAACGTCAAAAAAAAAAAAGTCTGAACAGTGTCTTCTCTCTGCCTCACATTACTTCAGACGGATTTTTCATAAGTGACAAAATTGGCAAAAAAGTTATTGATATTTAGTTAAAAATGTACATAGTATTGCTAGTTAATGTTTATTTAGCAAGTTTCACAGAAACTGCCAAAAAAACGTTTATATAAAAAGAAGAGGTTCGCCGATGATGGTCAAGTTTTTTTTTTCCAGAAAAAAAACAACTATCTAGCGCTACTACAAATAAATGCTACGTAACTAAAAAGGTTTGACTATCTTCCACAAGCAACAAAACTGGCCAAAGAAGTTATTGATATTTAGCTAAAAATGTACATAGTATTGCAAACTAATGTTTATTTAGCAAGTTTCACAGACATTTGCTTAAAAATAGAGGCTAGCTGCCTGTCCGATGAACGCCGATGGTCATGTCATTTTTTTCCAGAAATAACTAGCGTTACTCCTAAAATAAATGCTTCGCAACTACAACGTTTTGACTTTCAATAGACAATATTGACAACACATGTTAAATAACTTGTCTTACCTCGAAAGATTGCCTCAGTTTTCAATTTGAAGCAGTAAATCCAACACTGGAGGTAATCTCCCGAGATATCCTCTCTGGCTTCGCCCAGGCAAATGGAGGATGACTCGGATGACGATACATTTATTATTCAAGCCTAGTAACCCCTTAACAATCATATGTGCTTTTAGCTTATATTGTCATGAGTATCTGGCAGTTTTCAGAAATAAAATCGGTGATTGGACGGCGAAGATATTGAGACAGGAACCATGGGAATAATTGTTCCCAAATTTGAACGCACCGGCTGGAAAGGGTTAAAGGTAATAGACTTGGCTTAAATTAACAAAACTTAAGTTTTTATTTCATGGGTCTATAAATATGACACAATATTCAATGGAGGTAAAAGTCGAAGAGGTTTTTTGTAGATGTATGTTTTTTTTTTAATTTAAATTATGTTGCTTACATCAGTAAGGGTCAAACTGTCATTCTTGCAGTCCAACTTCAACTGTGTGATCCAGTATGTTTCTGTGTGTTGCTATCCTGGGGCTGGTAACTCTGTTGTATTTACTAGCAGAGCCAATTTTCACTCCCATTTTGGACCCTGTCAATGCCTCATATTTAGGATGTTGATATTCATATACTACTCATATATTACATTTATAATTAGGTTATACCTCATATATATGTTAAAGTACTCATATTTCCTCTGATATGATTCAACCCCTACACAATAGAAATAGCAGCTCAAAGAATTCTGCTTTTAACATGCCCTTAAAAAAACAGAACACTTTCTATACAGAAGGTAGGTTAGGGATACTCAGGGAGAGAAGACTTTAAATAACTGGCACTGAGACTGTTGCACGCGGTTCCCTTTTCAGACCCGTCTGAATGGCAGATGCAAAACAATACCGTGCGCTTTGTGGTTGTGGGCACTTGGGATGGCCAGAGCCTGCCAGTATGTCTGTCTTTCAATGTATCCTGCTGAAAAGGGCCCACGCGCCTTATTGTTGTGTGGACAAAGACAGTATTGGCAGTATATATGTAGTTTGTAATCTGCCCAAGTTCTTACAACATTTATTAAGAAATCCTTTGCAAACTTGTGAATGAAATATGTGGTAAAATTATACAACCAAACCACCCTGAGTTATGGCCCGGGTTTTATTTACATTCTGGATCAGATCGCGCCCAGCTGACCACATTAACTTTCAAAGTATACTCTATTGACCGCCAGCATGAACACGTTGGACGCATGCACACTACGACTACTTTGTGATACTCTTTTAGTACAGTCAACAGCAGGTGCATGTGCCGATGATGCACATAGACAAGAAATGTGCATCGAGAAAATCTGGGCCGCACGTGGACAGTCTGCGCATACTGTGCTGATGACGAAATTTGCATCATGCATACTGTGTGCAAAGCGATCAGCAACGGAGATAACCAAAGTATACTTTGGTCTTTAACACATAGGAAAGAAAAATCATGAATGAGATCTCTTTACTATTTTATTAATTTCTCCTAGGCAGCAATTAGATAAATTGGAGAGCAAATGGAGACTTTTTCTCTTGCTTTCTGATTTTTTTCCCAGGAAACAGACTGTAGTACAGTAATCTCAAATGTGTCTCCTTTAAGTGTCTCAGACTGTGCTCAGATTCACCAAAGTCTTAAATCAAATGTCATAGATTTCAATATGACCTCAACATTTCTCATAAAATTGTCAAAGACCAAATTATTTGACCTATTCTACGCACATTAATTTTACAGCTTTATACTCTTGCTGTATGGCAACAATTGTCTCATTTGTGTCTGTTTTTATTTCTCCATAAACCTTTTGGAGATACATCTGAGACAAAGTTGATACTTTAATGAAACATGAACAAAAAAAATTATATTAAGTCTCCCGAGCTTTAAAAGAGAAACCTCACATTAACCTGCACCTTTAGGTCATAATTTCCATCCTTTGTTTCAGAGTTTATGTACTGTATGTCTTAAGGCTTATACAGAGTGATAAGGCAAAGGAAATGTAATTATTTGTTGAGTAATTTCCTTAAATAGCTTTCACAGTGAATAAGTGTCTCTGGGTTTCATAATATTAAAACACATAATTTATTTGTCTCTGCAGCGAGATGATTTAATCTAAATTCTTTGCCACATATCACATTATCCTCCTGAAGTTCGGTAAGACAAATCTGTGTCTTTAGAGAAAACATCTGGAGAACTTGCTTTTTCTTAAAACTGATTGACTTTGTATAAAACCTTTTTAGTTTATTTCAATTAAGGCAAATCTGTGAGGTACAAGAACAAACCCCCTTAAAACATAATATTAGCTGAAAATTAATTAGTCTTTAACCCTTTAATGCATACTCTGAATAGTGTAACAACAATAACAAAAACATTTTATTTTTATAACTGCTTAATTACCAAAAGTGTATAGAGTCCTAAAAGACCCGAGCTCTTTAATAGTGTCACTTTTTTTGTTTTGTTTTTTTGTGCTTCCATAAATAATATTTTTATGATTGTGCCATATCTATATAATTTTTCTATCAGGTGATATATTTTTTTGTTTATTATAAGACAAATGATTTCTATATTCATACAAATGACTACTATATCACATTGATTTTCTGTGTGACAATGGTGAACTATCAGAATTCCATATGCTTGTTCACATACATATTATACAGTACATGCTATTTCTTACTCAAGGTGCAGCTGATGTTTCAGTGATTGACTTGATTGACATTTGACATTGCTATTTGATAAAGAAGCAACGTGGAAGTCAACTATAGCAAGTGTAACACATAAATAGTATGATTTGGGTATTGTCATTTGGGTGTACTACTGAAATTCTGTACTGTAAGTTGTGCACCTATTTAGACTCAAAAAGTGCCTGAGAAAATACACTACCGGTCAAAAGATTTGAAACACTCATTTTATTTAATTTATTTATTTATTTTTATTTTATTTTTTTTTTCACATTTTAGAATAATAGTGAAGTCATCAAAACTATGGAATAACATAAATGGAACTATGGGAATTATGTTGTGACTAAACAAAATCCAAAATAAATCAAAACTATGTTAAATTTTAGCATCTTCAAAGTAGTCACCCTTTGCTTAGAATTTGCAGAAATGTACTCTTGACATTTTCTCAACCAACTTCTTGAGGTATCACCATGGGATGCTTTTTAAACAGTATTGAAGGAGTTCCCATCTATGTTAAGCACTTTTTGGCTGCTTTTCTTTATTATTTGGTCCAAGTCATCAATTTCAAAAACGTTTTTTTTTTTATTTTTTTTATTACATTTTAGTTATTTAATGAAATAAATTAATATGGTGGCACAATTATATTTTTGTCTACAAAACTAATTTCAAACATTTAAGCATACGCCTTCAGAACAAAAATTTTTAAGATCATGAGAAACATTTCAGTCAAGTGTTTCAAAGCTTTTGACCAGTGTACATATGTGAAGCTTATGTGTAGCTGATGTGTTATGTTCAGCTTAATATGTGTTTGACAGCCAGTTGCATCTCATGAAATTTCAGTGTGGAAGTAATGAATCCTGTTCTTTGTTGCATCATCTCTTATATATATTAAAAATAAGACATCCAAATAGATCAGTATATATTATATTATATTATATTATATTCTTATTGTCTTGAAAATATTTGGAAAATATGACACTATCTGGGAATTTTGTAGATTCATTTGTTATAGATATACATGCCGGTTCAATAAAGACCAGAATATGAAATTATGTTTGGCAAAACACTCGTGCATTTAAGGGTTAAAAGAATAGTTCACCCAAAAATTAGAATTATGTCATCGTTTACTCATGTCGTTCCAAACCTTTATGACTTTCTTCTGCAGAACAAAAAAGGAGATAACTTAACAAATGTCTGTTGGCTGAATTCAGTACAATGGCGGAAGAGAGTGACTCACTCGCTTAAGCACCAAAAAGTATCTTAAAAGTAGTCCATGCATCATATTCCAACACAACCACTTTTTATGATGAACAGACAGGAATTTAAGTCATTATTCATTCTGAAAATCAAATCAAACCATCACAATAAACAGCGTTCAAATCTAATAATATGTCAATAACATCAAACCTCATTGGTTCTTGTGTCATGGCATTTGTTTAGGAGATGTGCAAAAACCAAAGACTAAAACCATAAAAATATCTGGCTATCAACCTATTAGTAATGGGTGAAGTTGAAATAGTTTTGGCCATGTAGTGTTTGTGAAACAGATTAATCAAAACTTCTCAAATTGAAGTAGTATGTGTTTAGGAATGAAATATCCCTCCTGGCTCAATCAGTGAATCTATTGGTACTGTACAGCTAGGTTATACTTAGTTGCTCCAAGAGTCTTTATTTTATTGGGTAGAAAGTTGTATGCTATTCATAAAGAGATTTCTTCATACAGATTCTGAGACATGTTGATAAACCTGCCACCACTATAAGAGCAGCTCATGGTTACCGCTACATCCTGATCATCTACAATAGCATTCCATCTGACTGAAAGATCTCACACCAATCAACCCAGACAGCCATACTTTATCACTGAAAGATTGCCAGCCTTAAACAGACATCCACTCAACAAGGCTCCAACAAGCTGGATTACCACCGAAAAGGCAAATGTGTGAGTGGGCAAAGTGAGAGATTCATTATCTAGGGTATCATGTCGGAGGGCTGTCATAAGAATTTGAAAGACTTTTAAGTGATATACTATTTTCTTATCAGTACTGTTTTCATATAATTTATTTATTTACTTTTTGTGGCTGCAGATGCACCTTCTGAATTTAAAAGTTTGTAAATTAAAAAGGCTATAAAGAGACTATAAACATATTGCATTTATGTACCAATTGAGTTTAAATTGAGGTAGCAAACAGGGTGCAGAATTGTAATTTGAATATGAATTTAAAGAGGTAGAATTAAAATTAAATTCATATAACAGCTGTAATTATAGTTTTGAATACTACATTCCACGTTTCAGTATGAATTGCCCTTATATTAAAGGGCATTTCTAGAAACATTAGATATTAATAATCAATGTTTGAAATACCACCTATATAACTTTTTACTGAGCTAATTTAAAAATATTTCTTTATATTTAATAAATTAGCCCCAAATTCTATTTTTTTTTTTTACCTCAAATTATTGCAATATTTGTTTTAAGTATCTGACAACAATGTGGTGGATTGTTGTGATGTATGGAAAATTTTTCACAACATGTCCACTACATTGTTGTCAGATACAATAATTTGCAATACAGATACAATAATTTGGGGTAAAAAAGAGAATTTGGAGCAAAAATGTTGCAGCCCATCTGGCACCAACAATCATGCCACGGTTGAAATCACTGAGATCACATTTTACCCAATCTGATGGTTGATGTGAACATTAACTGAAGCTCCTGACCCATATCTGAATGATTTTATGCACTGCTGGCCCACGATTGGCTGATTAGATAATCGCATGGATGATTGTTGGTGCCAGATGGGCTGGTTTGAGTATTTCTGTAACTGCTGATCTCCTGGGATTTTCACACACAACAGTCTATTGAATTTACTCAGAATTGTGCCAAAAACAAAAAAAAAAACATCCAGTGAGGGGCAGTTCTGCGGATGGAACGCTTTGTTGATGAGAGAGGTCAACAGAGAATTGCTAGACTGGTTCGAACTGACAAAGTCTACGGTAATTCAGATAACCGCTCTGTACACTTGTGGTGAAAAGAATAGTATCTCAGAATGCTATTCTGAAATGCGGGTTGGCGCTGTTTTGGCGGCACGAGGGGGACCTACACAATATTAGGCAGGTGGTTTTAATGTTGTTGCTGATCGGTGTGTGTATATATATATATATATATATGGCCACATCCAAGCAATTATTCACAATTCATCGGTTACCACCCAGAATGGTCCTTTAGCATTATGAGATAAAAATCTTACTATGATTTGAAGGGCAGCCAGTCTCTCACCAACAGAACACTAAAGCCAGTCAGAACAGGGAGCAAACAAAGGACACTCCAATCAAATCAGTGGCTTAAAGCAGCTGACATCTGAGTGGCAAGAGTGGTAGAAGTCAGTGGAAAATGAGGGCAAAATCAAGAGGAGAGTAATGTGCACACCTGGCTAAGAGGACTATTATAATCTCATTTTAAACTTCAAACTCAGAAATACGGCATTTGATACAATCAGTAAAATCTGATATTTATTAGAGTGACCGCAGGCAAAAAAAAAACTTTAGCAAGTGAAGCAAAAGACATTCAACAAAAAGTGAGTACAGAAGTCTTTAAGCACAGACAAGACCTCTTTGAGCATGCTCTACAGTGCAAATCCACCAGCAGAAAAGCCACTTTATTTCAGTTGTAGTTCTAAAAGGTTATCAGTCAAGGATCTGAGTTCATTACAACACAGCTGTAGGTTTTGGCTCACAGTGAGTCTGGATTTCAATAATGCATTCAGATAGCCTTTCTTCCACTGAAGAACTGGTTGTCCTGTAGAGGTAATATAATCTAGAGCAGGCTAGATTTAGGCTGTAAATATAAGGAGTAATAAAGTTCTTGCTCAGGCTAGACTGTCAGCTGTCTTGGATTCAGTCATCACTTTCTGTCATATCTTCAGCCTGGTCTTATAAAATCCCGTTACTACACCTAAATGTTTGTTGGTGATGATAAATGATTTTTACTTGGCTCGTTGTAATTATCACAGCAGTTTACTTGTGAAATTAAGACTAAAGATGCTAAAACAATGGCTTTTATTCGCTTTCACTCAAATCACGAGTAGTATTGCACATTATACGTTCATAAACACTTTTCGCCCTGATACTCACACAATGCTATCTTATGACATCTAAACACTTTTACTATAGCTCAAGACTTGTCAGGCGATCTGTTTGTTACATTTAATTTGCATTACATAACCAACTACGAATGTAGGCATATTCTGGCGTGATCAAATGGCACCAAAGCTCAACTGATAGAGCATTGCACATGCAATGTAAAACACCGGGGTATGAGTACTGAAGAGCATGCGAAAATGACATGGTTGCTTCTGCAGTTGCGTTTTCCATCTCACATTTGCTTTTTCTGACATTATTGGTTACGTTTAGGTTGAAGATTTAGGGTAGAGAAGTTTTATTCATTTAAAACTAGAACATTAACCTTAAAAACCTCATCTGTTTGGGAAAACATTAAGCAATTCTGTAATATTGCTAAATTATAAATTGTCCTCCCCAATCACATATCCAATTTTTTGTACCTGTCCAATTGCAATTAGTGCAGCAGTAATTAGTTCAGCATGTTAATACAGACACTTTTTCTGTTAGTGTATCTTATTAATGCAATACTGTCTGTGACAATATATAATTTCATTAAAGGTTCCTGAAACAAAACTGGTCGAATCATAGATTAATAGTCAACATATCCCAGAATGCTCGAGCAAGTTTAAAAGGGAGTTTTCTAAATTTTTAAATCAAATTATTTGGTGTTCAAGATGAGAGATTAAAATGAATGTTTGATGAAGTGAGGCTTCTGAGGCCGCATTTATCTTTGCAAATGCTGGTAGCAAGTGAAGCAAAAGACATTCAATTAAAAGTCGGTTAATTCCCTCTTCAAGCGTTCTGATTGAGATTTCTTTGAGTGAATCTGAATTAAAAGCTTGTGTGATATAAAGAAATTAGTGCTGAATGTGAATGTAGTCCCACAATACAGCTCAATATAATTATACTGCAGCAAATTTACTCTCCAACAAGGTGCATAGAGGTTGCAAACCAGTGGTAGAATGTTAACTGCAGAACTTAGACTTTCCATTCAATGAAGTGAATGGTAACCATACACTGTAAAACACTGTTGTAAATTTACGGCCAAATTCCTACAGCAATCTACTGTGATTCTTAAATACAGTAGTTTGCTGTTAAAAATGTTGCATTCTGGGAGATAAAGAGCAGGCTATAGTGACATTTTGAAACGTATGTTTTAGACCCCCCCTCCCAAGAAAATTTTAGTTTGTGGCACATGGTTAGTGTTCATGATGTTTCTGACCAACACCTCTGTTCTTTATCATCTCACATCAGCTTTCACTTGTCTGTCTAATGAGAAGTCAAATAATAAAAAAAAAAATCAACCTTAGAAGCAATGTACATATTAAATGTATAATGTTGCCAGGATTGAACTGTGTATTTTTATGAAGGAAAAAAAAAAAAAAAAACAACAACAACAATCTGTACACAGCAAAATAACAGTATAGCACTGCATTGTTGGTTATAATGGTGAAATACCCATAAGCCTTTGCGCTTAAATAAGTATGTGTGCTTTGGCAATGCATTGGGGCTTCAAAAATGGTAAAAAAAAATAAATAAAAAAACATGTACAAAATTATTTATTCAGACTCAGTAGAAGTCTTTGTTTAATTAGTGTTGTTGTTTTGTTATCAATAGTTGTGTTTTGATTGAAGTCACCATTATTGTGATTAGTGATCTCTTGAGCTGGCACCTTGGACCTTCTTTATTATTATATTATATTCTTCCAGCAAGTCAATTTATGTTTAAGTAAAACACAAGTTATTGCACTGTGCTACTTGGAAGACAACATCTAAGGTCAGACTGAATGTCTGATCATACCTTGCAAATGGCACTATTTGTGGCAATAGTGATACATTACACATAAAAACATAAAAGCAAAAACAGTAAAGGATATTTCAGCAAAATGATATCAGCAAATTGAGTGTTTGGTGTTTTTGATGAACTTACAAGTAATTACTTCATGCCGCAGTGCATGCTGGGAACATCATGGTAATTTCAACAACAGTAGATAGCATGTAATTTGACAGCTTTATGCTGCTAAATTACAGTTGTATACTGTAGCTGTAAAAACAGTATATAGCGGTTAATTTCCTCAACAGCAAGACACCGTTAATTTTACAGTAACATGCTGGCAACCCTGCTGCCAGTTCTTTACTGTTTTTTAACGAGAAAATCTTTAAGAGTGTAGCTGTCAATATGGAGTTTCAGTGAATAACTTAAATTTCAGTCTTTTCCTTACACAAACGTATTGTGTGGCTTTGTTAGACTTGGAATATAGTGTACAAGTTTGTTTAAACTACTTATGGTGCTTTTGTCTTTTTTTGGAGCTTGACATCATAGGTCCTCATCCACTTTGTATGAAACAGAACAGGACATTCTGTTAAACTTCTCCTTTTGTGTGTTCCATGGAAGTATGAAAGTCATACATATATGGAACAACATTCCTTTAAATGCAAACTAAATAAAAATTCAACATCCAAATGTAAATGGAAATTTAGGGGACTAAGAAAACAAGGGCCAATGGGAAATGAGCATCCATAAATTGAGTTGTTTCTCTATTATTATGTCAGTATAATGTCAGAGCCAATGAGGAACAAAACCAATCAAGAATCAAGTTAGAAAAATGAATAAATTATATAAAAACTCTAATGACCAGTCTTTTTATTTATTCCTCCAGGAAATGGAGAATTGAAATGGAGGTTCACAAAAAGAAACACTTTAGACAAAGGAGCACCGTTCTTTTCACGTACAATGCAGAAGCACTTTTCTTTTCTTATGGCCCTTTTCATAATACCACCTTTGACATTCATTTCAGGTAATGGCATTCAGGCATGGATTTTTGGCCATCCACTAACCTGACTCATCACTTTTCATTTGGCCTGTTCAACTTTCCTGTGCTTTCTTTCCAGGTCTTGGCCAATCAGAGTGCAGCTCAAAGGATTTATAACGGTCCAATAGTTCTAATATTCCACCCATACGACATGCAGCTTGGCCTTTTCACATTATGAAGGAGAACAGAAATTGACAGAGGGGAAATAAGCCAAAATTCCACCTAAAACTCTGCAGTAATGTTTAATTTTAGTGATGGAAGCACATCCCATTAATGCGCATCTTTGTGACCTTAGCTACAGCGTGTGTGTCTTCGTAATGTGAGTGGAAGCTCTTTCAATGACAAGGATTTTAATGTGAATCGAGAGAGTAGAGGTATGGAGAGCGGTGTTGTTGGCTCAGATGCAGAAAATCTAATGCATCAACGCTAGACTTGTAAGACAGAGTCCTATTGGCTGATTAGCAAGTGGCAATGCAAAGAGTTCCCCGTTTTCACAGAAGCAGGGGCGGTTCTGGGGGGCGGGGGGTGGATGTGTCAATAGGCCCCCCCAGTGGCCACCCTAAATTAATGAATGAATACTTGGACATCTCTGACGTTTTAGTGCTGTGGGTGGAATTTTCAGATAGCACCTTACAAGTGCTAGTTAATGAAAGCCCATTTTTAGGCATAGTTCTCCAGCTACAACAAGTGTTGACCGTTTGAGTTCAATGTTTTATGCCTGTATAATATATAGTCATATATTCTTTAACCTAATTGTGCTAATGATATCGTTGTAAAATTGTCGGCTCCAGAGAGCGCGGGTAACAGAAACTGAATGTCAGATGAATAACAAGCCAACAAGTTCTGGAGATAAGGTAGAAGGTAGTTTGGCGTTAGTTTTGCATCTTTGGTCCTGCCAGCTCCAGTTTCAGCAATGAAGCAACTCAGCACGCAGGAACAGATGTATAGAAACAGGTATGAAGAAACAGCAGCTAGCGTTATACAGGGCCGCACCACACCTGCAACTGCAAATTTATTATGAATACACTTAAAAACATAAAATTGGAACCCTTATAAACCACCCCACTAAAGCCCAAATAAATGCCTTTCCTTCAGTGAGAAAAGCTCTTATACACTAAGCTCACCACATCAAAGCACTTCAACCTAATAATATATACAGATTAATATTGGTACTGTTGGGTTCAGGTGTAAGAATAAAAATAAAATGTGCAACTCACTGGGAGAGAGAGAACAGAGCTGCAGAATTGATCCTGCTTCTCTTGCAAACTAAATGTTTAGAGGGTAGATAACAAACACAACGTCCTCTTTACGAACACCATTTATCAATCAAATACTTAACACGCGGTGCACCAGTCACAAGGGAGAGGCACACGTGTGCTCAGTAACGGAGAATTGAGCTTAATATTAGCAACCGCATTCTCTTATAAGAGGTGCACACCAAGCGGGCTCAATAAAGAATGCGCATAGACACTGACAGACATAATAATGATGAAATAATTATAATAATAATAAAATAAACACACACACACACACACACACACACACTTTAAAGCCATCTTATTGGTCACTTATAATTACAATGCATGCGACTTTTTTAAACTCATAGTAACTGAGATAGATACATGCATTTAAAAATTCACTTGTTACACTGGACTATTTAACATTAACTAATGAATTTAAAAATGTGCTTAAAAATTCTTAAAAGAATCTTAAAGGAAATGGTGACCATATACAATACCTATACATGCTGATTATAGCCTGCTGATTACATTCTAACCTACAATCTTAATCATTAATTTTGTCCAAGAATTTTACTGCATGTCAGCATGTCAACATGGCTTATAGTTTGTGAGTAAAAACAAGAATGTTAGTGTGTACTGGCTAATTGAAACATTTGTCATGAGCCTGTTTGTTTATAAATGTTAAAATTAAAATGAACATTTTTTTTACTCAAATTTGGTGAATCTTTGGTTGTCTTTAAAATATTGCATGTCCGCAAATATTAAAACAGCAAATGATGTTTTATTTGTGTACAGGGGACATTTAAGGTTTAATACAGTTATATAATTCTTTCCAATCTTAACAAAGCCCAATAGACCAAGTTTGAGTACCCATCCAGATATAAGACTCCAATTATATCATTATGCAAAGCCTGACAAAATAGATTAATTGAGGTTATGCAGTCAAGGAATAAATGAACAGCAGGGAGATGTAACGGTAATTTACCCAAAGTGGTTGTTTTGGTTTTGTCCACAGGTTTTATTGAGTGTCAGCTGCATAAGGATTGCTACTGATTAATTAAGAAACACTATAAACTCACCACCAGTTCTTCACTTATCCAGACAATTTATAGCAACAATAATAGTAGAACAATCTTGAAAACAATAATTTACAATATATGTGGAACAAGCCTTTCGTAGATGCCTCAAGTCATTCCATATCTGCGTCACTGATAAATAAGGATGTCAAGGATGATGAAAAGGAGTATTATATACAAATAATAATGTTAAATGGAGGTTTAAATGAGTAAAACATACCTCCCTCACTTAAAACTTCAACCTAAACCTAACCAATGGGTTCCAAAAAAGCAAACAAGAGGTGAACAAAACAATCAACAACTAAACCTAACCGATAGTGTCCTAAAAGCAAATGCGACATTAAAAAAACTAATTTTCTGAAGCAACCACTTCATTTTATGTCACTTCTATGAAACTTTTGTCTCATGTGTGAGCTTGCGTGCTTGGCAGGGCTTGAACCGTATAGTCTTCCAAGTCCAAAGTCCAACACTCTATCAGGTGAGCTACCACGCAAGCTCATCACATTGGAATAAGTGTATAAATGTAGGTGGGTTTGAAATACAAGAATTAAAATGTATTGTTTTTTCAAATGATGCATTTGTAAAAGTGTCTTGATATCATATCATAGCAGTGTGAGTAATAGTGCGAAAAATATGTGTTTATAAAGTCATAATCAGCCATTGTACTCGTGATTTGTTTGAAAGTGAATAAAACGCACAGTTGTTGTAGCGCCTCTAGTGTTAATTTCACCAGGAAGCTGTGTGAAACGTTGATGAGCAAAAATGTAATTATAGTAATGTTCATTCTATGAGACTAGGTTGCATTTTTTAGGCCACGTTCACACTAATCTGTTTGAAAACTCACTTTAAAGTCATTGTTTCCCAAAGTATGCAGTTATAGAGAGCGTTTTCTAAAGTGTCTGTTTCCGGTTCAAGAAAGCACTGTTCCAGTGTGGGATGAGATGTGTAAACAGCAAAATCAATGCATTTTCTAACAAAATTAATGTGGATGTGGCCTTAGACAGCATACAACTTTAGACAACTTAAAAAAAAAAAAAGTCTCGACACCTGTGGCCTTCGGTCTAATTGACCCCTTAGAAATGTATTTTTTTGAATTCAGTTGGTTTCATACATTTTTGAAAATGTGTACTGTATACCATTTTCCAAAAGAAATTTGATTCAGTAACTAAAAATTATAAGTGGCTTAACCAAGTAAAAAGTGATGCAATATCTTCTTTACATATCATTCTCTTAAAAGTTATAAAACTCTACATTTTTTTTTTTTTTTACAACATTTTATATTTTTTAATCATGAACATCATGAAGCTCTCCATTTGGCATTTGAAAACCTGAACTATACTTGTCATGTCATGAAAACATCTAATCATCTGAGATGGATAAATTGTTTATTTTTTAGATACTTAACTGGCCTTGACATAAACTCATGAGGGTCTACAGGAGTCCTCTGTGATATCATTTCTTGAGAGTCTCTATAAATGATCCTATGGGCAATACTGTAGAAAGACATCTCTGTGTGATAGCACCTTATCACTCATGTGGTTTCCTGTGAAACTGATTGTGAGCCAGTAGGACATGCTTGGACTAGCTCTTATTCTGTCAGAATTCCATTTTATAAGCAATACTCTCTAAGCAGGTGGAACGGTCTGCAAAAACAGCAGCTAATAGAAAATGACAATTAAAAGCTAATGAAAGGAACGGATGCCATTAAGGTTCAAATCAACAAATGCTGACAGGCACCATTTACATAGTGCACTGAAATAGGAGTGAGTAATATGAAATGTATAGATTTGATTACAGACAACATAAGGGTGCAATATTGTCTAAACTTTAATTATCAAGGAGCGATCTGAAATGCAGCCAGCTGTTTTCATGTGGAAAGGCCCAATGATTGTACCTCCCTCAGCATCTTTAAACAGTCTTTATCTTTTGGTTAAATGGACCAAAAATATTGATGACACTTTTGCTCATATTTCTTACTATTTTTGCTTGTAGTTGTCATGATCCTGCCACTCTGGTCTCAATTTATTTTGTTGTGGCAAGACTGTGACAGTCTCCTCTGCACATCTGTCAGGTTCCCATGTCTTGTGTGTTGTGAGTGCACATGGCTTTGTTTGATTCTTCATCGCCATGTGCACTCGTGTGTGTTTGGTCTTGCATGTTTGCACATGGCCTTGTGTTTATCTTACCATGTGTGTCCCCGACTCCGCCTCCTCGTTCCCTCATCACTCTCCCTTGTTTAGTCCTTGTTATGTTAAATAGTTTCACCTGTTCCTCATGTATGTTCCTTCTATATATTGTGTCCTCTTTCCTCATGTCTCTGTCAGATTGTTTTGTTTCTTCTCCCAGTCAGTTTGTTCCTGTGAGCTGTTGTCGTTCAGTCAGTTTATCTGTTTTACTTCTTATTCTAGTTTTAGTTAAGTTTGTTCTTGTATTCTGTTTTTCTCCATTGTGAGATCTTTTGTTCAATGTATTGTTTTTTTTTTGTTTTTTTTTCAATAAAGCTAATTTTACCTTCCGCATCCTTGGGTCCTCCCTCAAATTCCGTGACATTACAATTTGGCCATTTTTGGACCCAGCGGCGGCTATGGGCATTTTTTGTCACCCAGCTCTTGCCCGCAAGGAATCGATCTCCCGTGGCACTACCCACTACGACAATTCTCTGAACCGCTCTCAGCGTAGTCGTTCCATCAGAGAATTTGCTCTAGAGCTCGCCGATGAAGTCTTTAGGTGGTGTTATGGTGAGATCCTCCTTAAACACCTTTTCCTGTTGGGGCTGGACAAACCGTTCAGGGTGGAGAAGCTGGGTGAGATCTTTTGCTGGCCTTTTTGGGATTTGGTGGATCACCTCTGCCGTCTTGCAGAGGTTGAGCTTATGCTGCAGAGGAGGCACGTCAAATCCCAAGACCCCTCTCTGCCGGTGCCCTGTAATTTTTCTGTCTCTTCCCGGGCTTCACACCACCGAAAAAGGAGGAAGCATGCTGCTGACTGCCAGGAGGCTGCTCCCCAGTCGCTGCCAGCGCTCATGGCCACGGAGGCTGCTCCCCAGTCGCTGCCAGCGCTCATGGCCACGGAGGCTGCTCCCCAGTCGCTGCCAGCGCTCATGGCCACGGAGGCTGCTCCCCAGTCGCTGCCAGCGCTCATGGCCACGGAGGCTGCTCCCCAGTCGCTGCCAGCGCTCATGGCCACGGAGGCTGCTCCCCAGTTGCTGCCAGCACTCATGGTCATGGAGGCTGCTCCCCAGTCGCTGCCAGCGCTCATGGCCACGGAGGCTGCTCCCCAGTCGCTGCCAGTGCTCATGGACCCCAAGGCCGTTCCCCAGTCGCTGCCAGCCCTCTCGACCACTGCAGTTGCCGCACAGCCTGTCCAACTGTGGCTGTCGATGAGTCTGTCCAGTTCCCTGAGAACATTGACAAACTTTTCCTGTTCCCTGTGGCCATCGAGTCTGATCAGTTCCTTGAGGCTGTTGATGAGACTGTCCTGTTCCCTGAGGTCGTCAACTAGTTTGTCCAGTGCCCCGTGGCTGTCGATGAGCCAGTTCAAGCCCCCATGTCCAGTCAAGTCTTCTCGTCAAGTCAAACTGTCACGTCAAGTCAAGATGGCATGTCAAGTCATCCCGTCCAGTCAAGACGTCACTTCTAATTAAGCTGGTACAAGTCAAGCTGTCATGTCAAGACAAGTTGCCATGCCAAGTCCAGTAACCACTCTTTGTCAAGTCGATACACCAAGCCAAACCACCCGCCTAGTCAAATCGCTATACCTAGTCAAGCAGACACTTCAAGCCAAACTTTTACACCTAATCAAGCCGCCAAGTCAAGCCGCCAAGCCAAATCTAGCAGCCAGGCCAAGTCTAGCAGTTACACCTAGCCAAGTTGCTATTCCCTGGTCTGTTCCGCTGCCACCGCCTTGGTCTTTCCCGCCAGTTCCTCCCTGGTCCATCTCACCAGCGCTGTCTTGATTCTCATGCCGGTACCCCCTTGGCCCGTCCCGCTGGCGCTACACTAGTTCATATCACCAGCGCTGTCCTGGTCTGTCCTGCCGGTATCTCCCTGGCCTGTCCTGCTAGCACGGGCCTGGTCCGTTCTGCCAGTTCCTCCCTGGACCTTTATTTCCTGTATATTATGCTTGGTCTCATGTTTTTTTTTTTTTCCTGTCTGTCCTGTGTTATTTTGCCGTCCACCTGTTTCCCGCGTTTTCTGGTCTTTTGCCTAGTTTTGTTTTTCTAGTTTCGCCCATCTGTCAGGTTCCCATGTCTTATGTGTTGTGAGTGCACATGGCTTTGTTTGATTCTTCAGCACCATGTGCACTCATGTCTGTTTGGTCTTGTATGTTTGCACCTGGCCTTGTTTTTGTCTTGCCATGTGCGTCCCTGACTCTGCCTCCTCATTCCCGTGGGGACCCGGGGTAGAATAGGTCCCTAAATCAGCCACAATGAAATTTTCATTCATGAAATCAAACAATTTGAGCTTTTAGCTCTCTTTGCAAGAGTATACCTTTCTTGTATCCCTGGTGCATATCTGCTGGAGTTCCACGGCTTTGTGCATCCCCTTGTTGGGCTCTGAGGCGGGTGGGGAGCAAGAATGATGAAATAAAACATAACAAATATGGCAAACAAACAAACCCCCAAAAGACGGATAATAGAACAAAATTCAGATGATGACCTGAATGCTAGATGTGTACTTGTTTCAAAAAATAAAAACTGGGAGAGATTTATAATTTTAGAATCTCAATCACCTGAGATGGCACTTACAAAACTCTCCCCTTTTACAATTCAAAAAGGAATTGCAGGGATTGCAGGAACTGTCAAAGATGCGAAAAAGTTGATGTCAGGCCAGATTCTGGTCAAATGTACAAAGAAAGTTCATGTAGATAATCTACTGTGTGCAAACACTTTGGCTGGTGTCCCTATGAAGGCATCTTTACACACATACCTAAACTCCAGCAAAGGCATAATAAGAACCAGAGAACTATATGACATACTGTAGATGAGAATGAAATAGCTTCAGAACTAGCACAACAAGGTGTTACAAGTTTAAAGAGGATTACAATAAAAAAGGAGACCAAATGATAAAGACCGGTACATATATTATGACATTCAACAAACTCCAATTACCTAAATGGATCTGATTAGGGTACTTGAGGGTCCCCGTTGACATATACATCCCTAACCCCCTAAGATGCTTCAATTGTCAGAGGTTTGGTCATAGCTCCGCTGCATGTAAGAGCAATCCTACCTGTTACAATTGCGGAGAGGACAGGCATGAAGAAACCTGTTAAAAACCATCAAAATGCCGAAATTGCTCAGGGGATCACCCGGCCTCTTCAAAACACTGTCCTATATGGATTAAAGAAAAAGAAATTCAAAGAGTAAAATGTCAAAAAAAAAAGGGAACTATGTAGAAGCACGCAAAGAGGTGGAAAAGCTCCCAAGTTTTACGTTTGAGAAATCCTTTGCATCTGTAACAATACCAGCCAAACATACAGTTGAGTGCCAGACAGATGTGACCTGGCTAACAAAAGACAAACCTCAGTTAATCAGCAACAAAAACCCACCTTCGTCAAAAAAGAAAGCACAAAGCACTCAAACCTCTACCAGTCAAACACAAACCAGAGCTAGCGAAGAACCAAATCCGACAATGGAACATTCCCTTATATACAAAGGAAAGAAGCCACACCAAAGCACAAAAGCACAGCCACAAAAGGCTAGTCAGGAGAACAGGCCACGGAAAGCTGATCATATAAAAGATGTAGATATGGCGGAGATCTTACAAACCCCTATGACCATCAAGCACATTCTATTGAACTGTAAAACTTTTGGAACTATCAGACGCTTCTGTACAGAGACTTCCTTAATAAACATTTTTTAAAAAGCAAGAACAGCTCATAAATCATTCCAAGTAAGTGGACAAAGGTTTTAATGAAAGCAAGAGGACATAAGCCTGGCACGATGCTTGGTTAGCCAACTATATCCCCAAATCGCCCTTCATCATGCTGTGGATTTAGACCTCTCTAATGCAGTCTATCCTGAGATCAGATACCTAGCCCCAGAGAGTGAGAGGACCACTGGAGCTGGACGTGTGTCATACTTTTTGTCACAGAGAGAGCACAAGGCATTGGCCTTTTGACTTGCTGAACACAACTCGTTATTTTACATTTATGCAATTCAAAAAACAAACAAAAAAACTAAAACTAAACTCAAACTAAAAAATCACACAAAACAATTACTGGAATAAACATCTTCTGTGATGAACATGTTATCAATCACTGAGTTAAAAGTAATTTTTATATTTTTTTTCTTGGGCTTAAAGTAAAAAAAAAATAAAATAAATAAAATGTGGTGTAAACATCTGTTATATCATTAAAAGCTGAAATTCTTTAAAAAAAAAATTTTTTTTCCACGAGTAGTTCTGAATAATCTTTTATTATTATATCTTAAAAAAAAAGAAGCAGTGAATTTTATAAAAAAAATAAATAAAATACATTATTATTATATTTAATCAATTTAGACTCGTATGGCTGTGTATATCAGAATATCAGTATTTAATCCTTATATATATATATATATATTGACATTTTTATAAAAAGGCACATTTTGTTTATGTCATATGGATTAACTTAAAAAACATGTTTTACCTTAAAATGTGTTTAAAATGTAATGATTAAGTTTCGTACAGTAATGTATTCAAGGTGCAAGGAAATTATTTTAATCTTTTTTTACTTAACAGTTACGCCACATGACATTCTTAATGAAATACTTTTTTAAATTTTTTTAGAAAATTATTAAATGATTTTCAAAAATGTCTAACACAAAATGTCTTGAACACAAAGACAACCCAAACTCAGGAAAAAACATATATATATTATCAGCCGAGATCCTTGTGGAATAAGTAGCATCAGTATGCCAGTTGAACTGCCTCTAACTCTTTTCAGAGCCACGGCCTCCAGTTTATGCAACAAACTAACTTCTACAGCAGTTCACTCTCTGTTATTGAGGTATCGGCATCTCCCACAGCTCGTAGATTACGTTGCTGAAAAGTAGTTTTCTACCCGGCACCAAAAGTGCGAAGAACATTATCCTCGTGGGATGCGTTTTGACAGCACAAAGCTACTCTCATTCATATTTCACAATAATATGCACTGGTAAGAAGCAGATCCTCCAGAGAGAGTTGATGCATGCAAACAGCAGCTGGGAATATGACCTCTAACTTTTTATTGCTGTGTTATTGCAAAGGAAGATTCAGCAAGCTGTGTATCCTGTGAAATGGTTCACAAGACTCTAGAACTGTTAGATGATTAATGTGACTTAAGAAAAACTTACAGAATCAGTCAAACAAAAGAACTACCACCTACTGTCCCAGTGGATCATGGCATACTGATCATGGTTATGGAGCTGTTTGGTCAAGATATGAATTTGTTGGGTTGAAGGAAACGCCTGAAGGCTCATTCATCATGGGTTGCTCTGAATTTTTTAGAAGTAAAATATGTTATATGGTTGACATTACTTGAAGAGACTTTCACGTTATGTTCTACAGAATAAGTTTCACACAGTTATACCCAACATAGTCTCATGACAACTCGTAATAATTCATTTGAGATGGCAAAATTGTAAGGTACTGTGCAACTTGGCTCATACAAAAAGGTACGACTTTTATTCCCATAGAGACCAACCAATCAAAAAACAGAATTTCAAATCGATACATTACAAGTGTCAAATTTTAGCTAGCCTCCTATGTAACACTTAATTTTAAGAGAGGAAACATCAGTGAAAAAACATTGTTACTTATTCCATGTTTATTTTATGCAATACAAATGAATGACGTACAGTATGTTACCTGTAACACGCTTTCCTCGTCTCGTTCCAAACCCAATGTTTTCTTTCTCCACTTGGTTACACTTTAGAAAAATCGTAAAAACCGTTCATCGGTTTGTTTATTTTTCTCTATAGGAATAAAAGACTTACGTTTTTGTACAAGCCAACTTTAAAATTATGATTATGATTTTGCCATCTCATACTGTTATTACACCTTATCATGATACCGAGTTGTAGTTAGCAACTTACATATAAAAACAGTGATTGCAAAATTCATGTTTGAGGTAGGACTTTAATTTATGGTGTAGAACTACACTTGAAAGTATCCAAGTAATTTTAACTACATACCTCGTTATAAACTTAAACTGCTGTTCTAAAAAACCCTTAGGAAATTTCAGAGGCAAAGCATGGTTTGAAACTGCAAATTCTCTTCCTGGTTTTGGGACTACAAATTGAACAGCTCTACGGATGCATATGTATTATTCACATGTAAAATAATGCATGTTTGGACCATGGTTATAAGCAAATAGGTCCAGTATAAACATCTCTCACCTTTCATATTAGAATACACGTTTGGCATGTACGTGGTGATGGCAGGACATTGAAATTACTTCAAGGAACTCTTGGGATGTTTTTTCCAGTCCCCTCTTTCCCTCTGGTTCTGAATAGCCATGGTCTTTTCTTTAGGGCATAAATGTGGTTTCCTCAGCAAAGTCTGTTGATTGCAGTTGAAGCAGCAAGTTGCATCTTGCTCAGTAAGAAGTTGCAAGCAAGCACGTCTCTAAGCAGAAAAGAAGTGGAAACTCTTGGGCCCAAGAGGCGATACTGCAGTGAGAAAAGATGGAGAGGACACTGACACATACTTTTCTCCTTATATGTATGTGGTTGGCACTCTCTGAGCGTCATCTAATGGTGGCTTATGTTGTAATTGCATTTCCAGGCAAAAGAAGAAACTAGCTGAGGGAAGCCTTCTCTCTAAGGTGTACAGATGAAGCATGTCATGTGTCCTGACAATTCACTAGATAGATAGATAGATAGATAGATAGATAGATAGATAGATAGATAGACAGATAGATAGATAGAAGCTATGCCAAGATCTGCTCAGAAGAACATGTGTCCCCTCCTCTTCAGTTTTTCTTTTTAGTGTTTGTCTATTTGTTTTCATTTCTCTCTCTTTCCTTTACTGTATTTTTTTATTATTATTTTCCTCTCACCTCTCATTCCACTCAACATCTCCTCTCATCTGTGGGGAAATATGTTCTTCACTACATTCCAAACCTGAACAATAACAGAATAGCCTTTCTCACCAGGAGAATTGCTGCTTTTGAAGTCACACTCCAGTTCAGAACAGCTTGCTTCAGATCAAATGGACACTAAATATAATTTCCCTCACTAGTGTAACATGGGTGCATGTGCATGATTGACATTGCTTATACATGATGCATATTGGTTGGCCACTGATTTGATGCCTCTATCTAGTCTGCTAGCCTTAAAACAAGATGGATAAGAAGTTAAGGCATTAAATTATATTCTGCTGTGTTAAATTTAAGCACTAAAATGCAAAGTTCTCTAAATGAAATTGAGCTACAGTATTTCCCCTTCAGCATGTTTGTTTCCCATTTATCGAAAGTAATTACTGATGTAATAACTTTGGAAAATATTTCAGTGCATAAGAAATCGATTTTGCAAGTGGCTTAATTTGACCTTATTTATGATGTTGGGGCTAGCCGAGTTAAATTAAATTATTTCTGGCCCTGATGAGAGATTGATTGTGTAGTACATTTGCAGTAGTTTGAGCCTCCCTGATGTAAAAATGATGATAGAGTGCAAATATGTACAATGTGGCGCCATGCAGTTTTGGGGAGTAACTACTGTAATTGAAAGTAGCCATATATGCTACAAACTTCACTAGGCTTATACTGTATTTGTCAGTGCTGTGATAATATCTTTTCAAACAGAATAGCTTTTCAGGTAACCGGTTACTTATTCCAACAAGTTGTGGTTTAACATGTTAAAATACATAATTTATGTTTTTTGTTCCATACACCCAAATGAGCTTATGTCTGTAACTCAACAATCATACTCTTCTAATATGTAATCTCTCTCATACAGTATGAATCATTTGGAAGTCTGATTCATTGAAGTTTGGATGCTTCGTTTAAATGAACCAGTTAAAAAAAATGATTCATCAATTTATTTGACTCCCTGCGCAAATGCTAATGCAACATTTTACTTTTTTTTTTTTTTTGCAATATACAAAATTATATTAATTACAATTTTGTTAAATGCTGGTGTACATTACTATATTTTTTGTTTGAGTTATATAAATGATGGTAGTTTCTATATTTTTAGGATATATCATGATTTTTATCATCTTTAAAAAATGAGGGCTAGACAAATAAGGTTGTCTGAAGTGATTTTTAAAAATATTGTTTAAAACATGTCAAGTTCTTAAAAATATTATATTTGTGTCCATGTTAGTTTCATACATAAAAAAAAAAACAAAAAAAAACAAAAAAAAAAACATTTATAGCATTTTTACATACAGAATTGATTTGGTGTAACCAAGTAAAATACATTAAAATGCTTTCCTTGCAACTTAAATACAAGTACAAATGTACACAACTTTCAAATTTCAAATGAATATTTTTCAGTATTAAAAATACAAATTCACATTTGTTTTATAAATAATACAAATTTCCTTAGGATTACTTTATTGACCTGAACAACATGTGATCAAAAATATACATTTCATTATCATAAAAAAATATATATTTTTGATATTTTTAAAAACTTTGCAAGGGTCGTCTCTGTTATAGTTTTTTTTGTGTGTGTGTGTGTGTGTGTGTGTGTCACAGGACAACAGAATGGCTACTTGTATATTGGGTACACCACCTGACATTCATCTGATGAGCAAATGTTTTTAAAATATTAATATATATTTTGTGAACTGTTTAAGAGCAGTATAATCGCAACTTTTAAAAACACGTCTCATTCTGCGGCTGCCACAGACTGAGAAACACATACCGATATGTGTGTAAACAAACACGGAAGATGTGAGATGTGAAGACCAGCGTCTCTGCTTTGGCCCGTTGAAGCACCCCAGCATCACCGTGGACTGTATTACGTTTGCATTTTCAAAACATTTCAGTGTGGATTGTTTGTGAACCAGTCATAATATGATTCAAGCTTTGCAAATTAACTGTTTTGTAAAGATGGGGAAGTTAAAACACGATTGGACCACAAAAACTTAAGTAAACAATTTCATTCATGAGTATTTCATATGTTGTGACAGTTTGTTATTTTATGGTGCTGCTTGATACATTTTAATATATTCAGATGACATGTGTTGGGTGTACGTTATGTGTTAACCACTGATATATAATATAGAAATGGATTGCTGATGTTGTCATAACAGTGAAGCCACTGCGCCTTAGTCATTCAATCACCGATTTTATATCTGAAATCTCTAATTACACATGTAATTAACTATTTATTTAAAGTCTGAATTTTTCCTGTTTCTTGAAAGCCTGAGAGAGTTATGTATATCTATATCAAACAGTATCCACCACTAACAAACTTCATAGACGAGTTCACTGAAACTGAGGTAAGATTCAAACAGACATTTTCAGACGTATTTATTGTGAACATTAAAGTGTTTATTCTTGTTTTATGTTTTCATCAAAAAGTGCCTTCTTGCAGTCACTTTAATAAGAGAGTGCTCTCTCTCTCCCTCTACCACACACACGCAGAGGGCGCAGAGAATGAGGGAGACATGCAAGGTTTAAATGGCAAACAAACACTTATTTATGACATGTATCCATGTATGACTTTATTAAAGTTCTTAGGAATTTGTGCCTTTTCGGGGGTAAGGATGTATTGTCACCTTTAACAGGCAGATATTACAGCTTTTCCTACTTACATTACTACTTTTGGTGATCGTTGTGCTGCATTGATTGGCTGCACATCGGGGCAGGTGAATGCTCTGACATAGCGATCTGCGTACATCTTCTCCCTCGTAACGAATAGTATCCAGAACGAGCAAATTAAAAATTAAACATGATTGTCAATAGAGGGCGAAATGCGACTGTCATATCTGCAAGTCGGAGACTGTGAAACGGGGGCATTTTCACCTGTCAGTCGTTGATGCTTTATGAGTTTGGGCATACCAAGATGGCTGCTCGAACACTTCTGGTGGCTTCACCTTCTGCTGACAGTTTACTGTTGCATCAGCTATCCAGTTCTATATACAGTATATATCAGTGGTGTTAACCCTGAAATGTGGTTTCATAATGTTGTGTGGAGTTTTTTAATTTTTGTCAGATTGCGTTTCAAATATGGCTGTATTGGTAGGACTACATGAAGATAGCCAATCATAACAGTGTCCATTTACACTGAAGTCTTAAAGGGCCTGAGAGCTTGAAACCGAGCGTTTCAGACTGAGGGCCAGAAACAGGGTGAAAAATTGTTATATATGACTAAATTATGACTGTTTTGGTGCAAAACAACAACAACAACAACAACAAAAACAACAACAACAACAACAAAAAAACTATACTAACATTATAAGTGGACTTTAAAAAAAAAAAAAAAAAAAAAAGAGTATGTCATGACCCCTTTAAGATATTATTATAAAAGATTACTCCAAACTAGCTTCCCCAACACTGGTGGCAAGTATCTCAGCTCTAATCAAATTAATTATGCTCTTATTAAAATGTTTATAACAATCTTTGAAAAAACATAAATTCACAGATGATCATTGCTGAGTCTTTGATTCAAGGTTCTTCAGACTTTAAATCAAGGGGGAAAATATTTTGTTGCAAACAGAACATCATTAAAGCAAATATATCTGTTTTACATGTACTTAAATTATAGAGTGGATCATCAAACATAAACATCAAGAACTGGCTTAACAGAGAGGCATTCTCAAGCTATTCTGAGATGCACACATATTGCTTGCAGGCATATATGATATATCACAGTATCTAAATCAAATATCTGTGCTGTGGGATGCATATCTGAAACCGCAGTGTCTGTGATTGCTCTCCACATGGACTGTTCGGGTGGGTGGGTGTGGGGGTCTGTGCACATATATATGACAGTGTATGTGTGGGCTCCATCTCTCTGGTAGCTGAACCCCACATCTGGCATTGTCAAGACTCAGAAAAGCAAAGCAAGACAAATGAAAAATATAGTAGCTGCCTCCTCTCAATTTCACCATATATTTACAGTTTCACCCAGCAGACATCCGGTCATGTTTTATTAAATGCTGAGGGCCTATTAGCAAAAACTAAAAGCATTCCAGCGTTTCCCGAAACTGCAAATGTTCACCTTTACTTTTTAACTGCATATGTTTGTGAAAAGTAGTGCTGTCCAAAGATCAGTGAAAGCGAATCTCAGGAGCCGAACACACTCTATATGTTTTTTGGTAGATGACGGTATTAAACCTGTGGATAGAAGTCAAGACAAGTCAATTCAAGTCATTTTTATTTGTATAGCGGCTTTCACAACACACATCATTTCAAAGCAGCTTTAATCAGTTCTTCAAGTGAAGGACCACAATTCAAGTACATAAATAGTAGCACGGCACAGGTTGCTTGGGGTGATTGCAAGGAGTTCTAATATACCTTTAGAAAGCTGTGCATTAGCATTCCCATTCATCTCAGTGGCAGTTGTTTGGTTGTTGCATGCAGCCTCGGAAGTGGGCGACCTGGACCTGCTGTTAGTCTTGCATAGCCAGACCTTTGTTATTATGTGATGTTTTTACGTGCAATGTTGGGAACTGCCATAAGCTACACCATTATGCAGGTAAAAATTCTTGCAGTGGCTAACGTCCTGGTTACTTTCATAACCTCCGTTCCCTGATGGAGGGAACAAGACGTTGTGTCGATGTAGTGACACTAGGGGTCGCCCTTGGGAGCCTCAAACACCTCTGATCTTTGAGAAAAATCCAATGGGAATTGGCAAGTGGAATTTGCATGCCACTCCCCCAGACATACGGGTATAAAAGGAGCTGGCTCGCAACTACTCATCCAGGTTTTGTGCTGAGGAGCCGAGACCGGGTCCCGGCTATTTCAGCAGGTAGTTCAGAGCTGTGGCAGGAGGGACACAACGTCTCGTTCCCTCCATCAGGGAACGGAGGATACGAAAGTAACCAGGACGTTCCCTATCTGTCACTCACTCAGCGTTGTGTCGATGTAGTGACACTAGAGTTCCTTATACGAAACACCACAACTAGCTGAACTGTGCTATGTGGACTGGCGGTGCGAGACGGGCAAACCATTGCGTGCCTCGTAGTCAGCACACCTGGCCATCACATAACCTCCCCCAACACTCCTACGAGCGGCGTACGGTCCCCCGCACCTCGGGATGCCCACTTCCCTTAGCGGGGCAAGGGCTGCCTCTGCGACTTCCGTGAAGACGCGAGGTGACAGGGACCAACCAAAGGGGAGGACCTTGTACTGGTGCGCCCGGCCCTCGAAGGCAAACCGAAGAAAGGGCCTGTGCTGAGGAAAAACCAAAACGTTGAAGTACGCATCCTTCAGGTCTACCGCCACGAACCAATCTGGATGCCAGACACTCGCTAAAATGCGTTTCCGTGTCAGCATCTTGAACAGGAGTCTGTGCAAGGCCCGGTTCAGAACTCACAGGTCTGGGATTGGCCGCAACCCACCGCCTTTCCTTGGTACGATGAAGTAGGGGCTGTAGAACCCCTTCTTCATCTCGGCTGGAGGGACAGGATCTATTGTGTCCTTCCACAGAAGGGACACAATCTCTGCAGGCAGGGCAGCAGCGTTCTCGCCCTGCACTTGAGGTAAAACGGACACTGCTGAACCTGGGTGCCTGGTGAACTGAATCGCATAGCCGTGTCAGACGGTCACGGTCAGCCATCGCGACGGGTTGGGGAATGCAAGCCATGCCCCCAAGTTCCGGGCAAGGGGGACCAAGGAGACAATCGTGTCGGACATACCGTCGGATGGGGCCTCGTGGCGGGGCGGAGCCGGAGGCGCCACGTTGAGGGGGCTTGGACCCCAAACTCGTGGCCTGGCTGAGTCTGGGGACATCTAAGTGGTGTCCGGTGATCGCAGTAACAACGGCCATAAACACCGGATGTGTGACCCAGGAAATGAGCAAACCGCTCCTTTTTTGAACGTGTGGGTACCGCAGCCTTTCGGGCATGCGGCGAATCAAAGAAAAGGCAACAAAGGATTCTCTTCCCGGCCCTCCACCAGGGGATGGAGTGGTCTGCTTACCATCTCTAGGCCTGCAGCAGGTCTCCACGTGCCTGGGTTGCCCGTCTCAGAGGCAGCTAGAAGACTTCCTCGGGTTCTTGGCGGCGGGCCGTGAGACAGGGGGCGTCTGCTTCCTGCGGGTAGCTCTACGCCGGGGCCGGGCCGCTGGCCTGGGCTGCGGTGGAGCCAGTGTCGTCGCCGCAGGGGGATGCCCCTGGCGTCAAGCAGACGAGGTGCAGGATCTTGATCCACGCCGGGGCAGGATATGCTGAATAGCCTCTGTCTGCTTCTTAACCGCCGAGAACTGCTGGGAAAAGTCCTCGACAGTGAAACGACCTGGGATACGGGGGCGTCAAGGAACCGTACCTTGTCAGCCTCCCTCATCTTGACCAAGTTGAGCCATAGGTGGCGCTCCTGAACCACCAGTGTGGACATCGCCTGCCTAAGAGTCTGCGCCGTGACCTTTGTCACCCAGAGGGCGAGATCGGCCTCCGAGTGCAGCTCCTGCATCAATCCCAGGTCAGAACTACCCTTGTGCAGTTCTCTTAGCGCCTTGGCTTGGTGCACCTGCAGGAGAGCCATGGTGTGCAGGGCGGAGGCGGCCTGTCCAGCGGCACTGTAGGCTTTAGTCACCAGAGATGACGTAAACCTACAGGCACTGGACTAGAGTCTCGGGTGGTTCCTCCAGGTGACGCCGTTTTGTGGGCACAGGTGTACCGCAACCACCTTATCCACCTGGGGAATCGCTGAGTACCCCCTGGCAGCCCCACCATCAAGGGTAGTGAGAGCGGAGGAGCTCAGAGACCGGGTCCGGGCAGTGAAAGGTGCACACCACAACCTCGTGAGCTCCTCATGCACCTCCGGGAAGAAAGGGACCGGGGCAGGCACAGCCGTGAGCGGCGCTCCGAGCCCAGGAACCAATCGTCAAGCCACAAGGGTTCAGGGGGGAGTGGAGAGTTCCACTCCAGCCCAACACTCGAAGCCGCCCGGGCAAGCATGGCCACCAGCTCCGCGTCAGCCTGCGACTGGGCGACCGCACCCGAAGGTGGGATCCCAGTCGAGTCCTTGGTGTCAGACTGGACCAGCCCACTCTCCAATTCTGTGATCGAGAGCTCATCCACTTCGCGAGTGCCGAATGAGATCGCAAACTCGCCCTGAGATCGAATGAGATCGCATCACTGGGGCGAACGAGCGTACTGGTGAATGGGAGGTCCATGGGGGGTTACCCGGCGGAGCGGCTCCCATTGGGGTCCCCAAATCGCCCTCAGTGCTAACCGACGCGGCCTCAAACCCATAGGTAGAAGGATCGAGGCAGGGAGCTGCTGGGGTGGCTTTCCCTCTAACGAAGGAAAGCCGCGACCGCAACATTGCCATGGTCATGTTCTCGCAGTGAGAACATGACCCGTTCATGAACGCTGTCTCCGCATGGGCAGCGCCCAAGCACGTAAGAAGGCGATCGTGGCCATCGGAAGCGGAGAGGTAACGATCGCAACCAGGAATTAAACACAGACAGAAAGGCATCTTTAAAAAGACTCTCTCCATCAGTGGCACACTTTTAGTAGGGAAAATATACTCTTTTATTGCAAGAATATATACTCTTTTAGACTGTCGAAGCGCCCAGGGGCGTTCTCTGCACTCCACCGGTGCGTGAGGGGGAGAAGCCGCTGTAATGCGCCGTAAACTCCAACAGTTTTTTAGAAGCGAATGGAACGGCAGAGGATTCAGCTCCCTGAACACAACCGCTCAGCTCCGAAGAAAAAATCGAATAAGTGTTTGCGAGCCAGCTCCTTTTATACCCGTATGTCCGGGGAGTGGCATTCAAATTCCACTCACCAATTCCCATTGGCCTTTTCTCAAAGATCAGAGGTGTTTGGAGCTCCCAAGGGCGACCCCTAGTGTCACTACATCGACACAACATCAAGTGAGTGACAGACAGGGAACTTCAGAAGCTAAAACCCAACCTGCTGGGCGTTTGACAACAGGTACACATGTGACCTCAACACTAGCCCCTCCCCCAGAGTTATTCTGAATGCATGAGAGGCATAAATGCCATTAGAAGTGGCACTTCCCAGGCTCAATCATAAAAGTTAATCAAATTTGTGATGTAAATCAACCTTGAAAATAAAAATAAAGTGATGAATAAATGTGTAGGGCAGTGGGGGTGCTCTCTCTCTTTAACTATGCATAAGAAACAAGAGAGGGCTGCTTAATCTTTCATGAAGTACAGTCTCCAATCTCACCTTTGACCTCAGCATTTCACACTTGCAAGGGCATGACTGAAAAGAAGGGAAATAAGAGACATCTAGAGAGCTTTGTTCAGGGGATATGAAGAGACACAAACCAGAGTTTTCTGTTAAACTGCACAAAGTTACATCAGAATTGGCAACAATTTGGCTGTTGTCAAAAGTATTTTGAAATCATAAAGGAATAGTTCTCCCAAAAATTTGTTTCAAACCCACATGACTTTCTCTTTTCTGTTGAACACAAAAGAAGATTTTCAGTATGTTAGTATCAATTACCATTTACTTTCTTTTAGATCATGTGGATGGCTGGGTGCGTGTGCGTCATTTACCTGGGGAAGAGATGGCAGCAGGATGCACTATGGGAAGTAGGCAGGCCGGCGGAGGCAGTGTGGTGCTCTGGGCAATGTTCTGCTGGGAAACCTTGGGTCCTTGCGTTCATGTGGATGTTACTTTGACATGTACCACCTACCTAAAGATTGTTGCAGAGCAGGTACACCCCTTCATGGCAGTATCCCCTGGTGGCAGTGGCCTCGTTCAGGAGGATAATGCAGCCTGCCACAGCAATAATTGTTCAGGAATGGTTTGAGGAACATGACAAAGAGTTCAAGGTGTTGACTTAGCCTCCAAATTACCCAAATCTCAATCCGATTGAGCATCTATGGGATGTGCTGGACCAACAAGTCCGATCCATGGAGGCCCCTCCTCGGAACTTACAGGACTTAAAGGATCTGCTGCTAACATCTTGGTGCCTGATACAACAGGACACCTTCAGAGGTCTTGTGGAGTCCATGCCTTGACGGGTCAGAGCTGTTTTGGCAGCACGAGGGGGACCTACATGATATTAGGCAGGTGGTTTCAATGTTGATATATATATATATATATATATATATATATATATATATATATATATATATATTAAAAACTTTATTCATCTTTGTTATTGTTAGTTAATAAAAATACAATTGTTCATTGTTAGTTCATAGTGCACTACATTGTTAACATGTACAACTTTTGATTTTAAACATTTAGTATATGTTGAAATGAACAAACCAAGATTCATAAATGCTGTAAAAGTATTGTTCTTTGTTAGTTCATGTTAACTAATGTTGTCAACTAATGTTAACAAATGGAAAAACCTTATTGTAAAGTGTCACCATTACGCATGTTACATTTTAGATCCATTAATTGTTGAAAGTTTACACAGAACATGTTTTTCCATCCATCAGTGCTGTTTTTCAATTGTTTTTCTATATAAACATGCATTAGACGGATATCTTTCACACATAAAATTATACAGTATTTATAGTTATTTAAATTTCTGACAAATACATCAAAGTCTATGATTGTTGTAAAAAGTTGTGTACAGTACAACGTGAAAGAGGATTGGCTGATTATGATCACGCTATCGTTATATGTTTTTCAACAGTTTTTCTATGTCATCATGCACTAGACAGATGTCTAGTACCATTGCACCATGTCTCGCTGTTTTTTCAGCGTCTCAAGCAGGAGCATTGTGTTTTTTTAGACATTGTGTCAAGTTAAAACCAATGTAAACTTTTTAAAACTTTTCCCAAAACAACTGCATTCTATTCCATTTATTGTGCTGAGTAGTTATATAGATCAAGGACTAATACATCTATAATATAATACATAAGTCAATGACTGTTGTGAGATGTTATGGAGAGCAGAACTTTGAGGATAGGATAATTATATAATCTCTGTAGCCTATATAGTGTGCTAGATCTCCCACGCCACATCCACCCATAGGAATAGATTGGATCCATAGAAACTGACACTACTGTCAGGCTTCGAGTCATTCTCAGATAGAAGCTCTGGGATCTTTATACAGCTGACACACAGCCATCTTAATAAAGCTGAACAAATAGCATAACTGTTTGAGTTTAATTTGGTCAGGGAAAAGAAGACGAGCATGAGATAGCAGCAGACAAGTCTCAGTCTACACAATATACATTTTCTTTTTAATTCAGCTCTTCCAGTGCCCCCAAAAAAAAAAAAACCTTTAAGTCATACATGCAACACGTGGGGGGGGGGGGGGGGGGGGGTGTTATCAAAGGGAAGTATCAATTAAAGCAATTAATAATAAAACATTGGCAGCATTTACTGTATAATTCATTTTCTCAGCTAAAAAGAAAACCACAAAGTAATTTGACATTTGACAAATTCTACTTAGGAATGCTTATTGATGTGTAGTCATAAGAGAAACCAGCTGTATGTTCTGTTTGGCAAACAATAAGGACAGGGGACATTTTTGGATTAAAACAAAATGCTACTGTTCTGTTTTCTTCAGCAAAGGATGTCTCTTAAATAAAACCGTTGCATGATGATGCTTTGTTGATTGAAAATTTTTAATGCAAATGCAGGAAAAACCAAACACAGCGAGTATGAGTCATCTAATTATTTTCATCATTTAAAGGAACAATTCACCTAAAATGACAAGTCTGTCATCATTTTCACACCCTCATGTTCCAAATGCTGTTAATTGCTGCTATTTTACTAGACTTGGAATATAACGCACGAGTCATATGGACTAAATTTATGGTGGGTTTTTTTTGTGTCCTTTTTGAAGTTTTACAGCCCTATGTCTGTCGTGTGTAGAGCTACGTAACAATTAACT
The DNA here is from genome assembly GCF_019703515.2 of Myxocyprinus asiaticus. Classification (NCBI taxonomy): domain Eukaryota; kingdom Metazoa; phylum Chordata; class Actinopteri; order Cypriniformes; family Catostomidae; genus Myxocyprinus; species Myxocyprinus asiaticus. The sequence goes on along the minus strand of NC_059368.1, from coordinate 8,521,287 downwards.
TCAAAAAGTTCTTCTTTTGTGTTCGACTGAGCAAATAACAACATACAGGTTTGGAAAAACATGAGTGTGAGTAAATAACACAATTTAAATTTTTGGGAGAACTGTTCCTTTAATAAAGCTAAACATAAATTCCCACCTCCAAAAATCTGCCGAACACATTGTGCAGCTGTGTTGATTGTGGCTGCAGAGTAAAAGTGGTTGTAGAGTAAAAGTGAAGATATTTATTGCCTTGTTAGTTGTTTTTCTTTTTTCTGCAATCTTGATAGAGTTGAAAACCACCAAGAGACATAAAACATGCTGAAACTAACAGCTGCCATGGAAGATTATTGATTAACAGCTTTGACAGTGTACCATTTTGACTATGTGTAAAAAATGACACGCTCAGTGCGGCTGCCGGTGTATGAATCACAGTTTCACGGTCAGAGACGGAGCCAGGCCAGATAAACTCAACAAACAGATTACTGGACTAGACTTGCCTGGAGACAGGCCATGGGCGAATTACTGCCGTCCAGGGTAAACTGCATCATCTGCAGAGAAGGTAACACAGAAATTGTCAAGGTTTCATCTTAAAGAATTCTCATTAAATAACTTTTTTTGTTGTTGAAAGTTTTGTTGAAAGTCAGCCTCAAAAAATATCCTTTCATGGACACTGCCTGTGTGACAGTGATTATGGTCACACCCCTTAAGAAATATGGTAATGAAATACAACAAATGAAATACAGTAGAGGCTAATGTCAAAAGAAAATACAAACAGAAACAGAGCATTAGCCTACCCATAAGCTTCAGCATATATCACCTTAATACATGCTTATATCATTCACAGCATTTTATACATCCAAGTACTTGCTTAAATTATTTTTAACCAGGCTTTAAGGACATGTACTGCAGTTTAAAACAATAGAATTCTCGTTACACATGTTTTCACATATAACACGTATTACAGTTATTCACTAAACTGGAAAGCTCTCTGAGCCATAAACCACCAAACGAGACATTATGAATTCCAAACTTACACTCCCAGTTCCTACACGTGTGCATAGAACACGGTCAAATTCCACACATGCAATCCACATGCATCCCTCAAGCACAACCCATAACAAACACTCAATTTCAACAAACAACTCCGACGAACACATATTCAATGCAATTTATGAGCACTGTGCAAAAATCGAACTCCACCCAAGCAATCCTCAACCGATGAACAAAACTGGGAACTCTCCTGCATAACGCATGCACAACGTCTGGGGCACATTCAGCCCTGACAAAACATAGCAAAACTTTTATTTTAACGGAAACGGTGGTGCGTTGAACACCCTGTTGTGTTACGCAAGCATTGCAACTATGGCAGCTGAGAAGGCCATTCTTTGAGTTCTTTTCAAAGAATTTTTGGAGCCTGATGAAATCGGTTTAAATACGTGTTTAATACTACAAAATACACCCGATGTTACAGTCACTGCCCTTGCCATCCAGAATAGCAGAGAACATCCCAATCGAGTGAAGGGATATGTGGAAACTGTGGTTCCTAATTATGGTGATCCAACATTTGCCTCGCATTTAAGGATGACAAGGCAAACATTTCTTCTAATGTCTTCAGTTGTTGCATACACCAAGCTGCAGTGGACACATTTGTAAAGGACTTTAGTTGGATCCATTGGGCACACTGCCTTTTTAATCTGGCGGGGTTTATATACATGTCGCTGCTGAGTGGGCAACACCTCTGACACACCCACCAAACGAGAGAAAACATACCTCAAAGCCCGTTGCACACCGTTTTCGAGAAAACATGTCGTTCAACCTGGAAACCGTAGCAAAACGGTGCACACCGTTTTGAGATTGAACGTGCCCCTGTTTTCACGTCTATAAGCGGCACGCATGTCCAACAAGAGGAGTTCTTAAAGGGGCCACGTCCAATTCATGACCAGAGCCAAACCACATGAAACCTCTCCACCTGGCAACATATTAAATACAATATTAATTTTTGTCATTAACTATAAGGTAAAATCATACTTTTGACATCTTAAAAAAAACAACAACAAAAAACATTATCTTGTATTTCTTGTTAAATTTAATATAATTTTTCACAGTATACACCATATACAGTCAACCAATTAACTGTTTTTACTGTAGCATTTTTACATTCTTTTTCTGTTCAAATTACAGAAATTACTTACAGTGTGTGTTTAAAGCATTCATAAAACATGCAATCATGTCCAAGAGTTTCCAACTACATATAATTTCCAGAATTCAATGTATTTTTTATACTGTTTGGGGAAGACCGGGGCTAGTTGTCAAACTTTTTACTCTGGCAAATATTTCTCAGGGTAGGTTTATTATAAAAAGTCAATTTCTATACAGTCACATACCTTGAAGTCTTTTCTAGAAAAAAAGCAAATGAACATTTCCACCATTATTGCCCTGGAAAAAGGATGCTGTTCATAAAATATTTTTTGTGACAGCTTGACCCAAAAGTGGCAACATTAACAAAGTAAAACAATTCCAAAGAAGAAAATAAATAATAATAAAAATAATTAAATGTTTTAATCAATAATAAAAAAAACAGTTAATAAAAAAAAATAAAAAATAAAAAAATAAATAAAAAAATAATAATTATAATAATAAATATCCTATTAGTTCACTTAGGAAGTTATAAGCAGACACTCACCTCTACAGCTTCGACTACAGTCCAACAGTGCAGTGTTATATAGCATTCAGTGCAGCCGATTATCCATGCAGTTTTCCACTGTTCTCACAGTCTCTACCCTCCTTTTAATTCTCCTTCGAGGAGAAATGTCTCTCCTAGAATCTTCCGATCCAGAAGAAGCTGTTTCCCTGGTAGATTCTGGGGATGGCCAAGACAATTGCCAAGAGATCCAAAAATCCCCACCAGTAGACTCAGGTAGAAATGTCAGTATTCTAAGCAAAACCCGCTGGATCGCTCACTTCACCCTAAAGCGCGCTTCCATCTCTGATTGGCCAGTCTCTTGGATCCTGGAAGATCTCTTCATCAGAAAAATATCTCCTCCAACTGGTGCGTTTCACAAAGAGCTATTTGAGTTCTTTTTATCTTACCAAGACAACACAGCTATGACCCAACATCAGCCCCACAGCAAGCGAAAACATCACAACGTCGATGCGTCACCTTCACCACCTCCCGAAAAAAAAAAATCTCACCATTTCTTCCAACAACGATCCTGTCATTGCAGCAATTATGGCAATGAAAGATTCCATCGATTAGCTGGATAGTAGGATAGTGGCGCTCGAAAACTTCCAAGTGACTTCCTTGGTTTGCCACGTAACTACTCCAGCATCCCCATTGGGCTACCGTGACATCATTAACGCCATCACTTTGTGCTTTTCCCTGGCTTCGGCTCTCCCGGCTTCTGTCAGTGGCACACCTTTCATCCCTCCAGCAGCAGCAATTCCATCAAGACTCTGCAGCCAAATACTAGCAGGTAAAGACATTAATCTTGTTAAAATCTTAATCTGCGCTTCTGGACTGGTGGACAAGCGTATAGTGGACTGTGGTGATGTGTCTATAGTCTTGAAAGGGTGTGACCCCAGGCTCTTCAAAAGTCTAACCTTAGCAGAATTGAATGTTGCCTTTGGAGTGTACAGGGACACTATATGTGAGATATTTCCTGAAAGACGTGTTGAACTGGATACCTACTTGACTATTATTTCAGATTTGGCCCTCACCTATGGTGGTTCTCTTTTCTATGAATATCATAAGTCTTTTTCAGCAAAAGCCGCTCTCTATATTCAGCGTTTTAATTTGAAGCTGGATTGGTCCATGCTTGATCTAGAGCTTATCAGTAGGCACTTCACAGGTCATCAAGCTATTTCCTGCTCTGTCTGTGGATCATTCGCTCACTCTGCAAACTGTGCCACAGAAATGTAAGCACAGCGTAGTTCTAGCGGGAAGACTAGCAGCTGTACATCATCGCATCACTAGCTTGGTAACTCCTAGCCAATCACATGTCAGCCATCGCTTTATAAATCTGCTCACAATCTATCACATAGCTGTTTCAGTGTGCTAACACAGCAACCTCCACCACCCCACCGCCACAAGTTGAGGCCCATCCTGCACGGGGGTAGGCTCCTCGCCCCTGCCTCCTATCTCCGGCAGGATGTGACAGTTCCGAGTACAACTTCTTCAGACTGCCAGATGGGGCTTACGCCAAAGAGAGACATTACATTTCTGTTTTATATTCAGCAAATAAATGTCATCTTAAATTTCACTCAAGTCTGCGAGTCTTCCTGATAGAACAGCATTTCAAGCAACACAGGATTCCATAGCATCGTCCTCCATTTCTGAACCTAGATCTAGGTTTTTCTCTCTCCCTACAGGAAAGACAAACCCTGCAGATAGCTATACTCCAGTTTGTATTAATTTCAATGAGTCTGTTTGTCCTTAAATTAGATGCAAATTTGTGCATTGTTGAAGCTTATGTGGCGACAGTCACCCTAGAGCTGTTTATCCCCGCAGGAGCAAGCCCGGACCAACAAGAAAATTTATAAATATCCTTCCATTCCAATCAATGTGCAAGAACTTTCAAAAAATGTATCCAAGCATCCTAATTTCTGTTTCGTAAATGTCTTAATTACTGGTCTCCTACAAGGTTTTCTAGCTGGTCTTAGCTTCATCCCCTCCTTAACTCACATATCAAAACATGAGGTTGGGGATGGCTAAATATATGCTCAAATCTTATGATTCTGCCTGGGCTTATTTTCTTTCTTTCTGTGCTGGTTTCTCTGTTCCTGTTCTTCCAATAAATCTGTCTATCGTATGTGCTTTCATAGCGCACTGCTTTAACTCTCGTAAATTACAACCCATCTATATTAAAGCCACTACAGCAGATATTCAATTTCACCTGCGACTGAAGGACCCTAACGTGATTAGTCTTCTCGGCCATCCCTCCATCCGGCTGCTCCTGAATGGTCTAAAGAAAGCATCCCCAAAAGGCAAAGATACATTCTTACCTCTCACTCTACCGTTATTATACAAGATGTTGCACCTTTTAAGATCTGGGGATTACGATACACTAATAATCTTCTAGAGTGTGTTTTCCTCACAGCTTTTTACGGGTTTTTAAGGCCTGGAGAATTCACATGTAAAACATTCTCCTTCAATCCTTCACTAGATCTCACAATCTCAGATATTTCTATGGATCACCACCTATTCACAATCTTTATAAAGCATTCAAAAACTGATAAGTTTAACATAGGTATACACATTACCATAGCCCAAACTAATACAGTTTTTTTCCTCTCCAGCAGTAGCTCATCTAAATGTCAGAACTGGGATATCGGCAGACTCCAGTCTGCTTAGATTTAGTGGCTTAAAAAAAGCCTTACACACACTGGTATTTAGGTCAAGTAGTGTATATCATGTATTACACATAGTCTTTAGGTGATTAGATTTAAACCCAGCACTGATTAAAAAAATAAATAAACAATTGAGTACACATTTTTTATGCACACTGCTAGCTTCATGAGTCTAGTTTTCACCTTACTACAGCCCACATGTCAGGCTTGTGTTCATCTATATTCAAGAATGCTATTGTGAGGGGTTAACTGTCATGTTCAGCAGCAGCAGCAGCATATTTCAACAACAGCAGTGTATTGACCATGTTAAGCAACAGCAGCAGCAGCATGCGTAAGCAGATCCAGACCACCAAGACCAAACCTCCTCTCAATACCATTTACACAATAAACAATTTTGTCAAAACTATTTGAGAGTTGTCCTAACTGAACTATACTACTTCGTCAAAAGTATGAGGACACATCCTAGCAGAATGTATTTGCCACAAAAATGTGTGATGTTTAGTTTGGGTGTCAGCATACTTTTGGCCATATAGTGTATTTACAGTTGGACATATATACAATTTGACAATCCTGCAATGAAAAACAAAATCAAAAGCATAAATTCTTTACAAATATTAAAGAGCAGATATTAAAACAGGCAGCATTTAACTTATATTTATGCATTTGACAGACACTGTTATCCAAAGCAACTTACAGTGTACTTATTACAGGGACAATACCCCCAGAGCAACCTGGAGTTTAGTGCCTTGCTCAAGGACACAATGGTGGGGGCTGTGGGGATTGAACCAGCAACCTTCTAATTACCAGTTATGTGCTTTAGCCCACAATGCCACCACCACTCCAACTTCCTTTATTGTCAAAATGACGAGTATGGCAATTACGTACTTGAAGATAATGATTTTGAGCAGTAGGGTGGAAATTTTTAGGCTCAACTGCTTGCTGAATGATTCATTTGAAGTTAGCAGTTCAGTCTGTGGACTCAGGGGTTTGAGTTCTCAGAACTTGGTCTCTTCAAAATCACCTACCAGCCTGCACTTCCCCTATAGATCTGCAGCTAACTCTAGAAGCGCTCTTCACAGGCTTGTATACAAAGTAGTTATTATATTAGCCTTTCACAGATATATCATATCGGTGTATATGTTTTCTAATATGCACAGATATGAAAACTTTTTTCAGAATATATAATGCAGAAAACAATGCTTGGGGTGATTTAGAATTGGTGTCATAATGTAGTTTGTCCAGCAGAGTGCGCTCCATCTCCACTGTTTACAGAGCTGAGCTGACGTGGTTCTGCAGACAGTGTGGAGTTATGTGGGGTCTTCATGGTAAGTTGCTAACTAGTTTGTGAAATACATACTGGAAAGTTAATTAAAAAAATGACCCCATAATTTTCCATTTTCAATATAACTAATATAACATTAACCCTGTCTCTGACAACCATGTCACTCATGTTTATCACATCTGTTTGCTATGTTAGCCAGCTATAGATTGTCAGTGCAGTCAGTAGCATAGCAGATTGAAAGGTAAACATCACAGCATTTTTTTGCAGCTCAGCAGTCAACAGTGCGTTGGTGGATCGTGTCTGTTGAGTGTTGACAACGCTACGTTGTTACCTAGTTGGTGAGACGCAATGTTGGAAAGTACATAAACAACGTCCATCTTTTACTCTCCGTAAAGCTCCGTATAGCTAACTAGCTAACCACGTAGCTACTTTCATACCTTGTCAGCCGAGTGGAAGCTAATGTGTAAACATGCATTCACCAAACTGTTTTGTTCAGGATTCGCAGTTTGGTACCCCCTTCAACCGAACAATTCCAGTTATTGCATTTACAAAATGTAATATTTAAAAGTCTGGTTTTCCACCGTTGAAAGTTCCCCCTGAACTTGTATAGCAGAATATGGTGGAACACCGCTGCTGCTGTTTATCTCTTGAAGATAAACGCTTCTTGTTTTACAACCTGCCCCTAATTGACTGGCAGTATTAAAATAGTCAGCATTTGACTGATACTAAACAGTACTACTGATGTTTATTTAGCTATTTATTTTATTTGAATTTATTCTTTATTTAAATGGTCAGCCATTGACCGATACTAAACAAACAGTACTGATGTTTATTTAGCTATTTTTATTTATTCTTTATTTTCTCAGTGTTCATTTCTAGAATTAGTTGACAATGTATAATAATAATGTCGAATATTCTTTGATAAAAACATTTGTTTAAGTAAGCAGCCTTCTGAGTACCTTTGCATAGTCATATCGGTGCAAAATCGGTGCACAATCCACATAGAAAAGGTCTGTTTTCATTCTAGCTCAAAAATTAACTATATCGGCCACCATATCGGTAATCAGTGAATTTTCCCCCTCTAAAATCGGTATTGGTCTCAAAAATCCCATATTCGGTCGGGCTCTACTACAAAGACCCTTGCAGTCTGTGACAGTTTATGGCTCAACATGGACTTCAAATACATACTCATCTTCCAACACCTCTCAAACTAGAGCATTTTTCTCCAACACCTGTTGGGAGAAAGACATGTTGCTACATTTTCACACTCAAACCCAATTCTAATCACAAAACTCCCTCAACAGTATCTAGCAAATTAGGTAATGAGAAGAACTGAGAGGAGAATTGAGCCATAGAGAGTCCAGGCTCCAGACAATTACTGTTGGACCTGTATTGGCCATGCAGTCGGCACTTGATGAAAAGGTGTGGAGTCTGGGTACACAGATTGTATTGATTTTGGTTCAGCACTAGGCAGTGTTTGCAATACAAAACAGGTTGCGCTGCTTTGATATTCCCAAAGAAGGTTGTGCACAAAGGGTACCTTGGATACTTGCACTTGATCTAAAGCCATTGGTGGACAAAGTACACTAATCCTGTAGTTGAGTAAAAGTACAGATACCCTGATGAAATATTACTCCAGTAAAAGTTAAATTTTACTCAATTTCCACTTGAGTAAAAGTACAAAAGTATTTGCTTTCAAATGTACTTAAGTATGAAAAGTAAAAAGTAATGGTCTATTAAAGGGATAGTTACCCCAAAAATGAAAATTATCTCATCATTTACTCACCCTGACTTTCTTTCTTATACAGAACAGAAAAAAAAGATTTTAGAAGAATATTTCAGCTCTATAGGTCCACACAAAGCAAGTGAATGGTGGCCAGAACTTTGAGGCTCTAAGAGCACATAAAGGCAGCATAAAGGTAATCCATATTACTTCAGTGGTTAAATCCATTTCTTCAGAAGAGATATAAGTGTGAGTGAGAAATAGATAAATATTTAAGTCCATTTTTACTACAAATCTCCACTTTCACTTTCTTTTGTTTTTGACGATTCACATTCTTTGTGCATATCGCTACCTTCTGGGCAGGGAGTAGAATTTATAGTAAAAAAAAGGACTTAAATATTGATCTGTTTCCTACCCACACCTATCATATCACTTCAGAAGACATGGATTCAACCACTGGAGTCGTATGGATAACGTTTATGCTGCCTTTAAGTGGCTTTTGGAGCTTCAAGTTCTGGCCTCCATTTACTTGCATTGTATGGACCAGCAAAGCTAAAATATTGTTCTAAAAATCTTTGTTTGTGTTCTGCAGAAGAAAGAAAGTCATACATATCTGGGATGGCATGAGCGAGTAAATGAAGATAGAATTCTCCTTTTTGGGTGATCTATCCCTGTAAGGCTTTTGTTGAATATTTTTTTGCAATTCAATATGCTGTATCCTTCTGCTCATATAAATTTAAGGAGAGAGTGGTCTAATGTCACAGGCACAAAGATAGTTTAGAGCTTATGTGTGTGTGTGCGTGTGCGTGTGTGTGTGTGTGTGTGTGTGTGTGTGTCACTTTCTTGAGTGAGAAGTCCTTTTCATAAGAAGTGTTGGAGGAATCATCTGGTGACTGGGATGTGACCTCTACTCGCAGATGGTCTCTGAAGTAGTCCTGACCTGAAATTTAATGATCTTTCATTGCTACTAAACTTTTTTGCAAACATTCAAAGGATTTTCCACATTTAAATTGTAAAATGACTGCACTGTGCTAAACAATACAACAGTAGTATGGTAAAACTAATGCAACTTTGTGAATGCAGTGGTACAGTATGGTTATTTGAGTTATATGATCATTCATATTATAAAACCATACTGCCATACATTAAAGCAGGGGTCACCAATAATGAAGATATTAACCAAAGGATGAGTATTCTTCATAAATGTCAGGACAGTGCAGATTGTGTTTTAAATCGTTTACGATTTATTACAATATCTGTTGGCCAAACAATGGGTTTTTATCTTTGTAAATGGCCAGTTAGTACATCTTTGCTATTTTATCAATCCTTCTGTGCTTCATAATTGTTTTACTGTTGAAATAACTGTAGGACAACATACCCCGCAAGGTCAACGTGTGTTTAATAATCTGAATCATTGTAATGACCGAAGATGCTAAACAGATGAGACTGAAGATTGCAATAAAGTTAGACAAATCTAGTTTCATGCTTTAGCCTTGCTATTCATTTTTATGATTTGATAATTCCTAAAACAGATATTAATATATTTTCTTTGACATTTACAGAAATAGGCCTAATAAACTGTTCTCGGCTCTTTATATAGCTCTCTCTCTCTATTACCCTGCAACCTAATTTTCATTGGCCAGAGTGCATTTATAAGATTATTGCTAGCAAGCAAGTACATTCGTGACAGTTTTGTTATTATAATATTAAAAATTACTTACCTTGATGTGTTTTTCAAGTTTGACGGCGAGTTCTTGAAAGCCGATACCGTCATCATGTATTCTGCTATGCAGGCACCGAAGACATTTAAAAGTGGCTTTTGGCACTCAAATGTATTGGGCAACGCTATATTTGAACGGTAACCCTCGTTTTGCGCAAACTCTCGCAAGACCTCATTTGTAGCTGGGTTACGGTTATAGACCTGCAAGAACAAGACCTAATTTAAATTAGCAGTAATTTTCATGTAATATTTGCCTTTTTTTTTTTTTTTTTTTTTTTTTGCCAATGTGTGAATGGCTTGTAACGCAACTTAAAAAATGAGCCCTTCCCGGACTTCCTAGGTTGCCTATTAAAGCCTGTAGACGGATTTTCTTGCAAAGGGAGCTGGTCGGTTTTGCCGGGAAAAGATGTGACGTTAATGCGCACTCCCGAGAGCCTTGCCTCAGTAATAGCTTCTCTTCCGCTATTCAACAGCAACAACAGACAGTCTGCAACACTAGGTAATGTTAGAGATGGAATCTAGCAAACATCCAGCTCCCAGCACAACACCGACTCCTACACAAACAAAAAGTAAGCCAAAAAAAAAAAAAAAAATGTATCTACTGAATCCCATCTGGCTAAGCAGGTACGTGATCGTGGTCGAGCAAAACTAGAGTGAACATCGGCAGGGCATTTGATTCCTGGAGGGATATTCGTTTGGTTTTGGGGATCAAAACCAACTCTGAATTGGCGTACTTCTTATTGGACAGGTAAGCTTTCATAACTGCAAAGCATGTGAAATATAGTGCCATAAGGATTGATCTGTGTAATTCTAGCTAACTTGATCTTGCCTGCTAACGCTGACAAATTGCAAGCAACCTTGCTTCGTAACTTTCAAATTATTTCAACAATCTTCTCTTTATACTAATAGTCAGGTATACAGGATAAATGTAAGCAAATACGCTGGTTTCTTGATCATTGTACAACGTATGACATACAAAACATACAACAGTGCAACAGTAAACTGTCTGGTGTACTTTGGTAGTATGTAGCTGTATGTGTGTATCAGTATGCTATGTTAGCTGATAAGTAGTTTTAGTTTAGTTGTAATAAAACAATCATAACTGTGCAATTTAAATTATGCTACCTCATCTGTCAGCATGATGCCGGTGGATCACGTTCAGTCTCTTTGTACATTACATCATTGTTTTGGCCGATGCTCACTCGCTCACGTCCCTATGGAATTTGTGCACGAGCGCGAGCATGAGCAACATGTAGCTGGCTGCAGTTCACTTAACGGCCACAGGTGTCATTAATAACAAGGAATTCTGAATCTTACATACTGCACCATTAATTTAACACTATCTATAAATTTATTAATTTCAAAGTAGCGAGGAACGCCACATTTTTTAAAAATGTAGTGGAGTAAAAAGTAAGATATTATGCTTTTGAATATAGTGAAGTAAAATTTCCTAAAATAAAAATAATCTGATAAAGTACAGATACCTGAAAAATGTACTTAATTACAGTAACAAAGTAAAAATACTTTGTTACTGTCCAGCAATGTCTAAAGCACCTTACAGTATCACAACAGCACGGACAGTCCCTATGGAACAATCTCCATCATGTTTCTGGCTAAAGGTTACAATGATAATAGTCACTCAAAAAAATAAAAAACTCTTTGGGTAAACTTCAGTCATGGACAGTGGTTTCTCACATTTGAAAAGACTTTTCTTAAATTAAAATTACCATGTGATTTCAACTTAAATACTTAAAGAAGAGGAAACTTAACTGAATCAAGTAAACCCAACAAAATGTAACATGTCAAATTACCTCAAAGTGAAGCTCTTAAAAATTAACGATATGCTAGCTAAGACAGGAAATGTTAGCATGCTAATTACATGCTAGTGGTAAGCACCACTGTATGCAACTAGCACATCAATTGCTCAATAGATAAAGCAATATGTAGAATAATTAAAATCTGTTGGTACTCAACCTTGGATCAAGCTCCACTTTTCACGATGATGGTAACCCCAAACACTACAACATAACAGAAATTCTTCTAAATCTTAACATAACATAACAAAACATTAAACACTAAAAGGTATCCCCCTTTATATTCATCTCACACAAAGACACTCAATTTTATCATTTAATTCTCCCTGTCGAGTTCCATGTAAAGCATGTTGGGAAATGGGAACTAGAAATCCTTTGCCCAGTTTCAGTTAACCAAACCAAAAAAAAAAAATTAAAAATGTCAATGCACATGGTTTAAGTAAATCTGACAAGATTTTTTATTTTTTTTTTTTTATTTATTTTTTTTTGAATCAGCTGAGTAAAAGTTCCCTTCGGTGTTTTTTTATTTTTATTATTAATTATAGTGCTAAAGGATCTTAACAGTTCTTCAGGTCATTTGTCCTGGAATTCTAACCTATAGCTTTCATAACTAATCATAAAACATTACACTGCCACCATTATTGTCAGCTTCAATTCAAACAACTTTAAAGCATAGCAAAGCCTTGTCTATATAAACCAAGGCTTATATATTTAATGTGGTCAATTCATGCATTTATATCAGTCTTTTTTCCTTTAAGTCCACTTTCAATGTTAGTCAAGGTTAATTGCACTGCAGTCATAATTTGACAGAATTTTCATTTTTGGGTAAACTATACCTTTAAGACAACAAACTCGAAAGTATGTTGAGTCTCCCCCTGCTGAGGAGTATAAACCTTATTTTTCAGTGTAACTAGGGTGGCGCCATTATCAAACTTGAATGTGGACCTCTTCCGGTATAAGCCACCTCCAGCCATTTCAGCAATAACAAAATATTAATTTATACTGCTTTATATTGCAGGCTGGCAATACATGTGATCATGTTATTAAACATTCATTATTATTTTCATGAACACCTTGGTTTGTAGCGCATATAGTTTTACCATTTATCGCATTTTGCAACCGTTTTATCACACGCCGTAGCACAGGCAGAATGAATGAGAGATCAGGCACTGAAACGCTCAGTTCCATCTGTAATAGCTACCGCAAACTTTATACAACCAGGAGAGAGCAGAAAGCAGCTGGAAAAATGCTGCTTCAAATTTCTTTGCCTCAAAACTGCATCTTGTTTCATTTTGTCAAAATAATAAACACATTATTCTATCATTTCTTGTCAGAGAACATTCCCACTTTCTTTACGGTGTTTATAGACATGCAGATCTTGCATTCAGCATGGCTTATGAAACAACGCATTTGTTATAACTGCAGAGGAGGCACAGACTCCAAAAATGCCATGTTACCAACTGTAGTCAACACAAACAGTTTATTAAAGTCTTGATATGCAGCAACAGCAAAAAGCTATGAAGATCATTTTCTTCCTAGGCTGAAATGCTTCTTGCCTTCACAAGAACTCTGGCTTAGATTTCCCACTGTTTCAAGGCAGTGGCAAATAGCTCAAGTTCCATATTAATTATGCAACACTGTTGTAAACTCATTGCGCTAGTATCTTTGACATTGTGTGTAAACAACGTACATTGCGAAAGAGCTGATTGTTGAAGTTCAAAAGCAGAAAGGCAGAAAATTATGCTTTGGCTACTGCGTGTTTACAAGGAGGGTAATTAGCAGGCATACCGAGCAAAAAACACCTGTTTCATTTTTGTCTCGAGAAAACCCATTGTGCGGAAAACAAAGGGTGTATGAAAGTATCCGTAAAAAACAAAACAACAGAGAGCATGATAATGAAATTCAGAAGAACAAAGCACTTGAGGCGAAAACAAGTGGGCGAGAAGGCAGGATTGGGAAACCTCTGAATAGAATCCTAATGTTGTTAGTGGCCTCATGAAAATGGATTCTAGAACTATTTTCAATCCAGCAACAACCCTCATTTCGGTTGGGATGAAGAGTTTACATTCAGGTTAAGATACATGGATTACTCATACTATGCAATACATTTTCATGTCTCTATCAAGTATGTCTTAATATATTGGACAAAATATCAAACTAAAGATTTTTAAAGATTGAAATCATATTAGTTAGTTTTCTTTTATCACAATATCACAATTAAAGAAATTTTCTGGGTTCAATACAAATGAAGCTCAGTTTGTGGCATTATGTTGATTTCCACAAAAATAACTGAGACCCATTAAATTCTGTATATATATAAAGCACTTACAATGGAAGTTAATAGAGCCATTCCATAAACATTAAAATACTCCCATTTAAAAGTTTCAAAAGTACAGGCACAAGATGTAAACATTTGAAAACATTTAAAACATTTGAAAAAACTCAAGCAACTTTACACAGATAAGGTTAGTAAGCAATCTGATCACACTAAAATTACATTAACATTCATAATGTTTACATCTTGTAGCTAAACTATGTGTATTTTAGCATTGTTGCCCCACTCACTTTCATTGTAAGTGCCTTACTGTACTTGTACCTTATTTTCTACAAATTCTATAATGAAAAACTGGCACATTTTTAAGGAGTATTCCTTGTGTTTTAAATTTTTTCCATCCTCTAATCGAAATGTCTCAAACAAAACATGTTTTCATGGTAATATTGTTTTATTTCTTTTTTTATTAGTTTGTGTAAAACATTTCACCCTGTATGATAAAATTACAGATATCTGTAATATGGTGACATAAATATAATCAAAAGATGGTTAATATCAATATTAAATATCAGTCCCTCAATGATCAGAAGCTAACTTTAGCTCTTTAATCATCTTGTTAGGTTCTGTCCTCTTATGAATCCTGTTTTCTTGCCATTGTTTAAATAACTGAATAATAATTATATATAATTATAATAATTATAATAAGTGCCTGAGCTTGACCAGAGCATATATCTGAGATTCTGGTGTACCATTTGATAGAAATCCAATACTTCCTTAAAGATGCACTCTGTAATTGTTTTGCTAATTGCTAAACTTTTATAGAGAAAGAAGTAATACTATTAGAATAGTATTTCTGAAGAAAAAAGTATGTTTGAAATCATGTACACTCACATGAGATGAATGTCTGTCTTAGAGAAAATCTGCTTTATTTTATTATGTAATACATTAATACTACATTAATTAGAGTGCTGCCATATTGAGATATGTGACTAGCCAAATATTACTCACTTTATCTCCATAATCCCCTGAAATTGGACATTTTCACTTGCAAAAAAAAAAAAAAAAAAAAAAAAAAAATCATAAATTAAATCAATTAAAAATAAATGAAATACATTAATACATTCATTAATTTATACATTGATACTGGTAACTGAGAACTTCTGTTCCCTATATGTCACTCACTCGACGTTGTTTCGATGTAGTGACACTAGGGGTCACTCTTGGGAGCCTCAAACACCTCTGACTTTGAAAAAAGGCCAATGGGAATTGGTGAGTGGAAACTCCACTCCCCTGGACATAGGGGTATAGAAGGAGCTGGCTCGCAACCACTCATTCAGATTTTCTCTTCGGAGCCGAGCGGTTGTGTTCAGTGAGCTGAATTCCTCCGCTGTCTGTACTTACCTCAATCTGCTGGATTTACAGCACATTTCAGCGGCTTCTCCCCCTCTGCACCCGTGGAGTGCAGAGAACGCCCCTGGGCACTCCGGCAAACTAAAAGAGTATATTCTCCTAAAATAATATATTTTCTTCTCCTAAAAGAGTGGCACTTACGGGAACATCTTTTTAAAGATGCCTTTCCATTTGTGTATTATTCCTGGTTGCGGTCGTTACCTCTCCACTTCTGACGGCCACGATCGCTGTCTTATGTGTCTGGGCACTGCCCACGCAGAGACATCGTTTGTGGATGGGCAACATTGGCAACATTGCGGTCACGGCTTTTCTTCGTAAGAGGGGCGATTTGGGGACTTCAATAGGAGCACCTCTGCCGGGTAACCCCCCACGGACCTCCCATTCCTCAGGACGCTCGCTTGCCCCGATCGGGCTCTCGGATAAGACCGCCGGCTCATCTCAGGGCGAGTTCGTCCTCTTATTCGGAGCTCGGGAAGACAATGAGCTCTCGATCGCAGCATCGGAGAGCGGGCTCTTCCAGTCTGACATGGAGGCTTCGGCTGGGCTTCCTCCTTCGGGTATAGTCGCCCAGTCTCAGGCCGACGCAGAGCTGACGGAAATGCTTGCCCGGGCAGCCGCGAGCGTCGGGCTAGAGTGGAACCCTCCACTCTCCCCTGAACCCTTGCGGCTCGATGATTGGTTCCTGGGCCCAGAGTGCCGCTCACGGCTGGCCCCGTCCCGGTCCCTTTCTTCCCGGAGGTGCATGAGGAGCTGACGAGATCATGGAGGGCATCTTTTACTACCCGATCCCGGTCTTTCAGCTCCCCCACTCTCACTACCCTTGATTGTGGGGTGGCCAAGGGGTATTTGGTGATTCCCCAGGTGGATAAGGCGCTCACGGTGCACTTGTACCCACAGAGCGCTGCCACCTGGCGCAGTCGCCCGAAGCTCCTGTCCTGTCCTGTAGGTTTACGTCGTCTCTGGCGACTAAGGCCTACGGTGCCGCTGGACAAGCCGCCTCCACCCTGCATGCCATGGCTCTCCTGCAGGTACACCATGCCAAGGCGCTAAAAGAACTGCACGAGGGTAGTTCTGACCCGGGATTGATGCAGGAACTGTGTTCGGCAACCAACCTCGCTCTCCAGGTGACAAAGGTCATGGCGCGGTCTCTCGGGCAGGCGATGTCCATCCTGGTGGTCCAGGAGTACCACCTTTGGCTCAACCTGGTCGCGATGAGGGAGGCTGACAAGGCATGGTTCCTGTTCAGCGACACCGTCGAGGACTTTGCCCAGCAGTTCTCGGCAGCGAAGCAGCAGACAGAGGCTATCCAACATATCCTGCCCCGGCACGGTTCATGACCCCGCATCCTGTCTGCTCGTCGCCAAGTGCGTCCTCCTGCAGCAACAGCACCGGCTCCGCCGCAGCCCGCACCTGCGGCCTGGCCCTGCCATGGAGCCCACCGCAGGAAGCAGACGCCACCTCATGGCCGGCCGCCGAGAACCCGAGGAAGGCTTCGAAACTCTCCTGAGATGGACGACCCAGGGATGAGGAGACCCGCTGCTCTGGAGCTGGTGGACAGACCACTCCATCCCCTGGTGAAGGGCCGGGAGGAGAATCTTTTGTTTTATTTTCATTTAATTTCGCCACATGCCCAAGAGGCTGTGGTACCCAAAAATTCAACAAAAGAGTGGTTTTCTTGTTCCCTGGGTCACATATCCGGTGCGCACAGCCATCATCATGACCGCCGTCCACTGTCCCATTTCGGCAGGTTTGGCGCCAACGGACTGCGGGGACGATATTCCTCCTCCCCCCTCCTCAGCCGATCCTATGGTGGGTATCAGGAGCCAGGTAAGTGCTTCGATGTCCCTGGACTCAGCACGGCCACGGGGCTCGAGCCCTCTCGACATGGCGCCTCAGGCTCCACCCCACGGACGAGATTGTCCCCTTGGTCCCCCTCGCCCGGAGCTTGGACTCGTGGCTTGCGCTTCCCAACCCGTCGCGATGGCTGACCCGGACCGTCCGACTCGGCTACGAGATTCTGTTCGCCAGGTGCCCACTCGGATTCAGCACCGTCCCCTCCGTGCGGAGATCGTTAGCCTTCTGTGGAAGGGTGCGATAAAGCCCGTCCCTCTGGCCGAGATGAAGAAAGGGTTTTACAGCCACTACTTCATCGTACTGAAGAAAGGCGGTGGGTTGCGGCCAATCTTGGACCAGTGAGTACTGAACCGGGCTTTGCACAGACTCCCGTTCAAGATACTGACGCAAAAACGCATTCTAGCAAGCGTCCGGCATCAAGATTGGTTCGCGGCGGTAGACCTGAAGGATGCATACTTCCACATCTCAGTTTTACCTCGACACAGACCCTTCCTGTGGTTTGCTTTCGAGGGCCAGGCGTACCAGTACAAGGTCCTCCCCTTCGGCCTGTCCTTGTCCCCTCGCGTCTTCACGAAGGTCAAAGATGCAGCCCTTGCCCTGCTAAGGGAAGTGAGCATCCACATCCTCAACTATCTCGATGACTGGCTAATCCTAGTTCACTCTCAGGATGTGTTGTGTGCCCTCAGGGACCTGGTGCTCACGCACTTCAGCCGGCTGGGGCTTCGGGTCAACTGGGAAAAGAGCAAGCTCTCCCGGTTCAGAGCATCTCTTTTCTCGGTTTGGAGTTGGGAACAGAGAACAGGGAACAGAGGTTACGAAAGTAACCAGGACGTTTTTGCATTATGCTGAACCTAAAAAACAAAAACACACATTTTGCAGAGTGCACCTTTAATAAACAGACATTTTTATTTTATGTTTTTTGTTCAAAATGTACTTCATAATGGGAATGAGACACATTACAGCCAATGTGCCAAATGTCACTAATGAGTGTCAGTAACCATTTGAAATCAAATTGCTTGTTTTCAAATAGTTGGCCTGTGGACTTTTGAGAAGATGGATTTTGCGTGCTGCTCATTTTCATAGATAGAAGTTCAGCTATACAGTATATGCAGAATACCATGTAGAATGAATATGAAGTTTTAAACCATTTTCATTAGCAAAGACAGCTTAATCATGCATTAAGCTTCTGTGCACAGTTCCTGCATGTGATTTGTGTGAAATGTAAATTTGTCCCATAGGAACTGCAGAATTTAGTGTATTTAGCACCCATTAAAAAAACTTATTTGGCAGTTTCAATGGCTGTATGTTAATTAATCATCAGTATTCAACTGAATAACTGATTGGACAGAATATAAAATATGAGGTTAAATTAGGGGGACAGAAACAGAGGAAATGGCATTGATTTAGCATACTAAATGTAATCTGGAATGACACAGTATGTCAGAGTTATATACATTCTGAATGGTTGCAGTTCATAAAGTACTTCATTTTATTGCTCATTGTTCGCTGTCATTAATTTTGCATGAAAATAGAGCTTGATCAGAAGATGGGAATTTAATTAGAGCATAAATATTTTTAATCGACTATGTTTCATTGAGGATGCGACCATGTGACCATGTGGACTTTTCGAGCACCCCAGGCGTTGTGCTATAATTAACACACAGCTCTGCAACCTTGAAATATGTAGGTTTCTATTTCTTTCTCCATAGAGGTTTTCGGGTATATCCAGTGGTGTTGTACAGTATACTAAACAATGTTAAATGCTTTGTGCACTTGCTATTGAGCACAGAAATGCAGATAATTTGCTTTAAATTTCATGCTGTGATAATTTTGTAAAACCTTTTAAGAAGCCTGCATATATGAATTATATGTGCATTACATTACAGATTTTTACTTTAACTGCCATTACATTTCTATGCAAGCATATTGTATTGTGTTGAGAATACCTTTATAATGCATTACAGTGGTCCTAAAAAGCATTTGGACACTTAAACATGTATAAATTTGTTGCATTTGAAGCACAATATTAAAACAAGTGGCATATGAAAACAAATGACACTAGACACTAGAACTTCTCTCAGCAATCTTTTTTTAATTTATTCATTTTTGACTATACTTTTACAGCATTTATCATTTTGGTAAATGTTAATTTCGACATATACTAATAAAAAAAATAAAAATATATATATATATATATATATATATATATATATATATATATATATATATATATATATATATATATATATATAGTTTGGGAAAATGTACAGATTTTGCTGTTTCGAAAGGAAATTTGTACTTTAATACACCAAAGTGGCATTCAACTGATCACAAAGTATAGTCAGGATATTACTGATGTAACAGCACCATCACTATTTGAAAAAAGTCATTTTTGATCAAATCTAGACAGGCCCCATTTCCAGCAGCCATCACTCCAACACCTTATCCTTGAGTAATCATGCTAAATTGCTAATTTGGTACTAGAAAATTATATAGTGTTATATCAAACACTGCTGAAAGCTATTTGGTTCGTTAAATGAAACTTAACATTGTCTTTGTGTTTGTTTTTGAGTTGCCACAGTATGCAATAGACTGGTCTATTAAAATAAAATGTCTTAAGGTCAATATTAGGTCAAAAATGGCAAAAAAAGAAACAGCTTTCTCTAGAAACTCGTCAGTCAATCATTGTTTTGAGGAATGAAGGCTATACAATGCTTGAAATTGCCAAAAAATTGAAGATTACATACAAAGGTGTACACTACAGTCTTCAAAGGCAAAAGACAACTGGCCCTAAAAAGGACAGAAAGAGATGTGGAAGGCCCAGATGTACAACTAAACAAGAGGATAAGTGCATCAGAGTCTCTAGTTTTAGAAATAGATGCCTCACATGTCCTCAGCTGACAGCTTCATTGAATTCTACCTGCTAAACACCAGTTTCATGTACAACAGTAAAGAGAAGACTCAGGGGTGCAGGCCTTATGGGAAGAATTGAAAAGAAAAAGCCACTTTTGAAACAGAAAAACAAAAAGAAAAGTTCAAGTGGGCAAAGAAACACAGACATTGGACAACAGATAATTGGAAAAGAGTGTTATGGATCTTAACCCCATTGAGCTTTTGTGGGATCAGCTAGACTGTAAGGTGCGTGAGAAGTGCCCGACAAGACAGCCACATCTATGGCAAGTACTACAGGAAGTGTGGGGTGAAATGTCACCTGAGTATCTGGACAAACTGACAGCTAGAATGCCAAGGATCTGCAAAGCTGTCATTGCTGCACATGGAGGATTTTTTGATGAGAACTCTTTGAAGTAGTTTAAGAAGTTCTGAACTTTTTCAAATTGTAATAGTAATTTTTCACATTATTAATGTCCTGATTATACATTGTGATCAGCTGAATGCCACTTTGGTGAATAAAAGTACCAATTTCTTTCCATAAGAGCAAAATCTGTACATTATTCCAAACATTTGGCCGCCAGTGTATATTGTTTGTTCATGATACCTAATGCATTAACTAATATTAACAAACGGAACCTTATTGCAAAGTGTTACCAGGTGTTCTCAATGTCAGTTGTACATCATCATAAATAATTAAACATTAAGTGTATAATTACAGGCTTCATAGAATGTTCTACCAATAGTTTAAAAAAGTCCAAACAAGTGTCATTAATTTGCAATGTTTAGGTGTAAAAATATAATTTACACCATAAGCTTAGAAATCAATTAACTTGGACCAATGCGAATGAGATTTTTGGGTTAAATGTTAACAAACTGTCTGTAACTTTTACGCTAAAGCTTAGTGAAATTAATGATTAGAAATAAGGGATCACCACAGGCCTAATGAAGGGAGGTGGACTGACTGACTGACTAGAAGGATGAAGGACGTTTGTAGCCACTCTTTCAGTAAATCTGAGTCAGGCTGAGCTGTGGGATTCTCTTTAAACTCAAAACCGTCCACAATCAGGTCTTGGTGCATTTCCTCTTTGATCAAATGGTGCATGGTGCAACTGACCTGGCCATTTGTGGCTATAATTAATTCATCAACTACAAAAATGGAGTGCCTATACAGTTGAGTAGGCAAGTCACTGAACTTGTTTTACAGACAAAGACATATTTGAGATACATATTCAAGTTTTAAAGAAATTCAGCACAAACACTTTTCAAGCAGAAAAAAAAAATCAAAAGATAAAATTATAAAACATTAGATTAGCTGTTCAAAACAAAGACACAAATTATTGTGTCACTTTCTTTCTGGTTGCAAACTTTAGTGGAACTGACTTCATAAATTAATACTAAAAAAATCATCTTGACACCAGTTGGTTAAAAGTCATTGCAAAAACGTTTTTGGAAAAGCTAGTTCTAAGAAAATTATGCAGGGTTTGATTGCAGATGTCATTTGCTTCGATATTTTGTAATCTAAAGCAATGAAATTTAGGCTTGACATATTTGAGTTTAGCTTAAGTGTCCAAAAGTGTCAAAATACTTTTGGGGCCACTGTGTATGGAAGCAACTGAGCAGATTTGGAGAGCCACAGAGGACCAGTGTGAATCAGGGATGTGCCACTTTCCTTATGATAAATTATTTATCACCTCAGAGCATACTGAAATTAAATTGATGATTTGGGAAAATAACTCCAGCTTGTTCGTCAGTGAAACCAACTGTTTAAGCATAGACATGGCAAATTATATCAGGCAGACAAGTGTGTTACATGGTCACTCTTGTAAATATTAGAATACATTGAGCTACAGTATGTTAATCTACAAAGCTCCGTGAATAAAAGATATAAGAGTCAAAATGAGCTTTATTGCCAAGTATGCTAACACACGCAAGGAATGTGTCATGGTGACAGAAGCTTCCAGTGCAAGAGAATGCAACGTATATACATACATACAAACATATACATTTAAACATATATACATATAGTGACAGAAAAAAATGAAAATAAATACGATATAACAAATAAAAAAAAAAGAGAGAGAAATATACAATAGCACAATAATGTTGTTAAAATATTTTATATACAGATATACAGTTATGTGTAGGTGATATAATGTATTGAAGAAGAGGTAGGATATGTTAAAGAATATAAATGAAATATGGATATAAGTAGGAATGGATGGATTGAATATTGCACATGGTTGTATTGACCAAAGGAAAGTATTTGGGGGTAGTTTAAACTGTTCATGAGGTGGATGGCCTGAGGGAAAAAACTGTTCCTGTGCCTGGCTGTGTCTTCTGACAATTATCCACATGCCAGAAGAAATGAACTCTACAACTGCTTTTTGATGTTCTGAAGCTTGTTGGAACTGAAGAATGTACACTCTCTTTAAACTTCTCTCTGTTCAGTCAACAATGGTCCACTTGATATCGACTGTACAACAGGGTGTGAAACAAGGAGAAAATAACTTGTTTGCATGCAGTTTTGAAAGCCTACTTTGGTCAGCGGGTCAAGATTTGCTCAGTTCCATTTAGAAAATCAAAGGTAGATGATCCCTAATCTTTGGCTTTTTATTCCTATGGAATATGGAGATGTTCCTATGGAGATGTTAGGCAGAAAGTTAGCCTCAGTCACCATTTACATTTATTGAATGGAAAATGGATGCAATGAAAGTGAATGGTGACTGAGACCTACGGTACATGCTGCCTAATATCTCATTTTGTGTTCCATGGAAGAAAGTCATATAGGTTTGGAATGACAAGATTGAGTAAATGATGAAATAATTTTCATTTTTGGGTGTACTGTACCTTTAATGACACCATTATCAACGTAAAAGCACTATTGATCGGCAGTCCAGTTGAAAAGACCATTTTAAATGTCCAGGAACATGCTTTTATTAGACGGCTCAATTAGAGGCCCTAATCATTGTAGCCTTAGAAATGAGCATCACAGAGGCGAGCTGAAAGATCAAAGAGAAAGTATATACTAGCGCCTCTATTATTCATTTATTACTGAACAGAAAAAAAATAATGCACAGAATATATTTAAGACTTTCACTCACAGGACATTAGAATGATTACATCATCTGCCGTACTCATAAACAGCCGGCTCACTGAACAATTGTTTGTCTGTCCGAGGAAACTGAATGGCTTTATCAGCTGGAATTTTTTCTGTGGAGGAACACACCTTCGAGACAGTTCTGTGAATGAATCTACATGTTCTTTGTGTTTATTCTGCCTGTTGGCAGGGGTCTGTTTTACAAAGTATTTTTTGATATGTAATTTTGCCTCACAAAATTTGTATAGAAGCACCGGACTTGAGCATTCTGACAGCAAAGTTGTCACAGGGGCTCTCGTAGGCGTACATGGACTCTTTGAATTTAGAGGGATTGACGGCGGTTGGCGCTGTCGTGCGCGGGGTTAATGCACGTTTTTCTTTTTTCTGTTTGTTTTGTTCAGGGGAAGTTCGGGGTTTGATTGTTGTACTAATGGGGAATGTGGTCTGTATAATCTTGTTTTTGACACACAATTTTTTAAAAAGAAGTAAGGTTATTTCTTTTCTTAAATGTAAGAAATATGATATAGAATTTCTTCAAGAAACGCATCTTTGCCCACAGGAAGCTGAAAAATTTGGGAAGATATGGGGTGGACATGTTTTCTTTAGTGCTGGCTCGAGTAAGAGCAGGGGAGTCATTATACTGATAAATAAATATCTACAATTCAAATGTCTTAAACAGAGTAAAGATCAATTAGGAAGAGTCGTTATTGTTTAAATTCAGGGGCAAAGGTTGATTTTGGCTAATATTTACGCACCTAACGCTGATGATCAGGGCTTTTTTTATAGATCTTGAGGGGATGTTGCAAGCTGCTGGCACCCCTCATGATATAATACAGGGAGGAGACTTTAATCTTTAGATGTCCTTGATCATAGTGAAGCAAAAGTGTGTAAGCACCCTAGAGCAACATTGACGCTTCACAGAATGTGTAAAAATCTTGGTCTTACAGATATTTGGAGACTTTTGAACCCATCTGGTAGGGACTATACATTTTTTTCATCAGTCCATAAGATTTATTCTAGAATAGATTTTTTTTTTTTATATCTAAGTCCCTCATTTCATCTGTTGTTGATTGCTCAATTGGAAATATCTTAGTTTCAGATCACGCCCTGGTGAGTTTAGGGGTATTGCCACATACGGAGAAAAAGAAATCATATAGTTGGCACTTTAATGTATCCCTTTTGCAAAATCCTGATTTCCAACAAATACTGATTGGCCAGAGATGGTAGAACTCACATGGGGGGAGTCCCTGGCCGCCTCGCCCCCTGAATCTCCATCCCCAGCGGCCTCGCCCCCTAAGCCTCGCCCCCTGAGCCTCTGCCTCCTGTGGCCATGCCCCCAGAGTCTCCGCCCCCAGAGTCTCCAGCTATATACATTTATTGTTCACTTGTCTTTTGTTTGTTTATGGGTTCTGTAGTTCTTTTCCTTGTCCTTTTTTCAATGGTTCTTGTGTCCAGGTTTTCCTTGCTTTCTCATTAGTTCCTTGTGTATTTAATCCCTGTGTTCCCCTGTGTTCTTTGCCAGTTCTTATCTTTTGTAGGCTGTAGGTTTTGTTATGTTCCGGTTTTCAGTGTTTCTTGTTTTGTTTTGTTTTTTGTTTCTATTAAATGCTGCGATTTAGATCCTCCTCCCTCATCTTTGCATTCAGTTTCATTTCTTTAAGAAACTGTTACCTGAGCTCCAAGGGAAGATATAATTTCACTGCTTTGATAGTCTTGAGTGTGTTATGAAAGAGATGCAGAGTTTTTTTCGATGATAAAATTATTTCTCATATACCAGCTAAGGTGTTAGGCAGGATGACAGTCTTGGTCACTCTTCACTTTCTACTTTACAACACAAGCATATTCATTTTAAAGAGATACAGTTCAAAGGTACTGCATAACCAAAACAACTCTTTTAGTTGTAAGATGCATGCCCACTTTTTGCTAACCATTTGGAATGTGAAGTGGGCTCAGCAATATAAACTGAATGCGAGGTGGAGAGAGACAGAGACCTTTGTTGAACAAGACTATATACTTGTTCCCTTTAGAAAAGTATTAGATTGGTGGTTGAAAAGCCAGAATACTATCAATCAGATGATATTCATGCTTTATGAAGAGTCTTTCATTCTAAATTTGTTGGGGATCCGGAGGTCACTCTGCCCGGAATCATAATTCTTGGCACACATATTCATTTAAATGACTAAGTGTTCTCAAGTAAAGTGCAAGATCGTAAAAAGAAGCAAAGCCAGAAAACATTCTACTTTCTGTCTAAACCAAAGGATGAAATATTGGCTGCTAAGCATGATCCAGTTTGCCCCTCGTGGATGTGTATGTATGTGTGGTGTTTCAAGCAAAATATCAATTACAAATAGTTATTTTTATTATAGATGTTTTAAGATGCTCTAATAAACCTGCATGCTGAGCGCCCATGAGCAAAGATGTCAGAGTCTAGGTTGTATACTTCCGAGGGTAAATGCGCCAGCCGAGCAACATTCAATGAGATGAATGGGAATGCTAGCAGATAGTTCTCTCCAAGTATTATAGACATCCTTCTAGACATCCCTCTGAGTAAAATGGCCCCTAAAGATCAGGGAAATCAAGGAAGACAAAAATGCATTGTGTCATTGGAGCCCGGGGACAGATGCGTCACACCGTGACTGTTTATTTCTGTCTTGCTTTCCATCAGTGGGAATAGATTCTGACACCAGTGTGTACATTATTTTTGTTGTCAGATTGGAGTTTGGCAGCTGCTCACAGCAGTTCAGGGGCATTAACACAACCACAGTGCCATCTGTCTGATAGGATGTGTAACTAGCAATGTTCATGCATTGTTCAGGTCAAGCAACAACTGGAATGGAAAAATAAATGCCAGAACAGGGGCTGGCTGTCATGCTTTTTACTCCAGTGAATATTCTTTGGGTATAACATTTTTTTAAGACAATTTCTACAGAGCCACATACAGTACCTTAAAGGGTTAGTTCACCCAAAAAATGAAAATTCTCTCATCATTTACTCACCCTCATGCCATACCAGATGTCTATGTCTTTCTTTCTTCTGCTGAACACAATCGAAGATTTTTAGTAGAATTTCTCGGCTCTTTAGGTCCATACAATGTAAGTGAAGTGATGCCAAAATTTTGAAGCTCCAAGATCCACATAAGGGCAAAATAAAAGTACTTCAGAAGACTGTGGTGGTTAAATCCATTCTGAAGCGATTTGATAGGTGTGGGTCAGAAACAGATCAATATTTAAATCTTTTTTTTTTTTTTTTTTACTATCAGTTGTCCTTCCTGCTCAGTCAATTTGCACTTTACTTTCACTTTCACATTCTCCTTCTTCTGTTTTTGGTGATTCACATCCTTCTTGCATTTCGCCCCCTAATAAGCAGGGAGGAGAATTTATGACAAAAAATGACTTAAACATTGATCTGTTTCTCAACCACACCTACAGTGCATCCGGAATGTATTCATAGCGCTTCACTTTTTCCACATTTTGTTATGTTACAGCCTTATTCCAAAATGGATTAAATTCATTATTTTCCCCGATTGAACATCTCTGGAGAGATCTGAAAATGGCTGTGCACCGACGCTCCCCATCCAACCTGATGGAGCTTGAGAGGTCCTGCAAAGAAGAATGGGAGAAACTGCCCAAAAATAGGTGTGCCAAGCTTGTAGCATCATACTCAAAAAGACTTGAGGCTGTAATTGGTGCCAAAGGTGCTTCAACAAAGTATTGAGCAAAGGCTGTGAATACTTATGTACATGTGATTTTTTTCATTTTTTATTTTTAATAAATTTGCAAAGATTTCAAACAAACTTCTTTCATGTTGTCATTATGGGATATTGTTTGTAGAATTTTGAGGAAAATAATGAATTTAATCAATTTTGGAATAAGGCTGTAACATAACAAAATGTGGAAAAGGTGAAGCGCTGTGAATACTTTCCGGATGCACTGTATCATATTGTGTCTGAACACATGGATTTAACCACTGGAGTTGTATGGATTACTTTTATGCTCCCTTTATGAGGGATTTGGAGTTTCAAAATGTTGGCACCCATTCACTTGCACTGTATGGACCTACAGAGCTGAAATAATCTTTTAAATATCTTTGTGTTCTGCAGAAGGAAGAAAGTCATACATATCTGGGATGGCATGAGGGTGAATAAATCATGAGAGAATTTCAATTTTTGGGTGAACTATCCCTTTAAAGTCATTTTGGTGATGCAAGTGGCAGAGAAATTACACACTTAAGATTTAAAAGACCACTTGAATTACTTATGTAGTTTAAAGGAAAAAGTCTGCCCTCCACAGTAAAAGACATTTATAACACTGATAGGTCCTTTTATACGGCTACCTGTTACCATAGTGGTTGTTATTTTTTTTTTTTTTTTTTTTGTTTGTTTGTTTGTTTGTTTGTTTGTTTTAGTTTCTCCACATTCTATTGTTTCTGTAAAAGGCAAGGTAAATGCTAATGGACAAGAGCAGTAAAGCCTGAAAGTGCTTTAATTGCCATGTTCAGGGGCCTTAGCATCTTTGTTTTGCTCTGTTGAGTGCAATCTGTGAGCTGAGAACTTTCTTAAAAGCCTTCCTTAGAAGACAGAGCAGTAGGACATTGTCAACAGGAAAAAAATAAAATAATAACTAGAAAGTTCCTGGCAGTTATTATTATTTTTCTTACATTTTTTTTTTTTTTTAAACCACTGCTCAGCACCTCAGTATAAATATTGAATTGTTTCACGTTTGATAGGAGGTAAACATTAATTTCTGTGCAAATAAAGAACATTTAAAGGAATCTTTCACCCAAAAATGAAACTTCTCATGTTAGGGTTAAATCTCATGTTCCAAATCCATATGACTTACTTTTTTCTTTGGAACACTAGTCTCAGTTGCCATTCACTTTCATTGCATCTTTATTCCCATACAATGTTAGTGAAAGATGACTGAGGATGTCATTTTGCCTAACATCTCTTTTTGTGTTCCACAGAAGAAATCAAGTAAAACATTTACATTTATTAATTTAGTAACATGAAAAGTGCTGCATTACAAAGTTTCAACTGCATCAGAAAGTACTAGTCAAGACAGAGATTAGTAACTACAGCATGAGCAACTGATGACATAATTTTCATTTTTGGGTGAATTATCCCTTTACGCTTTGTCTCAAATTATGTACGAGACCTATGCCGTTTACACTATGTACTCGGCCATCTAGTGAATGACTTTTCAAAGGTCAATATTGTCTCAAATAAAACACTAACTTTTTTAAAACACAGAAGCATTGGCCAATTTTCACTTGAGGAAAGGATGTTTCAAATACATGTCCTCTTGTTTGGCGTTGCTGCTAGCTTTAGCATGTTGGCTAAACTGAGTCCAAGTCAATATGAGTGCCCAAAATGGAATTTGTACATATTATACAAATATCGAAACACACAGTACATCACGCAGCGTGGGGTGATATCAAAGCATTCAATTCACATTTATATGGTGCTGTCTTTTCAACAGAAGTCTCGGTAGCTGCTACATCCAGGAGCGCATTAACGCATGGGCTTATACGGACTGAAGCCCACGGGCCTACAACTCCCATGGGGCCCAACGGGAGGAGCACGTTTAAACGCTTTCAGTGGGAGATGCGGTTGTTGACATGGTGACAGTCCGCAAGCATTAAAAGCATCTGTGTAGTGCTTGTTCAATGCACAGCAGTTGCACCCCCCGCTCAATAACTTGAAGGGGGCCTCATGGCTTGATGCAGGGAAAGCTGCAATCGCTGAGTGCATAAGACGTTGAGCATTGCACACTTTGATTTTTCGGTTGAACAAGTACAGCTGTACATTATCCGAGTACTCTGTTGCAGTTTTCAGTGTGAATACACCACTCACACTACTTGAGTAGTGCGAGTAATTCTACAAAATGGCGTAGAATAATGCAGATTAGGACAGACCTTTAATCTCTGATGGGAATTTAAAGAGCACCTATTATGGTTTTTAAACATGCCTAATTTTGTTTTAAAGGCCTCATACAATAGATTTACATGCATCCAAGGTCAAAAAACACTTTAATTTGCTCATAATTTAAATTGCAGCATTACCTTTTTTCCCAGTGTCAAAAACTACTCGTTCAGTGATCCGTTCTAAAGGATTCTAAACTCCTCCTTTCAGAGCGCCTACTTTGCTCTGATTGGTCAGATGTCCCAGTCTGTTGTGATTGGTCTACCGCTTAGTGTAGTGTTTGAGGGCGGGTCAAAGCTGTTCGAGAGCAGCCAATGAAGACCAGAGGCTGGTTTTTTATTACCAAATTACATAGATTAGTACAGGAAGTAAGTCTGGAATTACTAACAACTCATTTCAGGTGTTCAGAATCGGTTCTTTCTTTTGGGAGTCAATAACTCTATTTGTCGAGCACTTTGATTTTTGAAACTTTGCAGACTTTTTTACATTCACAAACAGCTATATAACACACTACATGAAAGGTAATATTTGAAAAACCATATTAGGTGCTCTTTAATAGTGGTATATACACAAAACAGCCATCCTGAAGATATTAGAGTTGTAGTTCCCCTTTTTTTCCCATGACACGCCGAGATGTTTGGATTGCATTCTGTAATATAATTTCTCTCCAGACCCCTTCAATTGTAATTTGCACTTTTCACCTCATTACTAACTATTGCATTTATTTTTTTTATCCAGACAAATGTACTTAAAGTTAATTAACTGCTGCTACGAATCACAGAAGGTATTAAAATGGAATATCCATGCAAACATCGATTCAAAATCCTCTTGTGATTAAGTGGAAATTTTCCAATTCTAGCAAAGGATCTCTGCAGTAGTAATGCAGTGTTATGACATGGTTTTGCTTATAATGGATCATAGCACCTGGGGGTCTTCGGGAACCGTATAAGGTAGTAGCACACGAGGCACATGATTATAAGGGCTTTTGTATTATATTTCAAAAGATTACCATTATCCCAAAACACATAATCCTAGTAAATAACACTTGTTTGATCACCAGCCCTGTGTAGAAGATGTATGTTGTGGTGCTGGCATGGTAAATTTATTCTTCATGTATAAAATGGCCATTTGCTTTCATGGTTGTCATGGGAGTAGAGCTGGAAGAGTATTAAAAGGGCTTTTGCAGGAAAGAAAATATGGACGATAACATATCTCAGCACAAATCTCCTATAGAAATATGTTTATTCCCCACAATGAATCTACTGTATGCACAAAGTTCGATAGCTTTCTGTTAAATCTGAACCCCCAAGTTTTAGCATGTTAATTTCTTAAATATTTTGACTACTTTAATATTACTTTCAGCTACCAATGAGTTTTGTACCTACTCTCAAAACCATTTAAGTAAACAGAATTTGTCTGGGCCTGCACATACTGTATTTTTAAGTGAATGAGAATTCAGCAGAAAAGTCTTCGTATTATACCCAAAGGAAACTTTAAATTACTCAAAGGTTGTTATTTTACGTAATGGAGATCTGTTATTTTTCATTTAAAGGGATAGTTCATCCAAAAATGAAAATTCTCTCATCATTCACTCATGCCATCCAAGATGTGTATGACTTTCTTTCTTCTGGAGAACACAAATTAAGATTTTTAGGAGAATATATCAGCTATGTTGGTTTTGACAATGCAATTGAATGGTGACCAGAACTCAGATGATCCAAAAAGGACATAAAGGCAGCATAAAAGTAATCCACTTGACCCCAGTTGTTAAAATCCATGTTTTCAGAAGCAATGTGAGAGGTGAGGGTGAGAAACAGATCAATATAAGTCCTTTTTTGACTATAAATCTCCACCTTTGACCAGCTCCAACCAGCAGGTGGCTGAATGAAAAGTTAAAGCACTTCCACACCAGAATGTGGAAGTGAAAGTGAAAGTCTAGATTTACAGTAAAAAAATAAAAAAAAAGTTTTTGTTTCTCACTCATACCTATCATATCGCTTCAGAAGATATGGATATAACCACTGGAGTCTTTTGGATTACTTTTATGCTGCCTTTATGTCTTTTTTGGACCTTCTGAGTTCTGGCCACCATTCACTTGCATTGTGAGGACCGACAGAGCTGAAATATTCTTCTAAAAATCTTAATTTGTGTTCTCCAGAAGAAATTCGTACACACCTGGGCTGGCATGAGGGTGAGTAAACGATGAGATTTTTGGGTGAACTGCTCCTTTAAGTATCAACTTTGTATAAAGTGTTTATCTTAAAATACTTTGACACAAATGAGTCAGATGTTGACATACAATAATATTATAGATATATGAAATTAATGTGTATAGTGCATTCGCTCAGATAATTTAATCTTAGAAGAACTTGAAAATAAATGTTCATACTGAAATCTCTGACTTTTGATTGCAGACTTTGGCACTGTATCTTGACAGATCTCTTTGGAAACTCTGGAGCAGACACATGTTGTATTTGAGAAGAGTAAACTTGAGGAAAAGTCTCTGTTTGTTCTCCATTTCAATTAATTACTGTTTAGTAGAAACAATCGAGATATTGGAAAAATCTAATATGTGATTTATTTATTTTTTCCTTCATGTGAGAAATTCTGTCTGATTGTCCGATAGTCATTTGATAGAAAGCTTTCTGTTTCTTTCTCTCTCAGTCATAACTCATATTCATTGACCTGTTCTCTCAAACTTCCAGGTTTGAACATGACCAGTCAAGGGCAGCATTGTTTGAACACCAATGAAACAGCTAATGAACTTAGAGGTATAATGTCACACCAATAAATTAAGGAAGAGGCAAAGACAGTGAGACACAAACCTGTTGTCTTTCTATCTGTTCCAGGCTTGCTGGAATCATTAATGGATCTCTTCACTGTGTCTGAGTGGATGGTATCACAAAAGCCCTGTCTAGTGGTTTAGGTGTCCAATAAACATGAGTGGATACAGCTCCATATGCCAGCTGCATGCTCTCAATAGAAGACTATTGAATAATGCACACTCAGCAGGGTTGACTCAATAGACATTTACAAAGAAGCCCTCCAGGATCTGAGTCAACAAAATCCCCATAATGTCCCCCACATATTGACTTCTACCAACTTCACTGTCCTAAAAACACAGGTTGTGATTTTTATCGACATGTCCTGTAAACACAGCCACTTGGCCTGATTAGCCAATCAAATTATATTATTCCAGTAATTTTATGAGTAATAGACCTGCGTTCTGCAATCTCTTATGTTGTGCAACACAAAAAAGGAAATCAAAGTCTTGAAGTATAATTAGGTATAATATTAATCAGTTGAATTAGCATGTACAATTTGTGGATAAGAATGAGGCGAGAATGTGTTTGGCAAACTAAATTTTAACAAAGGGGCATTTATTGAAGATTTTTTGGGGAAGTTCAATGGTGTGGAGTTTGAGGGTACTCTTGGGGCGATGCTAATTTGCGCAGGAAATAGGCGTGATGCTAACGTGTACATTTGTCTTGTGTAGCAAAGCAACTTTGCAGAAATCAACTTTGTCCATTGACGGCCAATCTAAAGTAGCCATGTAGACTGATTAAATAAAATTCGCAAGCAACATATAAATCACCAATATTTCATTATATTAAAGGAGATGTTTTACCAGTACCCAATGTGAGAAGACACTGAGCAATTCATGGGGTCTTTTCACACATGAAAGGCTCCATTTAGGAAGTCTCCATTTGCTCCATATAATCGGATCTCATTATTATTTCCTATGGGATCCTTCATTATATACTATCTTTTTCTTTTTTCTTTTATTGATTTGAGCTTTATATAATTTAAACAAATATTTAGACATCAACTAAACCTTTGGGCAAGTGGCTTTCTATTGGCGTCCAACTCCATTGATGTCCAACTGTTCTCCTGTGGCTGTTTTCCATTGACGTGTGAAGATAATCTTTCCTTGACAGAAAGATTTGTATTTTAGCGTTAGCACACCTGTTAGTGTCTCATGTGGGAAACAAGCCTGAGGCAATCAGTCATAGTAATTAACATCAACTCAAACTAAACGAGGCAAAAGCCAAGTGGCAGGAGAGGAGACTGCAATTAGGCCCACTGTCAAAGGTCTACAATAAAAGCAGAAATCCTTGTGCCACAAAGCTCCCATTAACCATTCTCCAATGTTATGTTATGAGAGCTTTTATTTCACATCATATTCATATTTTACATTATTATTTCAGAGGGAAATCTTGTGTGTTTCTGTTATTTACCCATGATGGTCATGAAGATACTTTGTTGTGTATTTTCAAATATAATAATTTGTCTCGCTCTTTGCATATTTTTGTTTCTCAATTGGCTTTTGATGTCCTCTCCAGAAATATGTTAGATGTCAAGAGAAACTCTATTGAGGGAACACGCAGTGAGTGGCCTATGATTGTTTTGACAGCTACCATCAAAAAATCTAATGTTTCCTATAGAAAGCAAATAGAAATTTCTCTAAATCAGAAACCATTTCAAAGCCATTATGTGCTTCACAATGTGACTCGTTCACTAAACTAATAAAAGTTGTGTATTATGTGGGTGATTCTCACGAACCCTGTCAGGAAATGTCCTGGTCATATTTAACCCCAAATCAATACAAAGGAAATATGAAATAATATTTTGAATAAAGAAAATTAAACTTCCATTTAGGACCATTAAGATTTTTTTTGCATTGTAACATCATTTTCAGGACACCTAAACACATTTTGTGTCACACGCATTGCTGTGAAAATTGTTTTGCCCCATCCTGATTTCTTCCGTTTTTGTGTATATCTCATTCTAAACAAAATTCAAAAATTCAAACAAAATCTAACATTAAACAAAGGCAGTCTGAGTACACACAAAATACAGTTTTTAAATGATAATGTTATTTATTGAAGCAAAAAATGTTATCCAATACCAACTGGGCATGTGTAAAAAAAGTATTTGCCCCCTTAGTGTACTAAATGAATATTCGGACGTTTTGTTTGACATTTTAGTCGGAGGCACGGCTGTGTTGTATAAACGCGCAATGAGACTCAGGCGAGGGAGACAAGCAGGCGCGCTGGTCAAACTCCATTGGCGGGGCTTTCGAACAACGCTGCCGAGCATTCATCTAGCGAATCTCTGCTCTCTCCCTAACAAAACAGACGAACTACATCTCCTCACCCGCACAAACAAGGACTTTTCAAACTCTGCTGCCTTGTGCTTCACAGAAACCTGGCTGAGTGAAGCCATTCCGGACAGCGCGTTACATCTGCCGGGCTTTAAGCTGTTCAGAGCGGATCGCATCGTGGAGTTATCAGGGAAAATGAGAGACGGTGGAACATGCTTTTACATCAATGAAAGTTGGTGTACAGATGTAACAATGTTAAAGAAGATGTGCTGTCCTAAATTGGAAGCGCTCTTTATTAACTGTAAGCCTTTCTACTCGCCACAGGAGTTTTCCTCGTTTATTCTGGTGAGTGTGTATATCGCGCCAAATGCGTGTTTGAATGCCGCGCTGCAACAGCTGGCTGATCAAATTACAGACACAGAACAACAATACCCGGACTCATTTATTATTATTCTTGGGGATTTTAACAAAGCAAACCTCACACGTGAACTGCCCAAATACAAACAGCACATCACATGCCCAACCAGAGACAGAAATATACTGGATCATTGCTACACAACAATAAAGGATGCATATCGCTCTGTTCCTAGAGCAGCTTTGGGACTATCCGATCACTGTCTGGTTCATCTTCTTCCAACCTACAGACAGAAATTAAAATCTGCTAAGCCTGTATTAAGGACTGTAAAGAGATGGACCAACGAAGCAGAGCTGGAACTACAAGCCTGCTTTGACTGCACTGATTGGAGTGTTTTTGAGACTGCAGACACCAATCTGGATGAGCTCACAGATACTGTTACATCATATATCAGTTTTTGTGAGAATATGTGCATTCCTACTTATTGACTTATTTAACATTTAACAACGAAAAACCATGGTTTACAGCGGAACTCAGGCAGCTTCCTCAGGCCAAAGAGGATGCTTACAGAGTTGGGGATAAAGTCTTGTACAATCAGGCCAGGAACACACTGAAGAAGGGAATCAGAGTGGCTAAAAGAAGATACTCTGAGACGCTGAAAAACAAGTTTTCAGCTAATGACCCTGCATCAGTGTGGAGTGGCATGAAACAACTTATGAATTACAGCACTCCTGCCCCCAACCCTGTGGTGGACCAACAACTGGCTGACAACCTGAATGTGTTTTATTGTAGATTTGAAAAGCCCAATCTCACACCCCACACCCACTCTGACCTTAACTTCACACAAACACCAACACCTCCTGCAACCCCCCTCCTACCCCCTCCTGCTACTCAATCTGCTCTTAAGATCTGTGAAGATGATGTGAGCCGCATCTTTTGACAACAAAGTATAAGGAAAGCACAGGGCCCAGATGGCGTTTCACCTGCATGTCTTAGATCCTGATTACTGTGCTAACCAGCTGGCCCCCATCTTCACACAGATCTTCAATAGATCATTGGAGCAGTGTGAAGTCCCATGCTGCTCCAAACGTTCCACTATCATCCCCTTCCCAAAGAAACCAAAAACCACAGGACTAAATGACTACAGACATGTCGCCCTGATGTCTGTGGTCATGAAATCATTTGAGAGACTGGTGTTGGCCCACCTGAAGAACATCACTGGACCCTTTCTAGATCCCCTTCAATTTGCTTATCGAGCAAACAGGTCTGTGGATGATGCAGTCAACATGGGATTGCATCATATCCTGCAACATCTGGACAGACCAGGGACATATGCAAGGATCCTTTCTGTGGACTTCAGTTCAGCTTTCAACACCATCATCCCAGCTATACTCCAGAATAAATTACACCAACTCTCTGTTCCCATGTCTATCTGTCAGTGGATTACCAGCTTTCTGACGGACAGGCAGCAGCTTGTGAGGCAGGGTAAACTCACTTCCAGCACCTGTACAATCAGCACTGGTGCCCCCCAGGGATGTGTGCTCTCCCCACTACTCCTCTCCCTCTACACCAATGACTGCATCGCAAATCACTGTCATCGGCCTCATCCGAGATGATGATGAGTCTGCATACAGAAGGGAGGTTGAACAGCTGGCTGTCTGGTGCAGTCAAAACAACCTTGAGCTGAACATGCTCAAAATGGTGGAGATGACTGTGGACTTTAGGAGGGACACCACAACACTGACCCCCCTCACCATTCTAAACAGCACTGTGGCAGCAGTGGAGTCATTCAGGTTCCTGGGCACTACCATCTCACAGGACCTGAAGTGGGAGACCCACATTGACTCCACTGTGAAAAAGGCCCAGCAGAGGTTGTACTTCCTTCGCCAGCTGAGGAAATTCAACCTGCCACAGGCGCTGCTGATACAGTTCTACTCAGCAGTCATTGAGTCTGTCCTCTGCACTTCAATAACTGTCTGGTTTGGTTCAGCTATGAAATCAGACATCAGAAGACTACAAAAGGACAGTTCGGACTGCTGAGAGGATTATTGGTTGCCCCCTGCCCGCCCTTCAAGAACTATACACTTCCAGAGTGAGGAAAAAGGCTGGAAAAATCACTCTGGACCCCACTCACCATGCCCACTACCTTTTTGAACTGATGCCTTCTGGCCGACGCTTCAGAGCTCTGAGCACCAGAACCATCAGGCACAGGAACAGTTTTTTCCCTCAGGCTATCCATCTCGTCAACAGGTAAATTGCTCCATTGAGCAATAACTATGTGCAAAACACAGTTTAGTCTTTCTTATATTTATCCAACACATCCAACCTCTTCTGCCATTTCATTCCTCTGAAAAAAAAAAAATAATAATTTGCACTGTACATAACAGATTTGTATTTACACTGTACATAACAGATTGTACTAGATTTGCACTACCCATGTGTATTTGTGTATGTATGTATGTATGTGTGTGTCTGTACGTATGTGTAGAATAATTATTATTTGTTTTTTATTATTATTATCTATGTCTTGCTGCTGTTTTTGTATTGTTTTTGTATTGTTTTTGTATTGTTTTTGTATTGTTGTACACTGGAAGCTCCTGTCACCAAGACAAATTCCTTGTATGTGTAAGCATACTTGGCAATAAAGCTCATTCTGATTCTGATTCTAAATCCCCACATCTATGGAACTGCATTCATAATGGGGTTCAGCTGGACTAGACACACCCAGGCCTAATAACTGCCAGCCCTGTTAAATCAAATCAACACCTAAATAGAAATTTTTCAGCTGCATGAAGTTGGCTAAAATGTCTCACCCAGTAGCACACTATGCCAAGGTCAAAAGAAATTCCAGAAATGATGAGGAAAAAGGTGATTGAAATACATCAATCTGGGAAGTGTAACAAAGCTATTTCAAAGGTTCTTGGACTCCAAAGGACCACAGTGAGAGCCATTATCTCCAAATGGAGAAAACTTGGCTCAACAGTGAACCTTCCCAGAAGTGGCCGACCTTCAAAAATTCCTCCATGATCACATCGACGACTCATCCAGGAAGTCACAAAAAAGCCAAGGACAGCATGCAAGGAACAGCAGGCCTCTCTCGCATCAATACATTTCACTGTTCATGACTCCACTATCAGAAAGACACTGGGCAAAAATGCCATCCATGGGAGAGTGGCGAGGCGAAAACCACTGCTAACCCAGAAGAACATTAAGTCTCGTCTGAATTTTGCCAAAACACACCATGATGATCCTCAAACCTTTTGGGAGAATGTTCTGTGGACTGATGAGTCGAAAGTGGAACTGTTTGGAAGACAGACGTCCTGTTACATCTAGCGTAAATCAAACACAAAATTCCACAAAAAGAACATCATACATACGGTCAAGCATGTTGGTGGTACTGTGATGTGGGAATGCTTTGCTGCTTCAGGGCCAGGGCAACTTGCAATAATTGAGGGCAACATGAATTCTGCTCTCTACCAGAAAATCCTAAAGGAGAACGTCCGGTCATCAGTCTGTGAGTTGAAGCTCAAGCACAACTGGATTATGCAGCAAGACAATGCTCCAAAGCATAGGAGTAAGTCCACCTCTGAATGGCTCAAAAGAAGCTAAATTAAAGTTTTGTAGTGGCCTAGTCAAAGTCCTGACTTGAACCCGATTCAGATGCTGTGGCAGGACCTTAAACGGGCAGTTCAAAACCCCCAATGTGGCTGAACTAAAGCAATTATTCAAAGAAGAGTGTGCCAAAATTCCACCGATGCGTTGTGAAAGACTGATCTCCAGTTATTGGAAGCATTTGGTTGCAGTTATTGCTGCTAAAGGTGGCACAACCAGCTTTTAAGTTTAAGGGGGCAGTTTTTCACATGGATTATATAGGCGTTGGATAAATTTTTTGCTTCAATAAAAAATATATATATATTTGAAAACTATATTTTGTGTTTACTCAGGTTGCCTTTGTTTTATGTTATATCTCGTTTGAAGATCTAAAAAATTTAGTATGAAAATACACAAAAATAGAAGTCCACATTTGTTCGAGTCCAAGTTAAGACTTCGAGTCCTGTCTCGAGTACTACAACACTGTAAATTGGTTCTTACCTTTGTTATAAAGTTTATTAATCTGGAGTATAATAATTTAAATAATTTCAGCTGGTTCTTGATTTGGTCGAAAATGTATTGATGAACCATGATTTCAGCATAAAAAGGTTTGCACACGGGTTTCACGCACAAATATCTGCATCGTACTATTAGTGAATGAAGCCCTTTCAGCTGTCTTGGTTGTGCCTGTGGTGGTTGCCTTGACGCCACTAGAGTGTTGTGGGTGGTTACTAGGGTGTTCTGGTTGGTTGCTTACTGGCTCAAGTCAAAAGAGCCCACCCCCAAGTGTCTGTGATATTCGGGTCCCTAGATATGGCTTTGGTCCCTGCTTCAATGTAAGTCTTTTTTTTTATTTTATTTTTTTTGTAACTTATTTTATCATTTGGCAGGCAACATTCATAACGCTGATCGTTTATTATTGGATGGTGATATAAATGCTTTTTTTCTGCTGTTACATTTGCCAAATATGAGAGTGAATCTAAGCAGTTAAACATTCATCAAAAAACTATGTCGTCAGCTGATCATCCATTGATTCTCACATTCCCTACTGGTGGTAAAGATTAATTTGTTACAACTCAGCTTTTAAATTCACCACAAAGAAAGTAGAATCCCAAACGCCTGATTCATAAATATTGTTTTATGAGGTATATTGAGAGCCACGTCTACTAGCATGCTCAGTATCTCTGTGGTGATAAAACTTCCACTGAATACATCTCACCAGGTGCCCCTGAACACACACACACACACACACACACACACACACACACAAAACGCTAATATCCTTATCACACACACAAGAGTGTGTCCAGCCACTATCTGAAGCAGTGCAAATGGCTTCAGCATTTCTACAATACATGTTAATGTGCACCTCTGTGTCTCTCCTGTGCATTTTTCTCCTGTGAGCTATTCTTCTGAATGCCTGACACAACCCCCATTTACATATACTGCAACTGTACAATTCTCAAACAGATCCAGACGAAGGTATTCGCGGATTCCAAGAGGTCGCAGATAAAGCGATGTTATGGCTGACATGTTCTCCCAAGTGAGAGCAAATGCTTTTATTTGCAGAAAAACAGCTCATCTGGGCATTCAAGGATGAGATAAGGCTATGGACCTGACAACAATGTTTAGAAATATAATGCATAAAACAGTAGACTTGAATCTAATGTGCCTCACATTTTTACCAATTGGTGAAATGGAAAAGACAGAGATATAATATAATACATTTAAAATGCAATTGGAAGATTTTTTTATCGTGCCTTGTTATGTTTAGCGCACTTGAGCTACAGAAACACAAAGTAAATGTTTTTTTTTTGTTTGTTTTTTCTGGGTTCATCCCTCAGGGAGAGGGAGAAAGAAAGTTGAGGTGTAGAGAGAAATACTGTCATGATTGTAAAAAGAGATTCCAAATAAAAGCGAGACAATCAGGCATGGTAGCAGGAGAGACAAGTTGCACAAATCTAGGAGGAGAGGGGTTAAAATTGCAAGAAAATAATGATGGAAAGAGAAGAAACTCAATTAGACGATTCATCCCTTCAGACTACAGGGCATGGACACAGAGATAAGGGGGAAAGGGTTTAGGAAAGGCGAGAGGTCTCTGTGCTGGGAATTACTGTGAGATTCTGATTTCACAGACTTGCATAATTATCAAAGAAAAAAGATACATTTAAAAGGAAATTCAAACTTTTAGTGCAAGAAGAGACAAGCTGTCTTATGGATGAATTCAACTCATGTCATCTTAAATGTATCTTAAATTTTGTTTCAGAAAAAGATAGAATTAATTGCAGTGAATTCACCACTTAAGATTTCCTCCAAATATAGTTGGGTTTCTATTATGATTATGATTATTATTATTATTATTATACAATAATTATGAAAATATTAAATAATGTTTCAAATAGTACATATTAAATATAAATATACAGGTGCATCTCAATAAATTAGAATGTCGTGGAAAAGTTCATTTATTTCAGTAATTCAACTCAAATTGTGAAACTCGTGTATTATATTAAACAAATTAAGTTAACAAGTTAACTAAAGTCTGGGAGCAGGCCACGCCTCAACCAATCAGCTACTTCCCGACAACGCACTTATACTAAACCAACCTCCTCAGCTCTGTTTGTCTCAGTTTCTTGACCCCACCTAACCCTACCCTCCTAACTCATCCCTTCATCCCTCTTTTTTTAAATAAATCCCCAAAAGTTCACCCAAAAAGGAAAATTCTCTCATTTACTTACCCTCATGCCACCCCAGATGTTTATGACTTTCTACTGCAGAACACTAACAAAGATATTTAGAAGAATATTTCAGCTCTGTAGGTCCACACAATGATGTGAATTCATTCAAAGTTTTAAAGCCCCAAAAAGCACTTAAAGGCATCATAACAGTAATCCATAAGACTCCAGTGGTAAATGGGAAAGTGGGAAAGTAAAGTGAAAAAAAAAAAAAAAAAGAAAAAACAAATCTGGCTCAATCAAGTGATAAAATGGAGTATCCCATTCAATATGACAGTTCTAACTCTGCAGGAGGCACAGGAGACAGCAGGTTTGATCTCAAAAGCCATCTTAACTGATGAGGTGAAATCAGGCTAATTGAATTCAGGCATAAATTAGCAGGTTGTTTGTGTGAGACTGGAGTGTGTTTAAAGTGAAATGAGATGCTGAACCTTAACATCTCAAATTTTTTGAATGTATGGAGGAATGAGCTCTGGTCTGTGGGGCAGAACTGGGTATTTGGCCACTCCGCAGCTGTTCGGAGTCGAACACTAGCTCACTTCTTACAGAATACTGCATGGGATTCTTTAAAAATAGTATGTGAAATGGAACACACTATGCAGTGATAAATGTTTGAAGCAGTGGTGTGCTACATTGTTATCACATGGCACAATTATCACAATTATTTTGCATTTTGAATACAATTTGGTGTACAAATTGTCTTAACTGATCAAATAATAAGTCAGTAAGAGATGTTAAAAATAGTGGCTTTAGA
This sequence comes from Myxocyprinus asiaticus, assembly GCF_019703515.2. Taxonomy (NCBI): domain Eukaryota; kingdom Metazoa; phylum Chordata; class Actinopteri; order Cypriniformes; family Catostomidae; genus Myxocyprinus; species Myxocyprinus asiaticus. Next base: position 8,479,439 of record NC_059368.1, on the reverse strand, counting down.
TATTCAGATATTATTCCCATCATACAGGAATAGAAGGTCAAATTGAGCACATTGCATTGAATTTATGGCAGGGCTGTTTCTAGCTATAAGCGGTATTAGCAGCCACTTAGGGTCCCCATGCCACCAGATGCCCCCGCAAAGCAAGGCTGTTTATTTTATTATTATTTTTTTTTAATATACTAAAATATGTTAGTAAGCCTCAGGAAGCTGTTATGGTTCAATTAGACCATGCCCAGTTACAGCTCAAAATAACCGAGGGTACATCTGAAAATAGTGGGGGTGCTCTGTATAAAGTGGAGAGGTATCATAATTACACATTTTTTAAAAGATTAAATCATGTTTAAATGCTACTAAAACATCATAAATAATTATTTTATTATTTTTAAATGTACAAAACATTTATTGCTTTTTACATGATCTGTCGCTGAAAATTACAGCAAAATGCTGCGCCTACAGATTAGGTCATACTGATTTGCAAAATCATACACATTTATACTTTTTGATGCAACATTTTGCGTGTTCACAAAATGCATGGGATTTTTGTGTGTTTGCTGGGATTCAAGGAAATCTGCTTGCCAATTTACAGCATTAGTACAGTACAGGGTGTGCAATTATTTTGGTACAGGGGCCACATCAGCCGTTAAATAGAATATAGAAGGGAGAAGATAAAAATGTCTGCATAGTTGTATCTTTTAAGCCCAGAAGTAGTGCACTCATGCACTCAATGAATGATGCACAATTTTCTGAAGTGCATACTGATGGGACCATTCTGCGATTGCTTGAAGTTTTGCTGCTAATTTTCATGTGTTAGTAAAACTGAATAAAGGCTGAGTATAATTATGGATTGTTTATTTTACCATACTTCAATGCAGTGCTAATTTAGTATTCAATTTAACACTCTGCATCAGGAGTCTGGTTTAATAGTAAAATAAAATATTTAGATTTTAGATTTTAAAAGCTTATTTTAATGCGGCAATAGTTGTTGAGCCGGGGTGGGGTTGGGGGTGGTTGTGCTGTAGTAAAAACACCTCCTCTTAAATCTCTGCACTCTTAAAGGCACCTCTGCTTAAAAGGGCACCTTTACATTTGTGAAGGGTACCTTTAGATTTGTGAACTAAAGGGGCAGGTGCTTGCGCCCCTGTAGCCCCCGTTCTGTGCACATCAGTGAAACATTTTAACAAGCGTACAGCATCAAGATTGGTTCGCGGTGGTAGACCTGAAAGACGTGTACTTCCACGTCTCGGTCTTACCTCGACACAGACCCTTCCTGCAGTTTGCTTTCGAGGGCTGGGCGTACCAGTACAAGGTCCTCCCCTTCGGCCTGTCCTTGTCCCCTCGCGTCTTCACAAAGGTCGCAGAGGCAGCCCTTGCCCCACTAAGGGAAGTGGGCGTCCGCATCCTCAATTATCTCAACGACTGGCTAATCCTAGCTCACTCTTATGATGTGTTGTGTGCGCACAGGAACCTGGTGCTCACGCACCTCAGCCGACTGGGGCTTCGGGTCAACTGGGAAAAGAGCAAGCTCTCCCCAGTTCAGAGCATCTCTTTTCTCAGCTTGGAGTTGGACTCAGTCTCGATGACAGCTCACCTCACGAACGAGCCTGCACAGTCGGTGCTGAACTGTCTGAAGGCGTTCAGACAGAAGACAGCGGTTCCACTGAAACTTTTTCAGAGGTTCCTGGGGCATATGGCATCCTCAGCGATGGCCACACTGCTCGGGTTGATGCATATGAGACCGCTTCAGCACTGGCCGACCTTGCATTTCTATGGGCAGGGGTTCCCCTAGAGCAGGTCTCCAGGCGTGTCGTGGTTACGACGGACACCTCCAAGACAGGCTGGGGCGCCGTATGCAATGGGCACACAGCTGCCGGCTCCTGGACTGGCCCGCGGCTGCGTTGGCACATCAACTGCCTCGAGTTGTTGGCAGTACTGCTCGCCCTGCGGAGGTTCCGGCCATTGATCCAGGGCAAAGCATGTGTTGGTCAGGATGGACAACACGGCGACGGTAGCATACATCAACCGTCAAGGCGGTCTACGTTCCCGTTGCATGTCACAACTCGCCCGCCGTCTCCTCTTCTGGAGTCAGCAGCGCCTCAAGTCGCTGCGAGCCACTCACATCCCGGGCGACCTAAACACCGCAGTGGACGCTGATTTGGAGTCGATTCGGTTGAGCACAGGTAGGCCTGTTTGCTTCCCGGGAATCCTCCCTCTGCCCACTTTGGTACACCCTGACCGAGGCACCCCTCGGTATAGACACGCTGGCACACAGCTGGCCCCCGGGATTACACAGATATGCGTTTCCCCAGTGAGCCTACTTGCACAGACCCTGTGCAAAGTCAGGGATGATGAGGAGCAGGTCATCCTAGTAGCACCCTACTGGCCCACCCAGATGTGGTTCTCGGACCTAACGCTCCTCGTGACAGCCCCCCCCAGCGAATTCCCCTGAGGAAGGACCTTCTTTCTTAGGGACGGGGCACCATCTGGCACCCGCAACCAGACCTCTGGAATCTCCACGTCTGGCCCTTGGACGGGACGTGGAAGACCTAAGTGGCCTACCACCCATGGTGGTAGACATGATCACTCAGGCTAGGGCTCCCTCTACGAGGTGCCTGTATGCCTTGAAGTAGCGTCTGCTCGCTAAGTGGTGTTCTTCCCGACGCGAAGACCCCCAGAGATGCGCAGTCGGATCAGTGCTTTCCTTCCTGCAGGAGAGGCTCCTCCACCTTGAAGGTGTACGTGGCCGCCATTTTGGCACATCACGATGCAGTGGATGTTAAGTATTTGGGGAAGCACGACTTGATCATCAGGTTCCTGAGAGGCACTAGGAGGATGAATCCCTCCAGACCGTGCCTCATCCCCTCGTGGGACCTCTCTGTAGTCCTTTGGGGTCTACAGGGAACTCCCTTAGAGCCCCTGGAGTCAGTTGAGCTTAAGCCACTCTCATTGTAGAATGCCCTCCTGACAGCGCTCACTTCCATCAAGAGGGTAGGGGACCTGCAGGCATTCTCTGTCAGCGAATCGTGCCTGGAGTTCGGTCCGGGTTACTCTCACATGATCCTGAGACCCCGACTGGGCTATGTGCCCAAGGTTCCCACGACCCCTTTTAGGGATCAGGTTGTGAACCTGCAAGCACTGCCCCAGGAGGAGGCAGACCCAGCCTTGGCGTTGCTGTGTCCGGTGCATGCTTTACGCATCTATTTGGATTGCACACAGAGCTTTAGAAGCTCTGAGCAGCTCTTTGTCTGCTTTGGTGGACAGCGGAAAGGAAACGCTGTCTCCAAACAGAGGATCGCCCACTGGGTCATTGATGCCATCGTGATGGCATATCACGCTCAGGATGTGCCGCCCCCCGTGGGGTTACGAGCCCACTCTATTAGGAGTGAAGTGGCCTCCTGGGCCGTGACCAGTGGCGCCTCTTTGGCAGACATCTGCAGAGCAGCGGGCTGGGCAACACCCAACACCTTTGTGAGGTTCTACAATCTCCGGGTTGAGCCAGTTTCATCACGTGTATTGTCAGGTATGAGCAGGTAAGTTCCGGGACAGCTGGCCAGGTGTACCGCTTGCGCATAGCGCCTTTCCCCTCTCTTGAGGTGAAGACGTGCGCTTTTGACTCCCAGTCATGTTCACAAGCTGTGATCCCTGGATGACTTTCCTCCTTAGCCCTGTGGCAGACCAGTTTGCGGAGAAACTCACTGCCAGCGCAGTACGTGTGCTAATTAGGCCCTGTACTGGGGTAAGTGCTCCACATGTGCTGGTTCCCTGTAGGTGACCCCATGTGATATCTTCTGCTAAATCGTTTCCCTGTCGGTAAACTGCATCTTCCTTGAGCAGAGGCACCTCTGCCCCCAGTCACCATGTTTGTAGAAACTCCTCCCCCCTCGGGTAGGACCTACCATGCGACTTCACATGACATACTACCGACAAGACTCGGTAAGACCATGTGACGTATTTCCACTCAAAATACCCCCCCCCCCACTCTGGGCGGTGTGTGGTCTCCGTGGTGTCTTCCCCTTGGGAGTGAACATTCCCCCCCAACGTAAACATTTATGGCCCCCAGTCAGTTATCAAATTCCACTCTTTTTGGGGAGAAAAAAAAGAGGAAAAGAGGCCACGGCTGGGCTAGCCTGTCCCTATTTGTTGGACAGTCGACTTGTTCCCAAAGCACTGTTCGACGCTCATAAGAGCATTGGGGGAGGTTTCGTGATGGCCTGGAGCGCTGGCTACGAGGCACACAGCGGTCTGCCCGTCTCGCATCGCCAGTCCACGTAACACAGTTCAGCTAGTTGTGATGTTTTATATAGGGACCCCTAGTGTCACTACATCGACACAACGTTGAGTGAGTGACAGATAGGGAACATCCTGGATACTTTCGTAACCTCCGTTCCCTGATGGAGGGAACGAGACGTTGTGTCCCTCTTGCTACAACACTGAACTACCCGCTGAAATGGCCGGGACCTTGTCTCGGCTCCTCACTACAAAACATGAATGATTGGTTGCATACCAGCTCCTTTTATACCCGTATGTCCGGGGGAATGGCATGCAAATTCCACTCGTCAATTCCCATTGGCCTTTTTTCAAAAAGCAGAGGTGTTTGGGGCTCCCAAGAGTGACCCCCTAGTGTCACTACATCAACACAATGTCTCGTTCCCTCCATCAGGGAACGGAGGTTACGAAAGTAAAATAACACAGAGCAAACTTTTTCCACTCTCACGTGTCCCCTCCATTTGTGAATGATGCGAAGATTTATTGGGATTTTACTAAAGTTCATCACTGAATAGGTTTTCTTACAGACTTGGCACTAAACAGCACACACAGCCTCATGAATGGACGCAGATGGGCTGCATCACACTTTTCTTTGAGCAGAATATTGCACTATTGAGCGCTACGTTTTTTTTTTTTTTTCGAAGAGGAGAAAGTGCACGCACTCGCATGCATGGTTGCAAGATTGCATAAATTAAGGATGACATAAGGTGAAATATTTCCAATTTGTGCAAGTATAAATCTCTGATTGGTGTGTTGCATCTATTATCTGGCAACCCTGAGCATATAAAAAACTTTTGGATACGTGATAGGTCCCTCCCAAAGCCAGATAAATTAAAGATCTAATAAAAACGTTCATGAAAAATCAACCTGCGGGGAGTAGTTTGCCCTGGTCTGCAAATGAGGGTGCTCTAAGGTTCGGCACCCCTGTAAAACCGGGCCTGAATTAGACCCATGGTTTTCAAACAGGGAGGCGCACCTCCCCAGGGGGGCGTAAGAACATGTCATGGGAGGCGTGGAGATTGATGATAATTTCACCAAGAAAAATCAAAGGATACATAAATACAATAAAAATTTATTGTAAAGATAAATGAAAATTATTGGCACAATGGGCCATAGTCCAGCTTAATAGACCATAGCTCTATGGCGTTATAATGCTGTTAATGTCGAGAGCACAAAAGGCTTATCATGCATGAACGCATCCTTTTACCGGTTTCGCCAGTGTGAATCTCTCCGCTGGCACACGGATGTCCTTGACTCTCGCTCAAAACTGGATGCGTGTTCTCAAATAAATTATGCTGCTCTATGAAAACTCCCTGCTCTCGCTCAGGGACATCTGCACAAGTTTATCTAGGACGCAGAAAATCCGAAAATATGCGGGACAAAATCATGCGCGTCCATTATTACGAGTTCAACATGATATCGGGTCGATGTGTTTTTGACAAGTGCAGTTTCACAGGTCTTGTAAATTTTCTCAGAGGGGGAGCTTACTGTCCAAGACTTTGATAACCCCTGAATTAGACTATATTAGTTATAGGGGGCACCCTTGTGGCCTGAGAGGGAAGGGAGAAATTCTGTTGGAAGTAGTCCAAGTAGGATTTCACTTAGGGCCCCCATATGCTCAGAAACAGCCCTGATTTGTGGTACACTCTTAAAAATAAAGGTTCCAAAAAGGTTGTTTCATGGTGATGCCATAGAAGAACCATTTTTGGGTCCCAAAAAAACTTGCAGTGAAAGGCTCTTAAAGGAACAATTTTGAACAACCTATTTCTAGTCTAAAGGAACTTTTTCCACTTATGTGTAATGGGAAGGTTCCATGGATATTAAAGGTTCTTCATGGAACCATACATGCTGATAAAGAACCTTTATTTACATTTATGAATTTGGCAGATGCTTTTATCCAAAGCAACTTACAGTGCCCTGACTACAGGGACAATCCCCCTGGAGCAACCTGGAGTTAAGTGCCTTGCTCAAGGACACAATGGTGGTAGCTGTGGGAATTGAACCAACAACCTTCCATTTACCAGTTCAGTGTTTTAGTCCACTACACCACCACCACTCCAACATATACACACCTTTATTTGTGTGTATATCCAGTATTCTTCACAACATACATTATTGTATACCGCCTTTGTGGTAGGTCTTCCGGGTATTCCACTACACTTAACGTAAATTAAAATGTGCATCTACTGGTAAGAGTAGAATGGTAGTATGTTATTCTGAACATACCCAGTGTGAGAAATCTTGTATGCTGTATGCACCGTCATGCCCTCTTGACATGGGATTAGAAAGACCCATATAGCAACACCAGAACAGATGGTAGGAACCGCTGGCATCCAGCCCTGACCATCTCATGCTTGGAGCTGTTGGTGTACAGGCATGCTGGTCATGTTTTTGCACCAGATGTGCACTAAAGGTCTAATCAGCATTTTCTTTCATATCCATCTTGTTCTTTTCCCATTCAGCCCTCTCTTCCCATGGTTCTGTCCCCGAGATTCAGATCCCCCATGATTGCTCTCCACAAGGTCTTGTGAGGAGAACTGGATGCCTCGCCAGCTCGAACATAAAGTACTAGCTATCATCAAGTACGTCAGCTACACTCTAAAACACACTCACTTGGTTATATTGTATGTGTATCAGGTTTGGGGATATAAGATTTTTGCTGTAGTTCTACATTTATATTGCACCAAATAATAGGAACAGAAAAAAATAGGTTGTGTTTCTTTTTACGTGATCTCTAGAGCATCTGATATAACAAAGGATACAAAAAGGAAACATTATCTCGTCAGACACAATGAAAAACAAACAATGTGCCTTCTGCAATGCATTTCAAATCAGATCATGATTTTGCCCCACCACACAATGACAGAGATTTATATTGTTATAGAGAAATAGTTGAGGCTATGTACTGTATACAGTATATTACTCTATTGTTCTCCAACCCTTCCAAAACCAGTGAGTCTCCTCAACCTGTAAACCCCTCTTCTGTGTGTATTTACATTCCATCAAAATTTTCTATTTTTTTAGCAGTTGAGCATTGTAACTAATCACAGACATGTCCTTTGCACAAATTTGAGTAACAGTTTTTGTTTTTCATGCTGCTAAAGGGCCGATGTGAAGTCTTGATTTACTTATATATAAAACAACAACATAATGGGTTTGGAAAAACATTAGGGTGTGTGAATGATAACTGGGTTTTCATTTGTGGGTGAACTATCCCTTTAAAGGATTTGGCATGTAGACGCCCTTCATATACAGTATTTTAAAATACATTTAAATATTTATCAAAATTAATCGCAATTACAATATCAAGGGAAATTATCCACAATTATGCTTTTTTCATAATCGTGCAGCCCTAACCTTATGGTTTCATAAAAGTAGTCAATGTGTCATATTCCTATGAGAAAGAACCCAAGACAAAACAATTGGAGCACCGCATTTTTAAGATACCATATCAAGTAATACAAATAAAAATGCAAAAATGTGTCTGGTGACAATTCTTTTAGCGCAAGAACTTATTCTGCTTAAACAGCCCCTTTATTTGTTTAACCTTTATTTTTTACATTTTATTTTTACTCAATCCAGTTGAAATAAAATTCCTTGACTTTGTTCACATATGGTGTCTGAAAAAAATAAAAAATAAAATTTTGGACTTATTTACATTTTATTGGTTTTATTTCACTTTGTTACACCTGTTGTGCTCCCGGTCAATATACCATCATGTCATCGAACATAAACACACACACACTTTGATTCTTTGACATCTCTGGCAACTTATGAACCTTTCTTGACTCCATAGGAACAAAAGACCACTGGAAAAAATATTATGACAATGTGTTTTGGGAACTTTCACATTTACTCATTCATTCACTCACTCACTCACTCACACACACTCACGCACGCACACACGCACGTGGTGCGGCTATCCTTATGTGGACTCTCCATAGACATAATGATTTTTATACTGTTTGAATTATAGATTCTATCCCCTAACCCTAACAAAAAAACATTCTGCATTTTTACATTTAAAAAAAAAACAACAAAAAAAAAAAAAACATTGTTTAGTATGTTTTTTGAGCCGTTTGAATTATGGGGACACTAGAAATGTCCTCATAAACCACATTTATAGCATAATACCCTTGTAATTACCAGTTTGTAACCTAAAAACATTTCCTCGTAAACCACCCAAACCCACCCACACACACACACACACACACACACACACACACACACACACACACACACACACACACACACACACACACACACACACACACACACCCCCTTGATATCCCTAGCAACATCTGAACTAACCTTGACCTCACAGGAACAAAGTAAAAATATTATAGCAATGTGTTTTGGGAATTTTTACATTCTCACAAAGAGTAAGAACAATGTTTACTAAAATAATAATTGTGTTATAAATAGCAAAGACAATTCTGTGAATGTTTTTTTTATACAGTCAAAATAATAAATAAATCATGCTTTTTTAGTTCCAAGGTTCCAAAATGAAGTACAAAACCTGTTCTAATTACTAGAAATCAAGTTAACCTAAAGGTCTAATGCAATATCAAGTGAAAATATATTTCATAATTAGAGATTTATATCTATTTTACTGGGAACACCACAAGTGTGCCTTTCTGCCATTTAAAAAAAAAAAAAAAAAAAAAAAAAAAAAAAAAGATAAAAAGTTGAAAAAAAAAATTATTCTGGTTAAACATTAAAACAAAGTAGTGTGATTAACAAGACAGAAAATTGTAAGGTATTTAATATAGTAAAAATATCCATAAAAAAACACTTTTTAAACGCAAAGATTTAGTTGCAGTAGCTCAGGTAATTTAGGCCTATTGTCAATAAATTCCAAAAAGAGGAACAAAACCTTTTCTAGTGACTAGAAATCAAGTTGAAGAAAAGATATAATGCAATATTTAGTGATAATATATGGATTATGTGAGATTCAAAAACCATTTAAATGGGTCTATCATTTTGACCCAGACACCAGTGGTAGTCAATGATAACCGAGTGGTAGCCAACGAAGAGCACAGCACAAGGATTAAAGTCATACTGGATATTAGTTCTTTATAATTATTTGTTGACTGTAATTTCCAATAAATATTATTTCCATATTTACTTATTTCCACTAAGTGGTTATTCCAAATGGTTTATTTAATTTATTATTTTTACAAATTGTTTATTTAAGTAATTATTTTCATGAAATTACAGTACCCCAGACAATTTGTCATGATTATTTATTTTGTAGACCGCTTTTGATAGAAATTAGAATGAATACCTATTAGGATTAGCCCTTGCAATGTCAGTCTGTCTAAAAAGAGGCATCAGAAATTCCAAGGCAGTTGGCAAAAGGCCTGAGCTGAACTGACTGAGATCCACACATGAGCACAGTTGAGGCTGGCAGTGCAATCCTTCAATCTCCAAGTGGCAGATGATGCATTAATTAAAGTTGGGTCATGTGAGCTGATTCTAATCATGCATGCATATCAATGTGTCTGTGTTGTCAATGATCCCCTTGATGGTTTGTTCAACTAATTGGTATTGAATGTGGCATCCACAACTCTTGCTGAATGGGTGGAATTATTGTCACAGATCAATGTTATTGGATGGTGGAAGGTAACCAAATTGTTGGCTGAGAACTACGGGCTGATAGCACAAACAATACAGGTGTGAATTTAGGTAAGGGGGCACCCTGTGATTGCCTTCTGGGAAATCAAGCTATGAATGGTTTATTTATAGCAAAGCCCAGACACATTTCCAGACATGTTTAAAAAAACAAAACAAAAACAGCATGAAATTCAAAAAATGAAATACGGTAGGGGCTAATGTTTAATTAAATTACAAACAAGGCATTAGCCTACCCATTTCAGCATACAATCACCTTAATGCATTCTTTTCTCATTCACAGCATTATATTCATTTAACTACTTCCTTAAGTCACTCAAAGCATTTTATGCAGTTAACACATGCTTAAATAACTCAAAGCTTATTATTACTTATTTTTAACCAGACTTTAAGGAAATGTATTGCATTTTAAAACAATAACACTCCTATTTTCACATATAACACGTATTACACTTATTCACTAAACTGGAAAGCACTCTGGGCTATAAATCATGGGAAAAATTAGATATGATTAATTCTAAATTGACATACCCAGTCCTCGCATGTGTGCAAAACGTGGTCAAACTCCACACATGCAATCCATATGCATCCTTCAAAAATAATCCATAAACTCACAGTTTTAACATACGACTCTTCGGAACACATATTTAATGCAATTTATAAGCATTTTGTTTAAAATTTGATATATACCCAAAAGAATTCTCAAATTATGAAGAAAACCGTGAGCTCTCTTGCACAACTATGTTCTCACATCTCTATCACGAGAGAGTGCAGTAAAGCAGGTGTCGCAAAACACCGGTTCCCAAAGGTGCCACGTCCAATCCATGACCAGAGCCAAATTACATGAAATTTCTCCACTTGGCTACATGTATAAACTGAGTTTATTTGCATCTGAAAACATACTGAATTTGTAAGGGATAATGTACAGTCAGCCGGTTGTTATCGCAAAATAAACCCCAACAGGGTGATCAGGACCCTGACACGAAGCGGAGGACTGTACATTACTCGGTTTATTACATGGCTACTAACTAACTAAAATACATGAATCTTTGATTTGCATTGAAATTGTGATTATGTGAGAAGAAATAAATCGCTGAACAGCTAAACAGAGTTCTGTTGGTGTTTATTCTGTGAAAATTACCATCTGACTCAACATTATCCAGCCTATTACAAGCTTACAGCCTATTACTACTACTACTTGCCAAATAAACAATGGACAAGAAACATTGATTTGTGTTGAAACGGTCTTCGCCTGTTTACTACTCAATCACTGGTCAGTAAAATAAAAAAAATTTACTAGCCAGTGGCTAATCATGGACATTTTTAGTCACATAGCGCAAAATTTGGTCACCTATGTGAGTGATTTACTCTCATTGATCTTGTGACTTAATAATCGATATCAGGATCGTTCAAATGAAGATCGGAAAATCAATATTTTACCCAACCCTAGTTCAGACGAACACGTTCTTGCGACATAAATACATACAATAGGACGCAGATGTCTTAAGACGCACTTTTAAAAGTTGACATTCTTTTTTTAACCTGACACGGCATCTTAAAAACATGCCGCTCCTGCACGAAACACTAAAAAAAATAGCTGGACGCAGCGCAGTGGCCAAAGACATCCATGTTGTGTATGTTTACATAGTAAAAACAATGGAAAAAGAGTGCAGCTGCGCAGAAAAAAAGACAACTGCAACTTCCTTTATAATTTCTGATAGGCATGATTGGAATCACTTTACATCTCCTTTTAGAATGTGTTTTTCATGTAGTGTAGAATGTAGCCCGAACTCGCAATCCCAAATTGTCACATAGCTCAGCTCTGCAGTGCACAGCGGCTCACTTTCTCACCAGATGTACTCCACAACAGACTCTGAAACCAGTCAGCTAGAAAACTACCAGCAGGTGTCTGCCTGAACCGCTGTGTTTGTGTATGAATGTGTGTTCAAGAAAGACATAGATGGAGAGAGAGGAAGCATTCTCCATACTCCCCTCTAGACACTGTCATCAGGGTACTGAAGGGGTGAAATGGGTCTAAACAGCTTGTTGTTTACTTCTTTTGTTTTCGTAACTCTCTCATAACTGCCTGTTTTATGTAAAACCTGGGAGTAGGCATCACTGAGCACCCCTGGAGACTCCTGAGAAACCATTTAAAATTGTTAATGGAATTCATTTACAAACTGCTACTATAGACCGTGGGCATCTTTGCATGAACACTTCATTTTGCCATCTGACAGCAGGTCTTTGCCTTCTGTTAATTGATTTGCAAAGAATCTGTATGCATGAATATTCTGCGCATTACATGATGCTTGAAAAAATATATTTAATCAGAAGACAGGTCTACTTTTGAATGCTATCAATGGAAAAAGATGGGGTTTTTTTCAGCATAATTGTGTAGTTACACTAAGATGTTTGGATATAAAATACAAAAAGGGTTTCTGGCCCATTAGGAATGAGTATCGTAATCAAACTGAAGGATTCCAGTCCTGATTCAACTTAATCATTCAGTGTCCATTAACAATTAATTTAGTACTTTTTGAGGAAAAATTATTTGGAAATAAATGTAATTCTTATTGGATTTACTGAACTCAGAATCCTGTTACCAAATGATAACAGATTTTAAAAGAACAGATTCTTGCAAACACAGACTTTTTAATCAAGACATTTTAATTCATACAATTTTTTTTTTTTTTTTTAATAAAATACCACTAATTACTACAAAACTCAAAATATAGCTTTAACTACACGTTGTCATATCAACAACCATCCAGTTATTCCTCTGAATGAAAATGTAACTGTCATGAGCCTTGAGCACACATAACACATTGACACATTGTATGACTTGCGGATAAGTTTTTGATAGTTTAGTTTTGAAGCTTTTGAGACACTTAAAAAGAGCCAGCTCACAAGAGTCATTCGTTCGGTATGTAGCGCTGTATGTTTTAAGTAGATTCAAAAGAACCGACTAATAAGAGTCATTTATGCAGGAATTGGGATACACTGGGCACACTGCAGATACCAAGAACCAGCTCATTACAGTCATTCATTCGGGAATCAGACTACACTGGCCAAGCTGTATGTTTCATGCCGTAGATTCAAATAAACTGGCTCATAAGAGTGATTTGTTCGGGAACCGGACTACATTGGTCGCGCTAAATGTTTAGGGCAGCTGATTCAATAGCGCTGTTGAAATGCCACTGAACTATAGCGCAGGCAACCCTGTCGGAGTATTTTAGCACAGTGTTGCATCCTCATCGGCCGAAGAATGCAAATTCGAGAATGGTTAATTGAACCGAAAGTCATGAAAATCATTTGGTTCATGAATTAAAAAATAAATAAAAATTAATAAAGAACAGGTTCTCGATTCCCAACCCTAGTGATCATGAACAAAGATGGCAGCATGGACATTGTGTTCATCAATGACATAGGCTATTACAGACCTACATTATGGCAAAACAGTGTTCGGGCAACCCTGAACCTTTAACATTCTGATCCTGTGCTTCTGCACTTACCCCTTCTTCATAGACCCACACCTCAAGTCTTGCACAACGCAAATAATGTACTGAATTACTAAAAGACAACCCACCATAGATTTAGACACCCCTGGCCACTTTTCTCATTCTGTCTTCTCTCCCCTCCACATTATGTTATGAAAATTACATTATTGTGCTCTTTGAAATACACCAGTTTAGCCTGTGGAATTTGACACAATGCAGAACACAGTTGTGTTGTTTTTTTTGTTTTTTGTTTTTTTATGGTTAATATATATGCAACTGATTTCCAAATTCCAAAGTGACCAAATAGAAATCCATATGAAAAAAGATCTGACTGCAAAATAATATATTAAAATAATAAAATATATTTTTTTAAATCCCCTCTCAAAGAATGTGTAAAAAACATGTTCCTATAACACTGGTCAATCAACCATAAAAAATACAAAAGCACCAAATACAATTTCCTTGTTAACCAAGACAAGAGGGATGCCAGTTTTCTCACAGCACACAGAGAGTACACTGCCTTCAGGATTTCCAGCTGTCTAAAATCCCAAACAAGACAATCAATTAAACAAGCTTGCAGAGAACCCCTGCAGCAATCATATCAAAATAAGATGCTGTGAGAGCAAATACAACATGCAGACTGACAATTATACACAAAAGGTCTCATTAATCTAGATTTTGTTTGTATTGTAGTGTTTGGAAGCAGACTGACCTCCAATGAACTAACTGCAGTGCAGAGTAGTTCAACTCAACATGTGTGTGTGTTGAATACTTATTTTGCAAAAATTTAATTTTGTCATCATTTACTCACCCTTCTGTTGCTCCCAACCCATATGACTTTATGTTACATGGAATTTAAAAGGAGAAGTAAGGAAAAATGTTAGCCTCAGTCACCATTCACTTTTGTTGCAACTTTTTTAATCAACAATGAAAGTGAATGGTGACTGAGGTTGTCATTCAGCCCAGCATCTCCTTTTGTGTACCACAGAAGACTTGGCACAATATAAGGGTGATTAAATGATGGCAGAATGTTTATTTATTTTTTATTTTTTTTGTGCATTGATTTCTCCAGCATCAATGCCGTGTATTTTTATTTCCTTTCATGTTTGTCATATATACAGATTTGTGTGAGATGCTGTGCACTGCAACTCTTGTATTATTGTTTCCAACACAAATGTGCCTCAGTGGGAGTCAGGCCAAGGTTTCACACATTGCACATTCTCACCCTCACAGCCCATATCCTCTTTATTCTAGTTTTTCCACTGGAAAAATTGGAGAGAGACAGACATAAAGACAAAAGCCATTTCATATGACGAGCTGCTGAATCGAAGCAGGAAAATTCGATAAATGTTTCATGGACATATTGTATTACAAATGAAACCCTGTGATAATAATATGAAAGAAAGAGGTCATGTCCTCAACCCATTCATTATACATAACCTTCTTCAATCAAGTCACATCACTGGGTTGATTAAAAAGTGAATATGCAGCAGTGATTTATTAGCAGCTAGGGAATATATAGTGGGACTGTAGTCTGTTCTGTGCAGCTAGATGCCCCTCTGATGGCAGACAGATGAGATAACAAAGGTCATAGGTTTGATATCCAGGGAACACACATACTAGTGTTGTCACTAAACCAAAATGTCAGTAGTCGGTACCAATCCCAGTGAAATTTCTCAGCTCTCGATGCCGATTTCGATACCATAGTAAAAATATGCTAATACGGTAAAGTGCTATTGAACACGCTCCTTTGGCCCATGGCCATACCCACCATTGAGGTCACCGAGGTCCAGACCTATTTTTTCCGAGGTTTATATAATAAAAGTCATGAAATAATTGCCTAATAATAACTCTACTTTGGTGCTGCAAAGATATTGTACAACGCCAAGATAACTGACTTTCTCATTTGATCACCGGCGTCATTGCATGTGTGTGGGTGGGTGGAGTGGATGATCTTGTCATTATTACAAAATCTTTACTCAACACATGGTTCTTTGATTATGTCAACAAACCGGACAGGCAGCTGAAACTGCCAAAGCATGATACAGGTAACTAGAGAATTTTACTAGCGGACTGCTTGTAGTTCAATGCTATGATTCATGCCCACCCAAGCAGACATCATCTGATGAATAACTCCTGTGCTCGGTCACGCTACGTTAAACAGTGGCCGTCCATCATGATACCGGCTAGTTAGTATCACTTGAGTGAATTAACTAGCTAGCTAGCCAGCTAACATTAATTCCATCCATCCAATGTCAAACTGATAAACTTTCATTGATAGTTGAAATGCTTTTCTTTCAAATCAGTTTGTGTGAAGAGTTGAAATGCATGTTAAAATGCATTTTATTTTCATTGCAAGATTATACTAGCGGAGGCTGGTAACATTTGCATACAAATATCAACTGACCCTGTGTTTACTTTCTTCACTGACACAGATGAAAATGAAAAGACTGCATCAATCAAAGCTCAGCTTTTGAAAGGGAAGAAATATGGGACAAGATGAGGAGACTGAGAGAAAAAGAAAGAGAGAAGGTGATGGAGATGAGAGAGGAAGAGCAGGTACAGCCCACTGTGCCCAGGATAGGATTAGCATTATGTCCCTGTGCTGTTCAACACAAACAAAAACTGACCTGATCACATTCAAACAATGTAGGCCTAATTAGATATACGTATGTTCTTTAGTAATTACAGTGGAACCTATAGGCTCAATTTAACAACAACACAAACACCTAGCATAATTATAGTGTCATAATATAATATTATTGTATAAATACATTACTGTATTGTATTAAACACATTTTGCTTATGTTTATGTACTGTTTGAGACACACTTCTATAATGAAATCCAAAATGATGCAAACTCAACAAAGATGAAATAAAGAAGGTGTGTATAATTTTACTAAATTATGTTAATACACTTTGGCAGGAGAGACAAGTGAGGAGTCACAGAGAAAGGGACAAGCAGTGAATACAGAGGGAGAGAGAGAACAAAGAGTAGAAGGGGACAGAGAGAGAAATGAACAGAAAGAATGTATTGTTGAAGGCAGAGAGACAAGAGGAGATGAGAAAGATGGAGTAGGCTATGGAATGCAGAAAGACACAGAAAAGGAGGCTGAGAGAAAGAGCACAGGAGACACAAAGGGAAAAGACTCCGAGACCACACAAGCAGAGCAATACTGGAGGAGACCAGGCTGGAAGAGAGGTGACAGGAGGAGAGGAGAGAGATGAGAGGTGAGAGAGCTCATGTCAGTCAAAGAGACATGAATTTGATCCAGCCAAGTTTAAAAATAAACCACTAACAGATGAAGATAAGTACTGCCTTCTCAAGAATAAGTGGTTCAAACATAACCATAATTACCCTAAAACAAAGTTTGGTGAAAAACAATTACGCTATAATATGAAGTGGGAGGAGAAATTTCCTTGGCTTAGAAATTCAGTTTCAGAAGATTCCACCTACTGTGCTATTTGTATGTCATTTAGCAAAAAAACAACAAACACAATTTTCATAAACAAAGGACTGAGTCTGGAAAAAATGCTATTGGAGAGAAACGGGAATCATTTCGAACCATAGTTGTAGTCCAGGGCACCTAAAGGCCTCTGAACATGCTGAGAATTTTCTGTCAGTTGCACAAGGGCAACAGAAAAGCATTAATTCTGTTCTAAGCAATGCATATGCCGAGAAGGTTAGTGTGAATCGCAAAGCTCTCCTTTCCATCCTAGATGTTATAATCAGTGCCGGCCCTAATGAATACATTTTAGAGAGCTATGTATTAGTTTTTACACAGAAAATACAAATGAACACATAATACATCCCAATGGGTATAATCCCAAACTAGCAAAACAGTATAACAATGTTGGGAAGAAATATGCTAGTGCATGTTATGGCTTCATAAGTAGGCATCATAAATGGGTATCACTACATATAGGAACAACTTTAATGTAAAGTGCACGTAAACCAAGTCAAGTTGGCTAAGGTGTAAAAAAAGGACCCATCAAGTACAAAATATTTGGGGGAGGGGGTTAAAATTATTTATTTTATTTATTCATTTTGCAAAAACAGCACCAAAGCATTCATTTCAGGTGATTTAAGGAGCATCATTTGAACACTGTCTTTAGTAGCCTATATACTGTAAATTGTGTGGCATTAATGAATGGACTAAAAACATTTATGTCACCTTTTCACATTACACAGCACAAGTTGAAGTTGATCAAAGTTACTTTTCTCTAAAGTTTGCTGTGGCAGTATCAGGGTACAGTGATGGTACAATATGGTAAAATCTTGGTATTTTTTATAATACAGTAGGCCTATATCCTGGTATTTATATGGAAGGCTACTCCAAAGAACATGTCCAAAAAACATGGTATTGGTTTGGTAATTTTGGTACTTTTAAGCGTTTTCATGTAATGTAAGGGTTTTGATACACTTTATTTAGAAAGTATCTTTACCTGTAGTAGACAATCATTCACAGACTGCACTCGCACATAATCTTCATCACTGGCCAAAGACTGAACGCAGCTGCAGGTTTTGTTTAAATTAAAAGTATTAATTTTATATCGCGGCATCGTTTTGCGGCCCTCTTCAACCAGTTGCGGCCTGTTCGGCATAACACGACGGCCCATATCAGCTTATCGCTGCCTATTCAGCCCCGTTTCGGCCAGTCCACCCCTGGGGATGCCACAACACATCATCGGAACACACAGGGCACATTTTGTTTGAGACAGATTGAACACATACTTATTGACTCGGTAGATCGGTGCCCCTAAAGCGATGCCGCCCTAGGCGCTCGCCTATGTCGCCTAATGGGTTGACCGGCCCTGATTATAATCAATCTGTCAAAGAGGAGCATAGCACTGCGTGGTACCTGGATAGGACAAAGTGAAGATGGCAACTTTAATCATTTCCTCACATGGAAATCTTCATTCAACACCACAAAAAAATGCCAAGTACATAGGACCAAGAATTCAAAATGAACTAATAGCATGCCGTGAAGATGAGATTCAGGAGGACATAGTTAAGGAAATAAAAAAGCCAGGTTTTTCACAGTCGAAAAGAATCAGGAACATCATCAAACTTCAACAAGGCTAGCAACCTACAACACAGTATAGAGTCATTTGACACAACTGTCACTGCTGTCACAACAAACAAAATTCTAGGCTACATCCAGCCATTGACTAAAGAGTTACAGTCACCAAATATTGACATTATGACTGCCTATAAAGAGGCCAGAGAGGTGGTTCAGGTCATTTCTACGCTAAGGAATGAGGAGGGCTTCAGTGAAATTTATGAAAAGTCAACAGAACTTGCCAACACCATTGACGTGGTTCCAGTAAAAAAGCGTGTGACGAATAGGCAGCAAAACAGAGAGAACACACCCTCATAGTTAATAGAAGAACATTAAAGACTCAATCTGTTCTACCCTTTTACTGACC
This sequence comes from Myxocyprinus asiaticus, assembly GCF_019703515.2. Taxonomy (NCBI): domain Eukaryota; kingdom Metazoa; phylum Chordata; class Actinopteri; order Cypriniformes; family Catostomidae; genus Myxocyprinus; species Myxocyprinus asiaticus. Next base: position 8,460,615 of record NC_059368.1, on the reverse strand, counting down.
AAATGACAATGGAACTAAACACCAGGTTTGTGGAAAACTCTGAGCCAGCTATGCTTGCTACATACCTAATACCTTCAGCTTTGTCCAAACTCACAAAAGAAAAGCAAGAAATGATGGTGTCATGGTACAGAGAAGACCTCCCTCAGCCAGACTCCATCAACCAAGAGATTCACAGATGGAAGATAAAGAACCAAATCAAACAGTGCTGGCATCGACAGCAGAAGAAACATTGGATCACATAGACATGCAATACTACCCCAACATCCACTGTATCCTCTCCATCTACCTCACACTACCAGTGACCACCAGTTCATATGAGAGCTCGTTCTCCGCATTGAGGCAGCTGAAGACCTGGCTATGATCGAGCATGGGAAATTACAGGCTCTCAGGACTTGCAATGATGCACGTGCATAGAAATAGAGCATTGGATCCTGAAAAAGTTCTCAGGCACTGGGATGCCTCTGGGCACAGAAAGATTGCACTGGCGTTTGATAGAAAGGTAACACCTATGCTAAATAATCCTTGAAACATTTCTTATTTAAGGCCATTCATGTTTGGAATATGTGATTGTGTATTGTCAACAATCAACATTCATATAGACTAGCATCTTCTGTATTTCCAGATTGTAGTGTGGATCATTCATTGCAACATTTAACCTGATTCTCATGTATTACTGCTTGACAGATCATTTATGTTACTGCCCACTGACATGGTTTTAAAGCTATTGTTATCCAATTTTTGCCCTCCAAAGGTCTTAAAATGCACATGGAAATCTGAAAGCTCAGTTTTTGGACCTCTGTATTTCTAAAACCATGCGTACGGCCATACTTTGGCCTATTTAATGTTGAATTTCAACGTAAATAATACATTGAATAAATGTTTCCTTCAAGAGTTTCTCAATTAGGTATGCATTGCTTAAGTGTTAAGTAGGACCCTCCTGAAACCTGTTTTCCTCAGCCAATAAGACAACTCAGCCATAGTCTACATGTGCTGCACTCTTCACAGTGGATATAACACACAGCGCGAATGATACTCAATGTCTGTGGAGTTTCCAGTGTATGAGTGGTCTGCTTCACACATTTATTTAAAGCACACAGCTTATACAGACTAAGACTGCACCAGGACATATTACGTGTGAGCATTTGAAAAGTAGTCATGTGTCAGTCAGACAGCGCGCAGGTACCGAATTAAATCGGTGCTCCGTACTACTGGAACTGCAGAAACACTGGTATCGACTTGGTACCAAAGTACCGGTACTTTTGACATCACTTACACATAATGATAAAATATACTGTATACCTTGAATGGAGTATCTATACAGGGTTCCCACGTGTCCTGGAAATCCTGGAAAACCTGGAATTTTGCATTGCAGTTTTCCTGTCATTAAAAAGTCATGGAAAATAAGAAAAACACCTAAATGCCCTGAAAATTATTATTTGTCCTGGAAAATATTTTAGTATAATAAAACTGTTTGAATATGTAGCTGACAATGTTTTAGATACATGTATAAGTAGTTAAGTGTTTTCGTTCCAACACTGCTGTAGTGTGTTCAAAAACATTTGATTTGTAAACTTTAAACAATGATGACGGTCGGTCCACAGATAAAAAAATTAATAAAAACATTCACACTCCGAGGTGGTAGCGTGATGTTGCGGCCTTTTTACACCTCGGTATGTAAATAATTTTTTAATAATTCAAGGGTCGGAGTCTGTTTCCACTGCCGTTACCACATGTAGGGCCCTAAGACTTACGCGATGCAGAAAACATGCATGGAATCACTGAATCCTGTAATAAAAATGGCATTAGCTAAATTGCATGTGGAACAAAAATTAATGTTTGCACTATTAATCAAATTCAAATATCGACATGTCCAAGTGTGATTATTAAACCACTGAAGTCTGCGATATAATAAAATGAATATTTAATCTGCATGTAAAATAAATGTGTGAAATCGGAGGCTCGTACGCTGAAAACACCTTTCATGTGCATCACGCGTGATCTGGGTGTGTGTATGTTTGTAGTAGGTCTCTGTGGTAGTGGGGGCGTGGTCGAGCACAGGCTTGTGAATGGAGAGCGATATCAGGAGATGAGAACGGTCATCACCTGTCAATGATTGTCTCTAACAGCTGTTTGTCATTGCAGTGAGAGTGGAGATGGAGTTAAAAGCGAGCCAGATGCCAATAGAGGAGAGAGAGAGAGAGAGAGAGAGAGAGAGAGAGAGAGAGAGAGAGAGAGAGAGAGAGAGAGAGAGAGAGAGAGAGAGAGAGAGAGAGAGAGAGCACACCCGCACACACACCCGCTGAGCCTGTGTGGCATAACAGTGTTGCGAAATGTTTAAAAAAAAAAAAAGAAGTGAAATTTTCTGTTAAAAAATAAAATATCTTTTAGTGTTGAAACTCGCCGACTCTCACTTCCTCCTTGCCCCAACCACAAACCCTGTTACAATCACGTTGAGCAGAGCACTCTGAAGCATGCAGCACATACAGATTATATATTTATTTTAATTAAATTATAGCTTTTTGGGGTTTAATTATCACACTGGGACATGTAGCAAACTGTGTATCCTGAGGTGAGAAACTACCGGCAAAAACCGCATAGAAATGCCAAAATAAAGGCTTGATTTAAATGGAAGCATGAAATGGGGAAAAGCTAATTTTAAGGCAATTAAATAATAATACTAAAGAAATATCTTACATCTGTGATGTTCTGTTGTATAGCACCTCATTTGACAAAAATATGTCCAGTGTTGTTTCAGATTGTGCTGTGAGGATTTTGAAGAAAAGTACTTCATTTGATAAAAATAATGCAATGTTGAAAAATGCAATTAAAATAATTCTATTCTTATTTAATTACATTAACAAATTAATTTGGTTAGACACCATTTCGATGGTTACATTTAATTAAACTGTCAAATGCTGAATAAATAAAAACAAATTCAATAACCTCTCATATGCTTTCGCTTAAATATTAAGGCATGTGGAATATAAAATATCCTGGAAAATTGTGCCTTGGAGAGAGTGGGAACCCTGCTATCCTTAACGTTACTTTTAAGCGTGTGCCAAAGTAATGTAAATTATTCCTTGAGAATTCTATGTAGAACTGACAATGCATGCCAAAGTGAATACAAATATTACACCCGAGTTAGTGCATAAAACGCTTTATAAAATGGAATGTTCCGACTCAGTTCTAATTGGATGAGCTACAGTCGACACCACTATAAAATAGTTCAAACCTGTGACACATTAGTTAATATTTATATTCATTTCTATACTTAGTTCCTTGGCAACCATAAACAGCTAACAGATAGGCGAATGAAAAAAAAAATCTTACTTGTTTATCCGGATTATTAAAATAAATTAATATAAACAGTTTAGTGAACATTAGTGTCTTTAACAAAACTAGACTATGATTTGACTGAACTTGAGAAAACAAAGACCATGACCACAACATTATCAGATAATACAAATCACAATGCTTGAGACAAAAAGGCAACATGAGGGCTTAATACACAGACTAGGGTTTAGGAAAAAAAAAAAAAAAAAAAAACACACCACACACCACTAAGGGGATAAAGATTAATAAACAAGCCAATAAGACAAGCCCAGGGACCAGAGCACGCTGCAGACTATGGGGACCAGGGCAGAGCTAGCAGAGGACCTGGAGACCAAGGCGGGCCAGGTGACCAGGGTGTGGAGCATGGCCTGGCAATACGGTCATGAGCCGTGGAGAAGGGCATGGCGAGGCTGACAAGGCAGCGTGGCATGCTGAACTCGGAGAGCGGAGTCACTAGATGCAGAGGCTCAGAGGTCAGGGCAGCTGGGGGCTCAGAGCGAACATGGCATGACGAGGCATACGTCGTTGTTTGACATGGCTTGAGGCTTCAGGCGCTGGCTCCGGGACGGATGAGGCTTCAGGCGCTGGCTCGTTGACCGTGGCGATCATGGCAGTGGACTCGGGACAGAGGCGAGGCCAGGGTGGAGGAGGACTTGGATGTGGTGGTCACTGTAGGAGTGCAGAGTTCCTCAAACACTGCCACAGTGAAGGCTGAACCACTCAGTCAGAGAGCATAGTCCATATAGTCTGAGAATCAAATGTATAGCTCCTCTAGCCATTATATTCGTTGTTGCCTGATCTAAGCCACCATGGGGGAAAAAAAAAAAAAAAAAAAAAAAAGAAATAGCGAGACCTCACCAAAGTCCACCCACTGACAAAGCCCGCAGAAGTCCATCACATACTCCTCAAGGGGACGATTTCTCTGGCAGAGACATATCAACTGAACTGCAGGGTTACTCATGTTTGGTTGAGTATTCTGTAACGCACTGGCAGAGTGGGCTGAAGACAGGAGCAGACAAAAACGATGATGTACAAGAACCCAAGTGCAGTTTATTTACAAAGTGAAACCCAAATCCGTGAAAGAAACAAAACAGAACATAAACCTTGACAAAACTACACTATGTCTTGACATGACTAAACTTGATTAGCGGAAACATAGACCATGACTACAATTTTAACAGATAATACAATCACAACTCTTGACAAAAGACAAAAGCAAACATGAGGGCTTAAATACACAGATTAGGGTTAACAAGATAACAAAACAACCAATGAACAGACAGAACTAATAAAGGGATAACAAGACTATCAAACATAAACCAACGAGAAGACAAGACTAATGAACATGATAACAAGACAATGACTATAAACCAGTGAGAACAAAACACATGAAATATGAGGGTTACGTGATAAGGAAACAGGAAATCACATGACAGACACATGACAGGATCAAGGAAGTGAAAACTAACTTCAAAATGAAAGACATATAATCCAAAACATGAACAAAACACACATAAATGTTACATCACAGCTGTGCTTTAAAATGATTTAACCATGGTTCTGCTTTGAATTATCAGAAGTGGAAATCTTAAGTTTCTGGGATAAGGTTTCTTCTTTTGTAAGTTCTAGGATCCTTAACAACATGCATTTTCTTCAATCATTCCTACACAAACACTTTCAGAATAACAATCTGTTCCATTTCAACAGTTTCTGTGGCCATCAACAACCATACAAAGGAGAGTGTTGGATAAGCTGCAAATTGAGGTCAGAAAGTGTGTCTCTAAATCATCTTTGTGATAAAAGGATATAACATAGGGACATGCTCACCAGAGATTTCACAGGTTAAAAAAGAAATCTACAAGTGAGAAAAGATTCCAATTCTTTGTGCTATTTTTTGTCTTTTCTCACCTGTGTGAAATCTATAGACAAGATATAACAAGACATTTTTTTAATGCTGAAAATCTGGAGAATTTAAAGGTGATGGATGTCATTTTTGGATGTTAAAATTCTTTCTCATACTTTAATATGCAGAGACAACTATAAGTAGGCCACTCAGTTAAACATCAGCTTGGCCAGCTGGGAGACCAGCTAAAACCAGCTAAGACCAGCAAACCACCTTAGAATGGTTTAAGATTATTATTTATTTTATTTTATTTTTCAGAAGAAATCAAAACATCTCACTGTTTATTTTAAGCATCTGAACATAGCAACTTTGACCCAACCAATGGCTTAAGTTAGGGGTGGGGCAATCTTAATAATTTAATTAATTATATTTATTTATCACACATTTTGCACATATACAGTGAAATTCTTTTTTTTCCCCACATATCCCAGCCAAGCTGGGGTCAGAGTGTAGGGTCAGCCATGATACAGCAGCCCTGGAGCAGTTAGGGTCAAGGGCCTTGCTCAAGGGCCCAACAGTGGCATCTTGGCGGTGCTGGGGCTTGAACCCCTGACCTTCTGATCAGTAACCCAGAGCCTTAACCACTGAGCCACCACTGCCCTAAAGTTGGTTGTTTGCCTAACCAATTGACGACAGGGGGAGTGTTCTGGAAATGTGTTTGGAAACAGTCATTATTATTGCAATTCCATTTGGAGATGCAAGAGGCTCAGCATTTACACACTTCCCCCTTTAAACCTTCCAAACAGGAATTTCTTTGGGATAAACCCTTCGTATTTTCATTCCACTGAGCCAGTTGGATTGGAGATTTGTCATTTGTTTAATAGAACCCCATACACCAAACCAATATTACTGAGATCCTGTAAATATAAAAATTATATTTTTACTCATGTGTACATAAACATTTATGATGCTGTATATTAAACTATTGCTTTCTCAGTCTATGACATGCGGCGCTCATGGCAAGAGAGGGACACAATGCTGCTGTAATGATAGCTATATATAAAGAATTGTTCTTCACAGCAGGTTGAGGGAAGATATGAGGATTCTCTGGTGCCAGTCAAAGTACAGTAGACTGGAGTTTACCTGTCACTAGGTTTACACTTATGTTCTTTTATTGGTGTGACAGTGTCAGGCTGATAAATGGAAATAATGCTGCACTTTCCTCCCACCAAGGCAATTATAGCAAGCAGAGAGCCACTGTGTTTGTCAGAACTGTCTAACACACACATTATTTTACATTCAGACAAAGTCATCATATAAGTTTGTCTCTTTAGATAGCACTCTTACACTTAAACAAAAATACAGTTATATTGCACTACAGCATGTGCAGACAGTCCTGGTGCACCCTCAGGATTATATAAAGACCTGCGGTTTCACCTTCTGTAAGGACTGATGAGAAAATAAGACTCTTGGTGTGATAGAAACACATCCATCCTGGGAAGTACAGCCTTCACCATCAGACCATCTAATTCTGCTGACAGGCATGACTGCACATAAACGCACACACCAGTGGGGCGGTAAGTTGGAAGCAATGTGATTTGTCTGTAAAAACAAACCAGGGCCAGTCGTGAGGCATATTGCCACTCAGAGGGCTCTGAATGATTGCAGGTGATGATAAGGTCAATCTAAGTCAGATCAATTTGAGAGTGTGAAGGTAAACACTTCCAAAGTCTCCCTGCTTCATAGAGCACAGGCATACTGTTATAGTTAACTGTTTAGGTCACTGATGATGTCTTAATGAGAAGGTCAGCTGGTTTAATTGAGCACTCACCGTTCCAGTAAATACAGTGTGAAATGAGGTGTACAGTTCAATAAGCATGTTCTTATAGTCAACACACTGTTCAGTGATGTGGACTGAGGTATTCCAATGAGAAACATGGATATATGCGGTTTTTCCAAGTTTGGGAGGTTTAACCATTATAATGGGCTTTTCTCATGCTGAGTTTGTATCAGAAACTATAACAAGTTTTATATGTGTGTGTGTGTGTGTGTGTGTGTGTATAGCCGGTGAGTTGAAAAGAAACTTAAAAATATATTTTGGGATTTTTATTCTGACGGCTGTTTATAAAAAAGTAAAAAGCACTGGTCGATGGGGCCGTATTGTATTTAAAAAGAAAAAATAAAGAAAATTCAGAAACTGGAATACGGAAAATGAAATACAGTACAACAAAATGCAGTAGAGGCTAATTTCCAAATCAAAGGAAAAACAGGGCATTACACATAGACTTCAACACATATTACATGCTTAAACATTCATAGTATTTTATGCATTTAAATACTTGCTTAAATCACTCAAAGCATTTCATGCATTTTTATCCAGGCTTTAAGGACATGTATAACAGTTTAAACAATAAAATTATCGTTACATGTTTTCACATATAATACGTATTACACTTATTCACTAAACTGGAAACCACTGGGTTATAAATCATTGTAATGGGTTCAGGATGGGCAAGGAGGAGGCAGGAACCAGCAGAAACAGTCAACATAACTTTAATGACATAACTGAATTAAAAATAACATAAAACAAACATAAACACACACACAGCGCGGCCACGTGTATCTCTCTCCCGAATTGGCGTCTCCGGCTCCCCTTTATCTCTCTCTTCCCCGCTGATTAGTTGTCTCAGCGCCGGCCGTGCACGCTCAAGGCCCGGCCACGCCCTCATCCTCGTCACAATCATTAAATGAGATATGATTAATACTGAATTTACAAAACCAATTCTCGCAAGTATGCAAAAACGTGTCAAACTCCACACGTGCAATCCATCAGCATCCTTCAAAAATAACACATAACAAACACTCAGTTTTAACATACGACTCATCTGAACACACATTTAATGCAATTTATAAGCATTTTGTGTAAAATTTGATATTTACCCAAGTAATTCTCACGATGAACAAAACTGGGAGCTCTCTTGTGCAATGCGTGCTCTCATGTCTCTAACACGAGAGAGTGCCAGAAAGTGGGTGTCACAAAACTCCGGTGTCGCAAAATTCTGGTCTTAAAGGGGCCACATCCAATTTATGACTAGAGTTAAATTACATGAAATTTCTCCATTTGGCTACAAATAAAACTGGAGACTAGGCGATTCGTAAGATAATTTATTTAACCCCCCAAAATTTATATTTGTATACAAACTCTGGAATCAACTCGCAATCTTTAAAAGTAACATGCCAGCATTTTTTGAGAAGCCAGATGACCTCGGACACTTGCCTTTAGTATATGTTCCTATTATTTCAATGTAATTTCCTTAATTTCTACAAGCTGTAAAGTTGAAAATAACAGCTATATTTTGAAGAAAAATACTGAAATGTATTAGTTGTGCCCCAATGTGTTATAAAGTAGCAATACATTTATTTCCAGAGGTATCTTTATGTTCTTGCCCTTTTAGGGTTACAGGTGAAGTGTGTAAACTAAACAGCTTTCTTGTATCCTGTGTTAAATTGCAGAAACAACAATAAATAAGCTATTTGTTGGTTGAGTTCCCTGAAAAGTGAAAAACCCTTTGCTTAATTGTTCGTCCAACCAGTGGAAGACAGGAGTAAATGATGACAGAATCCTGGCTGAGAACAGTAGTTTCTGCAATTTCTTTTGGTGACGCTAGTGGTGCAGAAATTACACATTGCCTGTAAAGTTTTTCTCAAATGTAACCGAAAATGGGAACGAAATCCCTTTTAATTGTTCCGCATTGAAAACATTATTTTTAAATGCTGGTAATCTGTTAATAACCGGATAATTTTGTTCCAAATTTTTTTTCATGAAACCAAAGTCCAAAGGGTTTATCGCAGTAAATTTTCAGAATTACACAACTACCTGTTCAGGTTATTTACATGATGACACAATAAACCCATTTGCAATGGATGTCCACATAAAGGTGTGTACTTCTATACTTCATTAACTTTTTTTTTTAAGGAATATATGAACATATTTTTTATAACCCACCTTTGCAGAATGTCTAAGCTGCTCTTTTAAGTAATAACTTGCATTTCGGTCTCGTCCTCACACAAAGCTATCATATGACTTTAGAAGACTATGCATATAGTGCACAAATCGAATGGACTTCTTTATGATACTTTTTTTTATTTTTTTATCCTTTTTGTATCTTAACAGTGTGAACCACCACCAAGTTTTATAATTCATTGCCCAAATGAACCTTCTGCCTAATATCTCCTTTTGTGTTGCACAGAAGAAAGAAGGTCATGTGGGTTTGAACTGCCATGAGTAAATGATGAAAGTCCTTTCTTTTTTGGTTGAACTATCCCTTGAAGTCTGTTGATCCTTAAATAAAATAAATGTAAAATCTACATATCATTAGATCATTATAGTTTATACATTATAGTTTTATAGATGTCAGTTTACCTGCCATGTTTTGCTCTTGCCTCGGGGATTGCCACGTAACAAGTTTCCAACAATAGATCTGTCCTTGTGTTATCCTGTTGAGGCTTGTCATCATGAATCTTGTCCCAGAGCATGACTCGCATGTTGACGCCCTCAGCCATGTGTAAGAGGTGGTGGCCTGTTCTACACTGCATATATGCAATGTGACAGTCTGATTAAAGTTTAACTTTCGTCCCTTGCTGAGATTATCACAGGGTCCCAGTGTTTGAAATTTGATGAATGTGTGCATTAACCTTTTTACCTAACAGCTTGGAAGTTAAGTCAAAGCTATAATAAGGAGCCCACCCCCTTCCTATATAAACTGCTGTGAAGCCCTAAACCAGCATTCAGAAGCACGCTCTTCCCCTGTGTAATGCAAGAAGGGAAGCTTGGTTAGATACCTCACTCTGTTTTCAGAGAACCAGGGTTACGTGAGTAACCTAATGTTCTCTTTCAAACATTTGTTCAGTATCTCACTATAGGAAAGATATGGCCAACTCCTGTACTGCATGCTTTCCGAAGCCACCGAACAGACCCGGAAATAATGAAAGATAACCTCTAATTTCTCCAAATTACCAACCTCAATAACAGCGTGAGCCATAGATGGCGCAGTTACATCCAGCCGATAAAATCTGATAAAAGTATGTGGAGAAGCCCAACTTGCTGCCGCACAAATCTCTTCAACAGATTTCCCCTTGAACAATGCCCACGAGGTAGCCATACCCCTTGTAGAATGAGCTCTTAAGCCCACAGGTGGTTAAAGACCCACAGATTTGTAAGCCAACACAATCGCTTCCACCATTGAATGGGAAAGATGCTGAGAAGAGATGGGCTTACGTCTATGCTGAGTAGCCCATGAAACGAATAGTTGATCATTTTTCCTAAACGATCTTGTCTTATTTATTTATAGGCGCAAAGCCCGAAATGGACATAGACAGTGCAATTACTTCTCCTCCTCCGACGAAAAGGGAGGGAGGTAAAAGGCATGTAACTGCAGGGCAGTGAAGTTATACGAAGACTCCCTTACCTTAGGAACAAAAGCCGGGTTAGGCAGTAGCATAACCTTACTACCGTCTGAGTTAAAGCTTACACACGCCGGGTGAACTGAAAATGCATGTACTGTAACTGGCCCACTCGCTTAGCTGAGACCAAAGTGAGGACTAAAATCATTTTCAAGGTTAAGAACTTAATATGAACACTCTCCAGAGTTTCAAAAGGGGACTGAGTCAAAGCATGTAGTACCATGGACAGCTCCCATGACAGGATTAATTGTTTTGACACTGGTCTCAAACGCCTCACTCCTTTCATAAAGCGGCAAGCTGAAATAGCGGCCATGATAGTGGAAAACACTTTACCACCATCCATAAGACTCTGTAAAAAACAGAGTATGTCACTCACGGCACACTGAAAAGGAATAACTCCCCTTCATGTGCACCAATCCACGAACACATGCCAATTAAGACCATATAGGGAGCGTGTAGACAGAGCTCTAACGCTCTGGATAGTGTTCATAACTTCCCGTGGAAGTCCAAGCGCATTCAAATTGAACATTTCATAGGCCAGACACTTGAGCGGGTCCAAATGCGTCAAAAATGTGCATTAATTAGTATTGACTTTGCTTGAGCGGGTCCAAATGCGTCAAAAATGTGCATTAATTAGTACTGACATTGCTTGAGCAGGCCCAGATTCGTTAAAAACGTGTATTAGTTCATAAGGTGAACAATCTGATCACAGAGCTAACGTACAGTAAGTTCCTAAAAAATTATACTTTCCATTTGTTGTTATTTAAACTTAAATGTGGTCTGTCCAATAACTTCAGTTGCTGCACAGCTAAATCATAAAGTTATAATAGAATAATAAAAGAATAATAAAGTGAGCCCTTAAACTGTTGCTGAACTGAATATATGAAGCAAGCTGTTTTCTTCAATTTACGGTGTATTAAAGTATACATACATACACATATAAAGCCTATGTCAGTCCTATACAGTTTATAAAAGTGATAACAGTAACCTTGGAATTTAACTGCATAATGTTAAATAACTCCAGGTGCCTGATGTATAAACGTTGCGTATGCGCAAAATGGGCACTGAAATGTGCATAAGCAATTTCCCACGAACATATCGTGATTTATAAAAAAATAAACTTGCCGTAAATACATGCGCAGAAACTCTTAACTGTGCGTTCGCACAGAACTCCAGAAACTCTTAACTGTGCGTATGCACTTTTTTACTGGTGTGTGTAAATTTAGTTTTGTTTCCAGTACTAAATATTTAACTTAAAAAAATATAAAAATATAAAAACACCCTTAAAACGATTTAAAAGGTTTTCTGAGAAGCAAAATTGCTTAGGTTAGATTTATGTCTGCAAAGATAAAAACATTTTGTGAAGGGATATTCAGATATAGGCTATTCTTTGAAAACAAGTTCATATCTTAATGAATAAAGTTTCTTCATGGTGCAGCATCTAATCTTTGGGCACATGTGACATTTACAGTCATACCGTTAAATGCAGTAATCACGTGTCTGGATGGTGAAATGCATATGGTAATTGTATGCAGATGAGGATATGTGTAGGCGATGTACACTACATATATGGTTATTTTGGGGAGGAGACGGGGTGGGGAATGAATCAAGTGCATGTGCGCACTATCTTCCGCTAGCTGGGGTTTATTAAGGCAACTATGCACAGGTTATGGCGTACGTACGGTTTTATAAATCTGTTTCTTTTTTTTTTTTGTGCATACCCAAAATCTGACTTTTGTGCTTACACACACTTTTAGGAAGAAATCTAAGCAGAGTTTTATACATGAGGCCCCTGGTATGCATATCAGGTATCACATTATGCTGAGCATATCATATATGTTCAATTTGTGTGTTGCACACTGTTTATTGTACCACACCTTCACAAAAAAGAAGATGAGACAGAAAGAGAAAGAGCAGAGGGAGGCTGCTAAAGGGAGTGTTTTTTTGCAAAGCTGGATTTAAAACATCAGTAAGCATGCAGGTTAATCATGTGATGAAAATATATAGCAAAAGATCTTGCACTGTGCACACTGTGTCTCAAGGAAAGTATTTTTCCTCAAAACCATTTGCCATGGAAGGAAGTAATGTATAACTTTGTGTTTGCAAGTAAAGTATATTAGTAAAACTAAAATTAATATTAGTTTACAGATTTAAAAAAATACGTACTGTAGTTACAGTATATACATTATTTTACATGAGTTGTGTATTTAGCATATTAATATATAGAAAATACTATTTTACTATTACAATCACAAGGCACCAGGTAGAGTGAGTGAAAGTGTTCTGAGAATCAGGAGTCGGGTATACTGGTGAGAGGATTTTGATGACTTACTTTAAAGGGACATAATAGTAAGAGTTTGATAAGGAGCCAGATAAACATGGGAGTCTTAGAATGGAACACGAGTTTTAACAGCAACAACAACAGTAGTAGTATTAGCATGAAGCCTAATTAGCATGAAGCCTGATTTTTTTCCGAGTCTAGCCGAGTCCATGACATTTGTGATGCAATGAAAATAAATAAATAAATAACAAAACAGAAATTAACACATCTCTGTCTGCATGCAGCTGTATTAGGCCCTGAAGTCATAGACATAGCCAGAGTTGTTTCACTGTGTTTAAGCAAACACACGCACTAAGACATACGCACGAGCACAGGCACACTCATCAGTCAACCAACAGGCTTGAATGTTACTACAGAGACTACTGTATAATGTCAACTACTGAGGTGGCTGGTATGATGAAAACATAAAGACAGGTATGTATCCAATTTAATAGAAAATAAACAAGGCAGTTTCACACAACACGGGACCTGACAACTGGTAAAATTGTATGTGGCTTTTGTGCAGCCAAGAAGGTGCTCGCATAGCGGTTTCATCGTGGTTAAAAAGTCAAGTCTCCCAAATCATGTCTCTCACAGTTTTCTAAAAACAGCATATTAAAATAAAAATACATAAAAATAGTATTAATATTGGATATTAAGCTTCTGTAGTCTCTTGTGGTCCATGCAGTGTTGTCAGCTTGAACTGGTCCGTAATAGCTTGATGAATTAACTGTGTAACTTTTTAAATCGTCGAGGAAAAAAAGTGTTATCGCTAAAGCAGACAGCAACTCTAAATAGATGAAAAGCACCTATTTATTATTGATTGACTATTTTCAAAGCATTGACGAGCTCCTTAAAATACATTCTTTTACAGCATTTGTCCACCATTCGCAATATTCAACCATGCACAATAAGATATTAGGATATTTTGGGCAATGAAATGTTTTGTTTATAATTTAATAAATGTATTATTCAATGACAGAGTTTGTGTATGAAGCTAATCTTCATGTTACGAGTTGAATTAGTTGGTTATGACATTTTTATTTTAAATGTTTATTTTATTTTATTTTTATTGTAAACCACCAGGTAATTTATGCACATCTTTGTTTAGCCTATATCTCTGACACTTTTGAAGGACAATTCTGTTAAATTTATAACTCAGAATTATTATTCTCCATGTTTCTGCGGTTAAAGAAGAGCTCAATGAAATTTTATTTGGCTGGTATAAAAATTTCAGACTGATTGCCGACCAATGCGGCTGCCGCTCAAGCAAATATATATATATATATATATATATATATATTTTTTATCTTCTGCGGCAGCATAGACGTCATGGCCCTAATATTATCATTAGGCTTTTCCAGTGTTTTTTGATGTAGCATTTGCAGTCAAATCGTGAGACGTAACTTCTCAGCAAGTGCTAATTACTACTGTGTTGACTCATTTGTACAGTATGTATTTGATCAAATCAGTCGGCAGATAGAGAAAAAAGATTCCGAAAGAAATCTCAGTATAGACTAATAATTTCTTTAGATAGGGATCATTTTAAATAAAACTAAATTAAATTGAATTGACAATTGAAAATGAAAATAAAAACTCGAAAAATTCTAAATAATATGTAACTCCGGTTGTAATGACTAATGCAGCTTTCACTTTCTTTGGTGTATGTTTGAGTGGAGGGGAAAAAGCAACAAATTGTTGAAATGTCAACAGAACGCAATAAAAATTGTGTTGAATGACAGTTTTGTCTTCATACACCTAAAGCATATGCTTTCATTCTGAAACCCATTTGAAGTCTGTTCAGCAGGATAAATCATAAAATGTATACATGAAATGCAACAGAGGTGTTTTTGTTTTTCTTTGTTGTGAAGTTTAAAATAATCTTAAAATTTTGATGTTGAGTTTACTGTTACAATTTTAATTCAGATTCATGAACAGATTAATTTGGACTCGGACTCGACTCGGACTCTGCCTGTTATGGACTTGGTCTTGAGTCCAACTCTGCCCCTTTTGGACTCAGACTCAACTCGGACTCAACTGTTTAAAGACTCGGACTTGACTCGGACTCGACTAAGATGGACTCGAACCCAACAATAATTCTCACCCTGCGGGCGAACTGAAAATCTCTCATCCTGAGTAAACCCAGTGAGACCACCGCCAATGACGAAGCCATTATGCCCATAAGGCTGAGACAGGTCCTGAATGACACCATATTGATGAAATGCCGCCACTCTCCTATCCGAGAGCATAGCACGATGTGTAATAGAGTCTATTCGTAGACCCAAATACTCTATTTCCTGAGACGGAATCAACTGACTCTTGGCGTAATTGATTCCCAAATTCAAGAGATGAGTTGTCAGCATCTCCGTGTCCTGTTCTGCACGCTCCTGTGAATGGGCGCAAAGTAGATAATCGTCCAAATAAGCAGATATCCTGAGACCCATGTGTCTCAGTGGTGATAAAACTGCTTCCATGCACCTGCTGAATACGTGAGGTGCAAGGCTGAGTCCGAATGGAAGAGTAACAAATTCATAAACTTCGCTCTGATAAGCAAACATTAGATATTTCCTGTGTGCCAGATAAATGCTTGTGATGCTACATGAAAGTAAGCATCTTTGAGATCAACTGCTGTGAACCAGTCGCCCGGATGAGTAGAGCAAATGAGAGTTTTGAGCATGAGCATCCTGAATTTGTACTTTTATAAGTGTTTGTTGAGAGCACACAGATCCAATATCTGGCGCAACACTCCATCTTCTTGGGAATCAGAAAATGTGATGTTTAATGTGAGTAAAAACCCCTCTGAGTTTCCTCCAATGGAAATCTCTGTATAGCGATTTTTTCTAAGAGGGAGGATATTTCTGCCTCCAACACTTGAGCCGATTCCCCTTTTTCCTACAGATGCTATGACCCCATTGAAAGGAGGGTTTTTTTCTTGCAAACTGAAGCCTGTAACCTTTGATTACAGTCGTGAGAACCCAAGAATGCACAATACACTCTCTCCAAGCCTCCTGGTAAAGAACGAGAGGGTTCAACTGAACCTGCTCCACTGATGGAGCTCTGGCACCATCTGGTGGGCAGAAAGAAAAACATGCGAGATCTGTGTGGCTCAGAGACCAGTTATCTCTTGGTTCATTGTTATTTTGTTTTTTATTTGTCTCTGCGCCCTCTGCTTCGAGCTTGGATGCGACGGGCCGAAGTGCTTTGTGACAATACACTTGGGAACTTGCGCTTTCTTTTTTCAGACCACAAGCCTGAAATTTTTGAAACTTTTGATCATTGGGACTTGTAGTACTGCTGGCTGCGGTCCACTGAGCACAGTGTGTGAGAGGGAACATCTCAGAGAACTCTAAGTACTGTCGGTCCTTCTCCTGCAGAGACTGAATTCTAGGCATCCCTCTTCATTTTGTTAGAAGGGTGAGCAGACCTAGATTTCATAGCCGTCACTGCGAATGACTGTTTTCCCCACGGTTTGGCATTCAGAGCAGCGGGTGGATGAGCCATCTGCTCAGCACTCTGTGGTTTTGCAGTCCTGGCCGCATTCACAAATCTCCTGTTCTGAAGCTGACGAGCAGGTCACGGGGCAGGACATGGAGTTAGCCTATGCGGCAGACAGACATCAAAGGCCTCCCCTTCTTTCTTTTGAAGGTCGTATCTCTGTCTCATTGCCGCAAACTCAAAAGATTTAGCCAGAGGGATATTTCTCCCGTAACCACGACAGCCATTGTTCGGCTGCTGCTTTGGACCACAGGTGTGCAGATTAAGGTCTGTTATATTACAAACCTCCTCCCAAACTGCCGGATTGGGATTGCCGGAGTCCAGTTGAGTGCCCAGCTCCTCCAATAATTCAATGTGGCAGTGGGGGCGTGGTCAAGCGCCCGTCCGGAGAGAAAGCGGTAAGGGTGCTTACACCTGAGCTAAATTATGCCTAACACCTGTTTCTAATTCCAGTGAGCATGGGGAGAGCAGCATAAAAGCAGCCACACAACCAGCAGACGAGATAGAGCCTGGGTCCAGAAAGTTAATGTTGTGAAGCTAAAGAGATTATTAAGAATTTATTATTGTGAAGCTAAGAATTAATTATCATGAAGCTGAAGAGATTAGTGTGTGAAGCTGTGAGCGCTTGAGTGTGGTCATTAAAATCTTTACCTGTGAGTGGAGCAAACTGCCTCCTTTGTCCTCCTTATCGACCGCCTTCACACTGGTGCCGAAACCCGGGATCTGAAGTTGGAAGTACGCCCCATGGAGCCCTCCACCCAGTTGGACAAAGTCCTCAAGTCCATTGCCGGCCTGCATCAAACTCACCAACAAACCCTGCTTGAACAAACCCCGGACAGCCACAGCCCCCTGACCCCACCCACACTCCTTCCGTTGCTGTCCGGGGAAGCCCAGCTCGTGGCGCAACAACTGCCGGCGGCTCACCTCCTGGCTTATGAGGATCTAAAGAAGACTATTCTGCAACGGGTTGGCTGCAGTCCCGAGCAGTACCACCAGCTCTTCAGAACCCTGAAGCTGGAGAGGACCGGCCGCCCATTTGTGTTCTTCCAACGGCTTCGAGACGCATGCCGGCGAGGAGCTCTGCCACCACGTCCAGTTCCCCGAGCGAGGTGGTGGGCACACACCCCTGCCTCTACAGTGCCCCGCCGCTCTCCCCCTCAGGTGGAAGTGTCTGCCGACGCAGGTGCGGGCGTGGCGTGAGAGTGGTTGATGGCCAAAAACTCCGACCGAGCATCGCAAAGGGGGTGAGACAGTTCCTGGGGCTGGCTGGCTATTACAGGAGGTGTGTGCCTAATTATTCGGATGTCACCAGCCCGCTGACTGATCTCACTAAAAAGGGGGCTCCAGACCCGGTCCAGTGGACGGAGCAGTGCCAACAGGCGTTCTTGCAGGTTAAAGCCGCACTTTGCGGAGGGCCGCTTTTGCATGCACCTAACTTCTCTCTCCCTTTTGTATTGCAGACGGACGCCTCAGACAGAGGACTGGGAGCCATACTCTCACAGGTGGTGGGGGGAGGAGCGCCTGGTGCTGTACATCAACCGTAAGCTCTCCTTAAGGGAGACAAAGTACAGCACCGTGGAGAAGGAGTGTCTGGCCATCAAGGGGGCGGTCCTCACTCTCCGGTACTACCTGCTGGTGCGGGCCTTCACCCTCTGCTCGGATCATGCCCCACTCCAATGGCTCCACCGCATGAAGGATACCAACGTGCAGATCACCCGGTGGTATCTGGCTCTCCAGCCTTTTAAATTCAAGGTGATCCACAGACCGGGGGCGCAGATGGCTGTTGCTGACTTCCTTTCCAGAAATGGGGGGGGAGTGGTAGGCAGGCCGGATGGCTCCCCTGCCTGAGTTGGGCGGTGGTATGTAGCAGCGGGGGCATGGTCAAGCGCCTGTCCGGAGAGAGAGAATGCGGTAAGGGTGCTTACACCTGAGCTAAATTATGCCTAACACCTGTTTCTAATTCCAGTGAGCATGGGGAGAGCAGCATAAAAGCAGCCACACAACCAGCAGATGAGAGAGAGCCTGGGTCCAGAAAGTTATTGTTGTGAAGCTGAAGAGATTATTATTGTGAAACTAAGAATTTATTATTGTGAAGCTAAGAATTTATTATTGTGAAGCTGAAGAGATTAGTGTGTGAAGCTGTGAGCGCTGAAGTGTGGTCATTAAAATCCTTACCTGTGAGTGGAGCAACCTGCCTCCCGTGTCCTCCATATCGACCGCCTTCACATTCAACTAGATAGGCTATCAACACATCGGATGCAAATCTCTGCCTGAAATCATAAATCCACATGCTGCCGGGCATACGCAGGAAGGAGTATCTTTTCCCTTCCCCATGGCACCTTTGGACACAGACATGGTGAGTCGATTCAAAAACTAGCTCACCTTAACCCATTAGCCAGCTCCGGAGACACCGCTAATGAAAGCGAAGTTACGTTGCTTAGTGAAAAGCAGAAAAATCCACAACAGATTTGAATGTTATCCTTAACAGTCCATCTATGAACTGAAGTAGCGCAGCCCTGGTGCTGAGGTAAGTCTTCACGGGGAAGAGAGCAAGAATGCCATTTTAGGGCTTCTCAGCAGTTTATATAGGAAGGGGGCTCCTTATTATAGCTGTGATTGGTCTGCCCTTCGAACAGATGGGATGTAATTGGTGCTTCCCTTGTCTATCACGCCTGAGGTGTTTCCCATAGTGAGATACCGAGCGAATGTTTGAAAGAGAACCCAAAGAAAATCATATGAAGTTTTGTCCTATTTTTGCATTTTTATCTTCCAGTCGAAAGACTTGTTATATTCTAGTTAATATGTAAATCGTTAGCATCTCAATTTGAAATGAAGCCTGTTCACAAATTGAACTAAAGCAGCACAAAATGTAACATAGTAATCTCTGATTTCAAAGTGTGGCTGCCAGATGTTTACTTGACAAATGTTTTTAAGTTGTATTCAGAGTAGCACTGGCCAACATGGCACTTGATTTGGACTCGCAGACTGATCTCACTGTGAATTCTGCAACAGAAGGTTGAAAGGGTTGCTGATTAAATTGGTCTGTGTTTATCGAAATTCGAAGTACTGACCCAGTGGCAGCGAGTTGTAAAGCAAGTTGTTTTGAGTTGTAAATTATGGAATACAATCAACAGGAATGTATATTTTATTAACAATACACCCTAACCCAAACCCCAACCCTAAACCTAACTGCCAAAGGAGTAAAAATGTAATTTTATAGAAAAAAATATAACCTTCGAAATGCACTAATTATTGATTATGGGAACATGATTACCTCCTGGTCACCACGGGACCAGACCCGTGTCTCTGAGGCTTCTCGCGCAACATGCTATCAGTAGAGCCATATGGGAAGGTAAACATATTTGAACTGACGTAAAACTGTCTGATGGAAGATGGCGCTTGTCAGAAACTCTGCAGAATGTGCAGATGTCATGGTACCAGAACATTTACCAACATGTGGATTTCCTGTGCGATCATGTTGGGACTTGTTGCTGATACCTAGTGGTGTGGATGCAGCATAATTTGAAAGCAACAGTTGTTTTTTTATGTCATTGTAGAAAATTTCTATTAGCAGTCAGTGTTCCCCCGTCATTGCCAGTGTCCACGACCACAGAGGTTGTTCTCCCATCACTGTCAGTGTTCATGGCCACGGAGGTCATTCCCCTGTCACTGCCAGTGCCCACGGCCATGGAGGTCATTCCCCTGTCACTTTCAGTGCCCACGGCCACATAGGTAATTTCTCTGTCACTGCCTGTTCTCGTGGCCACAAAGGTCGTTCCTTTGTCACTGCCAGTGCCCACAGCTACAGAGGTCGCTCCCTTGTCACTTCCAGTGCCTACAGCCACAGAGGCCATTTTCCTGTTGCCTGACCTTGCTCCTGTCCTGGAGTCATCTGTTCAGTTCCCTGTGGTCGTCGACAAGCCTGATCAGTTCTCTGTGGCTGTCGACGAGTCCCTGAGACTATCCAGTTCCCTGAGACTGTCGATAAGCTTGCCCAGTTCCCTGAGACTGCCCAGTTCCCTGAAGCTGTCGATAAGTCTGTGCAGTTCCCTGAGACTGTCGATAAGCCTGTCCAGTTTCCTGAGACTGTCCAGTTCCCTGAGACTGTTGATAACCCTGTCCAGTTCCCTGAGACTATCGATAACCCTGTCCAGTCCCCTGAGACGGTCGATAACCCTGTCCAGTTCCCTGGGGCTGTTGACGAACCGGTTCTGTCCCCTTTGGCCATCACCGAGCCTGTTCAAGCCCCCGTGTCCAGTCAAGCCGTCATACCTACCCAAGCCATCACACCCAGCCAAGTCACTAAGTTCATCCAAGTCACTAAGCTCAGCCAAGTCACCAAGCCCACCAAACCTAGCCAAGTCACCGAGCCCAGCCTAGTCATCAAGCCCGGTTTAGGCACTCTACCTTGGATTGATCCACCTGTACCACCCTGGCTACCTCACCGGCTCCACCCTGGGCTCTCCAGCCAGTGTCACCCTGGCTTGTCTCTCCAGCTCCACCCTGGTCTGTTCTGTCTGTTCCACCCTGGTATGTCCCACCGGGTCTTCCCTTGACCTCACCTTATTTTTTTGTTTATTTGGTTGGACTTATATTTCCGGTTCCTTGTCTGTTCTGTGTGTTAGTGCAGTCCACCTGTTTTGCCCAACCCCCCTTCCCGTAGTCTGGTCTTTCATCTAGTTTTGTTTTGTCTTGTTCGTGGGACACCTGGGAGTCTGTTTATTGGCAGCACCTGGTTTTAATCCTTCCTTCCCCTTATATTCTTTCTTTTGTCTTCTCTTCCTTGTCAGATCGTGTAGTTTTGTTCAGTCTCCAGTCTAGTCCTGTGGTTCTTGTCAAGTTTGCCCCATCGGTTTGTTTTTCTCTTCCTATTATTTTGGTTTCTCCCTTGTGAGATTTTTATTTCCTGTTTTGTCCGGTTTTTATAGTTAGTTTTTCTAAGTTTATTTTGTTGTCTTGTGTTTTTCTTTTCTTTTCGTTTTTCTCCATCTTGAGAGTTTTGTTTGTATTTTCTTGGTTTTTTTTGTTTTAATAAAACACCTTTCATTGCCATGCTGCATCTTGGGTCCTTCCTTCAAATTCCTGACAAATGAGTGTCTGAATGTGTTTTTGTATGTGTGAGAGAAAGTGTGATACAAAGAGAAGAAGATAAATACTGGCAGACTATAAAATAAATAAGAACGAGAAAGAATGTATAGAGGTGCAATTGGAAACAAGACCCAGTGATATTAATAAATTGAATCCTTCCATCTTTTCCACCCGCAGAAAAAAACAAAAACAAACATATTTCATCTGTCGTTGATGCTACTGGGTTTTTGGTCAGCAGATGGGGAGAACAAAGCCTTGCATTCTAATCACAGGCTAATCAGTCAAGATCAGAATGGATACAGCATGTGGACAGCACTTTTCTGAAGGGAACAGCTGGCTTTCTTTGACTTTAAAAGGCTGCCGAGCAAACAGATGTACAGTCGTGGCAAGATATTATAACAACAGTCAGGAATGAGTCGCAAATGAATTCCAATGAGTCAACCAAAAAGTTGTCTTCAAAATTTCTTCAAGAACAATTCTAGCACTTTACTATAAGATCCCAAGTAGATCAAGCCATGATTCCAAGGCTTTGTTTACACTGGAAAAGTCTAATTTGGTTTTCAAAATCGATCTTTAAGACTTACTGTCCACGCTGTCATTTTGCAAGTGATGAAATCACATTTGCTTGTTCAGACAGTGTAGTCGGTCTCTGGTGGATCTACATTGGTTGCCATAGTAATAATGTAAGCATCCGCATAACAAAAAGAGTCTTCATAGGAAGAGAGGCTGGTAATTTTACCTTTATCTTGACATTTTGCTGTGGTTCTTAACTTAAAGAGGCACACAAGAGAATGTATGCGACTGACACATTTTAAGCATTCATGCATATACTGTGTCCAAAACCACTGTCTTGTTCACTCACTATTCACTACATAGAAAATGTCACATAGTTCGCTATATGAGGAAAAAGTGAGCAAAATATGTGTGTTTTTTGGACAGAGCTAGAAATGCAATTTGACTGAGACACATTCCAAATAAAATCAGATTTTAATTGGATTTCAAACCACATATGGATGTTGTAAACATTGTATTTTATGTAGGTTGTTGCTGCTGTGCTGGTGTCCTTACCAGGTTTTTTTATTTAGCTTAACCAGTGCAGGTTAACCAGCTGTTTTGCTGGTGAATAACATGGCTTTGCTGGTCCACCAGCCAAACCAGCATAAATCAGCTTGGACCAACATGGAGATTCATGCTGGTCTTTTCAGCAAGTAGACTACATAAATATTTTTTGCTGCCTGTGTGAGCAAAGCCACATTCATTCAAATATTTACAGAGAAAATGTTACTCATTACAGTTTCTGTTTAGTTATTTTAGAATGTGGAAAAAGTGTCTCACGCTTCAAAAGTGAAAAATGTTTGGAACACATGTGGGAAGAAAAGGCCATATGGAAAGATTTGTCCTTCATAATAATCCTGATAATGTATTTTTTACTTATGTGCAAATCGGTCAAATGTGTAAATAAACGCCTGTATGATTGATGGTAGTCTGACTAGTGCTCAATGGTTGCACAACAGAACACAAACTCCATTCAAGAGCACATGAGAGGCACAGGCAGTGCACAGGCACATTAATGGATAATAGTCCAAGAGAGCAGCTAGCTCAGTAAGAGTAGCACTCCATGAATGAGAAGAGCATCCTTAAAAAAAAACAAACACAAAAAAACACCTGCTTTGAGCATCTCTTCTGAATGGTACTGATGTGCCTTTGATCGAGGTGCTATCCTCTCAACTTTGGCATTGGCACATTTTTTACTTTGTACCAGTTTGTGACATATGACTGTAGAGTGTCCCAATGGTCAAAGGCAAAAATGACGTGCCAGACAGTGGTGAAGTGGATCCCAAAATGGTGTTTATTAAGGCACCAAAAATTATTTTTTGTGAAGATATGAAGTAGAAACAAAAAAACTGTATAAAAACAAAAGAAAAATGCAATAATGTGCAAAAATGGCTAAACCAGCAACTAGCCCAAATTTACAACACTGCTAACATACAAGTTCACTCCTTGAGTCAATCTGATTGACCTCACACAAGCTCTAAAGCTCCCTGTTTTAAAGGGTCTAGCTCCTCCCCCGGACTGAACCAATTCCCACAAGGCGGAATGAAAACAAAAAAAAACAATAAAATATACACAGTAAAGTACAAAGAATGACAAAACAACCAGTACGCACACATACAATACGAGATTTGTTAACAGAAAGAGTCCTTAACAGCAAAACTAAAGACAAAAACCCGCCGTTATTAACTTCCCCCCTCTGACAACATTAACAAATGGTACGATCCAATTTGAGGGGTGTCGCTGTTGCATTAAAAACCGGTTGAGACCAGATGCAATGTTTGGTTGTGCAGCATGTGAACCGGAAATTAAACAGCAAAACGTATGTTTTGGTGGCATGTTCAAGAAATAAAGGAAATTTGAGTGAAATTACGATGTGTTGTGGCATTATTTGAAAATGTAAGATGATATATTAAACAGACATGTTAAACAGAAAAATACATAGAAGTAAACAAATAAACAATAAACACAATGACCTCTTACTTTGGACAAAAACACCACAAACGATCACAGCACATTTCTGATATATAAAGATGTTGAGTTTCGGCATATGTGTGTGGGTGTAAAATCCATGTAAGAGTTTAAAATGTCAACAGTCTGTGCACAATAGCCTGTGACATTTCCCCCCTCTTCTCCAGACACCTCATGAGGTGTGCTTGAGAGGTAATCTGCTGTGCAGTTCTACGTGCCTGATTTGTAAAGCACTTCAAAGACAAAGGGTTGAATTGTTAGGAACCATCGTGTAATCCTAGCATTAGTGTCTTTTATTTGACCAAGCCAGGACAAAGCCCGGTGGTCAATTTTCAGCTTGAATTTGCGACCCATCAGCTAATAACACAGGGAGTCCAGAGCCCACTTGATAGCCCACAGATAGCTCACAGGGAAGGAGCTTCCTGCTAATGTAGACTACAAGTTTTAGCTGCCCTCGATCCCCCTGCAACAACATGGCTCCAATGCCATATTCAGAAGCATCAGTTTGGACTGTAAATGTCTTATCAAAATAATGACTATGCACAATTGGCTCCTTGCAGAGAGAGTCCATTAAGTACTTAAAAGCAAGTTCACATTCACTGGTCCATATTACCTTGTTAGGTTTGTCCTTTTTGGTCAGGGCTGTCAGTGTAGCAGCAGAGAAAATACGTTTAAAATGTCTATATCATCCAATGAGCCCTAGGAATAACTTTACCTCTTTCTTCATTTGAGGCCTCTCAGCAGACTTGATTGCCTCGATTTTGCTGACCTGTGGCCGGATCACTCCATGACCCGGCATGAATCCTAAATACTGAGTTTCCCCCTTAGCCAGAGAGCACTTTGATCCTATTTAGCACGTCTCTAAAGCCTCTAATTCCTCTTTCAGGATAAGGAGTCGCATAGGACATGAAATGTCTGCAGTGATTTGCTCCTGGATGGGATGTGGATCTCATTGGTGACTGGGCCCACCTTGCGCCTGACTTGGTAGGGGCCTTGCCACTTGGCCAGCAGTTTGTTGTCAGATGTTGGTAACAGTAACAGAACATCATCTCCTGGCTCAAAGCTGCGGGACTTGGCTGTTCTGTCGTACCACACCTTTTGATGGGTCTGGGACTGTAGCAGGTTCTGACGAGACAGAGCTGTGGTTTTCTCTAGCTGCTCCCTCATTTTTAGGACAAAGGTCTTGCCTGGCTTGTCTGCTGCCTCCCATGTCTCCTTTAGGACATCCAGGGGCCCTCTTACTGGGTGAGCATTCAGGAGTTCAAACGGGGAAAACCCTGTAGAAGCCTGGGGTAATTCCTGGTAGGCGAATAGGAGGAATGGCAGCCATTTGTCCCAGTCTTTACCAGTCTCTAAAACAAACTTCTTGAGCATATTTTTCAGGTATTGGTTAAATCTGTCTACCAATCCATCTGGGGTGATGTGGGTGGTTGCTTGGTGGTGGTGGAAATACAGGCATACAGCTCTGGAAAAAATTAAGAGACCACTGCAAAATTATCAGTTTCTCTGGATTTACTATTTATAGGTATGTGTTTGAGTAAAATGAAAATTTTTGTTTTATTCTATAAAGTACTGACAACATTTCTCCCAAATTCCAAATAAAAATATTGTCATTTAGAGCATTTATTTGCAGAAAATGACAACTGGTCAAAATAACAAAAAAGATACATTGTTTTAAGACCTTGAATAATGCAAATAAAACAAGTTAATATTCATTTTTAAACAACACAATACTAATGTTTTAAGAGTTCAGAAATCAATAATTGGTGGAATAACCCTGATTTTCAATCACAGCTTTCATGCATATTGGCATGCTCTTTCACATTGCTTTTGGGTGAATTTATCCCACTCCTGGCGCAAAGATTCAAGCAGCTAGGCTTTGTTTGATGGCTTGTGGCCATCCATCTTCCTCTTGATCACATTCCAGAGGTTTTCAATGGGGTTCAGGTCTGGAGATTGGGCTGGCCATGACAGGCTCTTGATCCAGTGGTCCTCCATTCACACCTTGATTGACCTGGCTGTGTGGCATGGAGCATTGTCCTGCTGGAAAAAAAAATCCTCAGAGTTGGGGAACATTGTCAGAGCAGAAGGAAGCAAGTTTTTTCCAGGATAACCTTGTACGTGGCTTGATTCATGCGTCCTTCACAAAGACGAATCTGACACAGACCTGGAGACGCCTTCAAGCCACAGTGTCTCGCACCCACTGTGAAATTTGGTGGAGGATCGATGATGATCTGGGGGTGCTTCAGCAAGGCTGGAAGCAAAAGCAATGGCATGAATCATTTTCATAAAAAGAAAAACAATTAAATCAATATTTGGTGTGATCACCTTATGCCTTTAAAACAGCACCAATTCTCGACTTAGCATGCACCATTAATAAAGCACGGTTCTCTATCCTGCATTATTTTTACCAAAGTCTTTCTTGCAAGTCAGCCCACTGTCAGCCATCTCTGGAATGCTCTCGGGAGGCTATTTCCAGTCATGCCAGTGACTGGAATGGGAGAACACTGAATTCTCAAAAACAGATGGTCAAGATTACGATCAAAGAACATATTTCAAATCAGCAATAAAATTTGATAATATTGGAATCATAAATTGGGCTTCTTTACCTCAGATTATGTTAAAACACGCAATTTTCCCGGCTTGTTGATTGACAGGCGATGTCTGTATTTAAAAGTTGATCGGCTCTTTTACCTGTAAGGTGGGACTTCTTTCTACATCCATTGACTTTTGGGCACAAGAGCTTCTTTGTTGGGCGTACCAATTTCTCACATTCATTTAAATAGAGGTGGCTTGTCTCTGCTAAATAGTCTGTTTTAACTTTGTCTGATTTGTATGCACATCACATATTACAGCTAAACAAACCTGTTATCTTCTAGACAAATGCCTGTGTGGAGAATTACCAATTCGCCCACATATTCTTAATGATTTTTTAACTGAACTGTTAACGGAGCTGTGTTTACCTTTTTCCCATTTATTTAAGAGAGAAAGCATGAATAAACAATTTGCCCATTCCAGTTTTACCATGACAAGCAATCTGCAACACATGTTCAGGACTCTCAACACAGAGACAGGCAAATTCATTTATTGATTACACAGTTCAAATGTATATGAAATACTTTAGAAATCTGTCCATGGATATGCATGCCAAGATTAAATATATATTCTGCTGGCAATATTCAAACACAAAACAAGATAATTTATTGCCAAATAACATCTCTAAAAATGTTTAAAACCTTTTGCATACTTGTCCTATTTCACACTAATTAGTCATCAGGTTGTGTAAGAATGGCAAGGATGAGGAAGGTCAGAGAGAGAGCAACAAATGATGAAGATACAGGACAGGGTAGCTGAGATATGTTTGTATGCAGAAAGAGGCTGTTTGGTTTCAGCGTGTGCTGCACCATGCATGAGGAAGTGGCCAGAGACACATTACCAGGGACGGATTAACCACCGGGCCAACTGGGCCATTGCCCAGGGGCCTCTAAACCCAAAGGTCCCGAGCTCTAAATCAATTATTTATTTATCTGTTTATTTATTTTGAGATATTTATTATAAACCACGAAAATGTCAGCCTTATTTGAAATACCATTTGTTCGGTCAAAATCGCGCTGGACACCAGCAGCGCGAGCACTGGCACTCGAGTGCGCGTTCAAGGAATCTGCATCTCACAGGTGCAGAGCATTTATTTGTAAGACTACAGAGAACAGTGTCTGATTTACAAAAGGCATTCAAACACAAAGATAAGGTGCGTTTACCCTGGCTGTGTTCAAAGCTGATGGTTTAAATTCATATAAGCGACAGAATTCATGCAACAGTATGGAGGACTTTAAAATGTTTAAGTCCTGTGTGGATTTAATGTTTAATGATAAAGAGAAAGATGCCTTAATACCCTAAATATGTGCACAGTAACCTTTTGTAATATTTGGTGAACCGTGAGAGTTCACGAACAGTTATTCTATTATTTGTCGGAATAAAGAATGTCAGGAATAAAGAATGTTTAATGTCATGGATGCATCAAACACAATCTCAGATTAGCAGGGAATAAAGTGCACAGTGAGCTATGTGCCTAAATAGATCTAGAATTATTTGTAAGTTAACAGTGTCAAAAAAAATGTGACGGTCCTGCACAACGATATATAGATTTTCAAATGATAAAATCACATTAAAGTCGAACAAAAATAATCTCTGTCACTGCCTGCAACATAGTAGGCCTATTCTTAATCAATGGAAAATGCGTAATTTGCACAGGCAGGTTCACTTTCATTAGACAGTGAACGCTATGGTTTAAAAACCTCTTCGGGATGCATTGATTTGAAATTATTCAGCATTTAACTTGTGTAATTATTGTCTGCACACCAGAGCAAAATGGGGAAATAAACATAGTGGCTCACTGTTTATCATGCACTGAAACTTTGCCAGGTGAAAAACAATCTGCAATCATGTGTAACAGACAAGTCCTCTTTCCAACCTGAACTTCATCAGAAAGTTGATTTGTGACACCAGCGCTGAAAAAGCTTGATGCAGTGCAACAAATGGTGAAACAGAGCACAGGTGTCTTGAGAGGCGTTAATAAATATTGAAATTATTTGTAAATTAACAGCGTCTAAAAAAATGCACAACGAATTGTAAAACAGAATGCAGGTGTCTTGAGATGCATTTATAAATATTAAAGTTCTTTAAAACAACTGTCTAAAAGAATGTGACGGTCCTGCGCAGTATGCTGAAAAAAGTATGTTGTGGCAACAACAATCAAAGACATCCGTCCAGTGCGTGTTTACATGGCCTCGATGCATGTGTGAACAGCCCGTAACTTGCCCTATATCCTACTTGAAAAACTGACCTGAGCCTGGCCCAAAACCTGTAGGTTTGTCGGGTACCGTCGAACTCAGATCGAGTTGAAGACCTAACACATGCAGATTAACTGAATAGTGATTTTGTTTTTTGAAAACCGTGCACATCCCTATTAATAACACATGAATTTGGAACGGTTCAAAATAATCAGTTAATAAGTAGGCTACATATAATTGGCCGTAAGACATTGCTCCAACCCTTTCTTCTGTCAATTTGAAAAATCCAACCAAATCTGCCAAGCGTCCTGTAGCACATAAAGGTGATCGTAGTCACGTCATGGGGGGCCTCCGTGGTGTACCGGCCCATGGGCCTCTCAGTTCTTAATCCATCCTTGCACATAAATAAAGGTCAGGCTGACCTCTGATCTGCCTCCGATTCTCAGTAGATTGCTCTGTTTACATGCTGTGTGACAGACAGGTTTTTTTAAGTGAAGATCCTTAGCAGCAACTTTGTTAAAAGTGCAAAGGCAATGCCATAGTGGAATGCCATTGTGTTTGAATGGCATATTCTGGAGCTGACAATGACTGTTTACATGCAAAAGAATATTCCTGTATTGACTGGATTTTGGCTATATTTAAATTATGTCATTTATGTGCCATATAACCACATTAACTAATTGCCACAACACAGATTTTAGTTATTTATTTATTTATTTATTTATTTATTTTATCTGAATAACACAACTAGAATTAAAAGGAATTCCTTGTCATGTAAACATCTTATTCTGAATATCCCCTGCATTGGAATATTCATTTATATCTGCACTTACTCAAGCAAAATTCTACTGTAGGTGTTATGTAACATAGGCAGTTGTATAATGGGATGCAATAAGGGAAACACAATTTTGGAATGAGAGGAGACAGTTTTTTTTTTCATAAACATTGAAAGAAATGAACATGAATCAATATACAGTACAGACAAAAGCATTGTATGAGTCTTGTGTTCTACATCTTGCTCTTGTGTGCTTTTATCAAGGACATTAATCAGAATTAATGAGTTGATTAAATTACTGTATAGAAGTTGTAAAAAATGCAGCATAATGAATGGCCAGACTGAGCATCTTCGGTACTTCGAAGTGTAGAATAAATAATTTAAAAAAACAAGTCTTATTTTAATTCTAAATATGTACATTTCATCTTTTGAGAATAAAGACTTAACCAGAATATACTGTAGACCATAATTTTTTGCCATACAAACAGAGTTGGACTCTTTAGTTACAGTACAGTTAAGGAAGTTGTGTGAGCATAGTCAATTAAAAATGTAATGTACTTCTTGAAGCCTTTAGGACAAGTACAGAAAATTGATGGCTACTGTTACAGGGAGCCACAATCATACAAAAGTGCACTAGAGTGCATCTCCTGATTAAATTCTTATAGGCAGGAGAAAGTAATTAATTGGGTTCACTGTGAGTTCTTCCATTCTCTTGAAGTGCCAAAGAAAGTCAGCTGATTACAGCCAAACTCTTTGAAAATGAATTCTTGTCATTATCTTTAACTGAGACAGATAAAAGTCTTCTCTGTAGAAACAGAAAGTTCTAGCTGTTTTGTTGGAAAGAGACAGACAAATACTGAATACTTTCACTGAAGCTGGGGATGTCCGAAATTAGTGAGTAGCAGTGTCACAAGAGCAAAGATATACTTTCAGTAAAAAGTGGACATGTCACTAGTTGGAAACAAATGGGAAAAATTCCACGGCTCAACACTTTACGACAGTCCTAGGGTCTTTACATCTTTATGACAAATTCACATTAGCTGGACCATCCTGAAAAACAAAAAAGCAGCAAACTTTTATGATACCACGTTTGTCAGGTTTTATGGGTAATGTCACAAATATTATTGAAACATATAATGTGCGAAAAGTTTAAGATTTCCTATAGTTGGCAGTGGCGTGTGGTGGACTTTTGAAATGAGGAGACTGTGACGAGGAGGAGGGCGTGACGGGCCGTCAGGGTGCACGGTCGGCCCTGAGTCAATAAATCAGCAGGAGTGAGAGATAAAGGGGAGCCAGAGACGCCAGAACGAGAGAGAGAGACACACGGCCGTGCTGTGTGTGTTTATGTTTGTTTAAGTTCATTGTTTAAGTTAATTTATGCATTAAAAGTTTATGTTGATTGTTCAGCTGGTTCCTGCCTCCTCCTTTCCCATCCTTTACCTGTTACAGAGACATAGTGCCATGCATATTATTTTCCGTTCAATGTATCTTTATATTTCAGTTCCATTTGATGTTTACATACAGTAGTGTTCTGGTTGAACCCATATAGAAATCTGATATTTAGCAATCAACCCTTTATGGATACGTTGGAAAAAGAATCGCCATTGGCTAGCACATTTTTGTTTTTACCCACCAGACTTTTGATGACATAAAAGCGTAATGCTATTGAAAACTGAAAAAGATATTAAGCAAACCGAAAAGGGGAGCATCTTCAAATATATATAATTTTCATAAATATGACTTCACGCAATATAGTATGTGAGATCGTACTTTTATTTTATATTTTACATTTGATCATTTTAATCACATTTTAGCTTTTCTTTTAAAGTAGAAATGTCACATTTGGTTAATTTATATGAGGTCATGAAATTTTTTATAATGATACAAGCTGTTGTAACTGTTTCAATTCCATGCACATTTTTAACAAAATGTTGGAATGTAATAATGAAAATAGAATTACACATATAAAAATTATTTACTAATTATATTATAAAAATACAAATTTATGTGCTACTACTTCAAAATAAAAGTTTTACCAAACCCTTGCATAGATGCGACAAGAGCCTATATATTAAATTACAGTGTTTTCTGAAGTTTAAACATTTCATAATGTATGATTGCCCATTTAAATATTCAGCCTATATTTACACATTTATTTCACTTACTACATTACTACATTTTGTTACATGTTTGCTTATATGCACTTGTACTATTTACATAGAGTTTACATTGATATGTGTAACAAGTGCTAAATTGGTACTGTCTCTTTAAGAGAACTGCCAGCTCCACCAGCAAATGTTTACAGTTGAATGAGCACAGTGCACATTAGTTGCACAGTTAAAGAGGTGCACCTAGAGCTTGTTTACATAGGAAAATAACTGGAAAACAGTGCGGACATAGGCAAAAACGCATTAGATGTGAACGGCCCCTAATACGCATAAAATAAAACCCACTTTAATATAACGACCAGGAAGAACCAAATTTCTATCAATGTTCACATTTAATAAACTCTACTGTTTGCCGAAAGAACGAAGCTGCAATCAATGGAGAAAGACAGTATTTTTCTGTCAAGCATTATCCTCCCTATAATTACGCTTAAGCCTGTTAATTAAAGCTCAACGAATTGGCTTTTCATTTAAAATTGGAGTCATAAATGTGTTACTGAATTACAAAATAATATATATTAGTTAAAAAAAAAAAATAAAAAAAAAAACAATACTTGAATAGGTTCGTATACTAATGTTTTGGAATCACAATGGTCAGATACAATTATCATGCACTCAAAATATGTATATGCCTATATACTGATTATAGCCTATATGTTTGACAAACTTCTGCATCTGACTGTAAACACAACAGAAAATGTGTGCTGATTGTCATTGATCTTTTCCTCTGGCCGTTTCTGTCAAGTATGGCACTGTGTGACGTAGCAGCAGCTGATATAACACACAACTCGTGTGAAAAATGTCTGTGTTTCAGGTCCATTTCTTTGGTTTGTGAAACATTCTCAGCTGTTTGGGTGTGAGATGCTAAATCGGCGTCCCATATGGATTTCTTACAGAATGATTCCGTATTCAGGGTTGGGAGGGTTACTTTTGAAATGTATTCCATTACAGATTACAGAATACATGCTGTAAAATGTCATTTGTAACGTATTCCGTTAGATTACTCAAGGTCAGTAACGTATTCTAAATACTTTGGATTACTTTTAGATTTTTTCACTTGTTTTGACTATAAAAACTCTGCCAGTACAGTAAGACAAAAAACACATGTTAAAAATACATTCTCTGAAAAACCTAAATATCTTATGCAGTGTTGTTTCTAAAACAAGACTTAGCTAAAACTGATCTTGTTTTAAGGATTTTTTTAATGTATATTTTTACAGGAAAACAATACAAAAATGTGTAAGAATACATTTTTGCCCTAATATCAAAGGTCTTACTAGAAAAAAAGAAATTATGATCCAACATGAATTTTTTTAATAAAAAATATGATCGTGCCTGGTAACGTGCATGTAAAATGGCTAGAAATAGCATTTTAGATTAGTGTAAAGCTGAAAATTTACACAAGGTTTATTTCTATTTCTTCTGCTCCAAACTTACTTCAAACTTACTTCTCTGTCTGCTTGTATGAATGTAAC
The DNA here is from genome assembly GCF_019703515.2 of Myxocyprinus asiaticus. Taxonomy (NCBI): domain Eukaryota; kingdom Metazoa; phylum Chordata; class Actinopteri; order Cypriniformes; family Catostomidae; genus Myxocyprinus; species Myxocyprinus asiaticus. Next base: position 8,427,345 of record NC_059368.1, on the reverse strand, counting down.
ATATCATAAGAAAGTGTTTCACCGCTGTTCAAATGCACATTGGATCGCATCATTTATATGTATAAATGTTTTCCATCTGAAAGGACTAAATATTAAATGAAACAAATGACAATAAAATGCAAAGTAATCTCTTCAGTAATCAAAATACTTTTTGAATGTAACTGTATTCTAATTAATACAATATGCATGTAAACATGATTTTCGTTTGATAAAATCACTTACTAACCTTTTCTGTGTAAAGTTATAGCATGATGTAATGTCAACAAACACTAAAACCCTAAAATGACTGTAAAAATGAAAATGTAAACAACTTTACAGCACAAATAATACTTGAATTTTAACAGAAGAATTAATGTAAGTGTTTTTATAAAATTATAAGCTTCAAATTTCTGCCTTTAAACCCTCCAAAAACTGGCCACATACACTAACATTTTAAGTGTCTAACTGTAAGCTCAGTTTTTTTATAAGATCTGTAATGGCTTAAAATGGGATGGGCTACAATGAAGAAAGAAAAAAAAAGAAAGAAAGAAAGAATTAACTTTGTAATAGAACAGATAAAAGCCATGTCAATCATGTAGACGAGAAGGTGAGGAATTAATAATTTGAGAAAAACAGAACTTCAAAACAGAGAGAATAAAAGGTGCTCATGAATCTGTCCATCTTTTGCTGTTTTTCTGCATATTGCTCAGAGATCCACAAACTCTTACTCTCCACTGAGATTCTCTCTCTCTCTCTCTCTCTCATGTGTAAATTTATTATTATGATTATAGTAGATTTTTTTTATTAACACACCATTTATTCTAACAAAATTCATCATACCAAATGAATATCCAGTCACTTGTACTGAAATAAGTTTCACAAGTCTTTCAAAATTTCATTTTTTATGTAACCTTCAAAAAATACATGTAATTAACTGTAACCATTCTCAATATTATTTTCAGTGAGTGAGTGAGTAATCCAAGCTGATTCATTGAAGAAGTGAGATGCTTGACCTATTTGACTGATTTAAAAAAGAATCGAGCAATTTATTAACAAATTATGCAGCGTGCTATTTCTATATATTTAAATATAAATATATATTTGCCTGCACATCTCTCACTCTTTCCCAGGAATTCAGAAATCTGTGGAGATACTTAGAAAATCTAAGGCTTTTTATCACAAGGACAAAAATATGTTTAACACAAAAAAGTTGAAATCCAGCCTCGGATTCCAAGCTGAATAAATAATTCTTATTCAGAGTAATGGTCGGCATCATCCAATTACTTCCAAACATGTTAAAATAAAATTTAGCATTATACATTGTGAATCTATATACAGATTACGATTGTCTCATGTCTGCCAAGCATGTTGAGTGGTCCAAACATCATCTGCAGCTTCATCTCCAGGGTCTGTCACAGTTTGGCTATAGGTGATAAAACAGCACATTTTATTGGCAAAAGGGACCTCCGCTTTATGTGGAGTGACCTTCACATTGCTGGTGAGCTATATCAGCCCAGTGATTAGTAATGAGACTTGAGTGCATCCAATCACAACACTGCATTATTAATACTGAATCTCTCCACTGGCAAAATAGCTTTCACATCCTCCCACTACCAGAACAACACACACACATACACAAATAAGAATATATACTCTCTATGCTCAGACTATTTCTTTCTATTTTAATTAATATACTCTTTCTTATACACACTTTTCATGTCCTTTTACATACAGTATATATACAGTTGACATGAAATAATGTTTAGAAGCTGACATGTCCTGCTTTGTGACGTGCTATACTACTGGGGTCCTGATCAACCTGTCGGGGTTTATTTTGGTATAACAACTGGCTGAATGAACATTATCCTGCTTATAACAAGGCTACTAACCAATTAAATAAATAAACTGACATATAATATGGGTTTGCATTGAAGTTATATAATTATGTGAGAAAAAATAAGAGTTCTGTTGGTGTTCATTTTGTGAAAATGACCGTCTGACTCGTCATTATCCAGCTTATCACAAGACTACTTGCCAAATAAATGAATAAATGGACATGAAACATTGATTTGCACTGAAATTATGTAATTATGTGTACTGGTCAACCAATATATCGCCGAGGCCGATAAATCGTCCGATATTCTGAATTTTTTAAATATTGCATCGGCCAGTAAATTTTCCTCTTTGGCCAATTTGTTTATTGAGGGCGCCCTCACATGCAGCCTGCTTACATGTGAAGCGACTGATATGTGTAAACGACCAGTCACGGTTCATTTTGTTGTTACGTGCCATTGTGTTACTACATTAATAGACTGTTGTGCAACACAGTCTCATTTAAACAGTCCGCGTATCAGAGCCGCGGCAGATGCATTTGAGCTCATAATGTTAAAGTGCTGTGGATGCTCATAAATCTTCCTCTGAAACACGTATTCTAAGCTCTCCTCTAACAGTTCCCTGTAACCTTTCTAATGATAAAAGGCAAATCTAAAAAAAACTCTTATTATATACCATCTGCAAATATGCAGATATCTCGTTTAAAAATACGTAATTCACGAACCTCACGAAAATCCAACATTTTCTTCCCGTCGAGCCAGTAATATAGTCTAGGGAATACGCAGGCATACCACCTATCTTTCTTAAGATTTTGCGTATGTCCACCTATATAAATAAGTGATGATATGTATGGCCGGCAGTACAACTAGTAGGCTTTTGACCCGGAACTTTTTCAGTCTAATAGCATGATGCCGCAGCACCATTGTGAGAATTGTGTTTTATTATTATTATTATTATTATTATTATTATTTGAAAAAGTGTACAGAATTCTCTCTAAATGCACACAGAGCTATGGGAGGTGGGACGCAACTGATGGCACAGGCAAGACAGACAGCCAACTAATCTGATCCACCAATCAGAACATTCATTTCAGACGAAATTGGATATTTGCTAACCAATCATATTTTCTGTTTCAGTAAGGGGTGGGACATTTCCAGCATCTAATGCTAATGCACAAGCATCCCTGTAGTAACTGCATGTTATTGCACCTGTGTTAGTTTTTGATGCTCTTTGCAGATGTTGGACAACTTTTTCCCATAATTATATCAAATGTCTTTTTTGTGTGTGCCTTTTACTGCTGTCGGCGGTGCCTTTATCTCGTGAAATGAAATCATTTCAATTTGTATTTCAAAGAAGGAAAACAATTTCACTATAAACAGAAAAGCACATTATAGTACACGAATAAAACAAATAACCATTAATTCTTACGTAGGCTTTATATGGTAATACAAGACAACGTGTTAACATGAACACACTCATATAAGCTACGATGCTTAACATTTTGTTGCGTATTAATTTTCATAGTAGCAGGAAGATTAAAAAGACCTATAAATGTAAATACATTTTTAACATCAAGTTACCATACCATGGTTCTTAGTTCTTCTGTACATCATACCAGCAAAAAACGTACCCTGATATACAGTACATTTTGTAAACGATAACAACGTGACAGAAGAACTGACCCAACTAAATAGATCTACCGGCTGTGAGAATTGTCCTACTCGGGCAAGGAAACCGTCCATTTGAGGGTCATGTCCGTGAGTTTCTCCAGCTTGCAAATTTAGTGCACTATGAAGACTGCTCTCTGGTGATTTTCTTTCAGTTGGTCTAAATAGTGCACTGAAGGAACTGATGCCTCAGGCGGATCCTCACTAGACACTGGCCGACTACGTGGAGGTGGCTCTGGAACTCTGTGGCTCACCCTTCACTGTGGGAAAGGAGGATGAGGACAACTGCTCCAAGCCTTCCAAGGCTCCTTGCTCCAAGCCTTCCACGGCCCCTGTCTCCAAGGTAACTCCTCTCCATACATTCCCCCTAAATACATTTTTGGGGGGGGGGGGCCCTCACCCTCTCCAAGCTCCGGTGGTCAGTTCCCCGCCGCAGTAGCGACCATGGAGGTGGCATTTTCTCCGTACACTGTGAATTATGGCGGGAACCCCGGGCCATAGCCAGTGCCCATGCCTGCTACGGTTAACGAGCCAGTGCCCATGCATGCCACAGTTAACGAGCCAGTGCCCATGCCTGCCATGGTTAACGAGCCAGTGCCCATGCCTGCCACGGTTAACGAGCCAGTGCCCATGCCTGCCAAGGTTATCGAGCCAGTGCCGATGCCTGTAGCCTCGACCGTCCCAGAGCCGATCCCTGTAGCCTCAACCGTTCCCGTAACAAAGCTCCCAGCTGTCCGTAAAAGGAGAAGGAAAAGGACACCTTCTCTCCAGTCGCTGCCAATGCTCACGACCACCGAGGTTGATCCCCAGTCACTGCCAGTGCTCACGACCATGGAGGTATTGTCACAGTTATTCACCATCTGTTCCAAGGACTCTTATTTTGATATGGTTTTTGTCCTCTGTCTTCAGTTCTCCCCAAACTACATTCCCCATATGCACTGCCCTCATCACTGCCATCTGTTCCTCATCTTCACCTGTTCTCCATTCCCTCATCAACTCCCGTTTGTAGAAATACCCTCTAGTTTTCTTCCATCCCTGTCAGTTCTTAGTTGTACTAGTTGGTTATTTAGTGTTTCATTTGTTTGATATTTTTCAGTGTTTTAAATGTCTTCATTAAAAGCTGATAGATCCACCGCTTCCCTTCTCATCTCTCCTGATAACCATGTGACATTTACATTCATCTACAGTAAACTTATAAACAAAAAATCTTAATGTTTTATTCTTTTGTGATTTAAAAAAAAAAAAGTCCATGGATATGTTAGGCTTCAACTACCCATTTACCATTGTATTGAAAGAACCATATTCGCTTCTATAAATACCATGATACTTAAAAAACATGGTATTGCAATCATAGTTTTTGCTACATTTTTGTTAGTAAAAAGGTGAAGCATTTTCCAATAAGGACATCAAGTTTTTCAAGGTTTTTATTTTTTATTTTTTATTTATTATTTTTTTTTTTTTCAGTCTCTAAGCAGCTAATCATATCTGTATTCCAGAAAGCTGGACAGGCTGTGGTTCACGATCATGGCTTATATGCAGGTTGGTGGAGATCCATTAGATGCTTTGTGAAGCAGAACCTGTGTCCTTTATCCAAGATTTACTGCCACCGAGTGCACGTGGAGAGAACAGACGTGAAGGGAGAGTTATAGAAAACGGAACACAAGTCAGGCAGAAGCATTCTGGATGTGTTTCAGGGGAATAACAAAGGTGATATGAAATAATCGAGCCATGATTTCCCGATGCCTTGGACATACTGTATAGGTGAAAAAACGAACAGAATTAAATAGCTCCTACATTATGACCTGTAATATTGAGCAACATCCTATATTCTTGGCCAAGTTAGAGGTAATAACAGTCTTCATAATGTGTAGATGTGCTTTAGATCAATATAATACTCCTTTCTAGATGAATACAGTGGCCCCAAAAAGTATTTGGTCACTTAAGAAACATTTAAAATGTTTTAATTTTCTTGCACTAGTAAAATATAATCAAACCAAGTGTAATTTATTTTAAAGATCACATAAGCATGTTTTAAGCAAAACATTTAATAAAAAGTGTACATAATTATCTATCTATAGCATATCTATCGTCTCAATATGCAGACAACTGTCTGTGGCACTGAATGAAATCTGTTATCTGATAAAGTAAGTTGGGAACAATGGCTATAATGTTTATTAGGATAAATACCAGACAGTTTTGAATCCCTGAATGGTCTGAACTATTTCATACCCTGGTTTAATAATCTGGATAAACACAAAGAGCACAAAAACTCAATCAACCTGCCATTGATTGCAAAAGATGCAAATAAATGGAGCAAAAAGCTAATCAGATGGTAAGCCAGTTAAAAGAGTCGCACTTGGCTTTCTTTAATTTAATTTACCGGTTGACCAGAGAGTGAGACAAAAATGTAGGATGGCTTCTTGTGTACTTGTCTCTTTGCGTCAAAGTTCATTTACATGAGTCTATCCAAACGGCATACACAGATTTTCTACTGAAACAATTTGATTGTGATGAGTGTGTGCCCCCTGATGGTCACTACTAGAACTGCACATAACATTTCCAAAATTAAAGGGATAGTTCACCCAAAAATGAAAATTCCATCATTATGTACTCATCCACATATTGTTCCAAACCCTTAATTTCTTAAAGAGATGTTTGACAGAATGACTCTGTCACCATCCACTTTTATTGTATGGAAAAAGTTTTCAATGAAAGTACATGGTGGTTAAGGATTTCCCTTGAACTTCTGAGATAAATATGTAAAATATACTATGAACAAATAATGTAATTTGCAGAACACAAAACTTCCTCCACAGTCCAGAGCATTTATTGAACCGGAGCTGTAAAAACAGTTGTTCAGATTTATTCCAGTGTCATTAAATGCCCTTGTGGGGTAATTGCACTAGTAGTTTTGGCATTCATCTCCTTCCAGTACAAGCATATACAGGTGCATCTCAATAAATTAGAATGTCATGGAAAAGTTCATTTATTTCAGTAATTCAACTCAAATTGTGAAACTCGTGTATTAAATAAATTCACTGCACACAGACTGAAGTAGTTTAAGTCTTTGGTTCTTTTAATTGTGATGATTTTGGCTCACATTTAACAAAAACCCACCAATTCACTATCTCAAAAAATTAGAATATGGTGACATGCCAATCAGCTAATCAACTCAAAACACCTGCAAAGGTTTCCTGAGCCTTCAAAATGGTCTCTCAGTTTGGTTCACTAGGCTACACAATCATGGGGAAGACTGCTGATCTGACAGTTGTCCAGAAGACAATCATTGACACCCTTCACAAGGAGGGTAAGCCACAAACATTCATTGCTAAAGAAGCTGGCTGTTCACAGAGTGCTGTATCCAAGCATGTTAACAGAAAGTTGAGTGGAAGGAAAAAGTGTGGAAGAAAAAGATGCACAACCAACCGAGAGAACCGCAGCCTTATGATTGTCAAGCAAAATCGATTCAAGAATTTGGGTGAACTTCACAAGGAATGGACTGAGGCTGGGGTCAAGGCATCAAGAGCCACCACACACAGACATGTCAAGGAACTTGGCTACAGTTGTCGTATTCCTCTTGTTAAGCCACTCCTGAACCACAGACAACGTCAAAGGCGTCTTACCTGGGCTAAGGAGAAGAAGAACTGGACAGTTGCCCAGTGTTCCAAAGTCCTCTTTTCAGATGAGAGCAAGTTTTGTATTTCATTTGGAAACCAAGGTCCTAGAGTCTGGAGGAAGGGTGGAGAAGCTCATAGCCCAAGTTGCTTGAAGTCCAGTGTTAAGTTTCCACAGTCTGTGATGATTTGGGGTGCAATGTCATCTGCTGGTGTAGGTCCATTGTGTTTTTTGAAAACCAAAGTCACTGCACCCGTTTACCAAGACATTTTGGAGCACTTCATGCTTCCTTCTGCTGACCAGCTTTTTAAAGATGCTGATTTCATTTTCCAGCAGGATTTGGCACCTGCCCACACTGCCAAAAGAACCAAAAGTTGGTTAAATGACCATGGTGTTGGTGTGCTTGACTGGCCAGCAAACTCACCAGACCTGAACCTTGTCAAGAGGAAAATGAGAAACAAGAGACCAAAAAATGCAGATGAGCTGAAGGCCACTGTCAAAGAAACCTGGGCTTCCATACCACCTCAGCAGTGCCACAAACTAATCACCTCCATGCCACGCCGAATTGAGGCAGTAATTAAAGAAATAGGAGCCCCTACCAAGTATTGAGTACATATACAGTAAATGAACATACTTTCCAGAAGGCCAACAATTCACTAAAAATGTTTTTTTTTATTGGTCTTATGATGTATTCTAATTTGTTGAGAGAGTGAATTGGTGGGTTTTTGTTAAATGTCAATGAGCCAAAATCATCACAATTAAAAGAACCAAAGACTTAAAATACTTCAGTCTGTGTGCATTGAATTTATTTAATACACGAGTTTCACAATTTGAGTTGAATTACTGAAATAAATGAACTTTTCCACGACATTCTAATTTATTGAGATGCACCTGTATATATATATATATACTTGTACTGGAAGGAGATGAATATATATGTATATATATACATACTGGTGGCCAAAAGTTTGGAATAATGTACAGATTTTGCTCTTATGGAAAGAAATTGGTACTTTTATTCACCAAAGTGGCATGCAACTGATCACAATGTATAGTCAGAACATTAATAACATGAAAAATTACTATTAAAATGTGAAAACAATATTACTTCAAAGCGTTCTTATCAAAAAATCCTCCACGTGCAGCAATGACAGCTTTGCAGATCCTTGGCATTCTAGCTGTCAGTTTGTCCAGATACTCAGGTGACATTTCACCCCATGCTTACTGTAGTGTCTTGTCGTGCACTTCTCACGTATCTTACAGTCTAGCTGATCCCACAAACGCTCAATGGGGTTAAGATCCATAACACCCTTTTCCAATTATCTGTTGTCCAATGTCTGTGTTTCTTTGCCCACTCTAACCTTTTTTTTTTCTTTTTCTTTTTTTTTTTCTGTTTCAAAAGTGGCTTTTTCTTTGCAATTCTTCCCATAAGGCCTGCACCCCTGACTCTTCTCTTTACTGTTGTACATGAAACTGGTGTTGAGCGGGTAGAATTCAATGAAGCTGTCAGCTGAGGACATGAGGCATCTGTTTCTCAAACTAGAGACTCTGATGTACTTATCCTCTTGTTTAAGCACTATTTAGTTCATACCTCAAAACAATGACTGACTGATGAGTTTCTAGAGAAAGCTGTTACTTTGCCATTTTTTACCTAATATTGACTTTAAGACATGCCAGTCTATTGCATACTGTGGGAATATATATATATATAAAACTTATGTATGCGCTCCACGTTTCAATTATATTATTTGCCATGAAGCAATGAAATATGCCAAATTGCGCGGACATCTTTTTTGGCCAATCTGTCATACAAAGTTTGCACTCATTATTCCCACCCTATAATTGCTACAGATGTGTCAATTAAGGTGTTGGCTATATAATTAGACGTTAATTTGGGGATTTTGGTGAAAATACAAAAAGAGGAAGGAGCTGTCCTCTGCAACCAAAGGGTGGAGCGTTTTGATACCAAATGCATGCGTGGCACCATTAAGCACGGCGGGGGAAACATAATGGTATGAGGATGCATGTCTGCGGCAAGTGTTGGAAGGATCTACAAAGTTGTTGGCACTTTGAAAACGGACCAATACTTGGACATCTTGCAGAACAAAATGTTGCAGAGTATGGAGGATATGTTTGGAGATCGAATGTGTATTTTCCAACACGATAATGATCCCAAGCACACCGCGCACACAACGAAGGCATTCCTTGCTGCACAGCGTTTTGAAGTCCTCAAGTGGCCTCCTCAGTCCCCTGACCTTAATCCCATTGAAAAACTTTGGAAAATTCTAAACCTGAATCGTGATAAGTCATGCAGTTCTTCCAATGAAGCTCAGCTTTGAGAATAATTTAAGGAGGCTTGACAAAAAATTACAAACAACACATGCGCAAAGCTTATTGAGTCAATGCCCAGGAGAATGGCTGCTGTAATCAAAAACAAGGGAGGACCAACAAAATATTAATAACTGATTACACTGTAGTCAATGTATGCTTTATTTCCTGTGATTTTTTTTTTAATGCATTTTTTGCATATTAGAACAAAACCCATATTCCATGATATGCTGTAGTTTGCCATTTTTGCCCGATAATTTTGTCAATTAACCAACTTTAGTGTTTTCTTCTTTCCAATATTACATACTCCTCATATTTTGATGGTTTAATCAAACCATCATTAAAAGCAAATATTGTGCTAATACCCTCCGGACATCACTTCTGGCCACTACTGTATATACAGTCAATACGTATACACATTCATGCGATTATCTAATCAGCCAATCCAGTGGCAGCAGTGCAATGCATAAAAACAAGCAGATATGGGTCAGGAGCTTCTGTTAATGTTCACATCAACCATCAGAATGGGGAAAAATGTGATCTTAGTGATTTGGACCGTGGCCTGATTGTTGGTGCCAGACGGGCTGGTTAGAGTATTTCTGTCATGTATATGTATACATACACAGTATATACAGTATACTCCCTATCAATCCTTGAGGCTTAAAGTTTACAAAGCAATGACTAAGATAGAAGTCTGACACAGACAAATGTAACTCACACTCCCGTCAAAGAGCCTTCAGTTCATTGCAAGTCAATCTGAATAACGTACTGTGTTGCATGCAGCAAGACTCCACAACTAGGATTAAGTGTGATATTTTTAATTTATATTTTGTATTTAATCTCTGTTTAAAGTTTTATGATAAAATAAAAGGCCAAATCCTTTGAGCCTCAGAAAAAAAGAAAAAAAAAAATCCTCTAAAGCTTGTACTTCAGTTGAAATAAATGATGCATGTTTAGCATGAAAGGTAAAAATGTGAGTTCCATTTTATCAAAAGCCCATTCAATCTTTACAGGAATTATTAAAGCAGTAGTTAACTGAAAAATGTTATCAATCTTATGTCAATTTTAAAGAATATGAACTGCGGCTTTCAAGCTTCTAAAAGGACACAAAAGCACCATGAAATTGGTTCATATGATTTTAGAATTGTATAAGTTTGTGAAGCCATATGATAGCATTGTCTGAAAAATTTGTGAAAGAGACTGATAAGTTCAACTCTGACTCAGTTATCTGGTCACAGCAGTTACATTATCAGTGAATAATGACATAAATGTCTATCTATTCCTTATACAAAGCTATTGTAGGACTGCAGAAACTTGGAATACAGAGCGCACAAGTGGAATAGATCACTGTCATTATACTTTTATGATGTTTTTGCATTGTTTTTAAAGTTCGAACCCTTCAGTCCCCATTCATTACACAGTACTTGCATAGAAAAGAGCAAACACAAAATTCCCCCATTTGTGTTCCACAGAAGAAATAAAGTCATACAGGTTTGGAAGCACACAAGGGTGAATATGATTCCAAAATTAAAATGTTTGGTTGAACTAATAAATTAAAATCAAAACCTTCAGAGCAGAATAAGTAGAATACTACAATCAGGGAGAGATACCAAAGACCTCTGGACACCAAACAAACCCAAAACCTCTACCATACCTGTACAACAGCAGCAAATATCCTTTTATTTAAGCCTTATGTTTAAAGTAAGTTTAATGAAGCTTGAAGCTATTTTGCAATTCAGATCTATTACACTAGGTAATGAGGCATAAAAAAAGAAAAATGAATAAGTCATATGTCAAGTCCAAAGCAATTTTTGGCTCCAAGCATAAATGCACTCACGTTTAAAAAGTTTTGTTGGGTGTGATTTGTTTCATTTAGTTCCCAGCTTACTTTTACCCAAAGAAACTTACAGTACACTTAAAACAGGAATGGTCCCTATGGAGCAACCTGAGGTTAAATGTTTTGCTTCAGGGCATAATGGCAACAACTGATAATACCAGAAAAACTGTTGTCAATTTTAGTGTTGTTTTCTATTTGCAGTCATTCTTGTTGTTTATTTTGTAACCTTATGAGCAGTGCCTTCACAGGCAATAAAGCTGTACTGTTTTAAAGGATATAGCAAAACTATGCACTTAAGCAAATACATAATCATATGTTCTCTTCCATAATGTCTTGAAATTGAAGATTTGCATATGCAAATGAAAAGCAGACAGTCAATGAAACTGGCCTCGAGCATCTTTCTTACAAAACACATGGGTGCATTACATATTACAAGCTTTGCTGATTAGTTAGGAATAATTTTTTGGCAAAGATAAGATCATTGTTAAGGCCCTTGGGCTAGTAAAGGGCTACAGTTAATATGTGAGAAACAGCATTATCCTTGTTACTTGCATTTGCTTATGTGCGCAAAAAAGTGGCATGCAGACTTTGCGCTGGTGTGACCTTTCAAGAATTCTTAAGCTCTTTAGAAACTGTAGGGCTCTTGCATTGTTAGCTTTGTCGTGGAACCTTTGCCTCTAATGTAAAGACTCAATCTCAAAGTCTTGAGTTTTAATGTCATAAGATAAGACTTTATTAAAAACATAACAAAGCCGAGGTGGTCCATGGAGCATCTGAAGTTACACTTCAGAATTTGTATTTTTATACAGTTTCTGCTCCCCTTAACTCTTTGAGGGATGGCCTCTTCATCCAGTGAAATCATCTTATGCCTCCCTAGTTTCATCTTTGCCGTCTCCCTTCCAGCTGGTCACCTTTGGCCCCAAATTGCTGTTTCATCTTAATGCTAGCACTTAGTAGTGCACATATTTCGTTTGCCTGTTTTGGTAATCTTGGCATTATCTGCACCAGTCCTGCTCATTAAATTATCCTTTCAATACCCACATGCCCACCTCCCTTTGGGCCCTACAAAGTTTGATAGAAAGAGGCTGTAATTCTTTCTAAAAGCCAAGCTACTACAGGTGATGTTCCTTATCTAAACCCTCCTTACTCATTCACTTGACACAGGCATCCCATCTCCCGGGTCTCCCCCTTTCTGCATTACATCAATTCATTTTCCCTTGACACAAAGTCCTTACACGGAAAGAGACTGCAAACTAACTGTTTTCTGCACTTTCAAACTGTATCTAAATAATCAGAGTATTAAATTAATAAAAGAATGATTAAATATGTAACATACTGTATAACACTGATAATGCAGCTTATCATAATACATTGATTACACATTGTCATTTTTAGATCATTGCAAACTGCATACATATTAATTCAAAAAAATGCATTAACTGAAGGATTAAATAAAAATATTCCATAGATTCTCAAGAAAAACAGTGAGATCTCATTAGGCAATATGAATGATTATTAAACACAGGATGAAGTGGATTATCTTTGTATTGCAATTTAAGACAATGCTAAGGCAGGCACCACTATTACTATTGCTCATATTTAGTCTTAGGGATTTGAACAAGCACTTAACCATAAATATTCAAATTGGACATGTAACGTCAGGCACAATTTGTGTTGTAAACATAAATTAAATTGTGTGCCTTGTTGGCGAGAGGTGTGCTATTGCTTTTCTAAGAAACTGGAGTTATTTTTATCTGACGGATAATAAAATGGGCAAAATATTCTTATAGATTTACAGGGACCCGGGCCATATCTATAGACCAGAATATCATAGAGACTGAGAAGTGTGCTCTTTTGCTCTAGCCTTAAAAAAATCTAGCTCGTATACAGTGCATCCGGAAAGTATTCACAGCGCTTCACTTTTTCCACATTTTGTTATGTTACAGCCTTATTCCAAAACTGATTTAATTCATTATTTTCCTCAAAATTCTTCAAACAATACCCCATAATGACAACATGAAAGTAGTTTGTTTGAAATCTTTGAAAATCTACAAAAAAAACAACAACAAAAAAACAAAGAAATCACATGTACATAAGTATTCACAGCCTTTGCTCAATACTTTGTTGAAGCACCTTTGGCACCAATTACAGCCTCAAGTCTTTTTGAGTATGATGCTACAAGCTTGGCACACCTATTTTTGGGCAGTTTCTCCCATTTTTCTGGATGGGGAGCGTCAGTGTACAGCCATTTTCAGATCTCTCCAGAGATGTTCAATCGGGTTCAAGTTTGGGCTCTGGCTGGGTCACTCAAGGACATTCACAGAGATGTCCCGTAGCCACTCCTTTGTTATCTTGGCTGTGTGATTAGGGTCATTGTCTTGTTGGAAGATGAACCTTCGCCACAGTCTGAGGTCCAGAGTGCTCTGGAGCAGGTTTTCATCAAGGATGTCTCTGTACATTGCTGCATTCATCTTTCCCTCGATCCTGACTAATCTCCCAGTTCCTGCCGCTGAAAAACATCCCCACAGCATGATGCTGCCACCACCATGCTTCACTGTAGGGATGGTATTGGCCAGGTGATGGGCGGTGCCTAGTTTCCTCCAGACATGACGCTTGCCATTCAGGCCAAAGAGTTCAATCTTTGTTTCTCATGGTCTGAGAGTCCTTCAGGTGCCTTTTGGCAAACTTTAAGCGGGCTGTCATGTGCCTTTTACTGAGTGGCTTCCGCCTGGCCACTCTACCATACAGGCCTGATTGGTGGAGTGCTGCAGAGATGGTTGTTCTTCTGGAAGGTTTTCCTCTCTCTACAGAGAAATGCTGGAGCTCTGTCAGAGTGACCATCAGGTTCTTGGTCACCTCCCTGACTAAGGCCCTTCTCCCCCCGATCGCTCGGTTTGGCCAGGTGGCCAGCTCTAGGAAGAGTCCTGGTGGTTCCAAACTCACTGGGACCTTCAATGCTGCAGACATTTTTCTGTACCCTTCCCCAGATCTGAGCCTCGATACAATCCTGTCTTGGAGGTCTACAGACAATTCCTTGGACTTCATGGCTTGGTTTGTGCTCTGACATGCACTGTTAACTGTGGGACCTTATATAGACAGGTGTGTGCCTTTCCAAATCATGTCCAATCAACTGAATTTACCACAGGTGGACTCCAATCAAATTGTAGAAACATCTCAAGGATGATCAGTGGAAACAGGATGCACCTGAGCTCAATTTTAAGTGTCATGGCAAAGGCTGTGAATACTTATGTACATGTGATTTTTTTCATTTTTTATTTTTAATAAATTTGCAAAGATTTCAAAAAAACTTCTTTCATGTTGTCATTATGGGGTATTGTTTGTAGAATTTTTAGGAAAATAATGAATTTAATCCATTTTGGAATAAGGCTGTAACATAACAAAATGTGGAAAAAGTGAAGCGCTGTGAATACTTTCTGGATGCACTGTAAAGACCACTGACTTTCAAGAAAAAACTGGAATACAGGAGCTATAGATTTACACTAGATGGCAGCAAATTACCACTAAATATATGTGTATTACGGTTTTACTATACAAATACCATAGTTTAACTATGGTTTAACTAAAGTAGCCTAACATTGTAGATTGTAACCTTAGTTTTTGCGGAAATCATTTTTCTATAGTAATATTGTAGTATCCATGACTGTTGTAGGCTAACCATGTTTTGTTTTTGTTTTTGGTTTTTTTTTTTTTTTTTGGTGGAAACCATGGTTTTATTACAGTATACTGTATTATTCGTTTTCATTTATTTATTTATTTATTTATTTATTTATTTATTTATTTATTATGCCTACACTTTTCATCTATGTAGTTTATATTCTCTCTTTAAAATTTCCATTTACAGTCTTAGGAGAGATAAAGAAAAACTAGAAGAAAAAAATAAAAGCAAAATGGCTATATAACATTTATAAATTTAATTTCACACTAACAAAAAATTATTTGAATCAAACTTAACAAAATTTAGCATTTGCTAACTGCTTAATTTCTACATGACACATACATTTATACAAACATATACAGTATACATATACAGGGTTGGGAGGGTTACTTTTTAAATGTATTCCACAACAGATTACAGAATACATGCTGTAAAATGTAATTTGTAATGTATTCCGTTAGATTACTCAAGGTCAGTAACGTATTCTAAATACTTTGGATTACTTCTTCAGCACTGGTAGATTTTTTCACTTGTTTTGACTATAAAAACTCTGCCAGTGCTGTAAGACAAAATACCAATGGCGATTTCTCAGGGCCAGCAAAGCCTTCTCTGCTGGCGTAACATGCCTAATAAATACATATTTTTTCATCCTTTCATTCTTATTGACCTTTTTGCCTATGTGTTTTCAATCGCTTTCAACTCCTAATTAATCTACAAACTAATAGCAAAAAACAAAAAAAATGTATCTGTGGCAGGGAGGATGGTGGGGCCGGGTCGTGATGCTGCACAACCGGCCCCTAATCAGGCTAATCAAGCCCTCAAGAGGGATAAAGGCAACGTAGGCGGCAGTTCGAGAGAGAGAGTTACAGGCAGCTGCCCTGCATGTGTTTATGTTTGTGTTTTTTTGTTTAATTAAATATGATTTTGACACTTCGTCCGGTTCTCGCCTCTTCCTTTCCCTTTTACCTTGATACAGTATCCAATCAGAATTTATTCCTCGATGCTTACAAGCAAATTATGACAAAAGTTTCACAAATTGCATGCCCAAAGCCGAAGCAGCAGTGCATGAGTCTGAGCTCCACCTTCAGAATTTCCACAGAATCACTCAACACTGCAGTGAATAGGCATCTAAAGTCAGATTGTCAGATTCATCAGCCAATCAGATTGATTTATTTGTTCTTGTTGGTGTGGTCTTAGAATATGTCCCAGTCCAGGCCTACTAGCTGGCACTGAGTGATGCAATCACGCTTTAAGCGATGTATGTAATTTGAAAGCAAAGAGCGCAAGATCTTGCTGACGAGTCGGCTGTCATTACTGCTGTTATTGCCATTGAGAAAGAGATCCTTATGGATTTAAAAACCTGAGATATTCTGGATGATCGTGCGATTGATTAATTAAACAGGAAAGAAGGGCTGATTTTCACTTCAAGTAAATTGGTGTGCTTTTTGCATTGTTATAGCAACATCAGGAGTTTTCTAAGTGTAAATTAGGCTGCGTGAGCATTCAGTGTAGGATCAAGTTTTGAAAACAAAATTTATTGCAAGCAAAATTTAAATCGCAAATATTATTAGAGAGCTTTTCTTGGTATTAGACCTCCTTGGTTCCGGCTTTCGTGCGTGGACGTGTTTTTAAAATGTAAATTTGTATTATTAGTTGACTGCCACGTAATGTATGATAGGCATATGGCATCTTATTCATTGTGAAACTGTGTTTTCTTAATGGCATGAATCACACTGAAAGACTTAAAATGCACGGGCCGCGGCTGCAAAATAAAAATACATTCTCTGAAAAACCTAAATATCTTATGCAGTGTTGTTTCTAAAACAAGATCAATCAAATTGATCTTGTTTTAAGGATTTTTAGATATTTTTTACAGGAAAACAATACAAAAATTATTATCAAGAATAACATTTTTGCCCTAATATCCAAAGGTCTTACTAGAAAAAAAGAAATTATGATCCAATGTGAATTTTCTTAATAAAAAATATTATCATGCCTGGTAATGTGCATGTAAAATGGCTAGAAATAGCATTTTAGCTTAGCGTAAAGCTGACAATTTACACAAGGTTTATTTCTATTTCTTCTGCTCCAAACTTACTTCAAACTTACTTCTCTGTCTGCTCGTATGAATGTAACACATCATAAGAAAGTGTTTCACCGCTGTTCAAATGCACTTTGGATCGCATCATTTATATGTATAAATGTTTTCCATCTGAAAGGACTAAATATTAAATGAAACAAATGACAATAAAATGCAAAGTAATCTCTTCAGTAATCAAAATACTTTTTGAATGTAACTGTATTCTAATTACCAATGATTTAAATTGTAACTGTAGTGGAATACAGTTACTTATATTTTGCATTTTAAATACGTAATCCTGTTACATGTATTCCACTACTCCCCAACACTGTACATATATACATAATACAATGTTCCTATCAACCCATTCTTTCATACTTTTTAAACATCTCAATTTTAAACATTCTCTTAATTGTTTTACACCATTTTATTTATTTATTTATTTATTTATTTTAGCTTAAATACCATTGTATTTGTAGTAAAACCATAACAACCAAAAGATTATGATTTTTATCACCATAGTTTTCATTTTTCTGTATTATTATTATTATTATTTTACTACGAATATCAAGGTTAAAATATGGTTACTGTAGTAAAATCATGGTAAATTTATTGCGAGGGAACGCAAAACTATTGCAAGGGCACGCAAAACTATTTCAGAAAAAATAAAATGCCCGCCCTGTCCTCTTAGGGGCTCTGTAGTTAGCAACTAACCAGAAGTGCAAATAACAATATAACATGTAAATGTAAAAGTATGGTAAACATGCAAATTGACAGGTTAGGAACCAAAGGTAGTGAGCATTAGAGTGCAAATGAGATTATGTTTATGTGGATGTGGTTCGAAAATATAAAAAAGTGTAAAATTGAAAACTGGAATAGTGGTATTTTAAGTATGACCCTTTGTGTGTGTTGTGTGTGTGTGTGTGTGTGTGTGTGTGTGTGTGTGTGTGTGAGGTTTAAGTGGTTTACCAGGACTTTGTTTTTAGGTTACAAACTGGTAAATACAAGGGTATTATGCTATAAATGTGGTTTATGAGGACATTTCTAGTGTCCCCATAATTTAAATAACTTAAAAAACATACTAAATGATGTTTTATTGAAAATGTAAAAATGCAGAAGGTTTTTTGTGAGTGTTAGGTTTAGGGGTAGGGTTAGGGGATAGAATCTATAGTTTGTACAGTATAAAAATCATGTCTATGGAGAGTCCCCATAATGATAGCTGCACCAACATGTGTGTGTGTGTGTGTGTGTGTGTGTGTGTGTGTGTGTGTGTGTGTGTGCAGGAAAATGTGCAAAATGGCAGAGTGTACAGTTGACAGCTGAGGGGCCCCAAAGTACAAAGTTCAACAATCTTTACAGTATGATCCACTCATGGCACGAATCTATTATATATATTTGAACAGTAAACCATTGCTGAGATTATTATTGAGTATTGCAGAACTGCAATGTGAAAACATGCAGACAGCTGTTGCTGCAATAATGTGGATTGATTTGGAATTGTCGTAGAGCTGTCATTTACATGTCATCTGGTCAATCAGATGACTTGCTTGTTAAATGGATTAATTTTGAGTGTAACGTGGTGACAGAGGACATATGTGGTGGTGGTGGGGGACTGAATAAATGTAGGCCTACTAATGGAGGGGGCAAAACCATGTAATATACCTACTCAGGCTTTAATCCAAAGCTCTCATCTTTGAAATTAAGCAATCTCATGCTTGATTTGCAATCTACTGTACGTCCCAATTGTAAAACAGCTGCATGGAAATGCTATAAATAGAGAATTATCTGCAATAGAATAGTGGCTGTATTTGTATGCAGAATGTTTGTAAGGTATTTGCCCTTCTTTCCCCTTTAAAGGGTAGCTGGTGTAAAAGCTTTTGAATGGATTTGTCTGATAATATTTCATATCCCATAGAAATGTATTCCTGGCTTTGTACTCATGAATACTCTTTGTGTTTTGTATAATTTGGACTTGTGGAAGCTTTCAGAGGTCTGCCAGATAGCAGGAACCATTGGGCCAAATGTGGAATTTAGCTGTCACATCTGGCCTAGATCTGGCATGGCTAAACACATGTGGGCCAAAATTTCACCATATATGTTTTGCCAAAGCTTTAGAATTGGAGGGAATTTTCTCTTCGGTCACAACTGGCATTAAGGTATATGGCCCAGATGACAACATTAGAGAGCCATGTGTGGCTTGGCTATGTCAAGCCATGGAAAACATTAACCTGTGGTTGACATTTGGTTTATACGTGGACAAAACACATGTAGGCAGGTGTGGGAGTCCACACCTCAGCTTGTTCAACTATGCCATTGGTTGGTCTCGTTGTTGTAGCATCTTCTTTCAATTCCTATAGACCTTATTCACGCTAACACCATCTTTGATTTTTAATGGGAATGACGACGAGGCTGTGAGGGATAGACTTACCATCTCTTCAATGGCACGCATGGTATAAAGCTGTAAAATGCTCCTAGATCACATCTGATTTTCCACAATTCATGTTGTCTGGAGTTTTTTGTCTACTGAATGTTCTTAGAAAGATGTTTTCAAAGTTTTATTTGCGGAACAATCCAAAAACACTTTAAACTCTATTGAAGAGACTGTACATCTATCCCTCACAGCCTCGTTGTCATTCCCATTAAAAATCAAAGATGGCGCTGCTGTGAATAAGGTACATTGGTGGAAGAGTGAAACTGACACTGCAGCAGCATCTTAAATTCTATTATTCAGAAAAAAATAAAATAATAATATATAATAATAATAATAATAATAATAATAATAATAATAATAATTTATATATATATATATATATATATATATATATATATATATATATATATATATATATATATATATATATATATATTATCTATTATTATTTTTAGCTTAGGATCAAAAGAGTTAGGCGTAGACGCTGTGTGTACTGTTTTTCAGGTTATAAAATTTGTCTAATATGTGACTATTTCTATTGATTCTATCTAATTCTATTTTCTTCCTAACAGGTTGTGAGTGAAAAAGATATTGCCCATGGGTGAGATTTTTCTAATATGACTTCCAACTTTAATATACTTTTCATGTGTTATGTTAAACATTATCTTAAATAAAAATAAAATAAAAACGATTGTAACTATGCTCACATCATGCAATAGACAATTCTAACCACTTCCAATGTTACTACCAACATCAAAACACTTCTGTAATGTTTAACATGTTAATTTTACTTTAAATAAAAAAGATTGTGATTTAATTTTGTGGTTTATGTTTGATTTATTGTGCAGTAAATTAAAGTATTGAGTAGGCTTGGTGTTCTTATGGTTAAATTCTGGGAGGATACTGGCATTTAGTCTGTCAGCCACATATGGGCCATATTAGGGCCGTCAGGCCTTAACAAAACTCAGCCAAACAAGAATTACATATAAGGCCCATGGGCCACACAAGCTTTACTAATTTAGCTTTCTACTGGTGGAGTTATGGCACTGTTTTGGTATCAGTTCTGGCAAAAAAATATCTGTACCAGATTTGGGCCATCATTCACTTTCTGAGCTGGGCCACATTTCAGCTGTTTATCTGGGCCAAAGCTGTGCCAAAGGAAATTTGCTGACTGGGCTGTGTTCGAATTCACTGCACTAATTGAACAATTAGCTCAACTATTTAGAGAAATGTAGAACACCAATAAATTGTCCTAAAGAGAGAAATTTAAATATTATATCTGAATTTTAAATGGTGCTTTCTAAGGAAAGAATCAGTCACTCTTAAATATGAAGGTAATTCAGTAGCAAAACTCGAGAGCTTGCATATTTGTATTTTAACTTGTAAAATAAATATTTGTACTCGTAAGCTGAAATGTACACTCACAGCACAGATGTTGCAATCTGCACTCACAGACAATAATTCAAAGCTTGTGTACTGAATTCACAATTGCAGACAAATAGTCACAAATGTGTAAAATTACATTCACATAAATACATCTACAGACACAAACTTGTAATACACATAAACTTTTGCACTTTAATTCATTTTTGCAGTACAACCACAAATCAGCACTTACAACCTCTCAAATCTGGCACTGCTACTTTAAATCTTCACGCCTTGACTTTAGCAACTACTTTTGTGAAAAACCTATTGAAAAACTCAGTTGTGCACTTGTAGATACTGATGCGAGAGAGAAAGACCAGTGTTTGGCGGGGGAGGGGAAGGGGGCAATGAAGTCGTTTTATTGGTTGATGCCTAGCCAATGAAATGGGACATTTTTGTACGCAATGACATCATGGCACAGCGCCAACCCAGGCCAAATTAGGAGGGTAAAGTCACATGGGGTAACCTCCACATGGTCGTTATAATGTGGTTCGCTCTCGGTGATGAGTTGTGCGTGAATGTGCGTGTAACACTCTCAACAAGCCACGTGATAAGATGCGCGGATTGACGGTCTCAGATGAGGAGGCAACTGAGATTCGTCCTCCGCCACCCAGATTGAGGCGAGTCACTACGCCACCACGAGGACTTAGAGCGTATTGGGAATTGGGCATTCCAAATTAGGGAGAAAAAGGGGAGAATTTTTTTTTTTAAATAATACGCCCAAACACTGACCCCAAACCTAACCATCAGTGGACTAAAAGTGTAATTTTAGAGCAAAAATGCAATCTCTGAATCGCCGTTGTTTATTTGACTATGATTACCTCTTGGTTCCCATGGAACTAAAACCTGGGTCTCGAATGTTAAATGCACTCAGTAGTGCTAGAGGGAAAGGTGACCACAGATGAAATTATGAAAAAATGTCTGATGGGAAATGGCGCCAGTCAGTAATATGGCAGAATGGGGTTGTTTTCAGGAAAACATTCGGAAACATCCTGTGTGATCATGTTCTTGTTTTTAAAGCATAATAAAAAATTATTTTTTTTAAAACAGAACAGAAGATCTTTGTATAGTCAATTGCTCACTTCATTTTGGGAACATCCTTCAATACCATCCTGGGCTCTCCTGTACAAATCAGTTAAGAAGGTGGCATTTTATTCGCTAGCCTTATGGCAGTATAGTGCAATTTACAAAGATTTAATGCAGCACTTTATCATATCTACATATATGCAGAAGTATTGGCTCTCACGTTCTGCTTTGGAAATGTTATGTTTTATTTATTATTAATTGAACCTCCTTCCTCTAGCGCTACGACTGGTAATTACTTATTCACTGTTCTACTGGAAAATGTTGCAAATTTCCTACAGCAGTCCAGGACAAGCACGTGTCCAAAGCAGCACATCAAGGCAGCCAAACAGTTCTGCATACAGTGTTGTCGACAAGTGCATCACCTCAGGGCACATGTGACTGATTTTCCTGGACCTTTTTAGGGCAAGCTCAGATAGTCATAGCCTTAAAGGGATGGTTCACCCAAAATGAAAATTCTGTCATCATTTACTCACCCTCAAGCCCATATGACTTTATTACCTTATTTAATTTTATTGGACGCTCTTTTCCATGTAAATAGTCCCCAACACGGAGACTAAAGCTAGCAAACTTCATGCACCATAACAGCTTCATAAAAGCCATCCATATGACTTGTGTGTTATAATCTAAGTCATTTGAAGTCATATGAAGGTGATTGTGTGAGGATCATATAGAAATTTAAGTCATTATTCACTGATAATCTTTCTATTTATTGAGCTGTTAACTAGCTGTTAATTACAACTGTACATATTGTGAACAAATCATTCAGACTCATTGTGTAAACTAGATCATCTGATTCTTTGAAAATATCTGACTCAAATCGCTACTTCTCTCATGAACTTTCTTGTAATGTAGAGGTAGGGTGGATACTGAATAATGACTTAAACTTAATCTGTTCCTCATACAAAGCATTTTCTTTTTGGTGAATTTGTATCCTCCCATTCATTGTGATTGCATAGAAGAAGAAAAAACTACCAGTAAAATTATCTTACAATGCCTCCTTTTTATGTTTCACGTAAGAAAGTAATATGGATTTCAAACGACATGTGAGTAAATGAAATCAGAATTTTTATTTTTAGGGTGAAAAATACCTTTGAACCTTCAGAGGGAACACAATTCATTGTTATTGTGAAATGGAAAAGCAATGTATGGTATACTGTATCATGTAAGCAAATGTGTTGTTCTTTCAAAAAATGTAAGAAGTTTAGAACAATCAGTTGATACAACAGTGGAATTAAAGAGATGGAGAGTTTTGCCCGAGGGAGGTAATGCCTCTTTGAAAACAGACCTAATTGAATGGAGTAATGTCAGGGCCCAATGTGAGAACTCTGCAGAGATGTGAAATGAATTGTTCAATTTCTCCTGTGCCTTGAAGAGGGCTGCTAAATTATAGTAATTTTCGACCATTTGGCTGATGAGGGTTATGAATTTTAAGTCTGAAATCTCCAAAACTGTTGAATTAGCTTTTGTTTCAATAACACATTTCAAATCACCAATAAAATCTAATGAAAGTGGTTTTGTTGCTTAAACTGAAATCAAGCTTAAAAAACTGATTTTTCTGGTTGGTCCAACACTCAGTTCTGAGCATTTAACTTTTTAATTTTTTGAGCCAGTTACCTGAGCCTTAAAGGAATATTCTGGGTTGAATGCAAATTAAGCTCAATATGCAAATATAAAACCATTTCACTCTTTAAAGAGCTCTCCAAAACAACCAGGCACTGGTGAAACATCTACTATAATGTAATGAAATATTTGTGATTTTTATGTTGCTTCCAATACAGTATATTTGCTCTGTAATATTTCATCAGAATATATGGCTAGATTTTTATTGGTGTCATGAAGAAAGATGCTTTTGCCCTTATAATGGTGTAGTTACCAGCAGGGGCTAACTGGACCATGCTAACCAGCCAAACATTTACCCATTGAATAAGACAAGGATGTGCCTTTACAATTTCTCCCTTTTATTTTTCTACAAGTGGTTTATCTCCCCTTCCTTATAGTGTCTTTGTTCCAGTTATGTTGGTATCAAAGTGATGTCAATAGTAATTTCAGTATTCCATTCACAATTGTCAAAAATAAACAGATAAACATATTTCTCTAACAGCACAAATCCCACTTACAGCTAAAAATATATTGGTGAGTCACATTCTTTTATAATAAAGTTTGCATTTTCGAAATGTGCATCTTTTTTTGTTGCTCTTAAATGCTGACTCAATGTTCTGTATCTCTGGAGACACGTCGGCGTTCCATTTGGATGCATTGCAAAGCTCCAACACTTGCTTTCAAGCAGAAGAGAGACACTCACCCTATCACCCTACTGTTTGATGCTGTGCCAAGAGAGATCACGTGGACAGAACAGAGAGCACGAATACAACATGAATATATGACTTAATCCAGCAACATGTGTGTGTATAGGGCATTGTAACTGATTCAAGTGTTTTCCTCCCATAGCTTTCAACTGGACCTTTTCCATACTTTAGTATTAAATTTGCATTATATATACGGTATATACTGTATATATAGTAGAAGTGTATAATTAGATCATGTAACTGGTCACCATTTCTTATAAGTTATTTTAATCACATTTTACAATAATGTTGTATTTGTTAACATTGGTTAACATTAACTTATAATGAACAATACTTTTACAGCACATATTAATCTTGTTTAATGTTTATTTTAACATACACTAATATATTTAAAAACAAATTGTATACATTAATATTAGTTTATGCATTATGAATTAACATGAACTAACAATTATGAATTGTAATATCACAAATTATCATTAACCAATATTGTTCACTGTTAGTTCAATAATATTTAATGCTTTAGCTTATTTACAAATAGAACCTTGTTGTAAAGTGTTACCCACATTTTTTACATTCACTGCAGTAGTTCATTTTAAATAGCCCAACAGTGTATTAAATTAATTTGAAAAGTAAATATGGTAATTCATGTAGTCTCTCGATTAATACGAGGTCACAAAAGCTGCATTTATAATAATTACACAAAAGAACTAGCAAAATGCTGATTAAAATAGTTTTAGATATAGTATAGCATGTCAAACCACATGTTTATAACCTGTATAACCACATAGGTAATGCTTAATCAACAGTTGTTTATCTATAAAAATATTAAGAAGTATTACTGGAATACATCCAATGTCTAGTTATTTCTAGAATGGCAAGATTGAAGTTAAATTGGACTTCATATTGTATTTCATTTTCCACAATCAACATGATTAAGGTATGTGAAACAGCACTAAGATTTCATTTTCTTGTGTATATAAAAAAATGAAAATTTAAGCTGCATCCCGCTGAGCATTGACAGCCCATCATGCGTGCTTCCTATAAATCAGCATTATAAAATATGCCGCTTAAGCCTCTCATGAGATTGACTCCTCTCTTCCCCTGCTGTTTCTCTTTTGTAAATCCTAAAGCCCAACAAAGAATATCATGTGATACTAAAAGTATTCAAATACCACTTTGACAATAAACAATGATACTTCCTTTGCACATACACCTCTACATATTTAGCCATGCAGAAATGTAATCCATGTTTTGAAAACAAACACAAGAGAATCATTGCAAGTCATCTGGGGGTATTTGTTAAAGAAAATTCATCATTTAGTCATCCTTATGTTGGTCCAAACCCATATGATTGTCTTTTTGAACAAAGTTTAAAACAATAATGTTTCCAATACTACTATATTTCCTAATTCCAACCTAGATAAGCAATGGGATTTCTATTAACCAGTATACGCGTGCATTTTTAAAAGCAGAAATCCACTCCACAGACCACCCGTGTGAGAATTCAGTGCCGCATTTAGTGGTAAGGGCAACCTGCCCCGACAGGACTCCAGGAATCTTTCTTGTCTGGCACTTGTATGTATAATTTTCTTTCCCTGAAGCTTTGCAGATGACAGGGAAATAGCCACTCTGCATGATTACAGGAGTGTTGAGAGTCGGATGAGACTCATCGAGGTCAGCATGAGAACATGAGTCATGCAGCAGCAGGTGAAGATGAGGTAAGGTTACCTTCTTCCAGAAGTTTCAGAGGTAGAAATGAAACCTTTTATGAATAATAAAGAGTCTGATGAACTGTACATATCCTTCATGAATCTTTTTGTGATTGTATTTAGGTTAAGTTATTTAGGTTGAGTGTTGATTTAAAGGTGAAGTGTGTAATTTCTGTGCCACTAGCATCAACAAACGAAACCAATTTTTAAAACCACTCCCCCCTTTTACCACTAGTCGGACAAATAGGTAGGCATGGTATTGGTTGAGCCAAAGTTGCAGTGTCGGGCTGGCTAATGCTCAAACAGAAGAATGTTTTGATAGTGTCATAAAGCCACCCTTCCGAGGAAATCTACCAAAGAATGGCTTAGTTGACTCTGCATATTGAGCTGGAATTGGAGAGAGTATTTTACCATCAAAATAAAAAATTACACACTTCACCTTTTAGATTTTGCAGATTTAGGTTATGATGTCACAACCATGAACCATTTGGGCTACATATCAATAACTATTCAGTAATCAGCAACTTGGCCCACACTGATAAATGCAGAGTAAACTATGCAACGTGTATGCAGAGGAAAAGGGCACATTTACAAATAGTTAAAATGAAAATTCTCTCATTATTCACTTACCCTGATGCCATTCCAGATGTGTATGAAGATTTTAAGATGAAGATAGAGCTCTGTCAGGTCCTTATAATGCAAGTACATGGGTTATAACGTTATTACCTTTTAAAAAGCACTTCCTGCCAGCAGTTGATGCATCACGTAGCTGTCGTGTGACGTAAGCGCATCAGCAAGTTCACATGAGAATTCGGAAGCGGCACTTATTTACAACAGAAGAATGAATGTCAACACGAGAGTTCGGCCATTTCAAACAGCATCAGAACCTTGGACGGGAGTGCCAATTTAAAGTTAAAAATGTTTTAATTATCGACTTGTTTCTTACATAAACCTATCAATTCGCTTCAGAAGATATTCATTGATCGACTGGAGTCGTGTGGATTACTTTTATGCTGCCTAAATGTGACTTGGAGCATCAAAGTGCTGGCACCCGTTTACTTGCATTATAAGGACCTGACAGAGCTCGATCTTCTTCTAAAAATCTTTATTTGTGTTCTGCTGAAGAAAGACAGTCTGGGATAGCATCAGGGTAAGTGAATAATGAGCAAATTTTCATTTTTGGGTGAACTATTACTTTAAGTCACACAGTTGTAAAAGCACAGTAGCAAAAATCATTACCTTGTTTTTTTAGACATGAACATTAGATTATCATGTAAATACCATTATAACGTTATAAGTGGATATACAGGTGGGTAAAATGCAATGAGATGATAATGTTGCCCCTTTAAGGGTTCAAAAGGAAAGAAAGTGAATTCAGTGTCTCTTCCCGAAATTTCTGGAACAGTTTCAAGCAACTGGAAAATTGTGAGAGGTTACGCTGACATATCTCTTTCTGCTTACATTTCAACCTCTCATGGGCAGACTTCAGAAAGTCATTGCCTAGCAACTCTACACAATCTAATGCAATTTACCAAGGGCAGTTCTTTAAAAACCTATTATTCTAATAAAATTGAAATTATGCCAGAAAAAAATAATGTCTTTTGTGTGACTGGAACAGAAGTTAGTCAGATTGTTACAAACAAAATGAATTGGCTAATGTGATTCCAAGCAGCATGTATTAGTTATAACATGTTATTATGAAATGGTAGTTCCTTAATATCTGAACTCAAAAGGTTACATTAATTTATATATATATATATATATATATATATATATATATATATATATATACATACATATATGTGTGTGTGTGTGTGTGTATGTGTGTGTGTGTGTGTGTGTGTGTGTGTGTGTTCCAACACTTGTAAGCCACTATAACTGGTATGTAAATATAAACTATGTACTGTGGATCAGGCATTCATTAGAATTTTTAGTGCTTCTTTCAAAATCCTATAGGAACCTCTTATAGCAATAGTAAAAAAATGTATATGTATATATATATATATATATATATATATTCATTATTTTATGCCATAAGTGAATTATACAGCCACATTTTATACTCTGTTATTGTTTTTACATTTATAATGCTAGCACATGTATTAATTCTGACTAATTTGCATAAATGTTGACTATGTTCTTCAAGTTTCCCACAAAGAGAGTATATACTAATGTGAACGTATAAACTGATTTAAAGGCAAATATTCACAGTGCTACAACTCTACTCGCTCTCAAATAGTGCAAATGTGTTGTTATTATTATGATTAATGAACTAAAATTATTTGTCAGTGTACTAGTTCTAATTTGCAGTGTCTTGTTTCTTTTGGATTTCTTATTTAGTTTTAGATTATGCATTTCTCTAAGTGTGATGGAGGCTCCCGACTTATTGCAAAAGAGGAACAAAAGTCTGGCGAGGCAGCATCTTTGCCGCTGATGTGCCGTCAGTCATATTCAATTGCGCCCTAGAGGAAGAAAGACTACTGTATTAAAGCAACCTTTGTGTTTTTGCTAAACATTTGCATAAATGTGTAACAAAAAGAACACTACATAAACTAAACCAAATTGGAACTTTTTTTAAATTTAATTTCTTAAGAGATGATAGTCATTTTACACATAATGGGTATTTTTTCCTAGGCTTCTACAACCAAATGCAAGCACTCTCTCCAACAATGTTGTCTTGCCTCTGTGGTGGGTTAAGTTAGCGTTCTAAATATGTGTGGCTTCCTGTGAGACATTCTTACTCCTTTAGGTACATAATCTACACCAGAACACAACCAAAACAATACCAGTTCAATAGTATTGTATTTTCAGAAACATTCTCCCTGATCCAAGGATGGTAGAAGAATAACAGTAGCACGGCATTTATCACTATGTCTTTTGTGACAATACCTGAGTCTCCCAGGTGATTCATTCCCTGTCCCATATTTTTAAATCATCTGTATCACAACCAGAGGTGAAAGTAGCAGAGAATGTTGAAGTGGGTTGTGTGGCCTTCATATTCCTGCAATCTTTTCAGTCTGTGCAATATATTGGTTGTACAACTTTGAAATCAGATCATATCACTGTTTGTAATGTATGTTGAGAAATGTATAATGTTTTAGGAATAACTATATTTTCACTCTTGTAATGCATGTAATATTGTTACATATGTACGTTACAGTGTGTGTGTGGGGGGGGGGGGGGGGGCAGGTTTAAGTGGTTTACGAGGACTTTTTTTTAGGTTACAAACTGGTAATTACAAGGGTAATATGCTATAAATGTGGTTTATGAGGACATTTCTAGTGTCCCCATAATTCAAATCGCTTAAAAAAAACATACTAAATGATGTTTTATTGAAAATGTAAAAATGCAGAACGTTTTTTGTGAGGGTTAGGTTTAGGGGTAGGGTTAGGGTTAGGGGATAGAATCTATAGTTTGTACAGTATAAAAATAATTATGTCTATGGAGAGTCCTCATAATGATAGCTGCACCAACATGTGTGTGTGTGTGTGTGTATGTGTGTGTGTGTGTGTGTGTGTGTATGTGTGTGTGTGCGCTCCAGAATATTTTTCTTCAATATCAAATTATTTTGCACTACTGCAGCAAAAGTTTCCCATAAACAGTACCAAAGGCTCGAATATTTTATTCCTTTTCAAAGGGTGATCATCTGTTTTAAACGGTTTATGAATTTCAAACACCCCGAAGGCTGCATACAGACCTTTTTATTAAACATCATAATATAGAAAAAGTGATTCTTTTAAAGGTGTGTTCACACTTGTAGTTCGGTTCTCTTGGTCCTCTTGGTCCAGACCAAAAAGGAAAATGATACATTTAGTCCTGGTTCGCTTAGCGTTCACACTGGCATTTTTAATACCAAACCTAACGATGCAAAACCAAAGGCATCAGGGAAAAGTCACAACCTGATTGTACAGCTTTTATGACGTATATTTTTTTACAGAACTTGCCGAACATCCAAAACAATGCTGGCTGCTGGGCGAAATGTGCTCGTTATATTTATATATGTATATATGGTGGTATTTTTACCAGCTGAGAACAAACGAAGAGCTAATAAAATGTGTAAAGGAGTCAAAACAGTGCCAGAAATTCCTTAGTTGCACACACAAACGAAGATATGCAGCAAGGACAGCTGACGGCGGTTCCGACGCCTGTACCGAACTGTAATGGGCAACATAGCTCCTATTTTTGAGAAGAACCAGGTATGCCTGAGGTCAGTATTAGGCAAATTACTTCCTGTTTTTGGTCCGTTTAGACGTCTTTGGTCCATGTTGCATTCATATATCTATCGAACTGTACCAGAGTTCGTGAACCCACTATTCAGGAGGTCTCGGTCCGCTTGTTTGGTGCGCACCAAGATTCAGATGACAGCGTTCACACTTGTTCAAATTAACCGCACTAACAGAGCAATCGCACCAGAGTTCGTTTTAATCGAACCAAACCTGCCAAGTGTGAACACACCCTAATAGGTGTAGTCCACATTGGATTGTAAAGGACTGCATAGCAAGGTTGTAACTTGTAAGCATAGCACATGTGCTAAACTGTGAATCACACAACTAAAATAGCGATGACAGTAGAAAAATGCTCTTTTCAGACAACCATTGCTTGTATTTCAATGCTGCAAAGAAAGTAGGGAGGGAGACCAGGGCTAGTTATCATACAGGAAAATTGTATCTGTACAGTTTTGAGTCAAAGGTCCAAATACACGTTGGTTTCATCATCTAGGTCAAAAATGTCTTACATTATAATATTTGGTAACACTTTACAATAAGGTTCCATTTTTTCATATTAGTTAATGAATTAGGTATCATGAACAAACAAACTATATATATATATATATATATATATATATATATATATATATATATATATATATATATATATATTATTATTATTATTATTATTATTATTATTATTATTTTATTATTATTTTTTTACAGCATAAATCTGTGTTGGTATTAGTTAATTAAAATAGAATTGTGCATTTTTAGTTTGTTAGTTCATAGTGGATTAACTGATGTTAACAAAAACGTATATATATGTGTGTGTGTGTGTGTGTGTGTGTGTGTGTGTTGTATGTACTGTTCAAAAGCTTTTTGTCTACTTTAAGGTATGTACCTATAGAGAAATTGATTTTCAAAAATAAATCCACCATGAGAAATATTCAGATGAGTAAAGGTGTGACAACTAACCCCAGTCTTCCCTCCATGTCTGTTTTCCATATAGTTATTTCTTTAAAAGAACATAAACTAGACGGACGGACAGACAGACAGACAGACAGATAGATCGATTTTAATTTAAATTCGCTGAGTCAAGAGCGCTAAACAAATAGTGAGCAAAACAGTGTATTAAAGTATATTTCCTGATAGGTGGAGGCAAGGAATCGGTCTTTTTAACGGTCTTTTTAAAACTGCATCACATCTAAGAGAAAACAGAAAATTGAAGAGAGGAGATAACAGAGAAACCGTGTCCAACGGAACTGACGTCAGTGGCATAATGTAAACTGTTGAGATGATCCATGGTAACAGACTCTTGAGCAGCAGCAGTGCAGCAACGCAGCTCAGACAGAAGCGCACACACACGATCAGATAGAAATGCCTTAAACCCGGATCTCATCTGGACCGGCTCTCGCTTTCTACAGAGGAGCGGTGCTCGGACGCTTGTCAAACGCGCCGTTTGCCTTTTAAACACCACGCACACAGCGGCGTTTCTAACAGAGCGGCTCGCGATAAATGTCAAGGATCTAAAACATTTGATGTATTCCTCCTATAGATCTTCTGTTCATTTTTGATAAACGCCAAGAAAAGCAACAAAATGTGCGGTTAAACCGTGACAGCAGTGTCTTTCATTTCAGATCGTTGTTTTAATCTTATTTCTAATAGACTACAATATGATGTGCTGATTTTAATCGGGATGCATTAATGACTCTTGTGGATTAACGCCTTCACTGTCAATCTATTTTTGCTTTTTTGGGATCGAAGAGGGAAAGACAATCACTGAATTTGCCATCTGCATTTACTACTTGCCACTAATTTATTTATATATATATATATTACAGTCATAGTAAAAATAATATAGTGAAGATGGCGACGGGAGCGGGCTGGCAGCATTACTACAACCCCGCTGGCAACGCGTCGACGGGAACGGGGAAATATAACAGCACCTCCACATCAACATCCACCTCCTTCCCGTCGGGTTTGACCCTTGAATACACGCAGGACCTGCACCTCAAGATGAGCAAGAAGATAGCACAGCTAACCAAGGTAATTTGGTGCGCGTTTTGGGGATGCGTAATGCCATGTGTGTGCTGGCAGGTTGAGTGATGCGCGTACTGGAGGTGCGCACGGAGAGACCCCGGTGGAAATTAAAGCAGACTGGCCTTCAATCCGGATTAAAACGTGCTTAAACTCGGCTTGTGCATGCAAAATGCCAGCATTGCATAGCCATTTCTAATTTAGTCGTTATACTTTAGTCTTATGAAATAATTCTGGGGCCACTAGTACTGTACATGTTTCATGTACAGTACTCTCCTCTTGCTCCAAGTTGGTCTCTATTAAAGGGATAGTTCACCCCAAAATTTTAATTCTCTCATTATTTACTCACCCTCATGATATCCTAGGTGTGTATGACTTTCCTTCTTCACCAGAACACATGTGAAGAAAAATAGAATAATATCTTAGCTCAGTAGGTCCTTAAAATGCAAGTGAATGGAGATGTCTCTTTTGAAGCTCCAAAAATCACAGACAGTCAGTATAAACGTCATCGATACCACTCCAGCTGTTAAATTAATGTCTTATAAAGTGACACAATTGCTTTTGGTGTGAAAAATATAAACATTTATGTACTTTTTAACTGTAATGCAACGTGAGGGTAAGGTTCACGAGAGGGTGGAGACCAAGCGGTCTCTCATGTGACGTATTCGCGTTGCCATGATACCGAAGAAATCTCACGTTCTCCACTCGGCTGAGACATCCAGGATAAGAACACAAACGCACAATTGTGAGTAAAGAAACAGATAATAACAGATCTA
Source organism: Myxocyprinus asiaticus (assembly GCF_019703515.2). Taxonomy (NCBI): domain Eukaryota; kingdom Metazoa; phylum Chordata; class Actinopteri; order Cypriniformes; family Catostomidae; genus Myxocyprinus; species Myxocyprinus asiaticus. The sequence goes on along the minus strand of NC_059368.1, from coordinate 8,394,346 downwards.
CACTAAAACCAAACCAAGCTACTGTACAGCGTTCCTCCTTCTCACTTGTAAACAGTGCTGCTCTTCCTGCTGTGATGCACATGCGTCATTTCATGCTTCTTTCAAATGCCAATGCAATTATGTCACACACGTGTACCACTCCTGACCGGAAGCATGTTTTAGAGTTAAAAAGATTACTTAAATATTTATCTTTTTCGCACCAAAAGCAATTGTGTCGCTTTAGAAGACATTAGTTTAACAGCTGGTGTCGTATGGATGAAGTTTGTGCTGACTGGCTGTGATTTTTGGAGCTTCAAAAGAGAAATCTCAATTCACTTGCATTTTAAGGACCTACTGAGCTAAGATATTTTTCTGTTTTTCTTCAAATGTGTTCTGGTGAAGAAAGAAAGTCATATACATCTGGGATATCTTGAGGGTGAGTAAATAATGAGAGAGTTCACATATTTGGGTGAACCATCCCTTTAAGATAAGAAGGCCTGTAAACTTTATTCACGTTCTCGTCCTAACCTCTTTACCATCATACCATGGTTTAAAGGCACACAGACCCAAAGGTGCTGAAAAATACGATAAACAACCTTTAATGAGAGGGGTTTAGCCATACCACACCAACAAAAAGAAAATAAGAAAGTTCTAATGCGATAGCTGTGGTTTAATCTGTGAATATTAAAAACACCTGCTGATTTGTATAATCTTCTTATGCCTGACTGGTATATGAATGTCATGGTTCCCAAACCTGCTTAGGTAGTAATTTTCATGTATCAAAGCTGCACAATAAGTTACTAATATTTTTATTGTTGGTCAATATAATGATTGGATCTGTATATAGTTGCTTGCTTCCAAGATAAGTATATTAAAGAAATCAAATAACATCTTCATGCATCCCAAGCATCTGTTCTGTGGTACAGTAGACTGGCAGTTTTGTCATGTCCTACATTGTACACAATTAAGGAAATGTTCTGCAAACCCATATGCTATTGGAAATCAGGCTTGTCAATTTGGATGCCGTGTCGACTATAAAACATTTTAAACCATCATAGAGAATGATGACAGTTAAAATGTAAAGTAAAACTGTCCTGTCAGACTAACTTATTATTGCCATTTAACAGACATATGATGTGGTCTTGTGCATTCATAGGAGGAAGTTGATACGTCTTAGGGAGCTTAAATGAGATTACAGTGCTTTGGCAGGGTATTGATGTACCTGTCAGACCATCATTAAAAATGGACATTTGGCCATTGCTTTTAAAGTGCATGTGATGCATGGGTATTTGATGTGTCATCAAATAGGTGAGCAGAGGATTCTTTTTTTATTATTATTATTTATTATTATTTATGGTATGCATTACATTACAGTTCTTGCTACTTTGTTCTAAGAATTTGGCCCATCTTAAAGTATTATCTGATTGTTATCTGATTTTTTTTCTTCTTCCTGAAATAGATGCCACACTAGTTTGTTCCGGTCATTGAATCTGAGGCCACATCCTAATCTGTTTTCATTATAAATCCTGGTAATGGATTTGGTAATGGAGAGCATTTTCAAAGTGCTCTGCTTTCGAAAGAGGAAAAACACCATCCTATAGTGTGGCTGAGAGGTGTAAATGTAGCGAAATCAATGCGTTTTCAAACTAAAACAAATGTGTGTGGACGTGGTCTGATTGGCTGAGTCATGTTCCAAGAACAGCACAGAGACACTTAACTATTTGTTTCTTTCCAAATAGTGGTGGCGGTTTTGATTCATGGTTCATTCTGATCTGGTTCACTGATTTGTTCAGAAACTTTTCTGCAGATTAAGTCTTTTTACACCAGTTGGTGGCGACAAATGAGCGTATTTTAGATTATGAGTGAGTCGCTGAATCATTGATTCAACTGATTTGTTAAAAAAAGTCGTTCATGACACAAAAAAACTGCAAGTGAACGTTAACACTGATTCGTTTATGAACGAAACACCATGGCCACCTTACACATAGAATTACCATGTGTTATATATCCGAATAGTATTTGGATATTCTTTTGCTGGATTGCATTTACACTTGCAGTCAAATCTGCACAGTGATTGAATAGAGATCAGGTCAAACTTAACTGCAAAATGGAAAATGCAACTTACATCAGAGGCTGCAGTAACTGAAAATTCTCTGACGTTCAGTGAATTTTAAAAACACTGATGAAATGCTTCCCATTTTTGACTGTTAAATAATATGGTATCTCTCTATTTAAGAAACATCAACATATTAAAGGATGCTAATAGTAATTAGAAAACAGACCAGGAGAGAGTCCCAAGCAGGGATTTGAGGAGCGAGTCAAGAGATTCCAAGTTCCAACTATTCCAGTGGAATAATTCATGGGATATTGTTCATTAAATCATGTGACAAGATTGCAAAGCTGCAGTGGCTGTTATGTTCTTCACATTGCGATAGCAGAAAAAATAGGAAAAGCAACTATTTAACGACAGATGACTGTAGCACAAACTAATTCTATAATTAATAACTGATATATTATTAACCGGATAACAAAAATTCAGTTGCATTTACACATTCCCTGAATGTGTTTAGAATCCATCCCTGACCACCTTTGAATGCAGTTTCAGTGATCTGATCACAATGCGCTCAAAATGCATCTTGAGTGCTTTTACACCTGGCATTTAATGTGATTATAATGTGGCTTCTTTTGGAACTGTTTTCACTGATTAAAAATGTATTGACTTGAACTGTTTACTTCATGAACCATTGTGTGACATATAAAAAATTTTCTTAACAAAATAATAATCATAATAAACACATCAGAAGATAATATTTTATGCCTCTTAGAGTTAATTTCATGGTTAGTGCATTGTAAGTCTATGTGACTAACTCTTCCTCATGTTGGCTCTCATGTTAAAGGGATAGTTAACCAAAAAAAAGAAAAAAAAAAGAACATTATCTCATCATTATTCACCCTCATTCCATCCCAGATATGTACAAAGATTTTTAGAAGAATATTTCAGCTCTCTTGGTCCATATAATACAAGTGAATGGTGGCCAGAATTTTGAAGCTCCAAAAATCAAATAAAGGCAGCATGAAAGTAATCAATACAACTTCAGTGGTTAATTCCAGGCCTTCAGAAGTGATATGATAAGTTTGGATAAGAAACAGATCAATATTTAACTCCTTTTTTACCATAAATCTCCACTTTCACTTTCACTTTCAGAATGTGAAAATGTGAAAGCAGAGATTAATATATAATTTCGGAATATTTCATAAACATAATGAAGTTGAAACCAGTTTCCCTCTCTGCTTGTGGTTTCACTTGGCATTTCCCTTCTCAGAAGCTTTAGTCTGGTCCAGATGGGCCCAGGCTAGATCTCACAGCTTCCTGATGAGCATCAATAATCTCCAGAAGCATTACACTGCAATTCAGTTAACCCCCACAGATTGTTTGGGCAAAAACTATCAATGCTTCTCACACAAACGCTTCTTTAGTAGTAGCTTTTTATGTAGAGTGATCATCTTACCGAAGCTGTTGCCACAGTCTTGTTCAGTCTTTATTGTTTTTCTTAGCGGTAATTTAACCTGTTGTATCTATGCACTTTTAGAGATAGTAAATTACCCTCTTTCCATTATATTTTATTACCTTTGTTGAAAATATGGTTGGGATATTGTTTTCCTCGAACTGTGAATATGATTTTATGGTCTGCTTGGAAGAAATGTTCCTCAAGATATTGCAGAAAACAAATTGTACTACTTGGGGGGGAGGGAGTATGCAAGAAAGGAAGAAGGAGCAATAGAAATGGCACTGGCACAGCCTTGTTGGAAAATTTTAAATTTATCACAATGTTAATTCTGTATGCCACCAAGGTAGTCAAACCAAGACTAGATGCTTCATGCTTTTAGTACTTTTCTAATGTATATTTTTCTTAGTTAGTTGCATGAATCATACACAGTTATTGCCACCTCTCTTCATTGCAAAATAATGATAAAAAACACTGCATCATGTAGCCTTATTCCAGTCTATATCCTATTGAAACCTTTTATTGATTATTATTTAATTTGACAAGTGAGCTTATTCATGAATTTACAATATAACACATCAATTGTCTTATTCTGCTTGGGGGCAAAAAAATAAGTTTTTCTTCTCAGAATCCTTTTTCACTGTGTTTCACATTTTCACATATTTTTTTTTCTTTTTTTCTAGAAGCTAGTAACTAGAGGAAGCAACATCAAGACCAAACCTTATTTCTGCAAATGTTCTGCTAAAAACTGAAATATCACATTGACAGAAGTATTCAGACCCTTTGCTATGACACTTGAAATTTAGCTCAGGTGCATCCCATTTCTCTGGATCATCTTTGAGATGATTTTACACTTTGACTGGAGTTCACCAGTGGAAAATTCAATTGATTGGACATGATTTGGGAAGGCACACACCTGTCTATATAAGGTCTCACAGCTGAAAATGCATATCAGAGCAAAAACCAAGCCATGAAGTAAAAGGAACTGCCTGCATAGTTCAAGACAGGATTGTGTTGAGGCACAGATCTGGGGAAGGCTACACATTTTTTTTTTTTTTTTTTTTTTTGCTGCATTGAAGGTTACCGGACTTGAACCCAATCGAACATCTCTGGAGAGACCTGAAAATGGCTGACTACTGACAGTCCTCATCCAACCTGACAGAGCTTGAAAGGATCTGCAGAGAAGAATGGCAGAAAATCCCCAAATCCAGGTGTGCAAAGCTTGTTGCATCATACCCAAAAAGACTTGAGGCTGTACTCGCTGCCAAAGGTGCTTCAACTAAGTACTGAGTTCAGGGTCTGAATACTTGTCAATGTGACATTTCAGTTTTTTATTTGTAATAAATGTGCAAAGTTATCAAAAATCTGTCACAAGCAAAGGAACGGGTTGGAATTGGTCTCACATTCCGGTGATGACAACTCAAACTCCTCACCAGCTGACAGCACAGAACAGAACAGAACATACAAAACATTTATGCCATGTACTTTCGAGTGTGATCGAACAATTGTCTTCCTCTCTCGCTTCAGTTCACAGCTGGCGATATAATCAGTGGAGATAATCCTCTAAAAGCATGGATCCTTTAACCCTGCATTTGCATCATTTAGCAACCTCATTGCAATATTAAAATGCCTGTGTTTTCAAGCCAGTAGATGGCTGTTTTCATGTGGTCATCAAAAAGGAGCTGTGATCCACTTCAAAGCACATGAAAATGAGTGTCTTAGCACTGTCTGGTTCTAAAGTATGTCTCTTCTACTGACTTTGAGTCTCATGGTAATTTGTACTCTTGCCAGCTTTATATTTTAATAAACATTCCCAGCACTTATAGCCAGGGTGGAAGTGAATGGAAGAAAAAATTGGCTGTCTTTTTGCTTTGATGACAGTCCTTTGACTTGTTTGTCCACATGCAGATTAAATCATCTTCAGTCTGGTTGTTGATTTAAAGAATTGTTCACCCAAAAATGAAAATTGTGTTATCATTTACTCACCCTCATGCCATTCCAAAATCTATGACTTTCTTTTTTAATGGAAAATACAAGGAAAAATTTTGAAGACTGTACTGGTCGCACTTTTCCATGCAGTTACAATGAATGGGGACCAGAGCTTTCAAGCTTCAACAAGGATGGAAAAGCACCATAAAAGTGTCATAAAAGAAGTACATACAACTAGTGCATTATGTTGCAAGTCATTCAAAAACCTTATGTGAGAAACAGACCTAAATTGAAGTCAATATTCACTGATGATCTATGCATTCAGTGTACTGTTAACTCGAGAAAAACTTTGATCATTCAGTCGATTCCTTGAAAAGATCTGACTCAAACATAAATAAATAAATAAATTTGTTTGTGAATAGGACATCGCTACTTCTCTCCTGAATTCAGTCTTTTCAGTGAATAACACAAATTTCAGTCTGTTCCTCACACAAAGCTATTGAATGACTTCAGAAGACTTAGAATATAGCATTTGGACTAGATTATGATGCTTTTTGCATCCTTTTTGAAGCTTGAAAGCTTCATTCTCCATTCTTTGTAACTGCATAGTGACCAGTGCATTCTTCAAAATGTATCCTTAGGTGTTCCACAGAAGAAAGTGAAATACATTTGGAACAACATAAGGGTGAGTAAATGATGACAGAATTGTAATTTTTTGAGTGAACTATGGCAAATGCATGCACATATACACAGACACCTGTTTATCACTACTCTCCTTCTAGTGAAATAGGCTTAAACATACCAAGACATGTGCCAAACCACCTAAAGTGTCCCTAATGTACAACACTTAAAGAAAAGGCATCAGTGTGTGGGCAGGATGACAACAAAACATCTATATTCCTGCTAGTGTGAAAGACACTTGGTTTTTTGTTTTTCTTTACTGGAAAAGGCCTAAGGGATAAAGAAGCTGTGTATGCATTACTGTAGCATGTGTAGTGGTGACAGGAAAGGGGGGCTAAACTCCCTGAATCCCTGTAATGTTGGGGCCCTGCTGTCTTCTCTGCCCACTCTCTTCTGTCATCACCCCGCTGGGATAGTCAGGGATAAACAGTCACTAAAAGCAGTGGAGGAGCCCGGAGAGGGAAACTGGAGATAAAAGAATATTCTCATTTTTACGAGCAGCACGAATTTGTTTCGAGTTTTTTATACAGTGTAAATAAAGAAATTGCCTCCTATTGTGTTGAGTTTCGATTTGAGAGCCGGAGAGAGTTCTGTGAAGGCTTCCTCACCTCGGTCGGACCCCCGACTGATGGGCAGGGCCCTGTGGACTGCAGACATCACTTTTCATTCATCTGAGCTGTCTTGAAAGATTTTCTCTATTCCTCCTCTGCTTTTGCACCCAACTCCCATTCTTTGTTTTTGTAGCAAGTGCTGGCATTGGTAGAACTTTCCCAATTAGGATGTGAGGGACCCATGTGTCTTGGCCATTCACATCACAAGGTAGAGGTAGACCTATATATCGTTCTAACGATTCATCGGTGCCAATAGCTGCTTTTTGCAACTATCATTATCGGCAAAATCTATGGCGATTGTTGCCATAGTTTTTTCATCATTTCGGCATTTCAAAATAAGAGTCCCCATTGTGCCTCAGGCTGGTTTATGCACTATATTGCCAAAAGTATTCGCTCATCTGCCTTTAGATGCATATGAACTTAAGTGACATCCCATTCTTAATCCATAGGGTTTAATATGATGTCGGCCCACCCTTTGGAGCTATAACAGCTTCAACTCTTCTGGGAAGGTTTTCCACAAGGTTTAGGAGTGTGTTTATGGGAATTTTTGACCATTCTTCCAGAAGCGCATTTGTGAGGTCAGACACTGATGTTGGACGAGAAGGCCTGGCTCGCAGTCTTCGCTCTAATTCATCCCAAAGGTGTTCTATCGGGTTGAGGTCAGGACTCTGTGCAGGCCAGTCAAGTTCTTCCACACCAAACTCGCTCATCCATGTCTTTATGGACCTTGCTTTGTGCACTGGTGCGCAGTCATGTTGGAACAGGAAGGGGCCATCCCCAAACTGTTCCCACAAAGTTGGGAGCATGGAATTGTCCAAAATCTCTTGGTATGTTGAAGCATTCAGAGTTCCTTTCACTGGAACTAAGGGGCCAAGCCCAGCTCCTGAAAAACAACCCCACACCATAATCCCCGTCTCCACCAAACTTCACAGTTGGCACAATGCAGTCAGACAAGTACCGTTCTCCTGGCAACCGCCAAACCCAGACTCGTCCATCAGATTGCCAGATGGAGAAGCGTGATTCGTCACTCCAGAGAACGCGTCTCCACTGCTCTAGAGTCCAGTGGCGGCGTGCTTTACACCACTGCATCCGACGCTTTGCATTGCACTTGGTGATGTATGGCTTGGATGCAGCTGCTCGGCCATGGAAACCCATTCCATGAAGCTCTCTATGCACTGTTCTTGAGCTAATCTGAAGGCCACATGAACTTTGGAGGTCTGTAGCGATTGACTCTGCAGAAAGTTGGCGACCTCTGCGCACTATGCGCCTCAGCAACCGCTGACCCCGCTCTGTCATTTTACGTGGCCTACCACTTCGTGGCTGAGTTGCTGTCATTGCCAATCACTTCCACTTTGTTATAATACCACTGACATTTGACTGTGGAATATTTGGTAGCGAGGAAATTTCACGACTGGACTTGTTGCACAGGTGGCATCCTATCACAGTACCATGCTGGAATTCACTGAGCTCCTGAGAGTGGCCCATTCTTTCACAAATGTTTGTAGAAGCAGTCTGCATGCCTAGGTGCTTCATTTTATACACCTGTGGCCATGGAAGTGATTGGAACACCTGAATTCAATTATTTGGATTGGTGAGCGAATACTTTTGGCAATATAGTGTACTTAAAGTCCTGTGCTATGCACCAAATGTTCTGGTTATGTTTGGGATTTTGGTTGAACAATAAACTGCATCTGGGATATTATTCATTTAAGACTCTTTGTCTGTGCCCATCATAGTAAGGAAAGAGCAAGTCATTTTTTTGATACTTCAAATCAAATTTTAAAAACTATCGGCCGACTAATCAGTTATCGGCCTTTCCCACCATCTTAGCTATCGGTAGCAGCAAAATCTACTATCGGTCAACCTCTATCACAAGGTGCTAATAATTGTTGACTTCAAGACCTTACACCTTAAAATCACAAATCTCCGCTCTCCTTTTCTCTTTTTCAGTGGCCATATATGGGTCAATGACATGGCTTATTTATTTATGTATTTATTTATTGTCTGCATCTAATAATTTATTCATAAATACAGAAAAAATGCAATTCACTCAAAACAATTGGAATACATCTCTATCATGATAAAAAATTTTCGGTTTCTGTTATTTTGAGTTCTTTTTATATTTTTTTCTGGGGCTTAAAGTAAAAACTGTCAAAGTGATGTAACTGTCCAGAACAGTTAACATAGTCTAAATAATTCATATAAAATAAAAGTCTCATTTAAGCCATACTACAAAACTTTGTGCTCTCTAGTGACATCTGTGGTTAAAACCTAAAATTGCCAGCAACTTGCGGAGGAACATTTTACGCTAGTTGTGATTCGGCACTGCTCTTCATGGCAGATGAATTCTGAATTTTAAGGTAACGAATTTTGCAACATGCTAAGGCTTACATGCAGCCACAAGCAGTTAATGACATAGTCTGTGTTATCATAATATAATTATGCCATAATGAAAATATGCCCAAATAGAGCACAACAGTCTGGTTCCGGAAGTGAAAATCCCATTAATTTTTTCCATTGATGATTTGATTTTCAGCGATAACTTATAGGTTACTTATTATTCAACTTCAGTGTTAAAAGTCATGTTTTTAAAGTGGAATTTCTGGTGAACAACTACATTACCCATGGTCTAGCAGAGAAAGCTTCACCAATCAGAGAACCGTGGCCAACACAGCCCACAAAATGAGCCTAGGAGCGACCACCCACTCCAATGATGTACTGTGAATGACGCGACCGAGTCTGTCTCATATTAATATACTTGGAATATTTAGCAATAAACGGATAATATATTGTTTCTATACTTATAATCGATAACCTAAAATCAATAGATTTATATATTCCCATCGTTTTTCATTTAATTACATCATTTGCAATGCTTTATGGGATTGTAGTTCATGCACTTGTGAAAGATGGTAAGTACACAGTCTTGTACCTTTTGTCTTTTTTTTTTTGCTTCAAAACAAAGTTTGTAATCTTGTGATTAACCTCTGAGCTAGTTGATTTGGTGCATGGCTTACAACTCTTCTAAAGAGGATTTTATGAAAAGCCAATGCAAAAAATGAATGGGAAAAACACTTGCCAAACCCAAACTGCTGAAAAAGTGGGCAGGCACTGTTGCGCTCTATAGTGGTGTACTGTCTAATGACTACATACTCAAAACTATATAAGTTCATATCACAGCTTTTATTGTGCAGTGCAATTATGCAAATCAGGATTCAGCCCAAGTTTTCTCGCAGAGTATATATATCCTGCATCCATAATCGGATGCAAGGTTGAGATGTTTTTGCCCGGGGCAGGTTTTTAGTCCACCTCTGCACTGCTACTCTAAAACATACACAGTTGCACACTCTCACACGTACTGTGGGGGAGCCACGGTTTGTGCAGGCCTGACTAAGACCATTGCTTGCTTCCTTCCCTTCCTGTGGCCAACTACACAAAGCTCATACCTGTATGAACAGAAGCAAAGAATCTTGGCAAACTCTAAATCTAAATCTTGGCAAAAAAGTTCTCCTATTTTATGTTTCATTTGCCCTCTGTGACTACTTTCCATTCACTCGAATCAGCTTCTAGCAGGCAATCAACTCTCCAGTGCTATCGTGCTCGTGAATCAGCTAAGCCTTCAAGGTAAACGCACAATCAATGATAAGAAGCTCATTCAGCTTTCTCCAGTGAAGCCCCCCTCAGACATTTTAACTGATAGTCTCTGAGCTCTGATGAATTGAGCCTAGAATAAGAACTACAGTATTTTTAGCCTGAAGTCAAGTTAAAATCTGTTTAACAGCATTGTGTTGCTACCTTGGTAAATGGTTTTTTGCTCCTGCCTGCAGTTATGTGCATTTAATGTGTGTACTTGCCAATTGTGTACATATACCGCCATTGGTTTGACCTCTTGTCTTTAACTAATTTTGTTTGCTAATGTTGCTGAAAAATGGCAGGAAACTCTTCAGTAGCAATGTAACCAGAGTTACAATGTGGTAATGAATGCTAATGAGGTGATTAGTCTCTGATATTTGATTGGAAGAAGCATCCAGCAGTTTCACACCACAGGAGACCTCATTAATTTGAGGTGACAGCTGATTAGTTCGCTTGTTGTATTATGTTACAACAAACAAAAAACGGCTGTGTTGATTTAATCTTAAGCTAATCTTTTCAGTCTTATCATAAAGCATAGCATTTTTGCCAGGGAGATTTCAGCATATAATGGATGAGGACATCGCCACAATCATTATTGTGCCATTAATATCTTGGATCTTTGGAAAATTGCGTCTATTACTTACGACCATTCACATTTAGCTGATGTCATTTTACGGGCAGAAGTCCATAGCGTAATGGTCTGCAGCAGACATTTTTATCCTTTTTTCAAGGCTTTTTGCTTTCCTCTGGTGTTTTGAGTCAGAGCGTAATGAGGGTGACCAGAGAGGGGCAGCAGATAAATGTTCCAGTGCTCTGGTGGACTCTGCTCAAATGAAGATCCATTGCCTCAACAAGTGAATATAAGGCCATGTTGCAAAGCCCCAGTGCTGCTCGAATCCATCTCTACGCTCCCTCAGGGTGTTGAGCCATGCTATTATAAACTCTTTATTTCTCTGATTAATTGTCACCTCTCTTCTCAACACTATCTAGCTAGCCACTATAGAGAAGCCTCACCCCATCTCTGAGGTGCCAGGGATCCCAATTGCAGTTGAGACCCAAATCAACTGTTGGCGTACAGGTATTTCTTGCTGGTTAGGGTCTAGACAAGACTTTGTATCCACTGACTTTGTAGAGGAAAGCAAGGTAGTTTTGTTTTGTATGACCTTTGTGTGGAGTTTGCTTTGTTAAAGATCTGTACTGGAAGTTGAAAGATTGTTGGCTTTAACCCCTCAAAAAGCAATTTACGAATTATCACCATTGTGCCCTTTTGCAAGGGACTGAACTTCAGGTTACCCCAGGGGGACTATGTGTATAGTAAGTGCACTGTAAGTCACTTTGGATGAAAGCATCAGCTGAATGACAAATTAGTATTAATTAGATCTTAAAAATAGCAAAGAATTGGATATATTTAAGCGGCTTTCAAATTACACCATTGTTTTTAACCACACCCAATAAGATGTGGTTAAGAATTAAGTACTATACTTAATTCCAAGTGCTAATAACAACTTGCTGCAGATACAGTTCATTGAAAATTTTTGGGTTGCTAAGCTCAAATGATCATGTACTTTATAGCTGGTACATTCTTAATAGACACAACTTCTCAATGCCTTGTTGGAGCTGGAAGTGTATGCTGAAAATTATTTCCATTTTGTGAAAGTGTGTGGGAACTGCTGCCATTACTATTTAATGCTCAGGTTAGAACTGGATCACAGCAAGGAAGCGCATGACTTGTACAAAAAAAATATAGACAGCCACTCAACAATTGGCCTGTGGTGTTACTGTGCCTGTGGTCATCTAGCTCATTTTTGAGCCTTTCAAAAGAGTCAAGAGTCAAAGAGCTGATCTAATCAAATTCAAACTTGCATGGTGGCTTTAGGATAAAGCTCAGAACAGTGCCAATTTTGAGAGGAGCATTTGACGAGGTATACACCCAAATAAAGGCTTTCCAAGTGAAAATGATAAGGGAGTAGTCAAATTAAACTTAAACAACCTCGGATTTAGTTGCATGATGTGATTTAGCCAGTCTGGACAGATTCCTGGATCAACATCCTTTGTTAATCTCTGGAACAATATTTCTATTCAACGGTCTTAGGCCAAAACCCTACTACTGAAATCAGAGGAAAATTATAGGTTGATATGTATGTTGTTTAAGCCTCCAATCCCCAGCCCTATGCCTAAACCTAACCCTAAAATTTAATTGATCAATAGAAAGATGTTTAAGATAGTGAGATGTCTTCCTGTGTCAACATCTTCTGTTGGTCCTGGAACAACATACCTGTCCAAGAAACAAAGTCCTAACCGTTTCCCTAACCCCAAACTTTGCCCTAAACTCAGTGGGAAATGATAGGTTGAAAAGAATGTTGGTCAAGCCCCTAACCCAAGCTATAAGCCTAACCTAACCTTAAAATGAGATTAGTTAATAGGAATGGTCTTGTCCCAATACCAACAAGAAAATCAGAAACATGCTTGGTTAAATCATGATAAGCGAGTTGGATGCTTTTCCTTGGGATTGTCCCTTGTAAGATTCAAACTTACAGCCTTTCATCTAAGAGGACATAGCTGAAACCACCCCCAGAAATCCTAAAGAGGTTTTACTCTACTTATTTCTAGTTCTCACCTTACTCCTTCTGGTCCTTCCTGCTTTGTGCTGAATTAGTAACTGAAGTTAGTAATAGGATTCAGTGGGCAGACTCCACCCTCAGTTTTTTGGCATTTGTTGGCGGATTCACTTTGATGAGATGCTGAATAATGCCTCTGTCTTACGGAGCCCACAGCGAGAAAGTGTAGAGGTGAGGAAATATTGAGAACTCTCAAATGTGGCCTACATAAATCTCAAGGGTTGATTTGATAGAGTATCTTCTCTCCTCTGTTCTTTCTGTTTGTGGGCTGTGTATTACTAATTTTATTTGACATTTATCTTGCACGTATTTGTTGGTCTACCAGACATAAATGAACATCAAGGATCTTCAAATTTATGTGAATCCTCTTGAATGGAATTATGAGCTCCATATTTGTGCACAATTCTATCTTGTAGTGATTATTCGTACTAGATTATACAGTGCTGATTAAGTTTATGTGCACAGCTGCCCCTTATGTCTGGAGCAGGATCTTCTCCTGCACACAATTTCACAAGCTGCCGGCCATAGACAAGTGATGAAGGGGTCATCCATCATCTCTGCTCTCTCATTGAGACCAGACTATTGTGTGTATGATTATGTGTTTGATGATCTCACCCCCTGAAAAACAACCAATGACATGGCATCTCGCTGTTACGAGTGAGTGACATCACAAACCTGCTAGACACAGAAAAATAAGTGTCATATCACATCAAATACTGATGTTGTACAAAGCTGTGCTTAACAGATGGACTGAGGTGGACATACTGCACCAGGAAACTAGAGAACAATGTGTGCTGATGAATTTTAAAGCAATATCCTGGTTTCAGAATGAGTTAAAGGTACAGTATGTAAGATTCAGAAACCCTTATTTTAATGACACTTGTGGCTGTTAAGTGAACTGCAGCCAGCTACCTGTTGCTCGTGCTCGCTCGCGTCTCTATGGAGTGTGTGCACGAGAGCGAGCACGAGCAACAGGTAGCTGGCTGCAGCGAGCATCCAAAACAATGACGTAACATACAAAGAGACTGAACGTGATTCACTGGCATCATGCTGACAGATGAGGTAGCATAATTAAAATTACACAGTTATGATAGTTTTACTACAAACTTTGAGACTAAACAAAAATTACTTAGCAGCTAGCATAGCATACTGATACACACATACAGCTACATACTACCGAACTATACCAGACAGTTTACTGTTGCACTGCACTGTTATGTTGCACTATTGTATGTTTTGTATGTCACATACAAATCAGTCTACAGGCTTTAATAGGCAACCTAGGAAGTCCAGGAAGGGCTCATTTTTTAAGTTGCGTTACAAGCCGTTCACACATTGGCAAAAAAATATGTATCGTGATCGATCAAGAGTTAAAAAGTCTGATTGCTTGGGGGAAGAAGCTGTCATGAAGTCGGCTGGTGCGGGTCCTGATGCTGCAATACCGCCTGCCTGATGGTAGCAGTGAGAGCAGCCCATGGCTTAGGTGGCTGGAGTCTCTGATGATCCTCCATGCTTTTTTCACACACCGCCTGGTATAGATGTCCTGGAGGGAGGGAAGCTCACCTCCAATGATGTGTCTGGCAGTTCGCAGCACCATTTGCAGTGCTTTGCGGTTGAGGGTGGTGCTGTTGCCATACCAGGCTGTGATGCAGCCAGTCAGGATGCTCTCTACAGTGCAGGTGAAGAACCGTGTGAGGATGTGGTGGTTCATTCCAAACTTCCTCAGCCGTCTCAGGAAGAAGAGGCGCTGGTGAGCCTTCTTCACAATGGTCTCAGTGTGGACGGACCGTGTGAGTTGGACACCGAGGAACTTGAAGCTGCTGACTCTCTCCACCGGTGCTCCAATGATGGTGATGGGGCTGTGTTCTCTGTCTTTTCTCCTGAAGTCCACCACAAGCTCCTTGGTCTTACTGACGTTGAGGGAGAGGTTGTGCTCCTGACACCAGTGTGTCAGAGTGTGCACCTCCTCTCTGTAATAGTATTTGAGTACATTTGATTCCTTTTGTAGACTAATTAAACAAAACAAAAAATCTTGGAGAATGTCTCTGCACTAATGTAGGTAAGTTTGCACCAGTTCGCTAAATAACTCTGCACACCGGTCTGTTCATGTTGACTGATCTCAACTGACTGAACAATGTAACTGGAATTAGCTGCTGGCCTCAAAATAGGTGGAGCTCCAGGTCACACCTACAGATGATATGGACCAAAGGCAGTGAGAAGGTGTTTAGCAGCTGGTAAGATGTTTTCTTGAAAGTTCGCCCAGGCGAGCTTTTACGAACCACTGAATCAAACTGAAAAACACCTTCTTTTTGGCTAGACTTTGTTCTAAATGACGTCACACCCTTCCGTTCTTCGATTTTGTATTAAGTGTGCAGGGGCCTTAAAGCTGAAGTGTGTAACTTTTTGGGTGTTAAAATACTTTCTCCTATATGCAGAGACAACTATTAGTAAGCCATTTATAGGTTAATTTAAAAAAAAAGAAAAACTGTAAATACTTTATCTATGTGGTGCTTTTGAATTCCTCTGTTTTTTAGAGCAGCCTGTCTAGCCCAACACAACAGCATCGTCTCAACCAATGGTGTGAGTTAATGGGGATGGGATATCTGTTTGTTCATTCAACAGCAGACGGGAGTGTATTCGGAAGGCTGATTGAAAACAGTGTTTATTTTTGCAATTCCATTTTATGGCGCTAGTGCCACAGAAATTATACACTTCGCCATCAAGTCTTGTTTATTTAGTCAAGAGTGTTTTTTTTGTTGTTGTTGTTTTTTTTACATTTAATGAGATGTCCTATAGACTTCAATTAATAGTCCATAAATTACTTTTTTTTTCTATAAAGAGATAATTTTGTTTTTCTCTGTGGTAATCAACGACATTATGTTGATACTGCTTAACTTGCTTTGTATCAGGAATATTCCTATCTTGAATATTTTCAGGTGTCAGGATCACAGTCAGGTTCTCTACTGTATTTGAGATCCATTATGACTTTGTGATTTAGGGTGGATGATAAGATTATTGTAGGTTGAGCAGGCTTACTACAGACCTGTATGCTGAGCTAGTGAACATATTACTGATGTTTTGTTTTTGTTTGTTTTATTTTTATTTTTGTTTTTTTATTATTATTATTATTTGTCCTTAAGAGAGCACAGAACCCTGCTGTAAGATGATTAGTCGTGTGGCTTCATAGTCCACAGCACACACACACACACACACACACACACACACACATACTGTACCATCACTCTTGTTTTTTTTATTTTTTATTACTGCAGCACATTGGTGCTGTATTGCAGTAAGTTATCTGGTGGGTCGCGAGCCAAAAGTGTGTCACAAGTAGGCCTGTCGCAATTATTAAATAACCTTCTGATCGCAGTTATTTGATCTAACTGCGGTTATTTGAGATGACCGAGATTACTGAGCATTCAAATTCCATTCACATTTTAATGCCCAAATAAGGGAATTTTAAGATTTATAAAATTTAGAATTGTTTTAATATACTGTATAAATGCCATGAACGGCGTGTTTGTGTGTCATTCAGTTGAACTCCGTGTCTGAGCATCACTGGGCAGCACTGGGGAGTTCAACAAGCTCCTGTCCTGAAGAGCGCGTGAAGCACTCTGATGCACGCACTGTCAGCAAATGCTCATGCCAAACTCCCGTGAAAATATAAACAAACAAGTATAAAGTTTGATAGTGACTTTAAACGATCGTGTAATGGCAAATGTTCCTGGTTCATACATGCAGTGTTAATGACATGCAGTGACAAAGGGGAGGAGACGCACACTATTCAGTGGAGTGATAACATGATGAAATGAAATCTCAAAGGTTTTGTTTCATGACAAATAAGGGCTCGTGGGTTTAACCAGAGCATTAAAATAATATGTGAAAGTAAAGAAATTAGGAAATAAATATTTTACTATTGCATAATATAATACAAATATAATATAAATATAATAATTATATATATATATATATATATATATATATATATATATATATATATATATATATATATATATATATTTCTTTTTTTTTTTTCTTTTTTTTAATGTAAAATGTATTAGTTCAAAAAATAAGTGTAAATGTAAAATTGACCAAAAGTAAAGTTTAAACTAAAAGAGAGACATATTTTAATTATTTAGAAATATTTTGATATTTATTTTATGTTTCATGTCATTCATAAGTTTTTAAAGCCTTAAAAGGAAATCATAGTTTATAACTATTTTATTATTTGATTTATATATTTTAAGTTAAATATGAAAAAAATTACTTCTTCAGGTGTATACAAAAAAGCACATCTTAAAAAATATGACAGTTTATATGACAATAAAACGTGAAAGCCCTTAACGAGACAACTAATCAGCATAGCCCTAAAACAGACAATTAATCGTCATAATCGCAATTATTTGTTAATTCTGATAGGGTCACCGAAAGCAGGGAAAAACTATGCTAAATGCAAATAATAACCTGCAAAAAACCAAACTATAATTGTGCACATTTGGATGGCAAAATAACTTGTCTTATGAACTTTTAAAAGGAAAGAGAACAATTTCAAAAGCCATGCCACATTCTACAGTATTTTGGCACAAATTCAGCAGTCACTTAGCAAAATGTCTAATATTGATACAATATGTCTTCGTCAGACTGTCACACCATATGAGCTTTTTGATATTCTACTCCAAATTATGGATAGAAATGTTTAAGCATGTATCAAAATTCCTATAAAGGCTACAATATGTCCATACAATTTTGTGCACTTTTCTACTTTTTATGTATGACAAGCTGGACTTGTGATAAGCAGGGTTGGGGAGTAACGGAATACATGTAACGGGAATACGTATTTAAAATACAAAATATAAGTAACTGTATTCCACTGCAGTTACAGTTTTAATCATTGGTAATTAGAATACAGTTACATTCAAAAAGTATTTTGATTACTGAATTGATTACTTTGGATTTTATTGTCATTTGTTTCATTTAATATTTAGTCCTTTCAGATGGAAAACATAAATGATGCGATCCAAAGTGCATTTGAACAGCAGTGAAACAATTTCTTATGATTTGTTACATTCATATGAGCAGACAGAGAAATACGTTTGAAGTAAGTTTGGAGCAGAAGAAATAGAAATAAACCTTGTGTAAATTGTCAGCTTAAATAGCTAAAATGCTATTTCTAGCCATTTTACATGCACACGTTACCAGGCACCATCATATTTTTTTATCAAGAAAATTCACGTTGGATCATCATTTCTTTTTTTCTAGTAAGACCTTTGATATTAGGGCAAAAAATATATTCTTGATAATCATTTTTGTATTGTTTTCCTGTAAAAATATCTAAAAAATCCTTAAAACAAGATCAAATTGATTTATCTTGTTTTAGAAACAACACTGCATAAGATATTTAGGTTTTTCAGAGAATGTATTTTTAACATGTGTATTTTGTCTTACAGCACTGGCAGAGTTTTTATAGTCAAAACAATTGAAAAAATCTACCAGTGCTGAAGAAGTAATCCAAAGTATTTAGAATACGTTACTGACCTTGAGTAATCTAACGGAATACATTACAAATTACATTTTACAGCATGTATTCTGTAATCTGTAGTGGAATACATTTCAGAAGTAACCCTCCCAACCCTGGTGATAAGCATGTCAAGTCAATGATCCAAATGCAAATAACTCTCCTCCATCATCATCTCTCTCGCTCTCTCTCTCTCTCTCTCTCTCTCTCTCTCTCTCTCTCTCTCTCTCTCTCTTCCCATTCTCTCGTGGGAAGTTTATACAAAGTTTTGGATCTGTGAGTTAGAAATATAGGCTATGTTTGTTTAATTATGGCAGTGACTAATAAAGTATGTCATATCAGCAATATAAAGCAAAGCCCAAATAAAGATTCACAAATTTGAAAGGTGAAGGGTGAAATTTTTTTTAAAATACCTTCCCTTATCCAAACTTAATATGCAGAGACAACTTCGTAGGCTGATTCACATAAAAGTGTAAAGCCCTTCAAATTGGTTAGTTTTAGTTTCCAACAAGCCCAATACAACAACATAGGCTCAACTAAAGAGTTTGGGGTGGGACTATGACTTTGGATGACCAAGACACAGTGGATGCTGGGGATCAATGTTTGAAAAAAAAAATAAAATAAAAAATTCAACTCTGTTTTGTGACACTAGTGGCACAGGAATTGCACACACTTGTGGAGATCATCCTTTATTCAGATTATCTTTCCCGAAAGGATCACTGCTGAACATACAATAACAGTTTTTATATCTTATTATGCTTAGCAGTGTTGTGGAGAAGAGCTCTTAGAGAAACATTTAATCATTGCATTAAGTAACAGATGTGCTATGCATACAGTCTACTGATTTTGGCAAATGCATTAACATAATAAGAGCTCTACTGTGCTGTATATGTGGTGCAAAAAAAAAAAAAAATAATTGAGAGAGAAATTACACTGAGAAACAATGTTTGATGCAGAACTATTTCTTACACAGAAACAGCTGTGTCTAGTTGCCACGGTAACTTGCTTTAATTTTCAAGTTAGAAGTACCATCCAGAAAGGAAACAAAGTGCGCAAATGTTCTCATTTCTCATGCTGTGTGCAATTACAGCCCACCCACGGGGGCTAAATTTAACATGAATACTGAAAATGACGTGAACTTTTCCAGTAAGTTTACTCTTTAATTATTTCCATATAGCTACAAATGTGATTATGCGATTTGCGATCGATTTATATATCAAATATATATATATATATATATATATATATATATATATATATATATATATATATATATATATATATATATAAACAGTGATTACAGTAAAAGGCCCTTGTGTTTGTAAATGTCGGCAAACCGAAAGATGAAAACTGTTACTATTGCTTGTGTGTGTCCTGCCAAATTGTTAATATTCTTTATTAAACCATTACTGAAGTCAGATGGTCCATAGAAGTTAAATGAAGTAAACAGATAGGATAAAGGTATTTAAAAAAGTGTAGAAATTACATATAACACAATAGTTGTAGTTAATCTAAGCCAATACCAAAATGTTTTATGTTAAAAACAATGCATATTGTGTTTCTCCATTAGCCTAACAAAACATTCTCTTATTTCAGTCTTCTTAAATGTTACTTTCTTGCTGTTACCAAGCAATTCTGGTACATAAAATTCAGATAAATTTGTATGTTTGCAGTAGGTTGCTTAGTCATTCTGACTTGACTGTTTTGGCTGAATTTTGTATTAAAATTTGCAGTGTCTTCACATCAGCAGAGTGAATTTTACTGAACAAAAAGTTTTGATGCGGCCATGTAAAGATGGGCCATTAATATTTTTGCCTCATTTTCCCAGAAGAGAATGACTAGATTTTAAATTTGTATGTCTGTTTAAAGGGATAGTTAACCCAAAAATGAAAATTCTCTCATTATTTACTCATTTGAAGAAAAATAGAATAATTTCTTAGCTCAGTAGGTCCTTAAAATGCATGTCATCGATATGACTCCAGCTGTTAAATTAATGTCTTCTAAAGTGATACAATCACTTTTGGTGCGAAAAAAGATCAATATTTAAGTACTTTTTAACTGTAATCCAACGTGAGGATAAGGTTCACGAGAGGGTGGAGTCCAAGTGGTCTCTCGTGTGACGTATTTGCATTGCCATGGATACCGAGGTAATCTCACATTCTCCACTCGGTTGAGACATCCAAGATAAGCACACAAACGCACCATTGTGTGTAAAGAAACAGATAATAACTGATATAAACCAAAATCAACCAAGCTACTGTACAGCATTCCTCCTTCTCACTTGTAAACAGCACTGCTCTTCCGGCTGTGACGCACGTGCCTCAGTTCTCGCATGTATCAAATGCCAATACGATTATGTCACACACACATACCGCCACCGACCGTAAGCATGATTTAGAGTTTAAAAAATAACTTAAATATTTATCTTTATATTTAAGATGTTTTGGCTTACTGTCTGTGATTTTTGCAGTTTCAAAAGAGAAATCTCCATTCACTTGCATTTTAAGGATTACTGAGCTAAGATATTGTTCTATTTCTCCTCAAATGTGTTCTGGTGAAGAAAGAAAGTCATACACACCTGGGATATCATGAGGGTGAGTAAATAATGAGAGAATTTTCATTTTTGGGTGAACTATCCCTTTCATGTTTTGTCAACTGTATGAAGTTTTGGCCTCAGTAAGTTTTGGATTTTGTAAGGATTTCATCTCTCTTTTGTGGCTTTATTGTACAATTAAAGTGGCATTAACAGATTCCATCTGTATAATTAAGCCTATTTTATTTCCAAGGCTGCTTTTACTTTCTTGCTTTTTGAAACAATACCTAGACGAAAAGAGATAAATATTACATTTGAATAAATATTACATTAATAAATCGATAGATTTATCCATCAGCGGAGAGTCTTTTAAAGCAGGTTACACCAAGGAAAGACATTTGAACCCCTAGACTGAACAAAGAGGTGCACTTCAAAGACAAACCCTGGTGCTGTGAAGCTAGATCATTAACTCTGGGCCTCATACAACTAACAGGCCTGAGCAAACCACTAGGAGCTGATATATGCCTCTGATCTTAGCTCAGTCAAAGGATCCCCCACCAGCTAGGACAAGCAGTCTTGACTGTTCCTTCACAACCGTTTTCTCAATTGCACCCTCTATTAAAAAAAGCTTTCAGCCCACTATCCTGAATCTTTTGAAAGACTATGATCATGTAGTTGCTATGGTGATGGAGGATGGTCACACTGCTTGTGAATATGATGGAGCCGTTCAGTGACTCCTGAAGGGATAGGTTTTTGCTTGACTCATTGCAAATGCTTGGAGAGTAGTTCAGGTTAGAGTGGGCTGGATCTCTGCACTTTGGGATAATTAGTGTTGACTTAGAATTAGAGTTAACTTAGGAGTTAAACTCAGTTCTGTAACTGCAAGTTGCAGGGTGAGATGAAAGTTTGAACAGCAATAAAACAAATTATTAGCAGGGCATATTGTCAGAGGGCATATTCCTATCATAATGATTTTGGCAGTGTCCAAATTAAACTAAGACTTTCGGTCAACAGTTTGTAATTTGTGCAAACCAAATTTATTTTTTTGCACTGTTAAAACAGTTAGCGAACCATAAACCGTTCTAAACCAAACACTGGTGTTTTTTTATGATATTGTTGTGATATGTAAATCAATGGTAAAACTTTACAATAAGAATGCATCGGTTACTATTAGTTAACAACATTAGTTAACATAAACTAACAATGAACAGCACTTTTACAGCATTTATTAATCTTGGTTATTACACGGCTCTCTGGAATACTCGATTCTGATTGGTCAATGGCGCCATCCAGTGGTCAGGTATTGCTCAGTAACAACCGCACATCCATGTATCAGACCGCTCATCCAGATACTGCGAGCCGTCTCTCTTGCTTCATGCATCACTGTGCGATCTCCACAAGTAAGCTAATAAAATCATCTCAAATCAATGTTTCATGTGCATTTATTTTTATTTGGAAAGTAGTCTTGTAATTTGCTGAATAATGAGCAGTCTGATGGTCATTTTCACAAAAAAAAAAAAACACCAACAGAACTTCATCGCAAACTGGAGGTGGATTTCAGCTGTTCAGCGATTTCTTTCTTCTCACATAATTACACAATTTCAGTGCAAATCAATGTTTCATATCCATTTATTTGTTTATTTGGCAAATAGTCTTGTAATATGCTGAATAATGAGCAGTTAGATGGTAATTTTCATAAACTAAACACCAACAGAACTGTTCAGCGATTTCTTTCTTCTCAAATTACATAATTTCAACGCAAATCAATACTATATGTCCATGTATTTATTTATTTGGTTATTAGCCATGTGCATTTTTTAAATCAAAAGTTGTATATGTTAAAGTTTTTTAATGCACAATGAACTAACATGAACTAACAATGAACGATTGTGTTTTTATTAACTAACAATAATAAAGATTATTAAATGTCATAAAAAATATATTGTTAATTGTTATTTCATGATACCTAATGTATTTATTAATGATAAGAAATGGAACCTTAATGTAAAGTGATACCAAATCAATGAGAAACTAATTTATAAATGATTAAAGCACTTATGGTTTGTTAATGCCCTGTCCGATCCTTACCCTAACTGTTCTAACTGTGCAAGAACAGCCGGCTGTTGCCATGGTTACCTCATCAGGCAAACAAAACCTGTTCACAAGAGGCTGTTTGGTGTAGGTGAAAACATGTGCTCTGACTAACTTCTAACTAACTAACTTGATCTAACTTTTTTTGTGACTAATGAAACAATGTGGAAATATTCTTTATGCAATATGTAAAATACATTTATTATGTAGAAATTTGAAATTTTCCATTTTCGGTGGAGGAAAATGATGTTCCAGTGTTGAAATAAACTTATAGAAAATCAATCCATTTCAACCAAAAATGTATTAGTGTGGACTTCATTTGCACCTTTGAATTTGGTAAATAAAGATGATTAAATGTTGTAAAAATATCTGTAGGGCTGCAACAACTAATGGATAAAATTGAAAAAAACAAAAAAACAAATTATATATATGTTTGTGTGTGTGTGTGTGTGTGTGTGTGTGTGTGTGTGTGTGTGTGTGTGTGTGTGTGTGTGTGTGTGTGTGTGTGTGTGTAATGAAAATAGTTGACTCGAAATGGTATTTTTTAATTGTTGGGTCTGTGTTGTGCCATAGAAAGCCTTTGCTGGTGATGTCACTCTACAGCAGAAAAAAAAAGAAAAACTAGTTTTATTAAAAAAGCACTGTGGAGTTGAGGGCGTGGTCAAGCACCCATCTGGGAATAGAGAAAGCGGCAAGGACATCCACCTGAGATGAACTGTTACTAATTACCATTTCTATGTTCACAGTGAGA
The DNA here is from genome assembly GCF_019703515.2 of Myxocyprinus asiaticus. Taxonomy (NCBI): domain Eukaryota; kingdom Metazoa; phylum Chordata; class Actinopteri; order Cypriniformes; family Catostomidae; genus Myxocyprinus; species Myxocyprinus asiaticus. The sequence continues at coordinate 8,370,496 of NC_059368.1, read as the reverse complement.
GTCGGGGGAGATAAAAGAGGGCCCAGTCCAGATTGAGAGAGAGAACCAGAGAACCTCTGTTACCAGAGTTTTTATATAGAGTGTTGTGCTGAAAAGAGGACCTGTCTTATCTTTTATGCTGCAAAGCAGACTTTTGGTTGAGTGTGAAGCTGCAAAGCAATTTTCTATTATTTTTGTTAATAAAACTCTGACTCATGTGGACTGTGAATACCGGCTCCCACTTCCTCCTTTGATCCAAATACAAACCTTTGCTACAAGCACATTTGAATAATAGTGGAAAAACTGTATGAACTTTTGGATAAAAGATGTAAAAGCTTGAGTACTTTATATTAAACACCTCAGATTAGGCTTCAATTGGCACATCATTTGAGGGAAAGCACTGGCCATGTGAAATAACATGTCTGTTTCAATAAAATGTCAGAAATTATTTTTGCCTTTATTTAATCCAGTTAATTGATTAAGCAAAGAAATAGTTAACTGATTAATTGATTATCACAATATTTGTTAGCTGCAGCCCTAAAGTGCTTATGCAGTGTATGAACTTAATTAGCAGGGTACGGTCGTAAACGGTTTAAGCAACAAAACAAACAAACAAACAAACAAAAACAAAAAATAAACAATCGGCATATTTTTGCCCATTACTTCGATTACGCATTGCATGTAAACACATTTATCAGTGTTCTTACCAGCTTATCCATAGTGCGCTAGTGTTGTGTGCATGCCTATGTTTTGATGTCAGAAGCAGAGAGTAACCCAGTGAGTTCAAGTCTCATGGAAACACTGTTCTCTTACATTGTCAGATTTTTTAGTTGTTATTATCAGTGTATTGGTGTGCTTGTAAATGACCCTCACAGTCATTAACGGAGAGATTGTATCTATTTTAAACATCAATGCTCCACTCAAAAGCCCAAAGATGTTGTTCTATAACTGTTCAACTGTTGTGACGATGGTTCATAAAATTTACAGTCTGGTTTCCTTTCTAAAAGTTTGTGTTCTCATTCTCTGTGATCGCAAGGTTCTGTAATGACATTCAGTCATTTGCAAGTCCTAGGGGTTTAGAGAGAGACATGGCAAACAGATGCACAGGCCTGAAGATGCACCTGTTGCTCTACTTTGGGACCTGGCCTTCATACCTCCTGATTACAGATTGTTCTGGGACTTGGAAGGCAACAGAGCAAATATGTCATAATTTTCTGCATGGATTGTCAGGCTGGCATTATGCCGTACATCTTTAGATACTATGTTTTCCTTCTCTTGAGAGCAAAAAAGAAGGCTCTCCTGCAATGGCAAGACAGCTATCAATTCTTTTTTTTATTTTTTTTTTTTTTCAGGTAATTTTATATATAGGTACTCTGTCTTTATTGATCTCACAATAAGTAACTCCGCTACAAGAACAGTAACAAAATCAAGTGCAAAGTGCACAATACAGTAAACCTCACTATACATTAGGGATGACAAAAGTACTTAAATACCATGTTGCCATTAAAGGAATAAGTTAAGAAGCTATGCTCAATCGACAGCAAATGTTGCATAAATTTAATCACTATAAAATGTATTTCGACTTGCCCCTTCTTTTCTAAAACAAACAAACAAACAAACAAAAATTCTGGGTTACAGTGAGGCACTTTTAATGGGTGTGAAGGGAGGCAATCAGTAAAAGTTAAAATACTCAATGTTTCAAAAGAACAGTCAAGTAATTTTTATTTGTATATGCCTTTCACAACACACACCATTTCAAAACAGCTTTACAGAAAATTATGCATTAATAGCAAATGAAACTGTAATATCTATAAAGTCTTAGAGTCATCATTGTGTAGTTTGATAAAATACGATTGTGAATTGTGTTTAAAAATATGTAATTAAATAATAATTGTATTCAGAATCCCAGTGAGCAAGCCGAAGGCGACTTTGGCAAGGAACACAAAACTCCATAAGATGTTGGTTAATGGAGAAAGATAACCTCAGGAGAAAACAGGCTCACTGTGGGGGCCAGTTTCCCTCTGGCTAACATCATGAATATAATGCCAATATTATTTAATTATGTTTAGTGCAAGTCATGGTTTAAAATTTTTAAACTAAGTAAGTGTTAAGGGTCAGTGTTTAAACAAAGATTTTGTATGAACTGTAAGATTAATGACTAATGTTTTTGAAGTGCATCCTGGATTAACTGCAGAAGTTCACATAAATTGCATTGGTTTTGTTGGCAATTAATTGATAGTCTATATATTCCATTAAAAGAGCAGTCCATCATTAGACCGAGGTGATGCAGGCAGAGATCAGTAAGGTGCATCGCAATTCAACCGTCCGGTAATTTCGTGAGGTCTATCCTAAGTCCAAGATTCAGGCAATGGGATATGATGTATCCCATGTCTTATGGTTGGAGTTGGCATCAGTTCATCCTCTGAAGTCCATCGTAATAGACTGAAGTGATGTTTGGCTGGCACCGGCTGCTAGAGGCTATTGCTAATAGCCTCAAGATGTAAACAATATTATTTAAGTGTGATAAAATTGCTTGTAAACCTTTTCTGTGTAGTTATATGCAATTGTACAACTTTGTTGCCATGACAACATATCGCCATAAACCCTTAAACGATCAGTTCAGAAACAGTTCAATATTTAAGTCCTTTATATCACTCTCCACTTTTACTTTTACATGGTTCTTCTTTTGTTTTTGGTGATTTGCATTCTTCTTGCATATCGCCACCTACTGGGCAGGAAGGAGAATTTATGGTAAAAACGGACTTAAATATTGATCTGTTTCTCACCAAAACCTATCATATATCTTCAGAAGACATGGATTCAACCACTGGAGTCGTATGGATTACTTTTATGCTGTGTTTATGTGCATTTTGGAGCTTCAAAATGTTGGCACCCATTCACTTGCATTGTATGGAACTACAGAGCTGAAATACACTTCTACAAATCTTTGTTTGTGTTCTGCAGAAGAAAGAAAGTCATACACATATGGGATGGCATGAGAGTGAGCAAATGATGAGAAAGTTTTCATTTTTGGGTGAACTATCCCTTTAAGTTAATGTACTGTAAACAGACCTCACAAAAGTGTTTCAAAATATGTCTGTGCAGTAGAATTTAAATGTCAGTGCAGCTTAATAGATCCAACACTGTCTAGGTATGATGATTAATCAAACAACAATATTAACAAGAGAAGAGGAAACTACTCAATGTGTATAATTTGATTCTTTGCTCTTTATTAATGACTATTGACTTGAATAATTCATTGGATAAACATTAATTGCATTTGTTTTAAGTTACTTTGATAACTATTTATATCAATATTTAACTTTTTTTTAAAAAAATAGGCTAAGTATGTTCAGTAGCTATTGCACACTAGTTTTTGTTATGGTACTGAAATTGGTATCAAGCATGGTATGGTACCGACTACTGACATTTTGGCAGTATGAAAATATAGTGCAAAACATAACCTGCCATAGCAAAGTACTATGAAAGCATTATTGAGGAAGTGAATGGAAGAACATGACCTTGTCCAGTGTTATTATTCCTTACTGGGGTCTCTGCCAGGAGGAATGTGCAGGTGGACAGATGGCATTATAGAGCCTATTGGCACCTGGCCTGAAAAATTCCAAGTAGCAGGTCTTAGAGCACCATGCTGAAATAAGCCTGTAGCTAAAGGTCCTCCAAGACACCACACTGTTCATTATGGACACCAATTGGGCCACCATCCTGTTTCCTTGCCATTGTCTCCAGCGAGTCCAAAGTGACTCCGGTAATGAAGGCGGCCTTCCTAATTTGTTTGTTTGGGGCTCTTACAATAATCTGAGCTGATTTTGCTCTCCTAGAAGATGACAACATTGAAAAACAGGCCATTATACTTGCACATTGCTAACAGGCTTGCAGCACACAATGAGAGGTCTGAGTCACGTCGGATATTTCAGCCTGCTTTGGCCTTTCTTTCACAGTACATCTGTGTTGTGAACAGCTCCCTGGGGTACCTCAAGGCTGTTCAACACCTTCTCTGACACATAGTTTTGTAGAGTAGAACCAGGATCCAGGAGAATTTAAAGCTATTCACTTTCCTGATGGAGGGAATGAGACATTGTGTCGATGTAGTGACACTAGGGGTCACTCTTGGGAGCCCCAAACACCTCTGCTTTTTTGAAAAAAGGCCAATGGGAATTGGCGAGTGGAATTTGCATGCCACTCCCCCGGATATACGGGTATAAAATGAGCTGGTATGCAACCACTCATTCAGGTTTTGTGCTGAGGAGTCGAGACCAGGCCCCGGCCATTTCAGCGGGTAGTTCAGCGTTGTAGCAAGAGGGACACAACGTCTCGTTACCTCCATCAGGGAATGGAGGTTACAAAAATAACCTTGATGTTCCCTTTCTGTCACTCACTCGACGTTGTGTCGATGTAGTGACACTAAGGGTCCCTATACAAAACGCCACAACTATCTGAACTGTGCTACATGAACTGGCGGTGCATGATGGGCAGACCACTGTGTGCCTCGTAGCCAGTGCACCAGGCCGTCACGTAACCTCCGCCAATGCTCTTATGAACGTTGAACGGTCCTTCAGGAAAAAGTCGACCGCCCAACAATAGGGACAGACTAGCCCAGCCGAGGCCTCTTTTCCTCTTTTTTCTCCCCAAAAAGAGTGGAATTTGTTAACCGACTGGGAGCCATAAGTGTCTACATCAGGGGTGTCCCTCCCAAGGCGAAGACACTGCGGAGATCACACCCCGCCCAAAAAGGGGGGGGGGGGTATTTTGAGTGGAATACGTCACATGGTCTTACCGAGTCTTGTCAGAAGTATGTCATGTGGAGAAGTCCCATGGTAGGTCCTACCCGTAGGGGGGGGAGTTTCTACAAAGCATGGCGACCGGGGGCAGAGGGGTCTCTGCCCAAGGAAGACGCAGTTTACTGACAGGGAAACGATTTTGCAGAAGATATCACATGGAGTCCCCTTCGGGGAGCCTGAGCCTGATATGCCATCACAATGGCGTCAATGACCCAGTGGACAATCCTCTGTTTGGAGACAGTGCTTCCTTTCCGCTGTCCATCAAAGCAGACAAAGAGCTGCTCGGAGCTTCTAAAGCTCTGCGTGTGATTCAAATAGATGCGTAAAACTCGCACTGGACACAGCAACACCAAGGCTGGGTCTGCCTCCTCCTGGGGCAGCGCTTGCAGGTTCAACACCTGAACCCTAAAAGGGGTCGTGGGAACCTTGGGCACATAGCCCGGTTGGGGTCTCAGGATCACATGAGAGTAACCCGGACAGAACTCCAGGCACGATTCTCTGACAGAGAACGCCTGCAGGTCCCCTACCCTCTTGATGGAAGTGAGTACAGTCAGGAAGGCAGTCTTCAAAGAGAGTGCCTTAAGCTTAGCTGACTCCAAGGGCTCAAAGGGAGCTCCCCGTAGACCCCGAAGGACTACAGAGATGTCCCACGAGGGGACGAGGCACGGTCTGGTGGGATTCAACCTCCTAGCGCCTCTCAGGAACCTGATGATCAAGTTGTGCTTCCCCAAGTACTTACCATCTACTGCATCATGATGAGCCGAAATAGTGGCTACATATACCTTCAATGTGGAGGGGGACAGCCGCCCTTCCAGCCTCTCCTGCAGGAAGGAAAGCACCGATCCAACTGCGTATCTCTGGGGGTCTTCGCGTCTGGAAGAAAACCACTTAGTGAACAGACGCCACTTCAAGGCATACAGGTGCCTTGTAGAGGGGGCCCTAGCCTGAGTGATCGTGTCTACCACTGTGGGTGGTAGGCCACTTAGGTCTTCCGCATCCCGTCCAAAGGCCAGACGTGGAGATTCCAGAGGTCTGGTCGCAGGTGCCAGATGGCACCCCGTCCCTGAGAAAGAAGGTCCTTCCTCAGGGGAATTCGCCGGGGGGGGGCTGTTGCGAGGAGTGTGAGATCCGAGAACCATGTCTGGGTGGGCCAATAGGGTGCTACTAGGATGATCTGCTCCTCATCCTCCCTGACCTTGCACAGGGTCTGTGTAAGTAGGCTCACTGGGGGAAACGCGTATTTGCGTAGTCCAGGGGGTCAGCTGTGTGCCAGCGCATCTATACCGAGGGGTGCCTCGGTCAGGGCATACCAAAGCGGGCAGTGGGAGTGTTCCCGGAAAGCAAACACATCTACCTGTGCTCGACCGAATCGACTCCAAATCAGCTGGACCACCTAAGGGTGGAGTCTCCACTCTCCCCTGAGGGTAACCTGACTTGACAGTGCGTCCGCTGCGGTGTTGAGGTCGCCCAGGATGTGAGTGGCTCGTAGCGACTTGAGGCGCTGCTGACTGCAGAGGAGGAGACGGCAGGCGAGTTTTGACATGCAACAGGAGCGTAGACCGCCTTGACAGTTGATGTACACTACCGTCGCTGTGTTGTCCATCCAGACCAACATGTGCTTGCCCTGTATCAATGGCTGGAACCTCCACAGGGTGAGCAGTACTGCCAACAACTCTAGGCAGTTGATGTGCCAACGCAGCCGCGGGCCAGTGCTGAGGCCAGTGCTGAAGCGGTCTCATATGCATCAACCTGAGCAGTGTGGCCACCACTGAGGATGCCATATAGCCCAGGAGCCTCTGAAAAAGTTTCAGTGGAACCGCTGTCTTCCGTCTGAACGCCTTCAGACAGTTCAGCACCGACTGTGCACGCTCATCCGTGAGGCATGCTGTCATCGAGACTGAGTCCAACTCCAAACCGAGAAAAGAGATGCTCTGAACCGGGGAGGAGCCCTGTAAACCTACAGGCCCTGGATGGAAGCTTCGCCGCGCCAGGTGGCGGTGCTCTGCAGGCACAAGTGCACCGCGAGCGCCTTATCCACCTGGGGGATAACCGAATACCCCCTGGCCGCTCCACCATCGAGGGTAGTGAGAGCGGGGGAGCTGAAAGACTGGGGCCGGGCAGTAAAAGGTGCCTCCCACGATCTTGTCAGCTCCTCATGCACTTCCAGAAAGAAAGGAATGGGGGCGGGGCATGGCCGTTGCTGGCGCCCCGAGCCCAGGAACCAATCATCGAGCCGTGAGGGTTCAGGGGAGTGTAGAGGGTTCCACTCTAGCCCGACGCTCGCGGCCGCCCGGGAAAGCATGTCCATAATTTCCGCGTCCGCCTGGGACTGGGCAACCATTCCCGAAGGAGGAAGCCCAGTCAAAGCCTCTGCGTCCGACTGGACGAGCCCGTTCTCCGATGCTGCGCTCGATAACTCATCGTCTTCCCGGGCTCCGAACAAAAGGTCGAACTCTCCCCTGAGATGAGCCGATGGTCTCATCCAAGCGCCCGACCAGGGCAAGCGAGCGTGCTGGGGAATGGGAGGTCCGTGGGGGGATACCCGGCGGAGGTGGTCCCATTGATGTCCCCAAATTGCCCCCAGTGCTAACCGGCATGGCCTCATACCCGTAGGTACCATAAAATCCAGCAGATGAGGTGAATGAACTCGTCAGCTTCAATAAATAGCACTGTTCGGCTCCGAAGTGGTTGCATACCAGCTCCTTTTATACCCGTATGTCCGGGGGAGTGGCATGCAAATTCCACTCGCCAATTCCCATTGGCCTTTTTTCAAAAAAGCAGAGGTGTTTGGGGCTCCCAAGAGTGACCCCTAGTGTCACTACATCGGCACAACGTCGAGTGAGTGACAGATAGGGAACTAAGTTTTGAAGATTTTCACAGGGCTTGTTGTGACACGTCCTGAGAATCCTTGTGTAGAGCCTGGGGTAGATCCCCAATGGTTGCAGGTCTAGAAAAGGTGAAGTGTGTAATTTATGTGCCAGTAGGGGTGCTTCTAGGGCTCTCTGGCTGATGCTAGTTGTAGCTAGACTTTTTTGGCTTGTTGGTAGGCATTACTAGGATCAGGCCCAGTTCTACTGGGGTGCTTGAGGCTGGTTTGAAGGCACATAGACAGACAGGTGTATTTGTGATTTTCTGTTACAGGAAAACCATAAGTCTGATCATTTAGAAAAGATAAAGAACACTGAGTCAGAACAGTATGAAGGTCTGTGCCATCCAGTTTGGTGGATGTAACTTGAAAGCTCTAAGAAGAGTTGCAATTTATATTTTGGTCTTGGTTTTAGGGATTTTGGAAAGAAAAACCAAGTCTGTAGAAAATCAGTATGTTGGCTTTGTCAAGTAAACATAATGACTATTTTCCAATAGGTTTTCAATTGGTTAGCACTCCCCCATATGCCACTGGTCAAAGAGCAGGTAGTCCCACCCTTAACTCATGCCACTGGTTCAGTGCTTGTTGAATCTGCATTTTAAGCTGGAATAGGAAAAAGTATTTTAACATAAATAAATAAATTGCAAAAGAGTTATAAAGCATTACGCAAGTTTCTTAGAGTTTTCTCAGACCCATTTGTTTTTCACACTAATTTCAATGTACCTAAGATATGCCTATAGGATGAGCTGCAAGGTGACGGTTCACTACGTCATTCTTAAATGGTCTCCTTTTGAGATTGAGATGTGAATTTTTAAGTGCTCTGAAGTTTGCTTTAAAAGTCTCTGAGAAGTTTAAATTCCAATGAGTGTAAATCTCAGACTGCAAATTATTCTCTTCGTTTTGCTTTTTTCCTGCCATTACTGCCCATTAAAGCTCGGACCCCACTTGCTCAGCTGTCAGAGTGCTGAAACTTTTCTTATGCGAAACTTTTGATGACACTTTTTCTTCCTAAAGTGTGCTTATTTTTTGGCTTCTCTTCACACACCAGGTGGTGTTTTTTTTGTTTTTTTGTTTGTTTTGAACTTAAGACTAATAAGTAGCTATAATCTTCACTCTCTGGAGGATTGCCTGTTGTATTGCATAATACCCTCAGGTGTCTGTAGTTTGATTGCCAGTGAAGGATTGCAGATGATCTGTAAGTAGCTTATGAGGAAACTGAGTGAGATGATGGTTCATTCCTCCAAAGAGCTTGGAAACCAAAGAGATAGAAGAGTCACCTGCACTTTCCTAGCCCCATTGTAAAACTGATTAATTAAAATGCAGATATTGCATTTTACTTTTATGTTTATTCCTGACTTGCTTTTAGATCCCCTTGTCTATTTTTATGTATTATCTTGCTCAAGAATATCGTTGATATTTAAACTGCCTGTTCTCATGAACATTACGTGACCATGGCAAAATGTTTTTAAAAAGAAATTCCGTGCTTTACACATTGTGCTGCAGTTTCCCAGTGAAATGTCAAGTGGGAGGCGCCTAAAGCGAATTAAATTGTGTCAGGATTTTAAGGTGCAGATATAATGAGTAAAACATACCTCCCTAACCTAAAACTTAAACCTAAACCTAACCAATAGTGTCCTAAATGTGAATGAGAGGTGAACAAAACAGACATCATTACCCTAAACCAACACATAATCCTAACTGACAGTGTCCTAAAAGCACATGCGACATTAAAAGCACATTTTATGAAGCAACAATCTCATTTCGTGTCGCTTCTATGACACTTTGGTGTCAATTGTCAGCTTGCAAACTTGGCTGGGCTCGAATCGCAGTCTTCCGAGTCCAAAGTCCAACACTCTATTGGAATAAGTGTGTAAATGTAGGTGGGTCTGTAATCATCCATTAGATGTAAAAGTGCTTCGACATCATAACAGTGTGTGAGTAATAGTGTGAAAAATAAGTATTTATAAAGTCATAATTAGACATTGTAATCATGATTACTGTGAAAGTGAAGAAAATGCACAGTTATAGCACCTCTATTGTTAATTTCACCTGGAAACTGCAGTGAAACTTAGATAGCAGAAAGTAAAATCCAGTTTAAAAAAAAGTATCTATTGTAACATCCATTCTATACATTTAGAACAAGGCTGCAAAACTCTGCCAAAATCTGTAGCTTTGGTGCCTGCATTAGCTCACCCTAAAGCTGCTTGGTGCAGCAAACTTTCCAGGGTATTGAACAGGCACTACCACCCTGTTTACACATCCACTCAATATTCTTCTGAACTCAGGAGTAGCTTGAACCACATCGGCAGTTATGCAAAAAGACTTTGCAGATAACGGTGCTGTCACCTTGTCAGGTTGGGTTTTGTCTGACGAGGACCGTGGCATCATCGTTCCCTGTCTGTCTCGTGTTTCATGTACGTTCTTTGTGTGAGCGCACGGGTCCAGTTGTTGGTTACTGCCGTGCGCGAGTTGCCGCCATGCGCTCTCCGGTTCCAAGTACGTTGATGTTTTTGCCCTCATGTGTTTCAGGTGCCGCTGGCATGTGGAATCAGCATTTCCATGGGAACCCTGATTGTTTCCATGGGAATGCTGATCATGCCAACTTTCAGCTGCGAGCGGCACCTGCCCCTTGTTTGTTCATGCTTATATTAATCCCCTCATGTGTCATGTCCTTTGCTGTATTGTTAAATGTAGTTAGATGTTAAATGTTTAATGTTGCTCAGTGTTGACTGAGTTTTTGAACATTGTTGTTTGATGTTGAGTACTAACCTCACTCTCTCTGCCTAGTTGGTCCTGTCTCGTGTATCTGTTGGCTGCCCACATGTCGGGTGTGTGGTTGCCTTCCAGTATGGCTGCATGTCAGCTAGTCTTCCACAGAGGATACCTCATCTCTGCCCATGTGTTGGGAGTTAAGTTCGCTCATCTCTGATCGGCGTTGCTCTGCATCGCACTAAGCTTCAACGGAGGATTCTACGAATCTGTTCCTGACTTCCACAATGCATTCACTCACCCTACGAACACACTCTTCACAGATTGCCCCTTGCGCGACTACGACACGCACGCCATTGGAGATCGCTTCCAGCTGCTGCAGCCGGTATCGGGATTTTCTACATTCCTCAACCCAGTGACTACTCATTATTACTGTAAATCCTTTGAACTGTTCCTCTGCTCTTGGGTCTGTTTGTCTCACTATCGTTCGTTACAATAACAGCTTGGGAACTGAAGGGAGTGACCTACCTATTTTTCCTTCGCAACCAAGTACAACAAGATCCATTTGTTATTCCAAAGGTGTAGATTGACTTTTTTTTTCTCCTCCTGAGTTGAAAGAACACAAAATGAGGAGAGAAGGCAAGTTTTATCTTAAAAGGGGATTATTGGCTTTGTGTTCTGCAGGTTCTTTCTGTGCATAAGTTTCAGATCAGATTTGGAGTTAGGCTAAGTTTTTGTACTATTCATGTGCTTTTATGTTGTGGTATAAGGCAAGTTGGGCAACTTTGAAACTTTTCAGTGTTGGGCAGTATGACTAAGGCTGCGTTTACACCAGTGGTGTTTTATAAGTATCTTCATGTTTCATCATTACAGGGATGTGTTAAAGATTGTATTAGTCATACTGGTCAAGCTATATTACTAAAAAATTCAGATGTCCAATAACAGGGTGGACATTCAGTGGATAAATTAGCCACAATATGGTCTGTGATTGATATATAGCAAACATTTGTAAACTAATATTTTTTATTTTATTTCTGTTAACATAAAAACGGTATATTGAAATTTTAAAATTATAGTACTTTCCCATAAATCTTCCCATAAAAGGGTGGGCATGCTATGCTTGAGCACATATGACTAACACCACAAAATAAAGGAAAACATAAATAAAACAAAAGAGCTACAAACTTCAAATAACTCAAAGTAATTTTGCAGAATGGCTGATGTCCACCTTCAGTGTGTGTGACGTCATTTCATAACATACATTATATCTTCAATGAAATGTCAGAGTATGACATAACAGGGTGGACAATAAATCAAGGGACACACAAAAAAAAAAAAAAAAACTGTCAGTGTTAAAATTACACATTTACCACAAATGAATACATGTTAGTGAGAGAATGTAATACTAAACTCTTAACTGTATGGGGAAAAAATAGTAATCCAATGATTTAGCACTTATTTTTGTCAAAGATTTTTGACGTGCAGTTTTGGGGACATGAGGAAATGACACAAGCATTTCAGTTATTTAAAATTTACCTTTTAAGCCAACAGAAGTGTGTAACATTATAAAAAATCTTTATTAATTTTAACAAGCCTATCAAAATTGTACTTGGGTGAAATTAAACAATATAAACACCACACACACTTGTACTGGGGACTTAATGTCACCGAATTGTAGGAATGACCCATTTATACAGGTGCTCCTGCATGAGACGCTGCTTTACATTGAAAAACGCGTTCAGTATGAAGCCATCTGTGTTAAAACAGCCGATATCTCACACAACCCACGTAAAAGCTTTGTGTGTTTCAGGTCCATTTCTTTTGATTTGTGAAACATTCTCAGCAGTTTGGGTGTGTGATGCTAAAATAAGGGTCAAACGGCATCAAGTATGGATTTCATATGGAACGCAATTTGTTTCCTTTAATTACAGGATGATTCCTTATTTTACAGGATGTTTGGCATATTTTGTTAATTAATTTTACATGATACTACTGTTTCAGCGTGATGGTGACTCTGCCTCTCTGTCTCTGTCTCTCTCTCTCTCTCTCTCTCTTTATCTCTCTCTGTTTCTCCACTCAATTTCAATTTGAAGTACTTTAGTAGCATGATTGTGTTTACATACAATATTGCCAAAGCATTAATACACAAAACAGATAATGACAAGACAAAAAATAATAATAAAACAGTAACAAATAACAATAAAAATAGAATTAAAATAAGGTGCCAGGTAATGAATAAAATAAAATTAAAAAATATAATAACAATATACACTATACAATATAAAATAAAATAAGCATTTAACTAGACATAATGAACATAAAAAAAAATACTGTGACTGAAATACATTAAGGCAGTGATTGGTTTCTAAGGGTGTGCAGCTCAAAAATAAATTTTGCTGCAACTGATGCATGATTGTCCTTCCCCGCATTTGATCTGTTTCTGCTGAACTGGAAAACTGTGGCATTAGGTTTAAGAGTTTGTCATGTTTGCCTTGTTTGTCTGTGTCTGCCTTTTTCTATGGCCAGACTGTGCTCACTGAGCCTGTATTTGGTGAGGATCCGTCTCTGTTTTGAATCTCTAACAGTGTAGCGATATTCTGCCAGATTATACTTTCTGTTTAGGGCCTGATAATATTCCAATTTGCTTTGGTTTTTACTTCCATTTTCCCAATGGTCCAAATATGAATTTTTGCTTTCTTTTATGATTTGGTTTACTCTGATTTGGTTTAGTTCAGCAGTGCTGGTCTGAAACTGGTGTTTGTTAGTTCTAAGTGGGTTTGTGAGTTTCAGAGCCAGCTGACAAAGGGGACTGGTTTTAGGCTTCAACTCTTGGGTTTTAAGGGCTTCATGTTGCAGTGTGTTAGGGGAACTTGAATTTAGGTGTGTCCAGAAGTTGAAGGATCATTTTTCAATATGTATAATTAGGGGGTATCTGCCTAGTTCAGCCCGGCATGCATTACTAGATGTTCTTCTCTGAACTCTTAGAATGTTTCTACAGAATTCTCCATGCAGGGATTCTATGGGGTGTTTGTCCCATCTAGAGTAATCTGCCAGACAGAGTGGACCCCAAACCTCACATCCATACATAGCAATAGGCATAATAATAATATCAAAGATTTTACACCAGATTGTTACAGGAATGTCAATTTGGGTAAATTTGCCCTTAATAGCATAGAATGCTCTTCTAGCTCTTTTAGTGCATTCACTGCCAGACCAAACCCCCTGAAGCACTGATTTTTAGACAGAGAGTGAATATGCATCTGGTTTCCTGTAATCTGGATTTTTTCTGGAAGATCATAATTTTAGTTTATTTTCAAATTGACTGTCAGTTGTTGTTCATTGTTGCCAAAGGTTTGCCGCTACACGAAGCGCTACACGAACTTCTGTGAAACATTTGCGATGAATCAAAAGCTCATTTGCATGTGAAAATAACAAGCAGCAAATTTGTTTCGATTTTGTTGTATTTAGAGTAAGACTGGATGTTGCAGACTGTTCCAGTAGCACTGCTAACTCATTAATCTAAAAGTTGAACAGACTTGGACTCAAACTGCAGCCGTGTCTCACTCCACACCCTTGAGTGTAGAATTCTGTTCTTTTATTGCCAATTTTAACTCTGCACCTGTTATCCAAATACATAGATTTTATTGTGTCATACATTTTACCCCTAATGCCAGATTGTAGAATTGTATAATATAGACCATCGTGCCAAAAGGAATCAAATTATTTTTTTAAATCAATAATTGATAAAACAAAACATGCATACATTTTGCCTGTTGACTATTGTGTGTAGCGTGTGAATGTGGTCAGTGGTGCCGTGGTTTGGTAGGAATCCAATCTGACTCTTACTTAAGACATTGTGCTTGGTAAGGAAGGCCTGTATCTGGGCGTTCAGGATACAACAGAAAGTCTTCCCCAGATTCTTCCCCAGTTACAGAAAGATGGCGCTGTGGATGGCTGCCTCGGTATGGTGCTCTCCAGTTCTTTTGCTGTTTTTGTTTGTTTGTCCTGTGCTTAGTAATTTATTTCTGATCAGTTTTATTTTATTTTTTATTTTTATGTCACTATATGTATATATGTTTAAATGTATATGTTTGTATGTATGTATATATGTGTGTGGCATGGGGGGGCGTGGTCATGTATCGGTCTGCGGGAGAGGGAGAGCGGTAAGGCTCGTCACCTGGCTCATAATTATCTCTAACAACTGTCTCTCATTATAGTGATGGCGGAGGGATACTTAAAAGGCACGCCAAAGCATCAGAGAGGGTGAGAGAGAGTGGCCAGAAAGCACATCAGTCGAACAGAGAGAGAGTGCTTTTTTATTTATTTATGAACTGTTTGTTTTGACAGTTACGGTTAATTTTGTGTAACGATGATCCGGAGGCCTTCCTTGACCTCTTTGAAAAGACCGCAGAGGTTTGGAGGTGGTCTCCCGATCAGTGGGCGGCCCGCCTGTTGCCCCTGCTCTCCGGGGAGGCGCAGCTGGCGGCACAACAACTTCCCGCTGCCAGCCTCCTGGACTACAGCCCATGAGAAAGGCCATCCAGCAACGGGTCGGTCGGACCCCGGAGCAGAGCCGACAGCTTTTCCGCTCATTAAGCTTCAGGAAGTATGGCCGCCCATTCGCTTTTGCGCAGCAGCTCCGTGACGCCCGCCGGAAATGGTTGCTGGTGGGGGGAACCCGCGGCGTCGTGGAGGTCGTCGATCTGGTGGTACTGGAGCAGTTCGTCTCCCAACTTCCCCGAGGCATGTCCGAGTGTGTCCAGTGCCACCACCCGGCATCGTTGGAGGAAGCCATCCAGCTGGCAGAGGACTACATGGCAGTGTTCCCAGGAGGCAGCGAAGCAGTCTCTTCTTCTCTCTCTTCTCACTCTCCACCCCCTGTGCCTCATGTGCCCTCCCCTCCCAGCCCAGTTCCGGTGCCTCAGAGGCCCGCCCAAACCCCGCCTCCGGTCCAGAGGACCCTTCCCCTTGTCCATCTCTCCTAACCCCCTCCCCCCCCCCCCCCCACTCCAGGTTGGCGAGACTGCCCCACGAGTGCAGAAGGAGGACCTGGGCCAGTCTGCTGAAGCTGCGGGGAAACCGGACACAGCCAAGAGTGATGTCCAGTAATGGAGGTGGGGACACTGGTCCGGATCCCCAACGCTCCACAGGCTGCCCCCAATCGGGCAGGGGAGTATCAGATACCGGTAAGAGTAACTTTAAGAGGGTTAACTCAGTGAAGGTACAACGTTCATGGATTCCTTCACGAGTCTCCGTATCCTGATATGGCCGCGGATTTATGCATTTAAGGTCAAACAAAAGAAGGGTTGTCCATATGGGTTAGCTCTGTCATTACAAACCCTAGTTTGAGATTAAGCAGGAATGGTAGAGACGGTTTCCTTCAGCAATTTAGGTGCCATGGATTCGTTTTATGACTCTCTAATGGCTTGGTGGGGGCTCTCTCTGGTCTGTGGAATTTGGTGTTGTGTTCATTTGATGGCTTCATTCGTAGATAATCCTACACGATTAAGTGGGCTGTTCTGACCCTCCGCTACTACCTGCTGGGGTGGGCCTTCACTCTCTGTTCTGATCATGCTGCTCTGCAGTGGCTCCACTGCATGAAGGATACTAATGCACGGATCACCCATTGGTATCTGGCTCTTCAGCCCTTTAAGTTCAAGGTGATCCACAGACCGGGGGCACAGATGGTTGTGGCTGACTTTCTCTCCAGAAATGGGGGGGACATATGGCATGGGGGGAATAGTCATGTGTTGGTCTACGGGAGAGGGAGAGCAGTAAGGCTCGTCACCTGGCTCATAATTATCTCTAACACCTGTCTCTCATTATAGTGATGGCGGAGGGAGACTTAAAAGGCATGCCAAAGCATCAGAGAGGGTGAGAGAGAGTGGCCAGAAAGCACATCAGTCGAACAGAGAGAGAGTGCTTTTTCATTTATTTATGAACTGTTTGTTTTGACGGTTACCGTCAATTTTGTGTAAAAGCTGACGATTAAAAAGACTGACCTTGAACCTGCTTCGTTGTCTCCTGACTCCTCCATTGCCCACGAACTTAGAAACCTTCTACAGTATGGTTGCATTCTCTTTGCACTAGAAGCTTCTGTCACCATGACAAATTCCTTGTGTGTGTGTAAGCAGACTTGACAATAAAGCTCATTCTAATTCTGATTACTCTTCACACAAATGCCTCAGTATTTATTTGGGTCGACTTTATCTCCACTCTTATATAATGGGTGTATTAAGCCAATTCTCCAGGTATCAGGAAAGTAGCCAGTTTGCAGAACCAGACTGAACAGTTTTAACAAGGCCTACTGCATTACTGCAGGGCTGTGCTTCAGCATTTCTGTTCTAATGTTGTCTAAACCACATGCCTTTCTGGGTTTTAGTTTCTTAAGTGCATCTGTCAATTCTTCTCTGCTAATATGATTGTCTAAAGAGTTTTGGTTCTTTTTTATTGTAGATTCCAATTGACAGCTTATTTTGCTTGTTTTTCTAGTCAGGTGTGAGATTTTCTGGAGAAATCTCTTTGAATAAGTTTTTAAAATAGCCTTTCCATAATTCCCTGTTTTGTATGGCTATGTCCTGGCTGTGTTGTTTATTTAGACTGCTCCATTTTTCCCAGAACTGATTATCATTAATCGAGTCTTCAGTTTCATTAAGAGTGTGGTTTATATGTTTTTGATTTTTGTGGCGTATTGTATTTTTATAATCCCTGAGTGCTTCACAATAATTTTGTCTGGTTTCAGCTTTGTGTGGCTCTCTGTGCTTTTGGTTGGAGAGCTGTCGGAATAGTTTTCTTTTAATTTTACATTCTTTATCAAACCAGATTTCATCCCCAGTTTTTAGTATAGTTTTCTTGTTTGTACAGAGTAGGTTTGCTTGATTGTGCACCTTTAATAAATATCATTTATTTGTTGTACTGCAGAATTTACATCAATATTGTTAGCCTTAAACTGTGTTATTTGAAATCTACTGATTAGGTTGGACATATTTTTTATTTATTTTATCATTTTGTTTTTGGAGCTAATTGCACTAAGGAATTCGGACTCACATTTTGGGGACCATTTGTAAGTTGGGTTTAGTTTGAACAGATTGCTGGACTCTTGGTATGTTCTATCATGTTGAACTTTCTTTAGGAACACATTAATTTTACAGTGGTCTGATAAGGAAGACTGTGGTCTGACAGTTAATGCACGTATGTAGGAGGGGTCCATGTCTGTAATGGCATAGTTGACTACACTAGCCCCAAGAGCTAAGCAGTATGTGAATTGACCTAAAGAGTCCCCTCGGATCCTACCATTAAGCAAACCCAGGCCCCGATAGAGACACACTAACTCCTTACCGTTTTTGTTGCCTGTACTGTCCGGATTGTTCCGTGTTGTAGTGGTGGGAGTTAGATATGTGTTGGCTTTCAGTAATGGGTATCTATAATGTTCGATTCTGACCCTGTCCTTGCATTTAGGTCCCCACAAAACATCACATTCCACTGGGCCTGGAATTGGCTGGTTTCCATCTGAAGCTGATCAAAATTAATTCCCTCAGTCGATGACGGAGTTGACAGCGGTTGTCAGGGGCGGGGAATGGTAGAATTGAAGTTATAATGCACCAATTACTACTAAGAATCGCCAGTTTCACAAAACAGCATCCAATACAGTTAAAGAGAAACTAACACGACAGTAGATTATGGACTTCTGAAGCAGCAAAACAAGTGGGTATACCGAGGGTATACGCAAATACTGATCCTTAGAAGTCATTATACGTAAACAGCCATGCGAAAAAAGTAAGCATATGGCGTAAACGTGCGTATGACCCCTGTTGCTCATCAACACTGAAACATCTAAAAAAGAGAGATTCTTTTATACCGAGATACCAACTTCTGAGGCTCTACCATATGAGAGAGCATAATAGTCAACTAGCATGTTACGACAGTAAATGACCATTTGCAGATACCATACAAATTAATGGAGAGGGATGTACATGTTAAACATGTTAAAGATTAGCGGACAGGTGGTCAGTTCATGAAGTGATAAGCTGTTTCATAACAAAAGCAGTTTATTCATCATATTACCGTGTTAGAGGGGTTCTGGCTTTAATACCCTTTACTGTGCATGCAGAAAAAAAACCCTGTAAGAAGTGCGATTGTCCTCGTGTTCAGCCGCCAGACAGCAATTCAGAGTAAACTTCCCATCGCCTTTGAAGGAATGCAATGTGGAGGTTGTACAAAGTAGCATTTATATTTACCAACACTTTCTAAGTGGATAGCAGGCACAACAACCCCGCTAAAACATGGGCCACCATCTTGATTGTTTTGGGTTGAATGGATAACATGACTGCGTCACATGACAACAAATACTTCTTTTTCAAAAATCTCAGTTTTCCCAGTTCACACTACAAATAAAATATGCCATTGTCAAATGTATCCACTTGGAAGATCGTTTTCGAAAAGCTCTTTTTAGCTGGTCAAAACCACAATCTTTGTAGTTTGGTTCTCTTGGTTCTCTTGGTCCGGACCAAAAAAGAAAATGATACATTTAGTCCTGGTTCACTTAGCATTCACACTGGCATTTTTAACACCGAACCTAAAGATACAAAACAAAAGGCATCAGGATAAGGTCACAACCTGATTGGACAGCTTTTATGATGTTTATTTTGCAACGGAACTTGCCGAACATCCAAAACAATGCTGGCTGCTGGGCTAAATGCACTTGTTGGATTTATATATATATATATATATATATATAGTGGTATTTTTACTAGCTGAGAACAAATGAAGAGCTAATAAAATGTTTAAAGGAGTCAAAACAGTGCCAGGAATTCCTCCGTTGCACACACAAACTAAGATATGCAGCAAGGATGGCTGACGGCGGTTCCGACACCTGTAACGAACTGTAATGGGCAACATAGCTCCTATGATGAGAAGAACCAGGTATGCTTGAGGTCAGTATTAAAGGCAAATTACTTCCTGTTATTGGTCCGTTTAGACGTCTTTGGTCCATGCTGCATTCATATATCAAATGAACCGCACCAGAGTTCGTTTGGAAGCGGACCGAGACCCACTATTCAGGGGGTCTCGGTCCGCTTGTTTGGTGCGCACCAAGGTTCGGATGGCAGCGTTCACACTTGTTCAAATGAACCGCATTAACAGAGCAGTCGCACCAGAGTTCGTTTTAATCAAACAAACCTGCCGAGTGTGAACACACCCTTAGTGTGGACAGAAAGCCAAAAGGTAGTGAAAAAAAAATTCATTTTCACTTTCAGAGGATGTAGCCTAAGTGAATCAGTTCATTCAGATGGTTCATAAAAGAACTAGGTATGGGCATTTTCGAGGAATTTTATAGTTGAGTACTCTAACCCACAAAAAACGAGTACTCAATTACTTGTAAATTAAAATGCACATTATAAAATAACATGTAAATGTATCTTATATTTTGTTTTATCCACAAACGTTACCAAGAACAGTTTTAAAATAAGATATCTTAAATTATGCTTTTCTTTTGGGAAAAAAATTAATATATGAACAATAAGCATTAATAAAAATGGAATAAATAAAATAAAACAAATGACAGTAGAATCATTTGCACTCACCCAGAGCTTACATAGAAACCAATACTGATGGCATGAGGGTAATGCACAGATATAAACTCTGCATATAGGCTATCACATTTTTATAATTTTACTTTTTATTATTCAGAATTTAAAAAAAACAAGTGTTGAAAGTTTGCTTTTTAGAAAATGTGCTCTGCCGGTGTTCAGAGATTTAACAAACATAAACACATACTGGTCTGATCAGCTTCCAAGTTCGTGCCACATTTTCTTTCGACCAATTAAAGCTGATCCCCATTTGTTGGTTTGAACGACTCCAACAAGAACCGAATACAAACAGAGTAGAATTCAACAAGAATTTAAATATTACAAGTATTGCCACACGATGCTTTCAAAAGCAGCATAGAGGCCATTACGTCTTCTTCTCTCATCCAACACCTCAATGACACACAACCACAGCGCCCCGCAGTGCACTAAAGTTTCAACTATGTACATTTTATTTGGCTGTTAACTTTATTTCCCTACTATTGAATACTGATATTTAGCTGAAATGTTCATTTGGAGGATAGTTTATGATAAATAAGCACTTGTAATTGAGAGCCACACTTCACAGAATTAGGACCGACCTGTCCAACACATCCTGAGCTCTTCAGATATCTGTGTAGATTTAAAGGCATAGTTCACCCAAAAATGCAAATTCGGTCATCATTTACTCACCCTCATGTTGTTTTAAAGCCATATGACTTTCTCCTGTGGGACAAAATTCAGAATGTTAGGGACTGACCACCTCAGTCACCAAGGTGCAAGAAGCTATGTAGGGATTGGCTCACAGCATCCTCACACCTTCTTGATCAGTTTTCGAACTGGATCCATAAACAGGCCTGACAGCTTTTCCTATTGACTGTAGCACCTGAAGCAAAGTCAGCCTGTAGAATTTAAAGTGAGCTTATTTTTCTCCCTGTGGCAAAGGAAGTGTGGGACGACACCCTGTTGTATGACCCCTGAGCTGAGTAAGTGAACAGATCTGTATGTCTCAATGATAGTCTACACTAAGCCCTTGTGTGACTTGAAGTTTTAATACACAGAAATGCTGCCATGAGTTGACCCCATCTGGTCACTATTTCAACACTGCCATCCATCCTCCTCCGTTTATGTATTATATAGATTAATCATCCATGCCCTACTTCTTTATAGTTTTTTTGTAAATACTGATTTTGTTGTAAAAATACCACAAAATTAAAATTATGACAAGAGCATCAAAATTCTACACTGTATATTTTCCCCTGCTTGTCACTTTTTCCCCGCCTTTCAAATTCAAGGCAATTCTACACCTGCTAAGTTTTGCTTCCTGTCATAGCAGTGTTTAGTGTGTTAGGTGACAGAATACTTTTTTTTTTTTTGCCATTGTCTTTCCACAATTTTACAGGCACTTTGGCTGATTCATGTCAGTAATGCACTGTTTATGCATGTATAAAACAGAATAATTTCACTATGATGCTACATTTATGAGATTTAAAAATGTATTTCTATATTTGAAAAATGAGTTTTAGTAGTGACTATGTTTATGGACATTTATTAAAATATGCTGCTGGGTGACATCACAATAGCTTATGTAATACTATTAATACAATTGTACCACTCATAAATTATGCTTGAAAGACCTGCTGCTCTTGTTTCAGTATATTTACAATAAAAAACAAAATGAATCTTGTAGATTGTCATGAGTTCTGTGAAATACTCAATATTATAATAAGTTAAAAGGTATAGTTCACCCAAAAATGAAAATTCTGTCATTAATTACTCACCCTCATGTCATTTCCAATCCAGTATACTGTATTTCCATGGAACACAAAAGCAACATTTTGAAAGATTCTTCACATAGACCTTTACAACAGCAGTTCATAGTTACCCTGGGCTGTCAAGCTCCAAAAATGACCATAAAAGTAGTGTATACGATTCATGCTCTATATTCCTGTGGCAGATCTCTGCCTTCCCTACCAAGGAGGAAGTGGGAGCCGGGTGCACAGTTCACGGAAAACATTTAATTTCACAAAATTCACAAGGCCACAACATAAAAGTGCTTTCCAACACACACTCACCGGCAGACACACATATAGCTGACGCTCACACTGTGGGCCTTCCCGGCCCAACGCAGAATGCACATGCTAGACGGCTGCATGAATCTCTCTCTCTCCCTCACTGGCATCTCTGGCTCCTCTCTATCCCTCTCCCAGCTGATTGGGGTAACTCAGCACCAGGCGTCCATCCTTATGGCTCGGCCACGCCCTCCTTATCACATACCCCCATTGCGCGATTCAGGCCAGGGAGTCATTCGGCCTGACTTTTTGGGTTTACTGTTCCTTTAAGTAAAAACCAACCAACCTTGTAATTAAGAACTCTTAGTGGCCGTTCAGACTGAAAGCATTCTGATATTATATTTTTTTTAGAACAGAACGCAGGTTTCTCGAGACGCAAGAAAGTTGAAGTTTGATTCTGCATCTAAAAAACTTACTGCTCTGAGACACTGAACCATTAGTTGCAGTGCAGTGGTCAAAGACGTCCGTCTAGCGCATGCTTACATAAAAAAATCTATTGGACAAAAAAATGCATTTGGTGTGAATGGCCCCTTAAGAGTTCTAATGCAATACTATGACACTCAAACATAACCAAAGTCTACTTTACACATCCAGGTTCACTGCAGCCAATGGCCATTTACATACCAGGAAATCAGAGCTACAAAACCCTTTATGGGCTTTTTAATCATGATTAATGTACAATATATAGAGGGAAGTTATCTGCACCGGCTCATTCTTCAAATTCTTTCTGGCAGTGCAGACTGTTCCTTTTCAACTGTTTTAATAACCTCTTCATTTAAGGTGTGCTTTGCAGTTTAGTGGATAGCATGCATATAATTACACTAATTACCACTATTTCTTCATTATATAAATTCATTATAACCTATTTCCCCACTCAATGCATATTCAAATGAATTCATATTCATTTGGCCCATTTCCCAATTTCATGTTTCTAAACAAATTTTCACTGTTCTTACCATGTCAAAAGCAAAGAATAATCTGATGACTTCAAATCAAATGTAAACAGGGTTTTCTTGCGTTGTTAGATTTTTTGAATAAGCAGATTTGTGGAAGTTGTTAGCAGATTGATGTACATCTAAATGCACTCATTGATTGTTTTTTGAGTGAATGAACAATTTAATATAGGTTGACACAGTATTGTCATGCTATGCCACTAAAAGTAGCTTGTTAAATGAAAGAGTGTTGTCATTTTGAAAACAGCTTTGAAAAGATGCTATTGTGAAATGTTGTTTCACTAGCAATGCTACTTACTAGTTATTCCCCTACACCGAAGGCTGGGGCTGGAAGCTGAGGTTCTCAATAGCTGTGAGGAGAGTTTTCCATTGCACTCTCATTGGGATTCATTCAAAGGAGAAAGATTTAATTGTTCCCTTTTTTAATTTCCTATGGAGGTAGATCTTGCGAAACAGACTGTGATTGACTGATTGAAGCTTCACAATAACCCTCTCCATCAACTGGTGATCTGGACCAATTTACAGCCAGCCTTTATACACCGAACAATATGGTATTCTCATTGCACCGCTGCAAATGCCTGTAATTATTATTATCATAGTCTTGGTCTTATTGACTGATGGTAGAACGGTTGTAATAACTCTCAGATTGTACAGAAGTGATTAAAGACTACCCAGTGTTGTGGGAGTCAATGGATTTTCTCATATTCCAGGTCTTATTAGGCAGAAATATCATTGACCGCTAAATTTACTGGACATATTCAGGACTAAAGATTGAGCCAATGCGGTTGGCTAAGTCTATTTAATCAAATCCCAGCACAGTTCTAACAAGTTGAAAACCCACTACACCAAAAAAGCTCTGTTCAAACCTTTGAGAGCTGCCTTGCAGTCTACTGTCTACAATATGTAGCTTCTTACTAAGGGTCAATCCTAACTGAAATGGCACCTCATGCAGTAAGTTACTGATTTGAAATGCTCTTCATGGGCTATAACTCCAAAGAGTCACTCATGTGCACCTCTCGAATAGCACTCTTCACAAACAGAGTACAAGAGATCGGGCTAAGCTGGAAACATACTCCACACTCAATTTTGTGTCAGTCTGTGCTGTTTGTCAATTGTTTTTCTTTGCTAGATGTACGTCTTTGACCGTTGCACCATATTGATAGTGGTTAGTTTTCTCTTTCAGAACAACTACAGTCATGGCGGAGTAGCAATTTGAAGATAATCTTGCTGAGCAAGTTAGATCTTCTAAATATAATTACAGCTCTTCTCAATAAAAACAGTTGTTTATGGTAAAGATATTAGAAGCTATTTCTTTCTCCAAAGTTTATTATAACACTTCAGGAACTTGATATGTTAGAAGTATGTACAGTATATCAGACCTGCATGCTTGGAATGTAGCATTCGCGTCTGCGTACTCTATGTAAAGTATGTGGCCTAACGCTTACAGCTAATTCAAATAAAATCTCATGTTAACTTGTTGCTAAGCTAACAAATTGATACTCTAAATTTTAGCACAAAAACATAGCACACAAATATGAGGTGCTTTAAAATGTTGCCTAGACTGATAGCACACTAGGTTTTAGACGTATAGCTCATGACTTTTATTTACTCATGACTGCTTTATTTAATGCATGTATTACTTTTAGCACTGCACTGGACTGGAATGCACTAATGAAAAATATTTTGAGAAATATGATAGCACTCCCTAAGGTAATAGCCTCAAAACAGTTGCAGTCAAAAATATCTTCTTTTGGTTGGAAATAGCCAGGGCAGACCATTCCAGAAGTATTTTTCTCACCATCAGTCCATATATCCAGGCAAATGTTTAACTACCAGGATATTCTGAGATTTAAAAAATGAATGCTGGCACTCTGACTGCCTTTTGAATTTTAATATAGTCCTATACGGGTTCAGTGCCACTTTTCATTTCATGAGCAGTCTCCCAGGATTGTGTTTTGCCTCTAACTGTAGACTATTGCACAGGTAGATAGCTAGTGGTATTCTTTGCACGTCCTATCATGAAAGGATCTGCAGGTTGCATGAAACATGCAGGGGCTGAAATTGTGTATTTTCCTTGAGTAGAGGAAGTATACCAATGTTTGAATTGTGTTAGAGCTGTTGTGTTAGAGCTGTTATACTTGCACTCTTCCAGAAGCTTTCAATTGCTAGTTGGGCCATAAGCGAGAATTCCTCTTTATGCAGAATGACCCAAGTATAATGCCTATGTAAAATTGCAACACTATGCCAGTGGAGTCCCTAAGGGGGCACCATTTTACCCTAGGGGGGCACCAGAAACTCCACCAGCTGCCCTTCCTCGCACGTCATAAGTTATTCAAGGACCCAACAGCAGTCGCAGAACACAGATGATCGGTTTGTTACTGATAAGGTGAAGGCCAGTGCAGCATGACTGTTTGAACAGATCGTAAGAATTTTTTCCACTTTCACACAGTAAAGGTGATGATAACACAACAGATATAGTACTCATTGCTCGGTCAGAGCTCAGAGCATCGACATACACTACCGGTCAAAAGTTTTGAAACACTTGTCAGAAATGTTTCTCGTGATCTTAAAAATCTTTTGATCTGAAGGCACTTAAATGTTTGAAATTAGTTTTGTAGACAAAAATTGTGCCACCATATTAATTTATTTCATTATAAAACTAAAATGTAATAAAAAAATTAATAAAAAAAAGTTTTTGAAATTGATGACTTGGACCAAATAATAAAGAAAAGCAGCCAATAATTGCCCAACATAGAACTTCTTCAATACTGTTTAAAAAGCATCCCAGGGTGATACCTCAAGAAGTTGGTTGAGAAAATGTCAAGAGTACATGTCTGCAAATTCTAGGCAAAGTGTGGCCACTTTGAAGATGCTAAAATATAACACAGTTTTGATTTATTTTGGATTTAGTTTAGTCACAACATAATTCCCATAGTTCCACCTATGTTATTCCATAGTTTTGATGACTTTACTATTATTCTAAAATGTAAAAAAAAATAAAAATAAAATAAAATTATAATAAAGAATGAGTAAGTGTTTCAAAACTTTTGACCGGTAGTGTACATTGACTAAGAGAGAGCAAAGTCAATGTAGAGTTGCTGAACTACCTTTCCCACTTTCTCTACAGTTGCTCTTATCACCTATTTTTATTTTATTATTATTCTTTTTTTTTTTTTTTTTTAGCTGAAATAGTGTTGAAATGTAGTGAAAAGTGTTTTCAAAGGGAACTAGAGAATAATGGAACCCCCCCATGTTCAATCTGTGAAGAGAGTTCGCTATAGACATGATGAAAGTAGCACATACGCCTTAGGCTGTCACAGTTTTCTCACAGAGCAGGGTTTGTAATGGAGATAACTCTATTGTGCCATTCTCAGGTGGCCGAATGGCTCTCACCTAATCAGATGTCTAGACAATTATGGAAATGAAATGGGCGACGAACACACAAAGCATGACAATTTGACTCGAAGGTCACTTTGTTTCCAAATAATCAAGTATGGGAATAGTTTTGGCCAATCTTGAGAAGAATTAATAGCTGTCTAGTTAGGCTTGTTTTAATGTGAAATTTTTAGATTTTTTTTCCCCTTTGATCTGCTCCTCTTTTATATAGTAATAAATCTTTGTATTATCAGATATTTTAGTAAAATATCAAAGTTGTTTGTGAACAACTCAAAGTCTTTTTTTTTTTTTTTTTTTTTTTTTTTTTGTGAAGGCAATCTCCGACCTAATTTTGGGGACTTTCAAGCTCTCTCCCTAGCAACAGAGGGAATAAAAAATTTAAACATGTCTGAGAATTTCTTCTGCTCCAAACTTACTTCAAACTTACTTCTTTGTCTGCTCGTATGAATGTAACACATCATAAGAAAGTGTTTCACCGCTGTTCAAGTGCACTTTGGATCACATCATTTATGTTTTCCATATGAAAGGACTAAATATTAAATTAAACAAATGACAATAAAATGCAAAGTAATCTCTTCAGTAATCAAAACACTTTTTGAATGTAACTGTATTCTAATTACCAATTATTAAAATTGTTACTGGAGTGGAATACAGTTACTTATATTTTGTATTTTAAATACGTAATCTCGTTACATGTATTCCGTTACTCCCCAACCCTGGACATAAAATAGGTCTCATCCCTATTTCTTTAATATCCGATAGCCTTTATTTAACGTCACAGCCATGAAACATGATTTGCTACTTACTTTTGCTAGTCAGATGTAGAATAAGGGGACAGGATGTTCTTATTCCAGAGAGCATTTAATTGGAGAGTGCATGATGAGTCATCAGTGTTTTTGGTCTGTTCCCTATCTGTCACTCACTCAACGTTATGTCGATGTAGTGACACTAGGGGTCACTCTTGGGGGCCCTAAACACCTCTGCTTTTTGAAAAAAGGCCAATGGGAATTGGCGAGTGGAATTTGCATGCCACTCCCCTGGACATACGGGTATAAAATGAGCTGGTATGCAACCACTCATTCAAATTTTCTCTTCGGAGCCGAGCGGTTGCATTCAGTGCACTGAATTCAATTCTCCCTTCCGTTCACCTCAAACTGCTGGATTTACGGCGCATTTCAGCGGCATCTTCCCCTCTGCACCCGTGAAGTACTTCGGTAGAGCAAAACAAAGAGTATATTCTAAAAGAGTATATTTTCATAAAAGAGCGGCACACACGGAATGTCTTTTTAAAGATACCTTTCCGTTTGTGTGTTATTCCTGGTTGCGGTCGTTATCTCTCCACTTCTGACGGCCACGATCGCTGTCTTACGTGTCTGGGCGCTGCCCACGTGGAGACATCATTTTTGGATTGGTCTTGTCCTCATTGCGAGAATATGACCATGACAAAGCTGTGGTCGTGGCTTGCCTTCATAAGAAAGAAAGCCACCCCAGCAGCTCCCCGCCTTAGTCCTTCTACCTACGGGTATGAGGCCGCGTCGGTTAGCACCGGAGCACCTCTGCCGGGTAACCTCCCACAGACCTCCCATTCCTCAGCATGCTTGCTTGCCCCGGTTGGGCTCTTGGATGAGACTACCGGCTCGTCTCAGGGCGAGTTCGACCTCGTATTCGGGGCCCGGGAAGACGATGAGTTATCAAGTGCAGCATCGGAGAGCGGGCTCATCCAGTCTGACGCGGAGGCTTCGGCTGGGCTTCCTCCTTCGGGTATGGTCACCCAGTCTCAGGCCGACGCGGAGATGACGGACATGCTTTCCCGTGCAGCTGTGAGCGTCGGGCTAGAGTGGAACCCTCCACTCTCCCCTGAACCCTTGCGGCCTGATGATTGGTTCCTGGGCCCAGAGCGCCGCTCACGGCCACGCCCCGCCCCGGTCCCTTTCTTTCCGGAAGTGCATGAGGAGCTGACAAGATCATGGGGGCACCTTTTACTACCCGATCCCGAAATTTCAGCTCCCCCGCTCTCACTACCCTCGATAGTGGGGTGGCCAAAGGGTATTCGGTGATCCCCCAGGTGGATAAGGCGCTCGTGGTACACTTGTGCCTGCAGAGCACCGCCACCTGGCGCGGCGAAGCTCCCGCCAGGGCCTGTAGGTTTACGACGTCTCTGAGGGATAAGGCCTATGTTGCCGCTGGACAAGTCACCTCCGCCCTGCATGCCATGGCTCTCCTGCAGGTACACCAAGCCAAGGCCCTAAAAGAGCTGCACGAGGGTAGTTCTGACCCGGGCTTGGTGACCGACCTAGCTCTCCGGTAGATGAAGGTCACGGCATGGTATCTCGGGCAGGCGATGTCCACCCTGGTGGTCCAGGAGCGCCACCTTTGGTTCAACCTGGTCGAGATGAGAGAGGCTGACAAGGCATGGTTCCTTGACGCCCCCATTTCCCAGGTTGGCCTGTTCAGCGATACCATCGAGGACTTTGCCCAGCAGTTCTCAGTGGTGAAGCAGCAGATGGAGGCTATTCAACACATCCTGCCCCGGCGTGGCTCAAGACCCCTCATCTGCTCGTCGCCAAGGGTGTCCTCCTGCAGCAACAGCATCAGCTTCATCGCAGCCCGTCCCCACGGCCCGGCCCCGGCGTGGAGTCCACCGCAGGAAGCAGACGCCACCCGTCTCACGGCCGGCCGCCAAGAACCCAAGAAAGGCTTCAAAGCGCCACTGAGAGGGGCGACCCAGGGACGAGGAGACCCGCTTCTGTGGAGCTGGTAGACAGACCACTCCATCCCCCAGTGGAGGGCCGGGAGGAGAATCTTTTGTTTAATTTTTCAGCACATGCCCAAGAGGCTGCGGTACCCAAAACTTCAACAAAACAGTGGTTATCTTGTTCCCTGGGTCACATGTCAGGTGTGCACGGCCGTCATCA
Source organism: Myxocyprinus asiaticus (assembly GCF_019703515.2). Taxonomy (NCBI): domain Eukaryota; kingdom Metazoa; phylum Chordata; class Actinopteri; order Cypriniformes; family Catostomidae; genus Myxocyprinus; species Myxocyprinus asiaticus. Next base: position 8,341,244 of record NC_059368.1, on the reverse strand, counting down.
CGACCGCTGTCCACCATCACATTTTGGCAGGTTCGGCCCCCCGCCCCTGCGTGTCCAGCTGTGGCACAAACGATATCGTGTGGACGATATTCCTCCTCCCCCCTCCTCAACCAATCTTATGGTGGGCGCCAGGTAAGTGCTTCGATTTCTCGGGACTCAGAACGGCCACGGAGTTCGAGCCCCCTCGACGTGTCGCCTCAGGCATCGCCCAGCCACGAGGCCCCACCCTCCGGTACGTCTGACGTGATTGTCCCCTTGGTCCCCCTCACCCAGAGTTTGGACGCGTGGCTCGCACTTTCCAACCCGTCGCGATGGCTGACCCAGACCGTCCAACTCGGCTACGTGATTCAGTTCGCCAGGCAGACCTGTTTGCTTCCCGGGAATCCTCCCACTGCCCGCTTTGGTATGCCCTGACCGAGGCAGACCGAGGTATAGATGCGCTGGCACACAGCTGGCCCCCGGGATTACGTAAATACACGTTTCCCCCAGTGAGCCTACTTGCACAGACCCTGTGCAAGGTCAGGGAGGACAAGGAGCAGGTCGTCCTAGTAGCACCCTACTGGCCCACCCAGATGTGGTTCTTGGACCTTCACGCTCCTTTTAACCCCTGGAGTCAGTTGAGCTTAAGGCACTCTTTTTGAAGACTGCCCTCCTGACTGCGCTCACTTCCATAAAGAGGGTAGGGGACCTGCAGGCATTCTCTGTCAGCGAATCGTGCCTGGTGTTCGGTCCGGGTTACACTCACGTGATCCTGAGACCGGGTTATGTGCCCAAGGTTCCCACGACCCCTTTTAGGGATCAGGTGGTGAACCTGCAAGCGCTGCCCCAGGAGGAGGCAGACCCAGCTTTGGCATTGCTGTGTCCAGTGCGAGCTTTAGGCATCTATTTGGATTGCACACAGAGCTTTAGAAGCTCCGAGTAGCTCTTTGTCTGCTTTGGTGGACAGCGGAAAGGAAGCACTGTCTCCAAACAGAGGATCGCCCACTGGGTCGTTGACGCCATCGTGATGGCATATCATGCTCAGGACGTGCAGCCCCCCGTGGGGTTACGAGCCCACTCTACTAGGAGTGTAGCGGCCTCCTGGGCCCTGAGCAGTGGCGACTCTTTGGCAGACATCTGAAGAGCAGCGGGCTGGGCAACACACAACACCTTCTATAATCTCCGGGTTGAGCCTGTTTCTTCCCGTGTGTTGTCAGGTAAGAGCAGGTAAGTTCCGGGACAGCTGGCTGGGTGTACCCATGAGGTGAAGACGTGCGCTTTTGAGTCCCAGTCGTGTTCACAAGTTGTGATCCCTGGATGACTTTCCTCCTTAGCCCTGTCGCAGACGAGTTTGCGGAGAAACTCGCTGCGGTCCCAGTACATGTGCTAACTAAGCCCTGTATTAGGGTAGGTGCTCCACATGTGCTGGTTCCCCATAGGTGACCCCATGTGATATATCTTCCGCTAAATCGTTTCCCTGTCAGTAAACTGCGTCTTCCTTGGGCAGAGGTTCCTCTGCCCACGGTCACCGTGTTTGAAGAACTCCTCCCCTGTTGGGGAGGACCTACCATAGGACTTCTCCACATGACATACTTCCGACAAGACTCGGTAAGACCATGTGACGTATTTCCCCCCACGGGGTGTGGTCTCTGCGGTGTCTTCCCCTTGGGAGTGACACCCCCCAACGTAGACACTTATGGCCCCCAGCCGGTAAACAAAGTCCATTCTTTTTGGGGAGAAAAAAGAGGAAAAGAGGCCATGGCTGGGTTAGCCTGTCCCTATATGTTGGGCAAGTCAACTTTTTCCCAAAGGACCGTTCGATGCTCATAAGAGCATTGGGGGAGGTTACGTGACGGCCTGGTGTGCTGGCTACGAGGCACACAGCGGTCTGCCTGTCTTGCACCGCCAGTCCACGTAACACAGTTCAGCTAGTTGTGGCATTTTGTATAGGGACCCCTAGTGTCACTACATCGACACAACGTCGAGTGAATGACAGATAGGGAACGTCCTGGTTACTTTCGTAACCTCCGTTCCCTGATGGAGGGAATGAGACGTTGTGTCCCTCTTGCCACAACACTGAACTACCTGCTGAAATGGCCTTGACCTTGTCTCGGCACCTCAGCATAAAACCTGAATGAGTGGTTGCATACCAGCTCCTTTTATACCCGTATGTCCGGGGGGAGTGGCATGCAAATTCCACTCGCCAATTCCCATTGGCTTTTTTTCAAAAAGCAGAGGTGTTTAGGGCTCCCAAGAGTGACCCCTAGTGTCACTACATTACACTCCATCAGGGAACGGAGGTTACGAAAGTAACCAGGACGTTTTCCCAGTAGAGATAGACTGTAATTTTTATTTGTAATATCTGCTGACAGATAATTTTGTCAACTTTTTGGTGTATACTAGCTTAAAGATGCCCTTAAAGCTGAAGTGTGTAATTTCTGCACCACTAGCACCATCAAACGGAATTGCAAAAATAAACATTGTTTTCAAAACAGCTTTCTGAATACGCCCCTGTTCTCTGTATATCAAACATACAGATAGCCCCGCCCCCAACTCACAACTCACACCAAGAGTTCATTAGAATGGGGTGTCCACGTATTTTTGTGCTTTTGACCATTTCCACTGTAGATCTCTTAATTCTCCATCTCCTCTCTTCTCTAGGTGATCTACGCCCTCAACACCAAGAACGATGAGCATGAAGCAGCTATCCAGACCCTAAAGGAGGCCCATGAAGAGGAGGTGCAGCAGATCCTTTCAGAAACACGGGAGAAGATCATGCAGTACAAAAGCAAGATCAGTGATGAGATGGACTTGAAGCGTCGCATCCAGTCGCTTGAGGAGTCCATGGAGCTGCACGAGCAGATGAAGCAGCAGGCGTTGACAGAGTTCGAGACATACCGCCAACGGGTCGAGGACATGCAGCTGTGCACAGAGGTGCAGCACACACAGCGTGTGGTCACTATGTCCCGTGAGGTGGAGGAAATGCGACGTTCTTTTGAGGAGAAGCTTCGCTCCTTCGGACAGTTGCAGTCTCAGTTTGAGCAGGAGAAACGGCAGGCTCTAGAGGAGCTGCGTAGCGCACATCGGCAGGAGGTACGTGGAGTTTCAGTATGGTTGATTGCAACAGCGCCTGCACACTTTTTCAGCCATCTTGGTTGCACAAGTATTTTTCTCGTTGTTTTTTTTTTTTCAAAGGGCTATAAAAAAAATTCTAAGCCATATTAGAAAAGAGCTCTAAGCCATGAACCAAACCAACCAGCTCCGAGGTAAATCATAATATTACAAACTTTGATTTGAAGCAAAAAGTATTTGGAAATTGGACAAAATGACTGTGAAATTAATAATGAGGGAATAAGCTACAATCACATGAAGCATTGCGAATGACAAAATCAAATAAAAAATGATTTAACATTTTTAAGTTGTTGATTATATAAGTAGTTTGAAAGTGTAAGGAGACCAACTTAATTGTGTCATTCAAAATACTATATGTCATGGTAGTGGACGGTCGCTGCAGAGCTCTTTTGCCGTGGTTTGTTTGCCAAGATTATCTCACTGGTGTATAATTCCCCTCAGAATCATGGGTAGTGTAGTTCTTCACCAGGTATTCTGATATTAAATTCCATTTTTTGCTATTGAAGTTGAAATAACGCAGACTGATGGCTTCAACAGGAGCATATACCAGCGATTTACAACCTCAGAGCTCATGGTAGGTCTTTCTTTAAAGGTTTACAAGTTGTAATTACATTTCCCTATGAAAAACAACTTGGATTTTCACTGAAACCAGACTGTTGTGCTCTGTTCACATCTGACACTTTTATCCAAATAAGTCAAAAATTCAGAAAGTGCTTTTTATGTTGTTTGAACCTACAACCATTGCCTTCTCACCTCTTTAACCATGAGGCTATCCTGCACTGTAAAAAGTGGTAAACTGCAATTGTTACCTTGAGAAGTTATTGATCTAGCTTGATCTAAACATAACAATTTATTTATTTATTTATTTTTTTTTATTTTTTTTATTTTTTTTGGCATATCCTAATTAAGTTAGGATGATTCATTCATGTTAAATAATATTTTTGACTTGAATAAAACCAGTTAATTTAGATGTCACAGAATAATCACATTTTGTAGGTTATCTCAAAGTGAATTAATCGAACAATTATAATGCATTCACTGATGCAAAACAAGTTTAAAACAGCCTACGGTGGTTTACTGGTCTTAGCTGGTTGCCCAACTGGTCTCCCAGTCTGACCTGCTAAAAAGTGCCCAAACATCTATAAAACTAGCAAAACTGAATCGCCAAACCAGCTTGGCCATACTGGGAGACCAGCTAACCACCAGGCTGGTTTAAGCCATTTTGTTGTTGTTGTTGTTGTTTTTGTTTGTTAAATTTTTTTATTTTGCAGGTCCAGGAACTGCTTCGGTCACACCAAAGCCAGAATGCCAACTACAACAAAGACCAGGAGAAACTAGGACAGCTACATAAAGCAGAGGTGGATTCGCTGACCGAGCGGGTCGAGGAACTGAAACAGGACAAGAAGCGTCTGGTGGAGGAGTACGAGGTCAAGCTAAACAAAGCCCAGGCTTTCTACGAACGTGAACTGGAGGCGATGAAGCGTACACAGCAGATGACTGCGGAGAACCTGCTTGCCTGGAAGAAGACAGAGGCCGAGCTGAGGAAGGAGTTTCAGGCACAGGAAGCGGCGCTCCAGAAGACTCTGGGGAAGTTGCGCAGCGAGCTGCAGCGGGTGCAGGAGGAGGCCAGGGAGAGCAGGGAGAAATCCCACAAGCTCCAGGCCTCCCTCATTGCTGCTGAGAACAACATCAAGGTAAAGACATGCTGCTGGAGAGAGGTGCTGCAACTAACGATTATTTTGATAATCGACTAATCTGACATTTAATTGAACAATTATTCGACTATTCGTCAATTATTGCAAAGACTAATCATTAGCTCTTTTATTCATCTTGTGCCTCGACTTAAAAGGATGTATTAAACGTGAATACAACAATAAAGACAACAAAATCATCTTTTCAAAATACCTCTAAATGACATTCACTGAATTACAAGGGAAAAAATACTTGGAGTTTATTCAGTCTAATTCATAAAACAATTTACTGCAAAAATTCCTATTGTTATCAAGTGTTTTTGTCTTGTTTTCCATTTAAAATTACCTAAAAATCATATAAGATATGATAGAAACTACAGATATTTAGACTTGCTTTCAGAGAATGTATCTTGAGTATAAGTGTATTTTTTCACTTGTTCATATTCTGCCAGTGCAGTAAAGACAAAATATACTTGTATTCAATATATATTCTTTGAAAGCAAGTCTAAATATCTTATATGTTGCTTCTCAGGTAAATGTATCCTGTTTAAGGATATTTTTGATATTTTAAAATATTAAATATTATATTCAACATTCTCTAAAAAAAATTAATGTAAGGAGTTTTAAATATTTACATTGGAAAACAAGCCAAAAAAGACAAAACAATAACACTATTTTTTTTTTTTTTTTTTTTTGCATTGTATAATGGGCTATGACTACACACTCTTACCTTTTTTGTTCACTTCGATCCATTTAACTCACAAACTCTCTCTTCTTAACAGGGCTGCGTATCGCGTATTTTCTTCATGATAAGATACACACCGTGACACATATATTATGATTCACTACGTCACAAGACATCATGTTAAAATCTAGCTGCAATGAGAGCACACAAAGGACAGTGTCTTCACATGAGAGGAGAGGGTTTATCAACCGGTATAAGTTTGAAACTCTCTCGTGTTTTTCACACGAATCATATAAGTGTCTCTGACCGCACAGAGAAATGCCAGTTTTCAGCCTGTCGGCCGCGACATGTGCTGTTCTCCCCTGGCGACACACCTAACTCGCGCCGGGGGTTGGAGAAGCGGGTCCGGCGACGCATCTAATTTGGCCAAACCCTCCCCGCTCTGGACCTGGGCTTGGGCTTGGGCTTGCAAGGATGCCAATGTGTGCACACATAGAGATTTTATGGCAGCTCCCCGAGAAGAGGTGTGCTCTGCATGACAGTGGTGATGAAGCATTATTCACATCAGGTGTGCTTCATCCACCACTGTCAGAATGAGGCTGATTAATTATGCACCTCTTCTCGCTCTCCTGTCCAACTCCCGTCTTAAGCCTGGCTGAAAGATGGCCCTAAGAGGCGGGGCAACAATGACGAGAGGGAGGGGCGGGTCGTTCCGCCACACCGGTTATAACCGGTTAAATTTGTTCCGATAGAAAGGGTTTAACACAGTAACTTTTTGGAACTACACCACTTCATGTTGCCCGAAAAAATTAAACGTGCTTTGACCCTGAAGGAAACTGCTGCATCACACATTTCTCTGCCTAATTGCACATTGTGGATGTCGCATTCTGTGAATGAAGACCTTTTTAACAACTACGTATAATTACTACATATATAGTACATGCACGGTTAATCCAGATACAAGGAAAGCATTATTAGAGGTAAAAAGTAATTGTCTCAGTTGTTTCCAAGTCTTCACTGAATTATTGTTAGATATGATGCACTCATACAGATTTGATGCTGCCTGGTTTTGACTGAGAAGCAGATCTGTAATTAAAATACGCACTGTAACTGTTAATTAACTGTGTGATTTCTATGCTGATAAATCCACCACACAGGAAAACATTTTATTGCATATTTTCACTTATTTTAGTGAGGCAAGTGGCTTATTTTGGGCTTATTTTTCCAGACCAGGTTGTTTGTTTCTGTTGCAAGATCTGGTAACACTGCAACAGCTTCATCAACCAAATGATGCAAGTGCTGTTCTGTGCATACAGACATGTATTTAATGATTTTTTGTTAAAAGGTTTCAAACAAAACAGATTGTCAGTATTGGACAGGAGTGAGAGTATCTAAAGCATGAAAATAAAGCTTTCAATATGAATAAAAGAAACACCAGGGGGAAAAATATTTTACCATATTGTATAAATAAGTTTTTTTTTTTTTGTTTTTTTTTTTTACTTATTTTAAGCACTGCAGTATATTTTCAATCAGTAAACTGTGTAATGCAAACAGGCATTTTTGGTTCAATTAGTTTTATACAAAGAAACTTCAAATGGAACACACCTTGAGCTCTGATTTGTCTTTAAAATATCTTTGAAAAAATAATAATCTGCTATGAACCACCACTGCATTTCTTGGACTTGCTTCTAAATAGAGGAAGTGACCAAGTGTCATTTATGAGTGTAATCAAAAGATACATGCTTGGCAAGGTTTTTAATACAGTAGTTAAAAAATAAAAAATGTTGGCAGATTTAATTTGGTGAGTGTCTTACATATGTTTTTTAATGACGCATTATAATGCCTGTTTAATGGCAATATGCTTGTCTCGCCAGTTCAACACACATACATAGAGCAGATCTTTAATGGAATCGATCTTGAGTCACTGTGACATTTTCCAACTCAAGCTCATAATGATCCGGCTCCCTGGGGTCTGTACTAGTCAGTGTGTGTTCATTTAAGCTGATCAAATGTTGAATTGCTCAGGTGTGAGATGTTTGTTGTATCCATGTCACATCACTTAGAGCTTTCATTATGGGAAAAATACAGCATCAACAGGTAAAATTATTGCAGTAGAAAGCAACCTTTTCCTAAATATCTGGGGTTAGCCTGCAGTCACAGTGTTGTAAATTAGACATGAACCAATCAAGGGCCACTTACATTCCCCAGGTGCTCATTTTCAACCAATTACATGGTTCTATTTTCCAGATGAGACTTCTGGCACCTTATTAGAAGAATTCACAGGGCATTATAGCAGCAGACATTCCATCGCTCTTTTGAGGCCAACAAAAATAAATGTTAAATGGACGAATGTTAATGTTAAAAATGTAAACTGATCTCAGTGTATAGCTCTCTTGAACCATGAACTTAAATGTGCATACTTTAATGAATATTGAATGTCTTAGTGCATATAAAACTCTCACTGCACCAGTAAACCCATCCAATTAGGCCTGAAAGACCGTCTGCTTGTCTTCTACAATGCACAATATGACAATTCAAGATTGTAAAAATCCTAATTGGGTATTTCTTTGGACTTTTAGAACATAACTCCCCTTTCACACTATCACTAGTCTATTTATTAGACATTGTCTACTAACAATGTCCAACAATTGAAATGCTTTACGTGCATCACAGGACAATTTATGTCATTTTTTTTCTGAAACATAATTTTTCTGATCAAACAAAGATCATTTAGCATCTCAAATTATGTTTTTTGTTTAAAATCCTGTGATGGAAATGACATTTTAAACATTAAAAAAGCAGACTCCTTGGTCTTGCTAAGGCTTATTTAATTGCTAGCATTTTGGGTATCCTGAATACACACAAATAAATAATATTTTCATGATTTGACAAAATTACAGCTTGATTGGAAATGATGAAAAATATTGTTCATAAGAAATATTTGCTTTGATTTATCGTAACACTTTACAACAAGGTTGTATTTGTTAACATTAGTAAACTACATTTAGTAAACATCTTTGTTAATGTTCATTTCAACATATACATTTGTAAAATTAAAAGTTATAGATGCTAACATTAGTTAGTGCATTATGAACTTACATGAACTAACAATAAACAATTGTATTTTAATAAATCATCATTAGCCTAGATTAATAAATGCTGTAATAAAATTGTTCATTGGTTGTTTGTGTTACCTAATGCATCTACTAATGTGAACAAATAGAATCTAGAATGAATGGGGGGTTAAGACGTTTAAGTTTTAAGACGCTGGTAGGATGTGACCCCAAAAAATGGGTTGAAGTCTATTCTGAAAGGGTCACTGACAGCAGAGAAAAACAGTGCTAAATGTAAGTAATAAAATACAACTCACTATATAATCCTGCATGCTAATCATCTTTTAAAAGAAAGGATAAAAAATGCTTCCCATCTTTTGTTGTTGATGTCAAAGGCTGTGCGTCCAATCAAATTCTAGTTTGTACTAATTCACTGTCACTTGGTAGCAGCTAGCCAAATTAGTAGGTGCTAACATGAACAGGTTACATGACATGCCCTCATACCCGAAAACCATGTTAAATATCCAACAAGGATAAACATGGTGTGTGGGATCTACAATGTGCTTTTTATGGTGAATAATTGGCTGCTTGCTACATTTTGAATCCAAACACACAATAGTAATGCATATTGCTGGGCCAATGTAGTTTATAGTGATGATACATTTCAATTAATGTTTAAAGACATTTGTTTACTTTTGTATGATGAACAGTTTTGGTACTATGTTGAATGGCCAAAGCCAATTTTGTACTGTGTGTGTTTGCAGGAGCTACATAAACAGTTGGAGGAGGTGACTAAGGATACGGAGATCGTGGAGATCAGGCAGAGGGAGGCGGAGTGCGAGCTGGAGGCATCCAGAGACAGAGTACAACAGCAGGCCACGGAGATCCTCCTCAAAGCCAGTGAGATATCTGCATGTTCTCTTATAACCTCACAGTTCACTGTGTAATCTAACTCCATATACTTTAGCTGATTTTTCCTTCTACATTCCTTTAGGCAACAAATAACAGATCCGTTACCTGTAAGCAAAACACTGAACTGCGATGTCTTAATTGTGACTCCATTTGGAGGGTTTATAATCTATTGTAGCATGACAAATAAGGCCTAATATATGGCTATAACAGCTGACTTTGTAATTAGCCATAATTATTTTCTCACTAGTAACCTTGTACTCACTTTTTGGTTATGCATATTAAAGGGATAGTTCACACAGAAATGAAAATTATGTCATAATTTACACACACTCATGTCATTTCAAACCGTGAAACCATTTCTTTTTTTATGCGCAACACAAAGTTAGATGTTTTAATGGCTTTCCCGGTCCAACTTCAAGACAGTGGCAGTTGATAGTGACTCACTTTAAAGTATTGAGAAGGACCCAAAAGAATAAAAGAAAAAAGTAGTCTATGCAAGCCGTGCATCTTATTTCCAAGTCTTTTGAATGTATACAATAGGTTTTGGTGAGAAACAACCTGAAATTTAAGTCCAATTTTTTTGTAAATATCTTGACATCCGTTGCACCTTCATGAGCACTGTGAGAGCTTGTGTGCACAGAGGCTTGCATGTTCATGCGAAAACTTGCATTGTTTAGTGCTTAAAACATGGCAGCATGGTGAATGCCTTCAAAACATTGGAATGTGATGCATGGACTACTTTTATGACACCTTTGGATGCTTTTAGTACATGAGACTGCCATTGTATGAATCCAGGCAACAGGAGTGGATTAAATTATCATTATTTTCTCCTTCTGTGTTCTGCAGAAGTAAGTCATACAGGTTTGGAATGACATTGAGGGTGAGGAAATGATTACAGGATTTTCATTTTTAGGGTTATTCCTTTAAGCGTATTTCTGAAGGGCTCACTGGTGATAGTTTATATATTGGTCATTGAGGGGTTCGAACCTAGGTTTTGGCTACCAGCCTAGATAACCACTGCACTACCTGTTTTGTTATGCAATGCAATGACATTCATACATTTTTAAATGTGTATTTAGTGTCCAAATACTTTTAGGGCCTCTGCTAGTAATTGTTTTTTAAAATTTTTTTTGCATTAGTACAAGTCTCAAAGACATAATCAGTCTAACAAGTCAGTTAGACAAAAACAGTGTGGATAGATACTTATTTTTCTTATAATTTATTTAATTCAAGACTTTAAATAGTTCATTGGCTATCAAATGAAAGGCTATGAAAGAACTAAAGTTTGCTTCATGGAACACTGATTGCTAAATATTGTCTGGATTTAATTACTGTTGCTTTTTATGTATGAGGATTGAAAATCAGCATCTTAGTTCCAAAACTACAGTAGGTGCTTTGAAAATAGGTTCTAGTTTCAGGCACCATGCTTGTTGACAGTAAAATTTTGGGTGACGGATCACCTCCTGGTATCCTGGCAACTGCAGATGTGTGTCCTAGCTGTGCTTATCACCCAGTTTCTGGAATGTTCCCAGAGGGAGGCAGATCCCATCTGGGCCTGTCACATCTAAATGCCAAACAGAGTTCTTATCTTTTATCTGGGCCAAATCAATACACTTTGAAACATTACACTCACATATATCTATATGTATTTGTGTTTAGTGTATATAAAGTGTGAATGTGCTTTTTACACATACATGAGCATTAAACATGCATTAAACATTGAGTAGAAGCTGTCGTCACCAAGTTTGTATTTTCTCCGGCCATTTGCCTTTAATGTGTTCTTTCACCCAAAAATTATCTCTTTGTCACTACATTCATCACAAAAGGAGATGCAATGAAAAATATGCAACGCATGTAAATGGTGAATGAAACTACAGTTACATTCTGCCATGGCAGTGTAACACTCTGACATGATGGAACACATGCGTTCATTGCCCACAAGGTCACCAGAGATATTTAACAAAAGAAGTAAAACTTATTTCAGTTTCATTATATCAACCTAATATAAACACTGTTTCATATTCGTATAAAACAAATAAAGTGTGGAATTTCCAAGTTTAAAAAATTGTTATATTGTAATAAAGTCTCCCAAAATTACATTTCGACTTGACCTTACAGTTCCCGTTTGCCGACTGAATCACAAGCCATTTATAACATCTCCTTTTTGACCCGCTATTTGATCGGACTGGCACAGCTTTAAGGAATATTTTGGGTTCAACAGCATTTGTAACACTTGTCCATCCTTTTCTTTAATAAAAGCAAAAATCTGGGTTACAGTGAGACATCAACAGTGGAAGTGAATGGAGCCAATCTGTAAACTTTAAAATACCCACTGTTTCAAAAGTATAGCCAAAAGACATAAACATTATGCGTGTTCACATGACTTTAGTGTGATAAAATCACATACTATCCTTTTCTATGTGAAGTTATATCCAATTATAAAAGTGGCGATTTAAACAACTTTACAGCTCAAATAACACCCAAGTTTTAACAGAAAAATTAATGTAAGTGCTTTTATAAAATTATAGGCTTCGCATTTCTGCCTTTAAACCCTCCAAAAATGGGCCCCATTCACTTCCATTGTAAGTGCCTCATTTTAACCTTGAATTTTATGTTTTTTATTTTTTTATTTTTTTGTGGTAATCAGCATTATGCAACAAATGCTGTCAATGGACCTTTACTTGTATTGAACCCGGAATATTCCTTTAAGACATTTTTACACAAATTTTGATAAATTATTCCTATTTCTGAGATGATAACTGGGCAGCACTCTCTGAATTAAACATGCAATGTAATGAGGGCAATAATTTAGCACACTTCAGTTTGAAACATACATTTTTGCACACTGTTAACGTTTTTTTTGTAATAGTCAATATGCTAGTATTCCACTCTTAACATCAGTGTTGGGGGTAACACGATAAAAGTAACGCATGTTACATAATCAGATTACGTTTTTTGAGTAACGAGTAAAGTAACATAATATTTTTAATTTTAGAACATGAAATCGGAGTTACTTTTTAAATAAAGTAATGCGTTGTTTTGTATGCCTCTACTGTCCCTGTATTGCGAGAAATCAGGAGTAAAATTGTGCAAACTTCGGTGAGGAGACATAGTGCATGATGGGCATTGTAGTTCTATAGAGTGTGAGGCCAAAGACTATTTAGCAGAGATGAGTCACTTCTATTTAAATGAATGGGAGAAATTAGAATGCCCAACCAAGAAGCTCTAGCACTCAACAGTCAATAGATGTAGAAAGGAAGTTCCACCTTGCAGGTAAAAAAGCTAATCACCATTTAGATACAGACATCGCCTGTCAGTCAACGCGCTAACGCACATGCGCATTTCGTGTTTTAGCATAATATGAGGTCATAATATGAGGTTGAGTGAAACGAGATTCATTCATGTGTTAATACACACTGCATTAAAAAAATCAGTAAATGCGTTTAGGCAGAGGGATAAGACTAGTCTTCCACTGGCCACGACATGAAACACAGGATGAAATACTCGCTCAATTCACTAACTTATGCAGCCGAACTGCTCCGTGTTACAGCTCCCCATAACTAGGAGAATGGGATGAGAAAAGCTGACTTTGGATCAGTCGCTCCACACAACATTCTACATCAATTGTGTATGCAGAGAAAATGTCTTAGTTTCTAAAAAGTAGTTTGATTCACGAAACAAACCATTTTTATGACATTTTGGATGCATTAAAAACAATTCCATTCAAGTTGTATCAACATGCGCCTTTGAAGTTGTGGTGTCTGTATGCACCGTGGATCAACTTAAAACAAGCGAGATGACTTAAGTGAAAAATATTATTTTCTCATCAGACACATTCCTTGAACATGTTAGGCTGGCATTCCCTGCTGAATTTTATCCTGACTTTTGAAAAACATCTTAAGTTGACTCTGACATTGTCGATGGGCATAGCACATGATGACATATATGATGCAGGTTCAAGTGTTGGACTTTGCTACTTTGGTTAAGACAGTGGTTATTCTTCATTATTCATACTGGCTGCCATGTTGATGGAAAAACAAATCATGCATATTTATGTTATTGATTCTTTATTATAAATATGACATGAAGACCTACTTTCTAAATATCTGTTTGTTTACTATGTTGTATTGACGTGTTGTACAGTAGCTAGCATGACTTTAATGTCTCCTGTATGCAATGTAATGCAAACATAGCAGAAGAGAAAGTGGCTGTGAGAAAAAAAGTAATGCAAAAATAATGCAAAAGTAACGTAACGCTTTACATTCCTTAAAAATTAACTTTTTAATTAATTAAGTCACTTTATTAAGGAGTAACACAATATTTTTCAAAAAGTTACTTTTAAAAGTAACGTTACCAACACTGCTTAACATAGTCATACACTAGGCATCCAAACATAAGGTGTAGAGTAAACAACACTCCTTGGGGCAGTAGGGTTTAATGTTAACAATATTGGCAGTTAGAATGGATCTTTGATCCTGTCTGCCTTCATCTAGGTATTTCCCCCATCTGCAATAGATGGGATTCAAACCATTGACCTTCTGGCAAATAGTGCGCAGTTCTGTCCAGTGGCCCATCACCAGCTTGTTGTGTCTGCCGATCAGGTCAGATCGGAAGTCTGCAGGCCACTCAAATGACTCACGAGGCCGTCATTCGGGATCTTGAATCGGAAAAGTCTCGTCTGAAGGACAAGGCATTGCGTCTGGAGGAGGAACGAGGTGCGCTGCAGAACAAATGCCAGATGCTGAATGAGAAGCAGAGACAGCAGATTGTCTCCCTCGAAAAGGTAACAGATCAAATCAATCCAATTCACTAAATATGCATGCTGTACCAGGTACATTTTTGGCTGATATTACAAATCCCTTTTACTTTTCAACTTCTTCCAACCACCTGGCTCCATTTTGGTATGTGTTATGGATTCTTTTCACAATTAAAATGATTCCCAGGAAAATCAAGTCACAGGCTACTTTTTTTTTTTTCTTGTATTTTTTCTCATTGAATATGGTGTTTTACTTGGAAATACATCAGATTATGAAAGTACAATGTGCAAATTTTAAAAATTGCAGATGCTATTTCTCATTGACTTTAAAGGAAAATATTTAAATACCACGGTGTGTTTAAAATCATATTTTTAACTTTAACGTTGAATCAGAAATCTTCTGCAGAAACATTTATTTCACATGAGATCTTCTAAGACATCATTAGCTTTTTAAGCATATACTGTATGTGTTTAAAACCAGCTGCTTCACTGACCATTAACAGAACTAAATCCAGATGCCCATGTTTAATTCAAAAGACTGGAGAATGCTCAAGACCTTAGAAAATACGGCTCTTTGTGGATGTTCAGTTTGATTGAATAGGAATCTTGTGTCTCAGTGGTTTCACACAGCCTGGCATTCATGTTTCTTTGGCAGAGCCAGTATGGCTATTTATTTGAATCTGTACAGTATGGCATTTCACGCTGTTTTCATGCAACAATCTGCTCTCCCAATTAGGCTTTTTGGCTGTCCAATCCCATTTAGGTTTTGTTTAATTATTAATAAGCTGAGAACCTCCAATAAACAGATTGTAGGAATGTTGGCTTGTTTTGCTGCTAAAATATCTTTCTCAGCAGTTTTAGAAGCAGAGTTTTGGTGGTTAGCACACATGCTCCAGACATGTTGAGCTTTGGTGATGTGGATGATGTAGGTTCAAGTGTGATCTACAGCTCAATGTCATCTTGTTATCGTCCCTCCTCTATTGGGGAGACCTGAAAAAACTTTCTGTGACTCTTCAGCCTTCACTATCTTTGTCTAAAAAAGAAGATTTAACAATAACATAAAAATGAAATGGTTTTCTTTAAAGGGATTAGTTCACCTAAAAATGAAAATTCTCTCAGCATTTACCCTCATGCCATCCCAGATGTTTATGACTTTCTTTATTCTGCTGAACACAAACTAAGATTTTTAGAAGAATATTTAAGCTCTGTTGGTCCTTATAATGCAAGAGAATGGTAGTCAGAACTGACTCGGAAAGTCCAAATATCATATAAATTCATCATAAAGTAATCCATACATCTCCAGTGGGTTCCATAATGTCTTCTGAATCGATCCAATCGGTTTAGGGTGAGAACAGACCAAAACGTAATTCTTTTTCCACTACTGTATAAATCTTGACAGCAGTCTCTTTGGTGATCATGATTTCAAACTGGATTACACTTCCTATAGCGCCAGCACTAGGAAGTGTAATCAAGCTTGAAATTATGATCGTGCCTAGAGACTGCAATGGCAAGGTGTACAATGAAAAAGGAGTAATATTTTGGTTTGTTCTCACCTGAAACCGATTGGAATGCTTCAGAAGACATTGATTAACCCACTGGAGTATGGATTACTTTCATGATACGTTTATATGATATTTGGACCAACATTCACTTGCATTGTATGGACCTACAGAGCTAAAATATTCTACAGAACACAAAAAGTCATTCACTTCTGGGATGTCATGAGGGTGAGTAAATGATCACACTAAACACTTAGTTTGCGGTCTTTGGTCTTTGACCATTGCGCCATGTCTCGCTGATATTTTTCAGTGTTTTGTGCAGGAGTGGCATCCTTTTTTAGATGCATTTAAGATAAAATAACTTTTCAAGATACCTGCATTCTGTTCCATTCTTGCACTTCATCTTTTATTTAGAACGCATTTGGCCTGAACGGCAGGGACGGATTAAGATGTCGGGATGCCCTGAGCACGGATGCCTTAATGGGCAAACTCAGGAAATGAATGGCACATAACGACATGACAAAGATCTCTCCCATTTATCTCAACGGTGCTGTCGTGCACATGCAGTGTAGACATTGTTAATTATAATACAATCAGAGCGATCTTTATCACGTCGCGTTGTTTTCATCGAATATAATGTAGATGAATGGATTTCAAAGATCCACTGGTAGCAGCACATTTTACACAACATTGTTTACGTGTATCGCCCTTTAAACAGCATTTAGTGACATGAATATGCGACGGAGAAAAATGTACACGTCACATCACATTTTAACAATAAGACAACAAACTGGCTTATGTACTATCACATTTATTATCAGTATCCACTATAGATTTAAAGCCTCTTCAGATCGTGCTATCATAAGACAATACAGTACATTAAACACTAGCAACATTTCAACAACCTCAGTAAAAATAACAGTGTTCTTACCTTCGCTGATGTGATGGGTTTCTGTATTGCTTTCCTTCAAGAAATGTCTACCACAATGTCATTAAAGTTTAGTTCTCTCACCAGTTCGCTTTTTATAGCAACTACAAAAAGTTGATTTTTTTTACTTTTCTTTAAATTGATTCACTTGAAAACCACTGGTTGTGGTTTTTCCATTTATTTTGTTTACTTTGAAAAAACATGTCGCTGAGTGCTCAATTAAGTGCCCCTCACCAATAAGCCAGAGGGCTCTGACTAAGCGGCATATGGCATATTTATTATTATTTGGCAATTATTAATTAATAACAATTGCCAAATGAATCATATGACAAATTGTTCTGTTACTGAATAAATAAATAAATAAATACAATTAACTTTAATGTAAAGCCTCCTGCTGGTTGGAGGCCCTAGGCAAATGCCCAGTAGGCCCATGCATTAATCCGTCCCTGCTGAACGGCTCCAAAGACAGGTGTCTGTTTGGGGTCAGGTGAACCCAAAAATCAGTCTAATTATACAAGGCTTCCTTCAGAATAGTTAGTGAACCGCCAGCTTGTTGATTTTGAAAATATGTAGTTTTGCACATCCCTACATTGTATAGATGAAGTAATATGGTATTACCATCTGATACCATCACTGTACCACCATAGTACTTTTTTTGAAAGTGAGAAGATCAAAGAATTACAGGATAACTCTCTCTGAATAAAATGTCTCAACAAGCATTCTCTTTTTTTGCCCACATCACAGTTGAGACTTTTGTTAGTTACATAGCCTTGAGTTAGGTGTTACTGTGACAACATGTACCAGATAGAGCAGGAGAGAATTGTAGAGTGATTCACTGTGATGACGCTTTTCAGGTCTTATAATGGGAACTGAATTTGCTTGCGGCCTGTTGCTTCACAGTCTCAATGTGGAAAATGTCAATGGCGGTTTGAAAGAGTCTTTTTGCTGTCACTCCTATCCTCTTAGATTGGATTCACAGCATTACTGAACAGCAGCCGGTGAGGGGTTCCTTACCTGTTTCTGTTTGTGCCCTTTTCAAAACCCCATAGCCTCTGAATTCCTTCATTTCCATAATATAGAGTTAATTTCGCTTTGTGTCATGTTAAACTGAAAGTGAAAAGAACTTTAGACTTTTGTATACTGCTGTGCACTGATTTTATTCTTTATGCCGTCAGTATGAAATGATTGTTTACTTGAATTAGATAGATAGATAGTAGGCATGTAACGATACACAAATTTCACGATATGATACGATGCATAGCTTCATACGATATAAAACGATACGAGCACCCACAAATGTTTAGCTCAAATTTATTCAAGGATTCGGCATAAATGTCTTTTAAATAATAAATGCCACAAAAGTGTCTGATATTGGCAACATAAAGCAGAGCTCTAAGTAACTTAAACAACAACACTACATATGTTTCTTTGATTGTTTAAAAAAACTAATATAACTAATATCTCAATTTTCATGTTTTTCTTGAGAAAATAAGTTTGTCTACACTCTAGTCATTTATATTTGTATAGCACTTTTCACAATACACATAGTTTCAAAGCAGCTTTCTAGAAAATCATGCCTTGTTGTCTGAAAGCCCCCCTGTGAACAAGCTGAAGTGACTGTAGCAAGGAAAAAACTCCTTTCAATGTAATTTAGTGTTGGAAAAAAAAAAAGAGAGGAACCTGACCTCTAGTTCTATTATATATATATATATATATATATATATATATATATATATATATATATATATATATATATATATATCCAATATTATTTAGCGACTTGAGCAAAAACCTATCAGCACACGTAATTCTTCCCAGTTTCACTTTGCAGGTAAACTTTACCGCCATTATTACTGGCTTATAACGTGCGCAAGTGTTGTTCTCAAAGTCAAAAGCAGATAAATATAAGTCTCATATAATCACGGGTTTCTTACATTGTCGGTTTTTTGGATAAGCTGTTTTTTGATAGTTATGACTCATAACTTATGAGCAGGGGCGCTTTAAGATACCTCTGGGCCCATGTGCTCGCTGGTCCGCTGAGTCCCTCTTCAAGTTGTTGAGCATCTTGGTGTGCATGTCATGCTCAGTGTCGGTTGAGAGAGGCGGCTGTTAAACTTACTGCTGCTGTTTCTGACTCACAAATCCACCGATTTGCACTTAGATGTATGCGTAAATTAGGGTGACCATATTGTAGTTGTCCAAAAAGAGGACACTGTGGGGGGTGTATTTAATGCATTGTATTTAATACAGTTGAGCTCAAAATTTTGCATATCCTTGGAGAATTGGTCATATATGTACCATTTTTAAAGAAAACATGAGTGAGCAGGCAAAACACATTTCTTTTATTTCTTATGGGATTCATATTCAACTGTAGGTTATAACAGAATGGCACAATTATAAATGAAATGACCCTTGTTCAAAAGTCTGCATACTCTTTGTTCTTAATACTGTGTATTGCCCCCTTTAGCATCAATGACAGCGTGCAGTCTTTTGTAATAGTTGTCTATGAGGCCCCAAATTCTTGCAGGGGGTATAGCTGCCCATTCATCTTGGCAAAATGCCTCCAGGTCATGCAAAGTCTTTGGTCGTCTTGCATGAACCGCACGTTTGAGATCTCCCCAGAGTGGCTCGATGATATTAAGGTCAGGAGACTGTGATGGCCACTCCAGAACCATTTTCTGCTGTAACCACTGGAGGGTCAACTTGGCCTTGTGCTTAGGGTCATTGTTGTGCTGGAAAGTCCAAGAGCGTCCCATGCGCAGCTTTCGTGCAGAAGAATGCAAATTGTCTGCCAGTATTTTCTAATAACATGCTGCATTCATCTTGCCATCAATTTTCACAAGATTCCCGTGCCTTTAGAGCTCACACACCCCCAAAACATCAGTGAGCCACCACCATGCTTCACAGTGGGGATGGTATTCTTTTCACTATAGGCCTTGTTGACCCCTCTCCAAACATAGCACTTATGGTTGTGACCATAAAGCTCTATTTTGGTCTCGTCACTCCAAATTACTGTGTGCCAGAAGCTGTGAGGCGTGTCAAGGTGTTGTCGAGCATATTGTAACCGGGCTTTTTTGTGGCACTGGCGCAGTAAAGGCTTCTTTCTGGCAACTCGACCATGCAGCTCATTTTTGTTCAAGAATTGTCATATTGTGCTCCTTGAAACAACCACGCCATCTTTTTCCAGAGCAGCCTGTATTTCTCCTGAGGCTACCTGTGGGTTTTTCTTTGTATCCTGAACAATTCCTCTGGCAGTTGTGGCTGAAATCTTTCTTGGTCTACCTGACCTTGGCTTGGTCAAGAGAGCCCCGAATTTTCCACTTTTTAATAAGTGATTGAACAGTACTGACTGGCATTTTCAAGGCTTTGGATATCTTTTTATATCCTTTTCCATCTTTATAAAGTTCCATTACCTTGTTACGCAGGTCTTTTGACCATTCTTTTCTGCTTCCCATGGCTCAGTATCTAGCCTGCTCAGGGCATCCACGTGAGAGCTAACAAACTCATTGACTATTTATACACAGACACTAATTGCAATTTAAAAAGCCACAGGTGTGGGAATTTAACCTTTAATTGCCATTTAAACCTGTTTGTGTCACCTTGTGTGTCTGTAACAAGGCCAAACATTCAAGAGTATGTAAACTTTTGATCAGGGACATTTGGGTGATTTCTGTTACCATTATGATTTAAAAAGGAGCCATTTATCATTTTGTGATGATAAATGGCTTCATATGATCACTATCCTTAAATAAAAGACATGCTTGATCAGTCATATTTTCAAAATCAATGTCAAAATTTCACAATTTCTGCCAGGGTATGCAATTTTTTGAGCACAACTGTATATTTAAAAAAATTACATTTATTGTAACGTATATATTTAAAAATGTATAATATATTTATACATTTGAAATGTGTAAATCTAAAAAAAGTTTACAAAAATGAATGTAGATCCTTGTTTCACCCCTCACATGGCCTGATCTGTGTTCTGTTTTTGTATTTTCTGATTTTTTTAGCACTGAAGTACCAGCTTTACAGGTCAAGTATAGAGGTTGCACTACAAATATCAGAGGAAGGGGTTGTAAAATTGTAATCATGGTCTATTTTATCCATCCTATTTGTTTACGTTTCCCTGATAAGTAGTATATTTCAAAGTCAAAATTGTTTCCACAAATTACGTTATTTATGATTCTGGTTGAGAGCGCAGGGCACTTCTGGTGGCATTTTGCCTACACACATACAGTGCATGGCTGCGCGCACAGAAAGCAAGCGGGCGGGCAAGAGAGAAAGAGAAAGAGATTTTTTTTTTTTAAAGACTGCACACTTAGAGTGCTTCTCAAATGGATGGCTGCAGCCTAGTAAGGCTGTGTCCTTCCTAGACCAGTCCTTCTGAGGCTGTAGGCTAGACTGTTCCTCAGCACTCAATGCTAGAATGAGACAGTCTAGTAAGTGTGCATGTGCGAACCATAAGCTTAGAACCATGTGATGTTTTACTTTGTTTAGAAAACCCATATACTTCAGAAAATGATAAATATGTCCTTTATCCCTTAATTTGTCACTCAGAGTCACTCAAAAAAGCCTTTAAATAAGACATTTTGCAACACTGATCTTAGAATTTATATTTAAACCCTTTCAAATATGAAAAAACAGAACCCTAGACTTGTACAAACTATAAAACTTTTTAAGCTTTTCAAATTCATGTAATTGCCCTTTTATTAATTGTATATATTTATTTGTGCTTTGTATCTTCTAATTTGTTTTATTGTCTAAACAACTTGCATTTTTTATTTTTCTACATATTGTCTTGGTGCAAATGTGAATAAAAACTTGAAGTGAGAAAGAAAAAAGTAAGGAGCATCATAAATGTTTCCGCCTCCGCGGTCACGCAACTCGTTTTCCACCCTTTTTTAAAATAATTTGGGACGTGTGCAAAGGTTTGTGGGTGATTGAAGGCCACAAAGGATACACCCAATGCATCCTCCAAAATATAGCAAAGAAGGATACGAAACAAGGCCGCCTTCCAAGTGTCCTCACAATTGAGACGGCCTTCGACGGTGCTTGATGACGTGGCAGCCGAGATATCCAGCCTAACGAGGCTGCAGCCAAGCACCCTTAGTCTGCTGCTCTCTGTCAAAATAATCACGCAAGGACACGTGAACACAAAAACTAGTGCGAAGTATCAAATACACAGAACGTATGAGAGTCCTAACTGCACGGCAATATGAAGAAAGCCAAACCCCAAACATTTATAGCCAGTTTTGAAATCCTAGCTGGATGCTTTTTCAGGACCGAAAAAGAGGACATGTCTGGGATAAAGAGGACGTATGGTCACCTTAGCGCAAATAAAACAATATGATGTACTGTAGCACCAGGACATGACACCGTTGTTTGGCCAATCTGACAAGTTGTACCGCTACAGTACAATCTACTTGCCGTTTGCCATCGATTTTCTTGCCTACTCTATGTACTGTGAGTGTGTTGCTCTGTTTTCCTGTGAGCGCTCAGCGCCACATCTCGCGGGAGGAGACTGTTCCGCAGCTCTCAATGTTGCATTGCCTGTTTTTAATTACACTATAATGTGTTTGTTTATGCATCGTACGATATATATGGTATTGTATAGTGAGCGTCAGACACACAGACACACACATTTTTTCATTTTAATTCATCTTTTTCTTTTTCAATGTCATGATGAAAGTATTTTTATTTTGTTTTGTTTTATTTTTTATTATTATTTTGTCACATTACAGTAAAGTGGTGACAAAATCTCATTTAATTGTCATGAAAATAATGTAAAAATCTCTACCGAATATACTGTTCAAAACGAATTTTCTGACACTTTGTAGTTTGTCAGACATTAATGGAACATGTTCATACTTTGTGCTGAGCCACACCTGTGGTTGCTTTGCTTGGACACATTTGTGAACTTAAAGGGAACTGACTTTATACATTCATAACTTTAACACCAGTTGGTAATTTCAGAAATGTTTTGGCATCATTTATTTGCAGATGTCACTTGCTTTGATATTTTGTTACTTAATGCAGTGATATTCATACATTTTTAAGTGTGATTTTGGTGTCCAAATAATTTTTGGTGCCACTGTCCCTCAACAATATGCACCAGACTCCCTCTTAACACATTTATCTTGAATTTCAACAGTCACTTCGAGAGGAGAAGCAGATCTATGAGAAGGAGCTAATGAACCTGCGTGCCAAATACGAAGAGGATACTGCTCATTTTAAGGATACCCACAGCCGGGCACTGGAAGAGCTCACCAGAAAGCACCGGGTGGCTTTGGAGAACACCCAGAGTATCGCAGAGAAAGAGAAGAACCGTGTCCTGACTGTAAGTGAACCTACACCTACACCTACATGCTGTCAGCCTGTGCCCACACACACACCTTAAAACACTCTCAGAGCAGTCCTGATGAGCTATCAGCATGATTGCACTTCAGTTTTTATGCTATGCTCAGGCTGAAGAGAAGCGTGCTGTGTAGTCGTGAGGCGACACCTTGAGAAAAAACAAGACGTACCTCGAGTGTTGATGAAGGAACTGGGAGAGGATTGGACAACGTAATAATTTAACATAAAGGATTTCAAATGTGTCCTCATTTATACACAACATGTTTATAAGTAATTTACAATCACAAGAGGATCCTTTCTCTCTACACATGCTCAGGCTCTGATCAGATGAAACCGTGTATGACTGTAGAAGATCCAAAATATAGTTGCATTTTAGTCTTTCTACAGACTGTAATGAATTGTTTCCGTTTATTTAGCAAACTTTTTTATATCTAAAAATTTTTCAAATTATTTAGTGAAAATTTATCACATTATTCAGTTATTTTAGCAAGGCATTAATTAAAAAAGACCAGTCAACATAGCTGGGAGTGGTATAATCCATCTCACTCTATTTTTTATTTATTTTTTAAGTCATGGGATTGTAATAGTGGATTTTATATTTTGATGTGGTAGCAAATGAGAACGCAAAAATAATATTTGCTGTGGTCTCTGTTAATTCAGCATTCATCGCTATTGAAGATTCCCCCGCTATAGTTTACTTCTGTGTTCCAACCTCGCAAATATGACAAGTGTCCATTGTGATAGACAACTACACTACTGATGTATTGTCTTCATTTTAACCCTTAAAAGAACAGGAACATAGAAATACTTATGCAAATTAATTTAGTGCTTTTTTTCCCTCAACACATTAGGACTCAAATAACACAATTTCATCTGTTTTTTAAAATATGCCTATGTGGTTCTTTGGAGAATTAAAAAGTTGACTTGATGTTACATTATAGGTGCTTCAGATCAGTGTTTTGGTTTCTGTTTAAAAAAAAAAAAAATATACATTATGAATGACTAGGTGTGACACTAGTCACTGAACATAATATGAAATTAAGAAATCAATTTAAAAACACGTTTAATAAAATCATGTTTTAAAATGTAGTTAAATGTAACAATGAAATAATAAATTAATAAAGCATTTTTCACAGTAAATATACTTAATTAAAACCATTTAATTTATGTTTTAAAATGTAGATAAACAATATAAAAATATATATAAATACATTTTTAAATGAAAATGCAAAGGCTTTGTGGAGCACATCAACTGCTCATGCTCCTACTGCCGATAGCCGTCCAATGAAAGGCCATCTAACATCTACTTCTGCTTGTCTCATCTGTCATTTAACTCAACAGACGAGACAAGCATTTGGCAAATGCATTTTTGGCATGTAATTTAAAATTTTAATGTAAGTTTTATTAATGTATTATTTTGTTTTATATATATATATATATATATATATATATATATATATATATATATATATATATATATACACGCTGGCTGCCAAAAGTTTGGAATAATGTACAGATTTTGCTCTTATGGAAAGAAATTGGTACTTTTATTCACCAAAGTGGCATTCAACTGATCACAATGTATAGTCAGGACATTAATAACATGAAAATTACTATTACAATTTGAAAAAAAAATAAAAATAACTACTTCAAAGAGTTCTCATCAAAGAATCCTCTGAGTGCAGCAATGACAGCTTTGCAGATACTTGGCATTCTAGCTGTCAGTTTTTCCAGATACTCAGGTGGCATTTCACCCCACACTTCCTGTTGCACTTGCCATAGATGTGGCTGTCTTGTTGGGCACTTCTCACACACCTTACAGTCTAGCTTATCCCACAAAAGCTCAATGGGGTTAAGATCCATAACACTTTATTTCCAATTATCTGTTGTCCAATGTGTGTGTTTCTTTGCCAACTCTAACCTTTTCTTTTGGTTTTTCTGTTTCAAAAGTGGCTTTTTCTTTGCAATTCTTCCCATAAGGCCTGCACCCGAGTCTTCTCTTTACTGTTGTACATGAAATTGGTGTTGAGCGGGTAGAATTCAATGAAGCTGTCAGCTGAGGACATGCGAGGTGTCTATTTCTCAAACTAGAGACTCTGATGTACTTATCCTCGTTTAGTTGTACATATGGCCTTCCACATCTATTTCTGTCCTTGTTAGAGCTAGTTGTCCTTTGTCTTTGAAGACTTTAGTGTACACCTTTGTTTGAAATCTTCTGAAATAGTTTTTTGGCAATTTCAAGCATTGTATAGCCTTCATTCCTCAAAACAATGATTGACTGATGAGTTTCTAGAGAATGTTGTTTCTTTTTTGCCATTTTTTATCTAATATTGACCTTAAGACATGCCAGTCTATTGCATACTATGGCAACTCAAAAACAAACACAAAGACAATGTTAAGCTTCATTTAAAAAACCAAATAGCTTTCAACTGTGTTTTGATATATTGCAAGTGATTTTTTTGTACCAAATTAGCAATTTAGCATGATTACTCAAGGATAAGGTGTTGGAGTGATGGCTGCTGGAAATGGGGCCTGTCTAGATTTGATAAAAAATGACTTTTTTCAAATAGTGATGGTGCTGTTTTTTACATCAGTAATGTCCTGACTATACTTTGTGATCAGTTGAATGCCACTTTGGTAAATTAAAGTACCAATTTCCTTCTGAAACAGCAAAATCTGTATATTATTCCAAACTTTTGGCCACCAATGTGTGTGTGTGTGTGTGTATATGTGTGTGTGTGTGTGTATATATATATATATATATATATATATATATATATATATATATATATATATATATATATATATATATATGTAAGGGGGTTCAGTGGAAAGGAGGAGGCGAGAACCGGCTTAAGAATATAAATAATAGTTTAATAAACAACTTAACCAAAAAACACACAACCATAAACACACAGTACAGCTGCCTGTAATTCTCTTTGTCTCTCGAACTGTCGTCCCCGACCCCCTTTATCCCTCGCGCACCCCCTCAAGCTGATTGGGGACCGGGTGTGCGTCATTCCAGCCTGGCCCCACCCTCCTCGGCTCTACACTCCTCCCGGCGTTGCCTCAGGCCGGGGAGCCCCCGGCATGACATACATCCCCCCTTCCTCTCCGGGGGGCGTGCTTTGCGCCCCGACTGCTGGCGGGTCATCCCCGCCTTCCTCGACCTGGGAGGAGACAGGAGGGGAAAAACAACAACAAAACAAAAAAGGCGAGGGAAAGGCCAACACAGAGCGACAGAGAGAGAGGGGAGAGAGAGAGAAAAAGAAACTCACCGGTTCTCTGATGCGCCGTCGCGTGGTCCTGGATCACTCCTCCACCCTCTCAGGCGGACGGCAGCCACTCCTCCCCGGGCGGACCGGAGTCAGACCTCCGACCCCCAGCAGCCAGAACGCCCCTCCGCGTTCCCGGCGTCCCATGGGGACACTCCTCCGCCCCTGGCAGCGGCCCTACCACTCCAGGCGGTCGGGGAGTCGCTTCCCTCCTCCCCCCGCGGACGGCGGTCTTCTCTCAACCCCTCCGCGTTCCCAGAGGATGGCAGGGCACTCCTCCACCCCCGGCAGCGGCTCCCTCGCTCCAGGCGGTCGGGGAGTCCCGTCCCCACTCGCCTCGCGGACGGCGGCTGTTCCCCGTGTCCGGGTGGTCGGGCTACTCCGTCCCCGGTCGGATGGCAGCGGCGCTCCCCTGGGTGGACGGCAGTGTCGAGGACTCTGCAACGGGAATCCCTCCTCCTTCCCGGGTTTCGGCACCAGTGTAAGGGGGTTCAGTGGAAAGGAGGAGGCGAGAACCGGCTTAAGAATATAAATAATAGTTTAATAAACAACTTAACCAAAAAAACACACAACCATAAACACACAGTACAGTTGCCTGTAATTCTCTCTCTCTCTCGAACTGTCGTCGCCGGCCGCCTTTATCCCTCGCACGCCCCATCAGGCTGATTGGGGACCGGGCGTGCGTCATTCCAGCCCGGCCCCGCCCTCCTCGGCTCTACAATATATATGTATATATTTAAGCAATATCACACGAGCAAGAATGCGATATGGCCCTACATCAGCACTGCTGTGATTTAGGGCCATATAGCATGATTGCGAGTGTGATATTGCTTATATACAACAGTTCAATGAACAAGTACATTTAAAAAATTTGGAAAAAATGAGTACGGTCATAAAAATGCATTTGTGCATGGAACTACTTTCTTACGTGATGTATCAGAATCTGTCGTTGCTGGTTCAAACCAAATAATGCATCCAAGCCTTCGTTAGTAATTCAAAAATGTCACTTCAGAAATAGTATCACGGCTTGTCCTTTTCTAACAAGTTCTTGGATAAACAAGGATGTGTGTGTGTGTGTGTGTGTGTGTGTGTGTGAGAGAGAGAGAGAGAGAGAGAGAGAGATGGAGCGTGTGCGATCACCTGTTGCCACGCCCAAGCAGAGATGCTGTCAGCTTTCTGAAGATCAGCTTTCTCAGTGGAAAAATAGCTGTACAAGCAGGGGTATTTCTCCCTATTTCGCGGTAGCCGGTGCGCAAGAGTCTTTCACTATAGAAACCGCAATCTCCTCCGCCATTTTAAACAGCACGTCTTCTCCAATGTGGAAAGTCCGGTAAGAGGTAAGCGCCTTGAGTTGTGTAATTAATTAGTCTGTTGTGTCTCTTAGCTGTGATGAGCCGTAATGCTGAAGTTGTTCGTTTAATGCCATTTAAAGCTATTTTCTAGCTTTAGCAATATAGAAGTAATACAAGCAATCACGGAGTGCTGTTGTATGTAAACACTGGCTGACGCGTATTCACTTCACGTCACCTAACTGGCTCATATTACACACAAAATTATCTTTTGCCACCACCTGCTGGCTAACATATGTAATGTAAAAAAATAAAATAAAATAATACTCATGGAACATCTCTCAGATCAATCAGATTTGAGGACCGGAACTAACTGTTGTTTGTGTGTGTGTATGTGTGTGTGTGTGTATATATATATATATATATATATATATATATATATATATATATATATATATATATATATATATATATATATCAACATTTGAATTATTTGCATTTTTATGTTTTAATTAAGAAATGTATTACTGATTTCCTGATATCATAGTCACTTAGTCCTCCTTTGTACCAACTTGTACAAAGTTCTTAAATGTAATCAAGCTGAAATTCCATTTTTGGTTGTAATTGGAACCTTTTTTTTAATGTGTGTGTGTGTGTGTGTGTGTGTGTGTGTGTGTGTGTGTGTGTGTGTGAGAGAGAGAGAGAGAGAGGGCAGGTGCGCCAGCACCAGGAGGCTTGGTAGAGAGGAAGAGAGCAATACCCAGCTTGCCATCCATGCCTCGTTAGGCACAACAGTGAAAATTCATCTAACCTCCGCTCCGCCCTGCCTCCATCTCTCATTGTCTGCCCTGTTCAAGGTGTCCCAGACGAGGATACGTTCCTTCTTTATTGTTTTACCTTGCTATTCCTGCTGCCATAACACAAAATGAAAGACATAAACAGGCTCAGACTGAATCGGCACACTTAATTTCTGCATTTATTTGCTGATTTGGGGTAAAATCTTGTGGAAGTTTCTGGAAAAATTCTGTGGAACGGATCTAAATATAGTAAAATGTTTTAACTGAGCTGAGAGTGGTGAACTTTCATGGGTAGTTTGAAGCATTATCAAATTAGCATAAATATTTTAAGGAATTGCTCACCCAAAAATAAAAATGTAATAATTTACTCACCCTCATGTCATTCCAAAGCTGAATGACTTTTCTTGTTTTATGTGGAAAACAAAAGATGTTTTAATGAATATCACAGTCCATTTTGTAAATACAGTGGATTGTGCCTCACTTTAAAGCTTAAAAAAAGGACCCAGCAAATAAAAAAAACAGTCCATGCAACTTGTGCATCACCTTTCAAGTCTTCTAAAGGCATAGGTTAGGTTTTGGTGAGAAACAACCCAATATTTACTATTGGGTTTTCAGCATCTGTGTATGCTTTGGGGCTAATATTTTCCACACCCTCTTGTGCTATGCATGATGAGGGCTATATTCAGAATAACATAATTGCATATATACTGTATATTCATTTTTCATAAAAAATCTTGACGTCCACTGCATGATCACAAGCTCTTCAAGAAAAGCTTGTTGTTTTTCGCACTTATCAATGCAAGTTCCAATTCTGTGGAAATGTGCGACACTTTTCTGTGTCAGGGGGGCCTGAACACAGCCCAATTCCACAAACTGAAATCAAAACCATTCATCAGCAGAGACAAGCATGAAAATGTCATGACTAAACTGTCTGTTTTGATTTCTTGAGCCGATAGCATATGAAATCAAAGCAACAAAGCTGCAAGGATTGACTCAGTCGTAGCGCAATCTGTCACCCTCTCCCAAAACAGGCAGCTGCCAGCAGGCCGACACATCCATCTCAGAATCTCTTATGACTACTTAATCTTTTTGTAATTATAAATCACGCACACACAATGGATCATTGGCTGAATGTGAAAGAGCAGCAGTGTGTTCTTTCATTTCTGAGAGTGTGCCCAGCAGTTGCATTGTTCCCTGGGTGTGCTTTAATTTCCAGGTCACTGAAGCTGAGGTTTAATGAGGACATTGACTCATGCCAGCGATTGAATGTTTGTGTGTGTATATGTTGAACCCTTGGTTTTCTTTACTTATCTTCCTCACAATATTTTAAGATGGTGTGTAATATTTCGAAAAATTATGATTTACTACATAGTATGTAGTATGTAGTATGAAAGGCGCAGAAATTACACACCTAAAATTTGAATCATGGGCTGCATCTAAATTAGCATATTGTCTGTACTATATAGTATGCAAAATTAGAATTAGTTCATCTCAAATCATAATATATTGAAAATACAACATAGTATGGAAGGTGCATAAATGGCATACTATGGTGTCACTAGTGGTGAAATAATTGTACTCTTTACCTTTAACTCATGGGCTGCATCTCATTTTGCAAACTGTCTGTTCTATATACAGGGTTGGGAGGGTTTGTTTTAAAATGTGTTCCACTACAGAATACATGCTGTAAAATGTAAATTGTAACATATTGAGTTAGATTACTCAAGGTCAGTAACATAATCTAAATACTTTGGATTGCTACTTCTGCACTGGAATTTTTTTATTTTTTTATTATTATTTGTTTTGACTATAAACTATATTTAAGTTAATAATAAGTAAACAAAAATAAATCTCCATGTACAGTAAGACAAAGTACACTTGATGTTATTTGCAGTGTTGCTTCTCTTGGCTGCAGTTTCCCAGTGAAATGTCCAGCGAGGGGCGCCAAAAGCGAGTGAAATAGTATCGCAATCAGACAAGGTTTTAAAGGTGAATGTTAGATAAAGGTTTTAATGAGTAAAACGTACCTCCCAAACCAAAAATTTTAATCTTAACCCAACCAATAGTGTCCTAAAAGCATACAGAATGAGAGGTGAACAAAACAGACATCCATACCCTTAACCAACACCTATACCTAAACGATAGTGTCCTAAAAGCAAATGTGACATGAAAAGCACATTTCTTGAAGCAACCACAACATTTCATGTCGCTTCTATGACACTTTCGTTAACGTGTCAGCATGTGTGCTTGACTGGGCTCAAACCTCGGTCTTCCAAAACCAAAGTCCAACACTTTATTAGGTGAACTGCTGCAGAAGCTAACCCCAAAGGAATAGTGTGTAAATATAGATGGGTCTGTAACACAATTGTTAAAATATATCATTTTTAAAATGATGCATAAGAGTACAAGTGTTTTAATATCATAACATAGCAGTGTGTGTGTAAAAGTGCAAAAATAAGTGTTTTTAAAA
Source organism: Myxocyprinus asiaticus (assembly GCF_019703515.2). Taxonomy (NCBI): domain Eukaryota; kingdom Metazoa; phylum Chordata; class Actinopteri; order Cypriniformes; family Catostomidae; genus Myxocyprinus; species Myxocyprinus asiaticus. Next base: position 8,310,421 of record NC_059368.1, on the reverse strand, counting down.
TCATAATCAGTTGTTGTACTCGAAATTTTTGTGAAAGTGAAAAAAACGCACAGTTGTTGTAGAGCCTGTAGTGTTAATTTCACCAGGAAATTGCGGCGAAATGTAGAACGCGGCATGTAATACTCATGTTTCCAAAAATTTTGTAAGTAGTAGTTGTAAATCTTTATTGTCCCTTCAAAGAGCAATTTTGTTAGAGTAATGTTCATTCCATGAGACTAGGTTGCTCAATTTGCAAATTATTTGTATTGTATAGTATGCAAAAATTAATAGTATATCTGAAATCATAGTATGCTGAAAATAGAATGTTGTATGTATAGTAAGGTGCACAGATGGTGTACTATTTATGTTGGATTTTCGAAGTATACAATTCAGATTTGTGTTGCTGAAATTCCACACTTACATTTAAATCGTGGTCTGCATCTCAATAAGCATACTATCTGTACTATTTATTATGCAACATTAGGATTAGGGCATCTCAAATCATAGTATGTTTAACATAGAATCAGGTAAGGACTTACAGTGTATGGTGTATACTACGTAATATGTAGTAAATAAAAATTTAGTATTCAATTCCAAAGACACTGCCTATCTCTGATCCCAGATTCCACAGTGACAGAATATAGATTAAACCTGTCCAAATCCACCCTGTTCCGCCATTATCGCTCGCTGTCAAACCTGTACAACCCTTCGTAGGGAACCTTTGTGCCAGTGGATGACCCTGGTGCTGTCACAGCAGTAAACGGTTAATCTCATAACAGCATAGAAGCTTTGGCCATATCTTTCTTACACCATAGTGCCCGGCGATCTCAGAAATGGAAATGGAGACTGAAAAATTGAGGAGCAGATGAATAATCAATGAGTGGCCTTCGTTAGAATGTGGCACTAACTCACAGCCTAGTAAAGAAAGAGTGTGACGACCATACTCATGTTCTATTTTGGATAAAGCCTAGAGCTCTTCCACTCGCGTCTTCTTTTTTTCTTGATCTGTCTTTTGCAGAGCACACTTAGTTTGTAGTGTGTGTCCAAAAGTGGGGTTGGTGACTCACTTCTCTGATGATAGTCCCTGAAACTTTGGAAGACCCTTTATTTAGAAGGCCTCCACAGGAAAGAGTTGCTGTAGGTGAGAATCTTATCAAGTGTGTGCAGTGTTTAGCAAGGATAGAACTTTTTGGTTTTGGCTTATTAATTCAGAAAATGTTTAACCCAAACCTCTGAAATTTAGTCTCAAACATCTTTGACGTATAAGCTGTCATTACCCATGTCAATTGCATTATTTATTAAATTGGCTCAGAATTGAAAAAAACAAAAAACAAAATCATGTTTAATTTTTGCTGGAGAGATACAGTATGAATCATTTTTTTTTAAAAATATTACTTGTTTTTTACTTAACTCACTCAAAACAGGGTTTTTGTTGTAGCTGATAGTTACTAAAACTGTCCGTTATTTTGGGAGGAATTAGAGGTCATTCACATCGAACACGTTATTGCGTCCTTCTGTACTGTTTTTCGGTTGTTTTATTATGTAAACATTGGCTAGACAGACATCTTTGATCAGTCTTGCTGTTTTATCAACGTCTCGTGCAGGAGTGCCAGGTTTGTTAGGTGCCGTATTAAGTTAAAAGGAGCTATAGTATTTAAAAGTGTGTCTCAAGACACCTGCATTCTGTTATATTTGTTGCGCTGCATTCAGTATTGGGGAAGCTACTTTCAAACTGTAGCTTTATTTTGTAAATATGGGCTAGATGGACGTCTTTGATCATTGCTCCTGTCTCTCTTTTTTCTTTTTTTTTCTTTTTAATCATCTTGTGCTGGAACGCCAGGTTTTTTAGATGCCGTAGGAAGTCAAAGGGGTCATGACATGCTTTTTTTCTGTTCTTCCTTTAGGTTTACTTATAATGTTAGTACACTTTTTTGTACAAAAATCAATCAAAATGTAGTTTTACATGACTTTTTCTACCTTGTGTTTGGCCCTCTGTCTGAAACGCTTGGTGTTCTGTGTACTTCACCTTTAAGATACACCCACTGTTATGACTGGCTAACATCATTGAAAAGTAAAAGCCCTCCTGCTATAACAAGTGCAGAACTGTATTTTCCAAGAATGAAAGAATGAAAACGTGCAAGCGATTTACTAAATACCCTAAGAGCACTCAGTCCAGTCAGTCATTGATATGAACATATGTCCCATTTGATGTAAAGCACACAATCAAACTACAACAGTTGTTCGACTGAAATAACAATAGAAAACTGAACAAAACTGTCACACTCTTTCTCCCCAATAATTATCAGGCATACAAGATTTGGTGATAAAATAACACTATTTAGACAGCGAAAATAGTCTAAAACAAGCTGTGAATGTGAAGGGTTAATAAATGTGTTTTTAGCTGTAGGGAGTGTGTAATAAGGGACAGTTCATCCGAGGATTCCCCTGTTTGATCTCCCGGCTTCAATACGCATCCCATGTCAGGAAATATGCGATGTTTGCCGGCTGGGAAATCATCCTCAAATGATTCGCCAGTCGACCGGGGGAGGGGGTCTCCCTCTATAAAATTTGCTGCTTAAATATGGGAAAATGGGCATCCCGATGCATTCATTTCGGCCAAAATGCGGGACATCGTGGCTTTAACGAAACAGATGAGAAAACAGGCAGTCTTACTACCATATACAGTACTTCACCATTGTTTTCCATTGCGCTCATCATTCTTCTGCCATATTTAAATAATTTAATCTCAAATCACTGTTTCGTGAGGAATTATGTATTTCTTTGGTAAGTAACCATGTTATAAGCACGATCCGCTTCCCTTTGGAGTACATGATCATGGTTTATTTTGCAATAAAATGACTGACTATACCATTCCCTTACATATCAAACAAACACAGGCAGATGAAACATTAGAATTACACTTGTTACTCACCAGCATGTCCAATATTGGTGCCACTGCTACTTCCTTCAGTACAAGTTTCTTTTCATGGCCTGAATCCTTAGAATCCACATGCCCCACCAAGAGCGAACCACATTATAGTGACCACGAGGAGGTTACCCCATGTGACTCTACCCTCCCTAGCAACCAGGCCAGTTTGGTTGCTTAGGAGACCTGGCTGGAGTCACTCAGCATGCCCTGGATTTGAACTCGTGACTTCAGGGGTGGTGGACAGCTTCTTTACTCACTGAGCTACCCAGGCCCCTAGATTTTTATTATTATTATTATTATTATTATTAGGCTGACATTAAACAATTTGGGTGACTACATTAAATTTACCATGCACATTTATACTATGTATTAACTAATAAAACTTGAAAACACCCTATTTTATATAACTGGGTCAAAATATAGCAGCAATTAACTTAATTTTTCTTTTATATATTTCTTCTTAAAGATATAAGTCTCTTTAGTGAACATTTATGTAAACTAGTTCATTTACAGTACATAAAGCAACCGAACGAACCAACTCACTAAAATGAATTGTAGTTTCAAATGTTAAATCTGAGTGAATCGTCTCTTAAATTATTTGGATTTCGCAGAGCTACATTGAAAAATTCTTGGCTCTTTACTGGCAAAGCTACACTACACTTGTAAAAATAGGTGAAGTAAAAACTAAGTTTGTAGCATTGCTACTTTTAGTTAGTTTCTCACCAACACTAGCTGCATCTTTATTTAGCACAAGTACGCGTTGGGTCTGAACAGCCCTATAGCACATTAAACATGCCTTATATGACATTATCTTAATACCGATATTACATTTAATGAGCAGCTACAGTTATCCCTGCTTTACCATTTTTTTAATTTTGTGGGAAGGAGTTTTTATTTTATTTGACATGGATTACAACATCTATTTTTACTATCCTAACACATGCCTTAAGTCACGACTAAAACATTCAAGAGGTGTTATTTGCGTATTTGTGTGCTTGGAATTGAGGATAGAGTGAATTATGCACAGATACCAGCATTGGTTTGTCTGTGCAAACCATAATTTTTTTTTAAACAGGCTTACTGAAGACCTCTTTCTCTTAGAAGCCCACTCGCTCTCAAACGCCTAAGCTTTTCAGCCTGTGTACTTTTGGGTAATGTGTATGAATATACACATAAGTGAGGTGATTTGATTTGATGTGGACTTTGATCAACATGTGCAAGGAGCTTGCAGCTGCTTTTTGTGATAAGTGAAAGGATTGGAAGCGATAATCTTGTCTCTTATCTTTACTTCATTAACTTATATTGCTTTTCTCTTTCATGTCAACTTGTTTCACACTTGCTGATTTTTTAGGTGACCCAATCCATGTACAAAAAAAAACAGCTTTCATTTGGTTACTGATATACGTGAAGTGGCAAAAATCATACAGTGCGCACCTGGCTTAACGGGCTGAATTAATTGCTGATGTTTAATGCTTGGAATTTTTAGAATGTTTTAATATCAATATCAATACTGTGCTGGATTGCAAACATTATAATAAAGCACATTGTATCATCAGACTGTGGTGGGCATAACACAATCAAAAATTCCATTTTATTCTGTAAATGTCACTGGATTGCTATGATTAGTTTCTGTATTATTATTTTCCTTCTACAAGGTTCCGGGAAAGCTGCATAATCTTATTATGAAAGATATAGTTATTAATTTCTTTTCAAGCCTTGTCTTTGCATTTCTAAATGTAGCTGTCTTATTTTGCTGGATTTCCTTAGGCACTACACTGACACACGTCAGTTTAAAATTACATTTACAGATGGTAATGCCTTCAAAATGCCACGGCACAAAAAAAGATTCTTATCATGATTAAAATGTGAAGTAATAAAGCTAGCGGTAGACTCGAGCTGTTCCTCAAACAAAGATAAGCACAGATAAACGTGGTCATCTTATTTGTTTCTGCCATGTTTCTTAGCTTTCATCATTTGTAACCAACATGTTCTGTTGGCTTTTTAGGAGATGGAGGAGCAGTTTGATAAGGAAAGCAAGTCTCTCGAGGAACAGAAGAGCCTTCTACGTGAAGAACTGGACAGGCTGAGAGAGGAGTTCACTGCCAAACTCAACATAGCCAACAGTGAGGTAACGTGAGCTCTGAAGACTTAGTTTCATGGAATAGTTCTCAAAAAATTATCTCTGGCTGCAACCCCTGTTGTTTATTTCTCACAAAACTAAAATTTGTACTGAATATGCTGTATTGTTCAGTAACGTCCACTCATCCCAAAACCCTATAACGTTGTTTCTGTGAAAGTTCTTTAGCAGTTTGTCGAAAATGCCGAGGCAGAGGGATGAAGTGATTAAATTTGTTGCTGTGCGTTTATTATCTCATTAGTCTCAGTGTGTTTTAATGGGCTCTTGATACATGAATCTGGCTGGGGCCCGTATCATTTGGCTACAGCTGCAATTGGGCCAAGGAGACCCCTGAAGAGATGCTTCATCACTGATTATTGCCCTACCATTCAATTTAGCCAGGTTTCATTTGCTTTTGAGTCATATTTAATAGCCATGTTTGCCTAGCATAAATTAAAACAAAGACAAAACATAAGCTCTGTTACAAAATGTAGTGAACTACCCATCTAGGCAACATACAGTATTTACATGTACTCCTGAGGTGAAGGCTGTTCTAATCAGTAGCCAGAATATTATGCTTCATTGTAAGTTACCTTGTTTTAAGGCAATGCCAAAATGAACGACAACTAGCTCAATTAAACATTTTATTCAAGTGTATTTTAATCAGTATTGAAATTTATTGTAAGAAAAATGCTTTGTGCTGGTATTTGTATGCATATTCGAGCATCAAGTTAGTTTAGCAACATGCTAAAGTCAGCTATTCTGCAGGAATTAACTGTGAGTGTTTTATTGCGTTCCATTCCAGTCGGAAATTCGGAATTTTGCATCGTCCTATGGCTCCCTTCCTTTTTTTAAATAAAATGCATTATAGGTTCCTACATTACATTATAATAAATTCTGTTTAGCACACGTTAGCATAGCATTGATTATCCTCTGCAGTTTGTTTGCTAAGACTTCTTTGTTGGCATTCGAACACCTACAAAGCTAACAGTAGCATTCCCTTATTGTTTCCTTATAGTTGTTGCCCATGAAGAACATCTCAGATCAGTCACTTATGAGGTTCTATTTCAGTTAGGGCAGGTTTTTCACATTTTTATCCCAAGGACCCCAAAATAGGATGATCACATTGCGAGAGACCCACTTCCTGAAGTGTAAAGGCAGCTATATATTTATGAAGACAACATGTTTGCAAACTAATATAATTGTCTTTTGTATTGTCATTGTACTTGAGCCAAAATAAATTATTAAAATATTATCTGGAAAGCAAGGCCGTAACCATGTCTTGAACATTGGGGGGGACCAAACCATTTTGGGTTGTGTTGAGGTCACAAATATAATGGTCCTCTTTGGTCCTTTAAAATAGTAAAGGCGCTGAATGCAATAATTTTCTAAATAAAGGCTTTAAATGCGATAAAGACCCAAAATATTATCATTTTTGGTTTTAAAAGATAATACATTTTTCGCGCAGAAGTTCACACAGTACAAGACTACCACTGTGTCTACATTGCTAGCAATTTGCCTGTTTTAGTCATCTTTTCTTTCTTTTTTGTGTTGTATCAACAAAAAGATGAATATAATGTGAATTTCTTTTCATCACTGATGTATCTGTAAAATGATATGACTGTGTCAGCTGGCAAGCAAAAAGAAAATACACAAAATTATTTACTGCCATGATCAATTTGTCCCTCATTGTATTTTTTTCCCCAGCAGAATCTTAACACAATTTTTTCTTCGAGAACCTGAACGCTGCTCTTTTCTATACAAAAACAGTTCATATTGAGCACTACTGTCAAGGTCCAAAAAAAAATAATAATTATTAATATACCATAAATATAAAGTAGTTCATATAAAACAAAGCTGGTGTGTGGCCCCAGAAAGCTTGGAATATAATGCACAAGTCATATGGACTACTGTTATGATGTCTTTATACTGAACCTTTAATTACACTTTATAGTATTTGTCCTTTATGAAGCTCGACAGCGCCTGCTTAATATAAACTGTTATTCTATGGAATAGAGATGCTTAAAATATCTATTTTTATGTTCCAAGAAAAAGTAGCATGTGGGTTTTGAACAACACAAGGGTGAGTAGACAGAGTAAATTTTCCATTTTTAGGTGAACTACTCCTTTAACTGGGGGCTCATCCTCAAAATAAAATGGTCCCTTTTAAAAGAAGACTCTTAGGAGATGCTGTACAAAATTCTGAATTAAAGTCAAAGAAATTATTTAGAAAATCTTAAATTGATTTTAAATGATTACCTAATATTTGCATTAAAAATATATGACACTGTCCTTGCCACAACCTAAAAACTCAATTGAAGCCACAAGTCACAAGTCACACCATGTTCTAGTTTTAATCTGAGGGTGAAAACGCTCTACTTTGTATTATAGAATCAAAATGTTAGAATTAAAAATCAAGTGAATTTTCTAAAAAAGGTACTTCAGAAACTTGCCAGATAATCACATTCATTCAATTCCTTTACAATATACACACATTCACTCTTTGTCATAAGCCTGATTCACTGAAAACTGCTCCGTTAATGTTTTCACATTCAAAATCATGAACGACATACAAATCACGTACTGTACGTGACATAATTCAAAACGGCAAAGTTCGCCAAATGGTGAATAGTTTGCAACCTTGGAAATTACCGTCGGTCTGTACAACATTTCAATCATAAAACAGTGGGCAAATATTGCATGTTTAGTTATATTCTGACATCTTACATGACATTAACACTCTTAACCTGAACTGCTGACACTGATGTGTGCATGCTGTGTGGCGCTGGAATAATTCACGAGGTTCCCACTCAGCTTCTTAAATTTGAGTCCCGCCTTCATCGATTTTTTAAACCATTATTTGATTCTTGCAACAACTTAATGACAATTAAACAGTGGTGCATAATGGACTGCAGCAGAACAGCAACAAGGATATCAATTATTGGGGGGACAATCTGGCCATATCTGATTATTGGGGAGGATGTATATTGTGGTTACGACCCTGCTGGAAAGTATTATCTGTACTGTTAGATGTATAAATCTGAAGATAAAATTTTTCAAATAAATTCAAATTAATTTAGAAATTCTTTTTTTTTTCTGTAATTCTGTCTAATTCTGTAAATATTTACTTTTTTTACACTTTTTTTTTCTCTGAAATTTTCTGTGGACCCCCTGGGAGTTTGGATGCTGCCTTAGACGTTAGCTGTCTATGTAGACCGTATACAGTGAGACAGCTCTCTAGGGATTAGAGCAGAACTATAGAGACTATCAAGTTGATTTATTATTAGTGAGACCTGTGTGAGTTGGGAGATATTCATTTTAGTTAGCCTTGGAGGTTGAGTTGTCCTTAATTCAAAGGTTGCAGGTTTAAATCCATGTACGTGTGACCTATAAATCGCATAGATTCTAAGTTCCACCTCCCCATTATTAAGGCCCCGGCCCACTTACGGTGAAGTGCATCTTCGCTCAGAGCCAAAAAGAAGTTTGAAACAGCTGAGCAACTGAACAGCTGAATGTTTGCAAACATTTAGACACCAGCCATGCTGCTTGGGGAGGCATTTAGAGGTACATTTAAATATGAGGACACTCAAAACTACATGTAAAACATCAACTAATATGAAATTAAAATGTGTTATCAATGACTTCATGCCTCATTCTATGAGTATAATTCATACAAGATCACTAAAAGAAGCTGTGTTAACTATTTGATTTTGATTTAAAGTAATATAAATGCAGTTGATAATGTGTAATTTGTAATGTTTACCTTTTGCATTCATGGCGCTAATGCTCTAACATTCTCTACATGGCCATAATATGCACTGTTACAATCTGTTATCGTAATTTATGATGATACTGACATTAAATGCAAAGATGGGTGTATAAAAGAGTATTAATAGGTAGAATACAGACAAAAGAATGATGGAAAGAGAGGCATATCTTACTTTGGGCAGGTGTGTGAATATTTTCAGCTGAAGATGGCACATAAATGTAGCAGCATATCAAACAACAGAGTGAATGGGCACTTAAGAGTATTTGAGTAGATTTAATTCCTTTTGAAGGCTAATAAAAAAAATAAAAAAACACCATAATGAACTCAAAAATACCTTCATTTTGGCCAGATTTTGTTCTAAATGATGTCACACCTGTTCATTCTTCGATTTCATAGGATGTGTGCAGGGGCCTTAATAATGCCTCTGAACAACTGAAGATCAAACATCTGCTAAAAGACAAGTAATGTCTTCTGTTCCTCAGGTGAGTCGACTCCAGGAGCTTGTGAAACAGGGAGAGCAGGGTCTGGGCTCTGCTGAGGGACACATCGCCAGTCTGAAGGACGCACAGAAGAAGCTTCTAGAAGAGCTGGATGCTACACGAGCCCGACTCAGAGAGACCAGCAACCTTCTAACAGCTCTTCAGGTCTGTGCTCCAAAAGCAATCCCTCCAAAAATAATGAGAAATGAGAATATGTCTTCATTCTTCAAAGTCATGCAACTCAAATGTCCAAGTGCTGTCAGTTGCTATAAATATGCAAGAATTTTTTGTGGTAAATAAGATGTGTGTAATTTTTCAGTGTTAAAATATCTTCTCACATACTTGTTTAATGTGTGGGACAATAATGGTTTATTAACTCACATAGGTTGATGAATTATTTCCACCTGTGTTTCTGGCCTTAGAGAAGCTCTGTGTGATATCACTTCATTAGAGTTGGCCCTTCACAATTCCTCTTCTTTTGTCATTGACCTGAAGAACAGGTTCTCTGAGTGACAATGCAAAATGAATCAGACACGTTTGAGTGTGTCAGTGCAGGTGTGTGTGTGAGAAATGAAAATGGATGAGTGAGACCATCTTATTTCTGTCTCGTGGCCCTGCTTTGATTGATGTCAGTAAAGAAGGGGCCCACCCTCTCATCCTGAGTGCTTTGTGAGTGGCCTCACAATTACGGGTCGTGCACTTTATCGCTCATTATAGCTAATGTTCCATCTCTCTCCCTTTCTTTTTCCTCAGGGAGAGATGGAGACCCAGAAACAACAACATGATGCCAAACTCATCTCCACCAAAGAGGAAGAGAAGCTTAAAATGGATAAGATGGCCCTGGAGCTTGAACTGAAGTGGACAGAGGCACTCAGGTAAGTGTGTAAATGTTTCTGTGTTTTCATGAGGGAGAGTTCTTTAAAGCATGTTTTCAAGAACCTTTGAAATCACGTCAGAGACTAAAAATTATTTGCAGTGTAAATGGGTGGTGTAGCCATATGGTTAAAGACCCCTTGAAATGGCTTAATGAGTGTAGTTTTCTTTCCTGTGTTGACATATAATTGTTGAAATAGGAAGTTGGGACAGGAAATTTTGAAGGCTTGGTCCCCTTTTATGAAATGGCCAGTAGTGGCTGGTGGTATTAGGAGGAGGGCATTCTCATTCTAAAGAACATTTTATTTGACAAACTTTTGTCACACCCACAAGTGCAAGATATGTTATCTATCTATCTATCTATCTATCTATCTATCTATCTATATATATATATATATATATATATACAGGTGCATCTCAATAAATTAGAATGTCGTGGAAAAGTTCATTTATTTCAGTAATTCAACTCAAATTGTGAAACTCGTGTATTAAATAAATTCAATGCACACAGACTGAAGTAGTTTAAGTCTTTGGTTCTTTTAATTGTGATGATTTTGGCTCACATTTAACAAAAACCCACCAATTCACTATCTCAAAAAATTAGAATATGGTGACATGCCAATCAGCTAATCAACTCAAAACACCTGCAAAGGTTTCCTGAGCCTTCAAAATGGTCTCTCAGTTTGGTTCACTAGGCTACACAATCATGGGGAAGACTGCTGATCTGACAGTTGTCCAGAAGACAATCATTGACACCCTTCACAAGGAGGGTAAGCCACAAACATTCATTGCCAAAGAAGCTGGCTGTTCACAGAGTGCTGTATCCAAGCATGTTAACAGAAAGTTGAGTGGAAGGAAAAAGTGTGGAAGAAAAAGATGCACAACCAACCGAGAGAACCGCAGCCTTATGATTGTCAAGCAAAATCGATTCAAGAATTTGGGTGAACTTCACAAGGAATGGACTGAGGCTGGGGTCAAGGCATCAAGAGCCACCACACACAGACATGTCAAGGAATTTGGCTACAGTTGTCGTATTCCTCTTGTTAAGCCACTCCTGATCCACAGACAACGTCAGAGGCGTCTTACCTGGGCTAAGGAGAAGAAGAACTGGACTGTTGCCCAGTGGTCCAAAGTCCTCTTTTCAGATGAGAGCAAGTTTTGTATTTCATTTGGAAACCAAGGTCCTAGAGTCTGGAGGAAGGGTGGAGAAGCTCATAGCCCAAGTTGCTTGAAGTCCAGTGTTAAGTTTCCACAGTCTGTGATGATTTGGGGTGCAGTGTCATCTGCTGGTGTTGGTCCATTGTGTTTTTTGAAAACCAAAGTCACTGCACCCGTTTACCAAGAAATTTGAGCACTTCATGCTTCCTTCTGCTGACCAGCTTTTTAAAGATGCTGATTTCATTTTCCAGCAGGATTTGGCACCTGCCCACACTGCCAAAAGCACCAAAAGTTGGTTAAATGACCATGGTGTTGGTGTGCTTGACTGGCCAGCAAACTCACCAGACCTGAACCCCATAGAGAATCTATGGGGTATTGTCAAGAGGAAAATGAGAAACAAGAGACCAAAAAATGCAGATGAGCTGAAGGCCACTGTCAAAGAAACCTGGGCTTCCATACCACCTCAGCAGTGCCACAAACTGATCACCTCCATACCACGCCAAATTGAGGCAGTAATTAAAGCAAAAGGAGCCCCTACCAAGTATTGAGTACATATACAGTAAATGAACAATTTCCAGAAGGCCAACAATTCACTAAAAATGTTTTTTTTATTGGTCTTATGATGTATTCTAATTTTTTGAGATAGTGAATTGGTGGGTTTTTGTTAAATGTGAGCCAAAATCATCACAATTAAAAGAACCAAAGACTTAAACTACTTCAGTCTGTGTGCATTGAATTTATTTAATACACGAGTTTCACAATTTGAGTTGAATTACTGAAATAAATTAACTTTTCCACGACATTCTAATTTATTGAGATGCACCTGTATGTATATATATATATATATATATATATATATATATAATTATTTTTATTTTTTTATTTTGTATTATTTATTTATTTATTTTTGTAAGTAGAGAAAGACTACGATTTAAATGCAAATGTGTACTAAAAATTAATTTTGTCAACTTTTAGGAGTACACTAACACATAGATGGCCTCAGCTAACAGACAGTGACTAAAAGCCACAAAATTCCAAAAATCCACAAAAAAAAACAAAAAACAAACAAAAAATTTTTTTAATCACGGAGTCTTTAGGTATCTGTGCTTGGGGTAATATGGTATAATGGTTAAGGCCCAGGGCTGGTAACGCAAGCCACAAAATCCAAGTTTCATATTCAAACTTGCATTTAATATGTATTTAGAATCCCTGTGAGCAAGCCGAAGGCGACTGTGGCAAGGAACACAAAACTCCAAAAGATGTTGGTTAATGGAGAAAAATAACCTTGGGAGAAACCAGGCTCACTGTGGGGGCCAGTTCCCCTCTGGCTAACAGCATGAATATAAAGCCAATATTACTTATTTATGTGCAGTGCAAGTCATGGTTTAAAATTATTAAACTAAGTAAGACATGACTAATGTCTTTGAAGTTCATCCTGGATTAACTGCAGAAGTTCATATAGATGCATTGTCCTTTGTTAGTTGGCTGATGAAGGCTTTTGTTGGCAATTTATTGATAGTCTATGTATTCTATTTTAAGAGTGGAGTCCATCATTAGACCAAGGTGATGCAGGCCAAGATCAGTGAGGTGCTTCACAGTTCAACCGGCCGGTAATTTCAGTGAGGTCTATCCTAAGTCCAAGGTTCAGGCAATGGCATATGAAGTATCCTATGTCTTATGGCTGGAGTTGGCATCAGTTCATCCTCTGAGGTCCATCGTAATAGACTGAAGTGATGTCTGGCTGGCACCGGCTGCATTTTGTCATCATCACTCAGAGACACGTAGCAGTTTATCACATAGCAATGGATCCGGCTGGTTCTGGTGACCTCAGATAGGAGTCCCGAGGTTAAGACATTTAAACAAATAGAATAATATTAGCGTAGATGTCATTACATTTTTTGCAGAGTTATAGATCATAATCAATGTTTCAGGTTCTGGCAGACCTAACTAAAACAGCCTAATTGTGTGGTGAAGAATAAATTAGGTGTATGTCTGGCTAAATAGATGAGTCTTTAGTCTAGACTTAAACTCAGTGAGTGTGTCTGCATCCCGAACATTGTTAGGGAAACTATTCCATAGTTTAGGAGCCAAATAGGAAAAGGATCTACCTCCTTTTGTGGGTTTTGATATTCTAGGAACTATTAACAGGCCAGAGTTTTGCGATCATAATGAACATGATAGAATATAGTGTGGTAGAAGGTCACTTAAGTACTGTGGAGCTAGACCTTTTAATGCTTTTCATGTAGTTAACAGAATTTTAACAGGTAGCCAATGTAACGGCGATAAAATGGGGCTAATATATTCATATTTCGTGGTTCTAGTCAGCACTCTGGCTGCTGCATTTTGAACCAATTGAAGTTTATTTATTGAACATGCTGGACATCCTCCCAGTAATGCATTACAATAATCTAGTCTTGAGGTCATGAACGCGTGAATTCGTTTTTCGGCATCAGCAACAGAGTGCATGTGTCGTAACTTAGCAATATTTCTTAGGTGGAAGAATGCTGTTCTACAAACACTGGAAATTTGATTTTCAAATGACATATTGGTATCAAATATAACACCTACGTTCTTCACTGTTGAAGACGATGTAACAGTACATCCATCGAGAGTCAAATTATATTTTTGCGGCTTATTTTTAGAAGTTTTTGGTCCAATATCTAGTACCTCTGTTTTGTCAAAATTGAGTAGAAGGAAATTTCTAGCCATCCAATCTTTGATTTCATTGATACACTCTGCTAATTTGAAGAATTGTGAAATTTCGTCGGGTTTTGAAGAAATATAAAGTTGGGTATCATCGGCATAACAGTGGAAACTTATTCCATGATTTCTGATAAAATCTCCCAAGGGAAGCATATATAAGGAGAAAAGCAGATGCCCTAAAACTGATCCCTGTGGCACTCCATACTTAACTTTTGTTTGATTTGACAATTCCTCGTTTACACAGACAAAGTAGTAGCAGTCTGCTAAATAAGACCTAAACCATGCTAATGCAAGACCACAAATGAAAACATAATTCTCTAGCCTATTCAAGAGAATATTGTGATCTATCATGTTGAAGGCAGCACTAAGATCTAAAATCACTAGAAGAGAAATGCAGCTATGATCAGATGATAAGAGCAAGTCACTAGTAACTCTGATAAGTGAAGTCTCTGAACTGTGGTGTGGCCTAAATCCTGACTGAAACTGTTCATATATACTATTTCTCTGCAGAAATGAACATAATTGAGAAGACACAACCTTTTCTAGTATTTTCGACATAAACGGGAGATTTGCATTTAATTAGCCAATTCTCCAGGATCAAGTAGTGGCTTCTTAATAAGCGGTTTGATAACTGCCATTTTAAAGTTTCTTGGGAAATATCCTAAGAATAGCGAGGAGTTAATAATATTAAGAAGAGGTTCTGAGATTACAGGGAATACCTCTTTTAAGAGCTTAGTTGGTATTGGATCTAACATACACGTTGTGGCTTTTGATGTTTTGATAATTTTGTTAGCTCTTCATGACCTATGACAGCGAAGGATTGAAGTTGCATGTGAAGAAAAGTATGAGACACTGTTTTCTGAGGTACTGTGACAGATGTTTGCATAATTCCAATTTTATTTCTGATTATTTCAATTTTATCAGTAAAGAAATTCATGAAGTCATTACTATTGTGCTGCGATGGAATATCTGGTTCATCTTGAGAGCATGAGTGTGATCATTGTACCATGGTGCAGGGCTTTTTTCTTTAATTTTCTTTAATCGAAGGGGGGCGACACTATCAAGACTGCTAGAGAAGACTGTATTTATATTTTCTGTTATTTCATCAAGTTCTTCTAGACTTTGGGGCTTACTGAGTGTATGAGATAGGTCTGGAAGATTATTATTGAAGCTATCTTTAGTGGTCGATAGAATTGTTCTACCTGAACGATAGCGTGGTGTAGATTGAGTAACATTAGCTGATCGCAGCAAACAAGAGACAAAGTAATGATCTGAGATGTCATCGCTCTGCAGTAGAATTTATATAGTATCAACATCAACTTCATATGACAGAATTAAATCTAGCGTATGATTATGGCGATGAGTTGGAAAGTCTCATCCGGAAGTCAGAGAAGGAACAATTTGGAACAAATAATGGCTTAAATTTTGTTTTGTTCCTCATACAAAACTATTGATGGCTTTAGAAGGATTGTAAACGTTAACACTGTGTTATTCTAAACCCCGGGTAAACAGAATCCTGGGTTCCCTATCTGTCACTCACTCGATGTTGTGTCGATGTAGTGACAATAGTGGTTACTCTTGGGAGCCCGAGACACCTCTGGTCTTTGATAAAAGGCCAATGAAAATTGGTGAGTGGTATCTGCATGCCACTCCCCTGAACATACGGGTATAAAAGGAGATGGTATGCAACCACTCATTCAGATTTTCTCTTCGGAGCCGAACGGTCATGCTCACTGAGCTGAATTCCCATGACTGTTCATTCACCTCTGCTGGATCTGATAGCGCATTTCAGCAGCTTCTCCCTCCTCTGCACTGATGCAATGCAGAGAATGCCCCTGGGCGCTTTGGCAGAAATAAAAGAGTATATTTTTCTAAAAGAGTATATATCTCTAAAAGAGCAGCACACACGGAACGTCTTTTTAAAGACGCGTCTTTTTAAAGATGCCTTTCCTTTGTGTGTTATTCCTGGTTGCGCTCGTTATCTCTTGCCTTCTGACGGTCACGATCACTGTCTTTCGTGTCTGGGCACTGCTCACGTGGAGACAGTGTTCGTGGATGTACTCATTGCGAGAACATGTCCATGGCAACGATGCGGTCGCGGCTTACCTTTGCAGTTGGATCGGTGCTTTCCTTCCTGCAGGAGAGGTTGGAAGGGCGGCTGTCCCCTTCCACCTTGAAGGTGTACGTAGCCGCTATAGCAGCACACCATGACACAGTGGACGGTAAGTCCTTAGGGAAGCACGACCTGATCATCAGGTTCCTGAGAGGTGCCAGGAGGCTGAACCCCTCCAGACCGTACCTCGTTCCCTCATGGGACCTCTCTGTAGTTCTTCAGGGTCTACAGAGAGCCCCCTTTGAGCCTTTGCAGTCAGCTGAGCTTAAGGTACTCTCCTTGAAGGCTGCATTCCTGACTGTGCTCACTTCCATCAAGAGGGTAGGAGACCTGCAAGCGTTCTCTGTCAGCGAAACGTGCCTGGAGTTCGGTCCATGCTACTCTCACGTGATCTTGAGACCCCGACCGGGCTATGTGCCCAAGGTTCCCTCGACCACTTTTAGGGACCAGGTGGTGAACCTGCGAGCACTGCCGCAGGAGGAGGTAGACCCAGCCCTGTCGTTGCTGTGTCCAGCGCATGCTTTACGCATCTATTTGGATCTCACGCAGAGCTTTAGGATCTCTGAGCAGCTCTTTGTCTGCTTTGGTGCACAGCAGAAAGGAAGCGCTGTCTCCAAGCAGAGAATCGCCCACTGGCTCATTGACGCCATAGCTATGGCATATCACGCCCAGAATGTGCCACCCCCAGTAGGGCTACGAGCCCATTCTACCAGGGATGTAGCGGCCTCCTGGGGCCTGGCCAGGGGTGCCTGGCCAGGGGTGCCTCTCTAACAGACATTTGCAGAGCAGTGGGCTGGGCAACACCCAACACCTTTGCAAGGTTCTACAACCTCTGGGTGGTACCGGTTTCGTCCCGGGTATTGGCACGCAATACAAGTGGATAAGCCCGGGATAGCCGGCCGGGTGTATTGCTTGCACATAGCGCCTTTCACCTCCTCTGAGCTGAAGATATGCACCATTAACTCCCAGTAGTGTTCACAAACTATGTTCCCTGGTTGACTTCTTCCGAGCCCTGTGGCAGTCGAGTTTTCGGAGAGAGTGGTAGGTGCTCCACATGTGGCGGTTCCCTGTAGGCAACCCCATGCGATGGAGAACGTAAATAGCGCGTGAAAGATGGTACAACGCACATGAATATTTAATGAGGTAAGTACTGAGGCTTTATTTGATTGGTTGTCTGTTGCTAAACAACTTTCTAGGGCTTTTCACACTGCGCTTAACCCTGGGTTAATGTCATTCTAAACCCTGCTTTTAACCCTGGTTAAAGCAACATTTCACACTTGTAATTTTGAAAGGGGGTTAGCACTGCTTTTTACCCAGGGTTATAAAACTCTGCTCTGGAGTTAACCCCGTATTGTGGTGCCATAGGTATACAGATTGAAAGGATGCGGTGTTATAATGTTTTAGAAAGTTGTTTAGCAACACACAACCAATCATTTAATTGCTCAGTACTTACCTTATTAAACATTCATGTGCTTTGTACCGTCGCTGAATCTTTCACGTGCTGTTTACGTTCTTCATCAGAGTGAAACCGGTAAGTGTCGAACAGTGGTGGCAAGCGTGATAATTGCCAGGATGAAGCAATATTCCATGTTTTCGTGGCATATTTCAGAAAATAAAAGACAAACAAAGCTGATTTTCTTGGTGACATTTCCACAGAAGAGCAGAGCAGCTCCACTGTCAGGTTGTGTGTCTGTCATGAGCTGTATTCGTCCAATCATTGTTATTGACACCGCAAATATGCAAATAAGAACGTTAAACCGGGGTTTACGAATGTACAGTGTGAAACATTGGAACATAAAAGCCCAGGATAATTTATTATTCCAGGGTAAAGAAATCCCCCCACACTCCCCACAATTAAATTGCCTCAGGACTTCCCCATCGTGCAATAATGTAAATACATATCTCATGTACATATGTAAATTCACATATTTAATTCACATATTTAATTCAACCCCTACCTTGCACATACATTACCACTTGCACATGTACATATGCCATTCTGTTATATGTCCTATTATTTGTGTCTGTTTAAACTCTTTCCCTGTTTTATATTCTGTGTCTCACTGTAATGTTCTGTGTGCACTTGTTTCTCCGAGCAGGGTTTCATAACGTAAAAAGTGGTGCTAACTCCTTTTCAAAATTACAAGTGTGAAATGTTGCTTTACCCAGGGTCA
Source organism: Myxocyprinus asiaticus (assembly GCF_019703515.2). Classification (NCBI taxonomy): domain Eukaryota; kingdom Metazoa; phylum Chordata; class Actinopteri; order Cypriniformes; family Catostomidae; genus Myxocyprinus; species Myxocyprinus asiaticus. The sequence continues at coordinate 8,292,128 of NC_059368.1, read as the reverse complement.
AAAGTGGTGTTTAGAATGAAGATAACCCAGGGTTAAGCGCAGTGTGAAAAGCCTTATATTGTGCTACAGATTCTATGGATAACTTGTATAGTACTTTAATTGTACTTTAATGGTACTTTTTTGTGCTTGAAGCCTTTTGGGCATGCTCTAATTTTGTTGTTGGAAAAGAATAGCTCGGACATTGTTCAAAATATCCCATTTTAAGTTAAGAAAGAAAGTCACACTGGTTTGGAACAGCATGTAGATGATAAAATGATGACAGAATTTGCCTATTTTTGTTGTTGTTGACCAATAGTCAACAAACTATCACTTCTTTCTCCGTCTTTTATGTTTTCTACTTCCTTGCCAAGCTACGTGACTTATATACCTTATAACATTCCTTACAGCTGTAAGTAGCTTGGCATTCCCTCAAAAAGTCCTGCCTGCCTTATTAATTACCAGCATGGGTACAATGCTTATAACTTACATTTAAATTACATGGGCCTTTAGATGAGACAAAGTCACTAGTAAAATTATGAACTGTACATTTTGGCTACTGTACACTTATAGTTTTGCACAAGTTCTTTCCAAATTAATTTGAAACCAGTACTATTCCGACTATAACATCCCCCAAAAAAGATAGAAATGAGCTTAATGTGAAGGTAAGTTGAATAGATCTCATGCAGAGACATTCAACATGCTGTTTTGACAAACAACAAGACATTTAGTGCATTTCATCATTGGTAAATAATTTTCCACAACATTGGTTCAGGATGGTGTTGTGGCGCCTTGAAAAATGTAATTCGGACTTGGATATTTGGAAAGTAAATTATTTTTTCTTAAAAATACTCGTAAGAAGATAAATTTAGGCATCAGCAGAGGACTGGTGTTTGGCAGACTTTGCGTTGCTGGCGTTGAAAGGTTTTACATCATCAGACAAATATGTCAGAAACTGGCATATGCATTATTGCACACTTGAACCATTTAACTTCTTTATCAGTACTACACGTTGTGCTCTAACAGCTGCTCTGCACAACGTTTCTAAAAAAAACTCCAGATGCATCGTCCCCTTGGATAGCGCAAGGGTGCGTGTGCCGGGTGCAACAGACAGTTTGTTTGACTGACAGCAAGGCTTTGCACAGAGATCATTTAAGAACACAAACGGACTCTCTGTAAGAGTTTAAGTTGATTTTCACTAAGCAACATACAGCAACTTCTGCTTTGCAGTATTGCTGTTTAATTCTACATCAATCTGTAACAGGCCCCATGACTTCCAAATGACGCTCCACAATAATTCAGTGCTGTTCTGTATTTCATTATCAATTAAAAGTTTTGCCAAAAAAACAAATAAATAAATTGTTTAAAGAAATCTAAGCTAGACTCTAACTCCCCTCATCTGCATCCATTCGCAAACTTCGTGCTGATTGTTGTCGTCCCAGGCGGCTTTCAAGGTGCCCAACCCCTCATTAAAGCTTCTGTTTCCTCTTAAGCAGCAATTAAGAAGAATTGCACATCTTTAAAAAGTTGCCGCAGTGTCGCAGAATGTGTAAGATATCCAGAACTGGCAGTTATTTGGGCATTTTTAGAAATCTGCAGCATAGACTTACTAAACAAGAATTTAAGCCTGCACCACACGTTCATGACGTCCTGCAATAACGCCACATAATGTGGCAGTTAACCTCTCCTGTGACCTCCAGTGCTGCTCGGCAGGGAAATGTGGGTGCATTTAAAAGATCTACTGAGTGTGTGAACGGGACCTGGTCCATTTAGCAGCCATTAATGATCAACACACAACCCGCCCAGTAGAGCATTTTATTTATGCGTTTATTTATAAATTTAAAATGTGTGCACCACCAGAAACCCCATCTGTCTTCTCTTTTTATCTCACTTCAAGCTGAAAAAAATTTGAAGCTGATGCACAATCATGTCTGTAATGGTTTTGTGCTGTAAAAACCTGCTGTCTACTCAAACTTTTGGATCTCTTTGTTCAATTTCAAGAATATTTAAAGAATTAAAAGGTTTAGTTCACCCAAAAATAAAAAGTCTGTCATAATTTCACATGAGAACTTGCGTTGTTTAGCACTAGATATCGAAGAGCCACTTGAACGACCTTCTCTAATAGCACTCACAAACGTGTAACAAACGTCAAGATTTTGACTGAAAAATGACATACATTTCAAGTTCTTTCTCACAAAAACCTAGAAATATGATGCATGGACTACATTTATGATACTTTTGGGTCGTTTTTAAAGCTTTCAAGTAAGTAACTATCAACTCTGAATGTATTGAAAATACGGACCACAATATTCATTGAAACATCTTTCATGTTCACTGTAAACCCTAATGTTGCCGTTACTGGAAAGATCAAGTTATCTTAATTAAACATTAAATGAAATGTCAAGTTTTGGGCTCATTGCTCAAATATCTTAAAAATCTATAGATTTTAAGTGTTAATAACTCGAAAGATTGAGTATAAAATTGAGGATATGGGGATGGGGAATGCCCATCATCCCTGGCACCACTCATAATCCCTTGAATTATTGATATATGTTTCCTTGGTCAAAGGGAATTTATGAGGTCATTTAAATAGTTGTCATTAAGAATTCAAAGAGGTTTTTGCTCTTTTGCAGTGTTATTTATGTTGTTTCGTGTGATGCCACCATTAGGGTGATCTGTGTCCCCTTTGGTCAATTTGGACCCTGTTAACTCTAGCTCAGGTCACCTTGTGCACGTGCAACTGAAGTGCAGGTGTCTATGCATTTCTGTGGAGAATCAAGTTTATTTAATGAGTGACGTAGAATCTGTTAAAGTCTTCTTTATTTGAACTGTGGTATTATATGATCTAAATTTGAGTCAATTCAACTAAAATTATTGAGTAGAAACATCAATATTTAAATAGAAAATCTGAGTTTCATTTACTTGCATTTAGTTACCTTAACTTAAATAGTTAAGTTCACCTTCAGTATATGAACACCAAGTTAAGTTAACTTAATTACACAGGTTTGGTGACGTTTCCTAAAGTCAACTTATTAGGGTTTTCAGTCTTCCTTAAATTTTTTAAATTAGTAATTGTGCCCCTTATTTCACTGTGATGAAAATATAGTACAGTGATGGCATTGGATATCATGGTAATCCATTAATGACTACCATTTTCATATGCCATGGTATTTACTTGCAATGGCAATTGCAATTTACAAAGTTCAAAACAATGGCAATTTTGAACTTTTTTTATTTAGAGCACAGTGAGGTGAGTAATCTATATATATATATATATATATATATATATATATATATATATATATATATATATATATATATACACATACATACACACACACTGGCGGCCAAGAGTTTCGAATAATGTACATATTTTGCTGTTTCGGAAGGAAATTGGTATTTTAATTCACCAAAGTGGCATTCAACTGATCACAAAGTATAGTCAGGACATTATTTGGAAAAAGTCATTTTCCATCAAATCTAGACAGGCACCATTTCCAGCAGCCATCACTCCAACACCTTATCCTTGAGTAATCATGCTAAATTGCTAATTTGGTACAAGAAAATCACTTGCCATTATATCAAACACAGTTGAAAGCTATTTGGTTCGATAAATGAAGCTTAACATTGTCTTTGTGTCTGTTATTGAGTTGCTACAGCATACAATAGACTGGCATGTCTTAAGGTCAATATTAGGCCAAAAATGGCAACAAAAAAAAAGAAACAGCTTTCTCTAGAAACTCAGTCAGTCATTGTTTTGAGGAATGAAGGCTATACAATGCTTGAAAGTGCCAAAAAAAACTGAAGATTTCATACAAAGGTGTACACTACAGGCTCTAACAAGGACAGAAAGAGATGTGGAAGGCTAGATGTACAACTAAACAAGAGGATAAGTACATCAGAGTCGCTAGTTTGAGAAATAGACGCCTCACATGTCCTCAGCTGACAGCTTCATTGAATTCTACCCACTCAACACCAGTTTCATGTACAACAGTAAAGAGAAGACTCAGGGGTGCAGGCCTTATGGGAAGAATTGCAAAGAAAAAGCCCTTTTGAAACAAAAACAAAAAGAAAAGTTTAGAGTGAGCAAAGAAACACAGACATTGGACAACAAATAATTGGAAAAGAGTGTTAAGGATCTTAACCCCATTGTGATTTTTTTGGGATCAGCTAGACTGTAAGTTGTGTGAGAAGTGCCCGACAAGACAGCCACATCTATGGCAAGTGCTATAGAAAGCGTGGGGTGAAATGTCACCTGAGTATCTGGACAAACTGACAGCTAGAATGCCAAGTATCTGCAAAGCTGTCATTGCTGCACGTGGAGGATTTTTTGATGAGAACTTTTCAAATTATAATAGTAATTTTTCACATTATTAATGTCCTGACTATACATTGTGATCAGTTGAATGCCACTTTGGTGAATAAAAGTACCAATTTCTTTCCATAAGAGCAAAATCGTTACATTATTCCAAACTTTTGGCCACCAGTGTATATATATATATATATATAATTAACTCCTCTGCTGGGTTCAGCCCACATATGCTGGTATCAGTGTGTCATTATAGCAGGCAAACAGATTTATAGTCAAAAGTCCAGGCAACATACTGGTTTAAGTATAAGCACAAAACAGTTTGATCATTAGTGTGTGTGTTTGTATGTGTTTGTGTCCACAGGCAGGAGTGTAAGAAACTTCGTGAGGAGCTGCGTGAAGAGCATGAGGATAATAAAAGGTCAGCTCTCACTCAGCTGGCACAGAGCAAAGATCAGGAAATGTGCACAGCTAGAGAGACCTGGCAGAGGAAGGTTGAGGACCTGCTAGAACAGGTATAACAAAAATACATACACAAACACTACTGAAACTACTATCAAGGTATCTTGGTTACATGGTTTTATTAACTGAAATAACGCTGACTGGTGGCTTCTGCAGAAGCATTTTCCATAAATTAACAACCTCTGAGCTCATGGTAGGTCCAGCTTTCAAGTTAAAGTGTGTATTTTATGTGCCACTGATGCCACCGAATGAAATTGAAAAAATAAACATTGTTTTCAAACAAGCTTTCTGAATACACCCCGGTCTGCTGTTGATCGAATAAAGAGATAGTCCTGCCCCCAACACATGGGGTTATCGTGTCGCTTTAGAAGACATTAATTTAACCGCTGGAGTCAGCTATGATTTTTGGAGCTTAAAAAAATCGGATCACCATCCACTTGCATTTTAATGACCTACTGAGCTAAGATATTTTCTATTTTTCTTCAAATGTGTTCTGGTGAAGAAAGAAAGTCATACACACCTGGGATATCATGAGGGTGAGTAAATAAAGAAAGAATTTTCATTTTTGGGTGAACTAACCTTTTAAGGCAATGTTTTTAAAGCACAGTATTTAATGCATATTGTACATACAGATTGTGGAGATCAGATCAGTGTGCATTTAATGTTTAGAGAATTTCTCAATCTATCACTGAGGATTGCAAAGCCAATTTATTGTCATCTTTTTCATTGTTTGTTTTGTCTACTTTCATCATTTAAGGTTTATTGTTTTATTTATGTGTGTCTATGTGCATCTGTGTATCATCTTTTCTAAGTGTTCTGCAGGCAGCCGAGACCTCTTTCTTTCTCAGAGTTCTAATTATGTCAAAGCAAGTCTTGCTTCAATGGCGAGATCTGAAGAGTTTATTGGAAAAACGATTACTGCCACTGCAGATATGTCCCGAACCCATCAGCACTCTCTAGTGTACTAAATTTGTATCAGAAAAAGGGCACGAGAAAGCTCTGACAGTGCATTTGGCGACTGGGAATGTGTACAACGCAGGTGAGGAAAGAGTCATGTCAGTTTGAAATCAAGCAAGAATACTGCAAATCAAATTTCCAAAAGGGCAACTGGACTCTCTGAAATTTCATTGGTCAATGAATGCCAATGTCGGAGTGTGTGGCAACAAAAAATTACGTTTTCTTAACTTTTGGTTGCATTACGATGCGCTTTTCTATTATGTTCTTGAGATGCACTAACCCCTGAAAAAAAAATTTCTTCCTGAGTTCTCCGTTTTATTGAGACAAAATTGTGGGTAAATCTGGAAAGGTTGACAAAACCTTCAGAGAAATTCGGGAACATTCTCATTTTGAAAATCAGTCAATAAATGAAGCAAACAGTGTTTTTTTCCCAATCTAAAAGGGAAAACATAGGATTATGGCAATAATTGATCAAAATGTCTGGCATTATTTTTGACCTCACTTTACAATATTTTTCACAAGTGCCTAAATCTTTTGCACAGTACTGTGTTTGTATATATATATATATATATATATATATATATATATATATATATATATATACACACACAAACACAGTACTGTGCAAAAGTATGACATAATTGACATAATTCAGAACCAATGTCTATTTTAATAGCTTTTAAAACATAAACAACTCAATTTTTTTGATTATCACTGGAAGATATGAAGCATTGTAATACTTTTTGTGTCCCTGGAAAATAATTGGGGTTTAAAAGGGTAACCCCAATTATAAAGGTGCACCCTTTTAGATAAATGAAGTAATACCAAAATTCATATGTGTATGTGAAAGCATCTACACATTACAGTTCACACCATGTCAAAGAATGTTGCAAATCCATTTATTTCCAGAAGCACAAGAATTTGCAAAAATTATGCTCCGACATGCTACCAAAAGTTGACAACTTTTGCAGCTACACTCTATGATGTAGCTATCCATTGACCAATGAGAATTTCAGAGAGGCAGGTCCAGCTTTCATTAGTATAATTTCCCATATTTCCACTTGATTTCAATCTGACCTGACTCTTTCCCAGCCCTCAAACCAAATCTTATTCATTCCTATCCATCAAAAGCCTGTCTGAGTTTTCTCTAGTGTGTAGACACCCTGAAGCTCTATTCATCTACTGTATCTATGCGCTGCGTATTTGTTAGCATTGTTTTATTATTATTGCTCACATTCACATTAGGCTGTGCATTCATCTTTTTGTCAGCATTCTACTTCCTCAAACACACTGGCTGTGATATGAGCTGTGATTTCTCAACCATTACGGAGCCATTTCCAGCCTGCTTGGAAATTAAGTTAGTCGCTGAAGTGATGACGAGTGCAGCATCATTTTACTGCCTTCACAAGTTTCAACTTGTTGGCAGATACAACGTGGGCCATTTCGGTTACAATAACACATTGGATCTCTCTCTGTCACCCTCCACCCATAAGTGACTCTGCTAATCAGGCCAATGAGTGGGCTGGCGTTTCCACAAACCTGCAGCCTCGCTGATTCGCGTTTTGAAATAACGATTTGTATATGGAGAACATGTCTGTTGCCAGTGTCTGACTTCTCACCTTATCCCAGGCACAGTCTTCCTGATTCAGTGCTTGTAGACATGATTGCCAGACATGAATTTACACCCACATACTCTACTCACAGAGGAAAACAAGAGCCAATGTGTTATTACACACACAAACCTCGTAACAATTTGTGGAGATAGAAATGGTGTGATCATCAAAATGAATGATAAGATGTCTTATCATTGCCACCTTTTCATCATCTCTTCTATTGGTCTCTATAATCAAAATGTTTTTCATAGTTTAGCTAATTTGAGGTGCTTGCTAAGGGGGCCGTTCATACAGAATTAATTTTTTTTGTCTTTGTGCACTGTTTTTTCTATGTAAACTTGCTCTAGAGGGACGTCTTGGACCATTGCAACATGTCTCGCTGGTTTTTCAGCTTCTTGCGCAAAAGTGCCGCAATTTTTAGACGATGTGTCAAGTTAAAAATAACTGAAACTTTAAAAATACATGTTGAGGGGGCCTGGGTAGCTCAGCAAGTAAAGACGCTGACTACCACCCCTAGAGTCACGAGTTCGAATCCAGGGCATGCTGAGTGACTCCAGCCAGGTCTTCTAAGCAAACAAATTGGCCCTGTTGCTAAGGAGGGTAGAGTCACATGGGGTAACCTCCTCGTGGTCGCTATAATGTGGTTCTCGCTCTCGGTGGGGCACGTGGTGAGTTGCGCGTGGATGCCGCGGAGAATAGCGTGAAGCCTCCACATGTGCTATGTCTCCGCGGTAACACGCTCACCAAGCCAAATGATAAAATGCTCGGATTGATGGTCTCAGACACGGAAGCAACTGAGATTCATCTTCTGCCACCCAGATTGATTCGAGTCACTACGCCACCACAAGGACTTAGAGCGCATTGTGAATTGGGCTTTCCAAATTGGGGAGAAAAGGGGAGAAATCACAAAAAAAAGAAAAAAAAAGAAAATCAAAACTACTGCTCTTTTTTTTATATATATAAATGTAACAGGGTTGAATGACCCCTTAGGCATGTATCACTATTATTATTGCTCATAATTGGGGCATTAGCGGTTTTGAAAATCCCTAACACTTAGTATTAAACTTTGATGCTTAACTTGTCCCATACCATTTGACCGATGGGCATAAATGATACCTCAGTTTATGCAGGTTGTTAAGGTGTGCTACTAATTTTCTAAGTGATTATACTCGCCTTGTTGATGATTAAACGGGTGCAAACTCAGAATACCTTAGCAACCGCACAGCACTCCCTAGCAGCCACCAACAACAGTTTAGCATTTTGTCAGGGAGTTTTGCACAGGCAAGCACTACTCTGGCAAGTTTTTTTAATTTATTTTTTTATTCTTAAATATTCTCTTTTTGGATGTTAAAATCCTATCATACCCATGCTTTATGTGCAGAGTCATTCATATTGGTTGATTCTTCTGAAAAGAGTAAATACCGTGGCTCTGTGCTGGTATCAAAACATTTCTCTGTTTGTTTGAGCATCTCGACCAGCCAAATTGGCTCAAACAGTGGTGTGATTTTTGGGGTGGAAGTATCTGATCCCTATCTGTCACTCACTCAACGTTGTGTCGATGTAGTGACACTAGGGGTCACTCTTGGGAGCCCCAAACACCTCTGCTTTTTTGAAAAAAGGCCAATGGGAATTGGCGAGTGGAATTTGCATGCCACTCCCCCGGACATACAGGTATAAAAGGAGCTGGTATGCAACCACTCATTCAGGTTTGTGGGCGAAAGTTTGAGTGGGCGAAAGTTTGAGTTTCCACCCATCAACATTAATTACATAAAAAATTTGTCAATTTAATGATCATCTGCTGAGTGCAAATAGGCTTTAACTTACAGTGATACTTAAAGTTACAGAATTAGACAGTGATTACACACATTCACATTTAAAACTCAGACTATATATATATATATATATATATATATATATATATATATATATATATATATATATATATATATATAAATATATATACACAGATCAGCCACAACATTAAAACTACCTGCCTAATATTGTGTAGGTCCCCCTCGTGCCGCCAAAACAGCGCCAACCTGCATCTCAGAATAGCATTCTGAGATGCTATTCTTCTCACCACAATTGTACAGAGCAGTTATCTGAGTTACCGTAGACTTTGTCAGTTTTAAACAGTCTGTCCATTCTCTGTTGACCTCTCTCATCAACAAGGCATTTCCATCCATAGAACTGCCGATCACTGGATGTTTTTTTTTTTGTTTTTGGCACCATTTGGAGTAAATTCTAGAGACTGTTGTGCATGAAAATCCCAGGAGATCAGCAGTTACAGAAATACTCAAACCAGACCACCTGGCACCAACAATCATGCCACAGTCCAAATCACTGAGATCACATTTTTCCCCATTCTGACGGTTGATTTGAACATTAACTGAAGCTCCTGACACATATCTGCATGATTTTATGCACTGCACTGCTGCCACATGATTGGCTGATTAGATAATCGCATGGATGTTTGTTGGTGCAGATGGTCTGGTTTGAGTATTTCTGTAACTGCTGAAGTGTGTAGTGTTGAGCTGAAAAGCCAACAGAGTTTATGTGAAGTGAAGCTGAAAAGCATAACGTAGTATGAAGCAGTGTGTTATTGTGTGCGGCTGAAAAGTGTTGATAAATGAAAGATAAATGTCTATGTTTTGTCAAGCCGGCCCCAGCTTCCTCCTTTCCACGTACCGTTACATTCAGTTATAATGTTCATTTTGATTTAATAAGGAAGAAATTCTTTCTCAGCTAATGCTGTTAATTATGAAGGGTACATTATGAAAATACTGATTTTGCAAATTAAATTTTTTCTTTAGTTTTTAAACTTTTGTCACATTTTAGCATTAAAAAATTTACAAATTCCATGTATTCTATCAATTAATATGATGTTTTACAGTATATACAATATATTTATATATATATATATATATATATATATATATATATATATATATATATATATATATATATATATATCTCTTTCCCCAATACTGTCACCAACATCACATCAAGCATTCTAGTTATTTTATATTTAGTTGTCATTGAAATTAGAGGTTTATTAGGAAATTAACAGGTTTATTAGATGTCATTACCAAACTGATCAGTATTTGAGAATTTTATTTAAGAAACAATCATTTTATTTTTTATTTCTTATAAGTTTAAAGATAATTGTGTAAATAAGTCCAAGGCTTTCTCTAACTTTTCTCCAAAAAATGAGAAATGTCATTGTCATCAAACATCATTACCATCAGACACAATAGCAAAAATCTTCACTATTTTATATTATACCAAAATCCACCCGAAGCTTGGTCAAGGCCATTGTCCGATCTTTATTCCAGGACATATCCTGATTACTGTTTTCAGAAGAAATTTTTCAGGTAGTCAAAAGTGCCCCGAACTGAAGAATCGCCCAATCACCTCGTCTCATGTCTTCTACTTACTGTCTCTGTGCCTCTTTTTTCATGTACAGATTTCCTTGCTGAAACAGAGTCTAGAAATGCAACTTTCACAATCACAGCACTCCCTGCAGCAGCTGCAGGCACAGTTCAGTCAAGAGCGAGAGCACCTGGGCCAGCAGATGCAGGAGATTGAGCTGGAGCACCAGCGCAGAGAGCAGCGTCTGCAGGAAGCCCATTGCTGCGCTGTTCAGGACATGCAGGAAGCCCGCCAGCATGACCTCAAGGTAACCCCAACCAAACATAATCTCCCGGCTGTCTCACAAACAGACAGTTCTATGAATGTGCTCTTTTATCTTTTTCTTTCACCTCTCGGTTTTCTGTTATTTGTTATCACTGAGCCGCATGCAGTTTATATTTGTGTCATTTTTGTGCTAATGTATCTGTATTATTTTTCTTCAAAATATAGTGAGGTAAAAGGTAAAAGTCAACATTAATATTTATACTCGAGGAAAGGGAAATATACTTAAAATGTATTTGTACTTAGTTACTATAAACCTCTGTTCCCAGGCTGCTACAATTAGTGCAGCTTGTTTTTTAGCTTCACATTTTTTGCCAATTTTTATCAAAAGTCCCAGTATTAGAGAGACAGTAAATCAAGAGGAAAGAGAAAGAGGACCTGAATGGGAACATGACCCAGCCCAAACTAAAGCCTGGGTTTCCCATGAGCACCACAGCTCAATATGTTAAAACTAGTTGCTGAAGTTTGTGAGGTTTGTGGCATCTTACCGTAGAAATATATTCTGTGTTTTGTTTGAGAATCTTGCAAGTGAACAAGATGTCCTTGAGCACGTCTGTATATTTTAATTTGCTCTCATGGTTATAGGGCTGGCTATTGATACAGATTTCCCGATTGAGTTTTATTCTTATTCACAAGCTTTTGATCATTCAAAAAATGTACAAATTCCATGTGTTCCATCAATAAATATGTCTTGAAATCGCATACATAGGCCGTATATAAATATATATACAGATATACATATAAAGTTGCATGTTTTTTGTTTTGTTTACATGTGTAATTCATACCATTTGCAAGTATTTACATGAGTTGTAGAACAAGTGCTAAAACAGTACTGTCTCTTTAAAAATAGCGGCAGTTCAGTAAGCGTCTCACAGAAGTGTTTTAATTGAGCGCACATTAAATAAAGGAGTGGCTCTGTTTCTTTACCGCATTTGCGCTATTTGTAATTCGAATTAAATGTTTATTTATTGTTTATTTTTATCAACAACTCGCTGTAAATAACAGAAAGGGTATTAAAAGAGAGAGATGATTCAATGACGTGGATCTTGTTTTTTGACACATATTACATGGATTCAAACCAAACATTTACTGTCAACATGTAGTGAAAGAATCTCAGTGCTGAACTTCTTTGCTACTACACTACTCAATCAATGGTTTGGGAAATCTGAAAATGTATCATCCAGTTGCTATTCACAGACATTTTTAGTCACGTAGCACAAAATCTCATCGCATATGTTAGTGATTTGCCTAAATGGGTGGTTCTTGACCAGAATAAGCTGCATCGTACACCGGACTTGATGATGATAATCAACAGTCGGCTAAGCAAGACAATGTCCACTCTAACTTTTAATAGCTGTTGTAGCTCTTTTCCAAATGCTGCCAAGCAAATGTGGAGTATAATCTTTTTTAGCCTATTTGGCCTGTTTGCCCTGATTCAAGACCCTTGGAGGGCTTTCCTGCCTAATTGGGCTGTTCATAACATGACAAAGCTGCATTTTGGACCGTACTTAATGCAGATGGCAAGCATCCCAACTTTCATTTGCTGTTGTAGCACTTGCCTATCTTGAAGTTGTCAAGTTGCCTTGAAGTAAAATTATCAGACCTGTTTTTCCATCATAAAAACCCTCTGCCGATACACCAGTAGATTCTACCACAGATCCAGCCCTACCACAGCACAGCACTCTGATTGCCCTTTGTATTCTGGAATAACCTGCTCACTCTCAGCTCTCTGTTCTCCTGCCTGTGGGTTAGTAATGGCTGAGCGCTTGCTGTCACACCCTGTAATGTCTGCTTTATCCAGTACCTGGACCCTGACAACACCAGGGGAGAGAAACTCTCAAGTCGACTGGAAGTGATTACCTTGAGCCGGGCTGAAGTGGCTCCACATCGCAGGCCTGGAGATGAAAGGACAGTGCGGATATACTGCTTGAATAGCTGGTGACAAGTCGAGATTGACTCACCGAACGTAGCGTCAGACAGAATATACCGTACCAAGCAGGGCCTTGGAATTTATTTGCAGAATTTAGCTGGGTGGAATTAGCTCTGTAGTCGCTTGTGAATCGCTTTACTGTTTATTTTTGCAATATGCTACAAAATGTGTTTCATTACAACATGTCCTGGCTGGCCTCGGAATGTATTATGAGGAATAAGACCAGCTGACCTCTATTACAGATATGTCCCACCGTCCAGGACAGGGCCACATTTAGGAAAATGTACCTTGTCACCAGCTGTCAACTGGAGAATGGAGGGAACTATTTTGTCTACCAGTGATAGGAAATATAAATTACCATTAGGAAATATAAATGTTGGGGTTAACAGATTCAATTGACCCTGTATCGCATTGAAACCTGCTTTTCAATTCAGTAAATTTCATTGTTATTTTAACTCCCCTGTTGAAGTCTTCTTGACTAGCTTCTTGTCAGAATTCATTGTCGCTTTGGTAAAAAAAAAAAAAGCATGGCAGGTAAATAATCATTAGCGCCAGTGGTTATAGACAGATGAATGATTACCATGCTAATACAAGAAATATTTTGTTGGTTCATAGCGGATATTGAATGTCATACATAGCAGTAATTCACATGGTGATGAGTTTCCTAGGGCCGCAGGCAGAGGTAATAGATTCCAGACTAATTGGAATTGCTGTAGAATCTGGATGTGAGTTTTGCCCAGTGGCCATGCTGTTGAGATAACACCTCTGTTCCCTCTTCTTCTTTAGTATTCAATGTCCATGTCATTCATGTAGCGACGGAGAACTAACAGAAGGGTTATGAAATCCCATTTAATAGCTTTTTGCTCCAAAGCATCATGTCCAGGGTAGACATGTATACAGTCTAGCTAGGATCTGTTGGTTTATAGGTTTGTGTTTAATTAGCATTAGTTAGGTCAGTGTGGTGTGGTCACCATGTGATAAAATCGTACTCATTCTCTGTGTGAGCCTGAGGCCATGTCCACTCTAATGTTTTCAGTTGAAAACGTATTGATTTTGCTACATTTGGGCCTCTCATCAACACTTGAATGGTGTTTTCCTCCACCAAAACTTTGGAAAACGCTGACATTAGGAAACGGAAAATTAAATTTTCAACTGAAAACATTTTAGAGTTGACATGTCCTGAGAAAAACCAATTGCATCACCAGCGAAGGGATGGATCCCCTCAGATCCTGTGTATTTTTAATTTTACCTAAGTTTTAGTAAGTTTAAATGGTGCATTAATAGTTCTTTGTATTTTTTGACAATTATTTTTTGGGAGGAATTAACCAAGAATGAATTACACTGCACATCTGGATATATGCCATGTTATAATTCTCTTCACCACCATTTGATTATTATTTGATGAATTACTGCTACCACGATCGGTACAAAATGTACACAAATCTCTCTTTTAAAAAACATTCACTTTATCGCCTGCTTTCATTGGACGATAATAGCACAATGTAAATTGTGGCAGGCAATGTTTGTGAGTGAAGCACATTCTAAAATGAGCCTAATTTACATAAAAACAGGCGTGTTCACACAGAAAGAAATAACAATGACTTAATTTAAATACTAAAGAGTTTGTGATATTTCAGTGCTAAATACCACACGCAAAAGTGCCACAACTTTTTAGTAAATTTGCCCCTTAGTTTTTATTTAGTTTCAGTTGGATTAATAAAATATAATTAACAGGTAATCATTTTTAGAGCCATGTTTTTAGACACCATGTCAAATTAAAAATAACTGAATCTTTTAATAGCGTTCTTGAGACACCTGTGTCTAGCTTTTTTGCACAGGAATGTGTTTGGTCCCTATTTGTTTAATTCTGTTTTGTGTGATTTCTAACCACTGACCGGTCGGAACCTTTATAGCTAATGCATAACATAGGACCATAAATTGTTGCCTATGATCTTCCTACATGACGCATATTACACTTCGTCAAAAAACTGCACCATACTCAAATAATACCATTAAAGTTAAAACTCACATCTTGTGTCAGATGGCCCGCACCAGAGCACGGTGTAGCTTGATTTTCCAAACTTTGTGTAGTTAATGGCATAGATTCTTTGAAGTATATTCAAAAGTTTTGTTTAAGACTGAATCGGCTAAATTAGAGTGTCATGTTGTCTTAAGGCATCTGCATTATAATTTGCTGTAACCACTTCGATGCACACTGATTTACTATTGCTGTGTTTGTTTTCAGATTTACCTGTGCCTAAATGTCACTTACACAATGCAAACTGTCAATTATTTGCCTCGTTTTATTATTTGGAATTTTCTTTTCTTTTTTCAAAAGTCAGGCTTCAGAGATCCAGCATTGATTGAAAACATGAAAAGCTAAAATAATTTTCTTTTTAAATTGTATTTAGTTTTCGTTTATATTCTGCACTTATATAGTCTCAATTTCGTTTTCATCCTTTGGCAAATTTCCGTTTTATGTGCATTTTAGTTAATTACAATTTTTTCATTGCTTGTTTTTGTCTTCGTAATTGTTCATGTTAATGTAACAACCTTGCACTCTTTGATATGGGCCCCGTCCTTACATCTCAATATTCAGTAGGGCTCTTTTGAAGTCGATTTGAGGAACGCTCCTCTGCTGCTAATGGGCGCAGCAGCATTGCAGAGGAGAGAGAAGACAGCATCAGTCTTACCCTTCGCTGTTCTGTCCTCAGAATGAGTTTGCCATTTCTCCATCAGATATTTCGCTCCAACAGGCAAATGAACCACCTCACCCGCCTCCTGTAGCATTTTGCTGATATCAAGCAAAAAATATCCCAGCACTTCTTTTCCATAAGCCGGAAAGACCAGGCGAATTACCCACAGCTGTCACAGTAGGCAAAACACTTGTCTGCACCCACCCTCACCAGCCCACTGGCTGAGAACATATGGACCTGATGAATCAGAGAGGCCTAAGGAGAGGAAATGTGAAAATACCTGGCAATTTCAGAGCTGCCCTTTACAACAGTGCACTCTCGTTTACTTCCTGCCCTCCTTTTGCTCATACTGCAGCAGGCAGACTTAAAGCATCATAAAGGCATTGCATTCAATGGAATGAAAACAGATAGTGAGTTTCTAGACCTTTTATGAGGGAGCAAACTACATTAAGTGCTCGTCAAAGCTAAATAAATCTAGTTTCACAAAGGCAAAAGGGATCGGTTTATATCAAGCCTCACCCTGCTGGAGGACCAGAGGTGAGGGATTTCAAAGGTCTTATATTGGGTTATCCCCACCGTTGGCCTAGGTATTGATCACACTGATTTCCCCTATAGTCTCCAGTATATTCCTTTTGATACAGTCTAAAGGTTTCTTATATGTAATTTATTTGTCATCCTTAGATCATATCATTATTTTAAACTGTAGAAATATGTTTGTTGAAGTACATGGGTTGAAGTAGTTTTTTTCATTAAACATTCTATTGAAAAATGGTTTATTAATAATTATACTACCAGTCTAAAGTTTGGACACACTTAGCTGAAATAGTTTCTCATGATCTTACAAATCTTTTAAACTAAAGGCTACTGCTTAAATTAGTTTTTTAGACAATTTTATAACAATTCAGCATGAATTTCTTTAAAAAACTAAAATTTATATTAAAAATATCTTTTGAAATGGATTTTGACCAGATAGTAAAGGAAAAGCAGACCCACTTTATATTTAGTGTTTTTACGTACTATGAACTTAAGCATTTGATACAATGTACTTATTATGTACATACGTGGTGTTACATTGTACTTACATTTAATGTACCTGCATTTAATCACATTTGTAATTACATTGTTAACCTTACTCCCAATCCCAATCCTAACCCTAACCCTACCCTAACCTTTACCTTAAACCCTAACCTCTACCCCTTACTGTAACCACCCAACTCCTACACCTAACAGTACCGCAACATCAGCAGAAAATGTGAGTCTTTTGAGAATTTTGCAGAGCATGTTAATATGGACAGCAGATTCTACCAATTTTAAATAAATTAATAAATTGATAAAAATGAAAACCCGATTAACCATTTCATTATTAAAAAGTGTCCGCAAAATATGTGCCAAAATTAAAAATACAATTAAATGATATGATTTTGATTTTAATTTTCACTATAACAATGCATCATCCCTGTCAAATTAATTGAATAAGATATTGCAAATACATTTTTTTACAGCTTTTTCTTAATATTCATGCAATAATAGTGACAGAATTTAACTTCAATTGCAAAGTTCAGTTTTAATTTTATTTAAAATGTTATCTTATTTTTCAATTTCATTTTTCATTTTTATTTTCACGTTTCAACATGTAAATTCTATGTTAATGAGTGGATGGTGCTCAAGAGAGGATACTTTAATACTGTGCTTCTCACACTAGGGGGCGCAGAGAGGTTACAAGACAGTGCTTATTACTAATTAAGCTGGCTCTTATGCCAGTAAAAAAATTATATATATACCTTCTCTAGTTTTGATATTATGATAGAGGGGATATTGGGGTTTTAATTTGCTATGATGGGAAACAATCCTGTTTTTATTTTTGCAAAATAAAGCCTGCTGCATGCATGATGCACATTTTTACAAGTGTGATTCCAACTTTATGTTCATTTATTCAGCTGGCTGATGAAACAAAAATCAGTACTACATTTTTCTGTAATGCTTGCTTGGTATTTTTAAATGTGAACTTGATATCACAACTCTTGCGGCCCGAAAAGCGCTGTATCACTGATTCTTGGCTTCACGGAGGGCCTCGTAACCTCTCTGTACCGCCTAGTGTGAGAAGCGCTGTATTAAAGTATCCTCTCTTGAGCACCACCCACTCATTAACATAGAATTTACATGTTGAAATGTGAAAATGAAAATTGAAGTTGAAAAATAAAAGATAAAATTACAACTGAACTTTGCATTTGAATTTAAATTCTGTTACTATTATTGCATGAATATTTTGCATGAATTATTGTAAAAAAATATATATATATTTGCAATTTCTTATTCACATTTGCCTTTTCATTTTAAAATCTGCAGTCTTGCCTTGAGATTGTAGTGAAAATGAAATTTCAAATCATCGATTTTATTGTATTTTTTTATTTGACACGGATGATGCATTGTTATAGTTTAAATTAAAAGGAAAATCAAATCATTTAGTTTTATTTTTAATTTTGGCACATACTGTATTTTGCGGACACTTTTTAATAATGAAATGGTTAATCGGCCTTCCATATGTTAATACATTGTATTGTATGTATTTTAATGTTATTACAGTAGTTAAAGGCACATAATATAATGTGGGACTGGAAAAGCAGCCAACAAGTGGCCAGTATACTGTATATTTAAACTCCTTTAAAACTGTTTGAACAGATTGTGCTGAATTGTAATCTAGACAAAAGGTGGCTTGGTAGTTTTGATTTGTTTAACATGTTTTTGGCAACCTGGTCTTATAATAAAAACGTCAATATAACTGCATTTTTGCAAAATCACTTTTACATGCATCATTTTAAGTATCGCTGCAGCTTTCTGATGAAATAACTTATAGAAGCGCTACAACAGCAATGAGTTTTATTCACTTTCACACAAATCACAGATAAAACAGCAGATTAACACTTATTTTCTGCTCTGTTCCCCACACAATACTATCTTATTGCATCAAAACACTTTCAAACTCGATTTGAAAGACGATATATTTTAACACTTGCATTACATAACCAACTACATATACAAGCTTACTCAAACATGACTAACTTGCAACTGATAGAGTGTTGGACTGGACGTGGACCTGGAAAACATAGGATTTGAGACCAGCAAAGCATGCAAGTCGACACATGAGCCCAAAGTGTTATGGAAGCACCACGAAATGGCGTGGCTGCTTAAGCTATTGTGTTTTTCATCTCGCATTTGCTTTTATGACACTATTGGTTAGGTTTCTGTTAAGGGTCTAGGTTAGGGAAGTAGGTTTTATTCATTTAAAACTCAATAGAGCATTAACCTTAAAAACCATCTTTTTGGGTGAACATTAAATTCGCTACATAATATAATTTTACAAAAATGCTGCCACAGTCACGTCATTTTACTTCCGTTTGTGTAATTGCATAATTTTGTTATGCAATTACAAGAATAAGTAGGTGTGACTAAAAACACCTGGTAGTGTATTTGTTTAACATTGATGTCTTTTACCATATTGCTGTTATCGTTGTGTCTATTACCACCCCTTAAATGGGGTAAAATCACTGTAATGCACTGTTTTAGTGGCACAATGCTTTCAGAGTTTCTACAAGTCTTAAAAAAGTCTCAAAAAGTCTTAATTTGCACTTCTTTTCATTTAAAGCTGAAGTACAGTATGTAACATTTTCTGTGTTAAAATACTTTGTCCTATCCCAGCTTAATATGCAGAGACAACTATAAGTAAACCATTCATAGGTTAATTTCCTTAAAAACTGTGAGCATTGTCTTTCTGTGGCACTTTAAAAATTTCTCTGTTCGTTTTGAATGACCCACCCACCAACGTTACTCAAAAAATGGCATGGGTTGGGGGCGGGACTATCTCTTTGTTTGACCAACAGGTGGCGTATTCAAAAAACTGAAAACAAAGTTTATTTTTGCAATTTCGTTTGGTGGTGCTAGTGGCGCAAAAATTACATACTTCAGTTTTAAGACCTTAAAAAGTCTTAAATTCACAATGTAATGGTATTAAATGTTATAAGAGAGAATACAGCTCTGATTGGATTTCTGTTTGTTACATTTCTATTTATGTGGTCTTAAAAAGGTATTAAATGTAACTTCATAAAACCTGCAGAAACCCTGTTTAATGAAGAAAACATCTAGGATGTTCTTTGTATATAGATGCTTATAGGGTATTTTGTAGTTTATATGAAAACAAAGTGAGAAAGAACGAGTGTTGAATCCCTAAATAGTTTAAATCAGTCACATTTTCCTGAATGGCTTAAAGCTAAACAGCTCACTAAAATAAGACTCACTAAACTATGCACCAGTTTTGTTGGCAGGAGAGGATGTGAAGTGCAATTTTTTTCCACTCCAGATTTATTTCCACATGTGACGTCAATCTAGTAGCACTTAAAGAAGTGAAAATGGCACCATGACTTGAGAGCGGGAAAAAATTCACATCTTTGTGTGTATGTGTTAATTCTGTTAATGTCATACACACTAAAAGCATCCTCCTGACGTGTGTGTGCTTGCGTGCGTGAGTGTGTTCTTCTCCATTAAAATTTCTCAGGCTGCAGTGTGTTCCCTGATACCTTTTCAGTTTTGCCGAGCTGTCAGAGTGCAGAATGGAGTCTGCTTAAACAGGAGAAAACATGAACTTGCAGCACTACAAACTGTACCAGTAACTGTCACTGATTTATTAGTCAATCGATACAAGCGCATTTTGACTGATACTTTTTGGGTTCAATTAACAAACATTATAGGTATATTCCAAAACCTAGTGAGCTAGAGTGCTGTCTACTGCCTATAAAGGAAAATGGCTTCTAAGACAGCATCCTAACTGAAATGGAAACAGAGACAGTGTAAGGGGGAGAAAACAGACCACTCATAGAAAAAGGAATAGGAGAAATTGCAGCACTCATTATGGCCAAGAAGTTCTAAATTACCAAAGAGAGCATTCTGATAGCATTCCCATTCACATCAGTGGCATCTGCAGGGTTAGTGCAGGTTTCCCCAGAAATGTAAGATCTAGAGGTTGACATCTTTGCTCATGGGTGTTCAGTTTTGTGATCAGGTGTAATCATGTAACCAGTTACTCATCAATGGAAAAAGATAGGGAAATATATAAGTCAATTTGACGCTTTTAAGAGCCCTTCAAAAAAGCAATCTGTGCCCGGGAAAAGATGTACTATAATGTTAAGAAATAACTTCAATTGAAATCTTTCTTGGATGACGTCAATGGAGAAACATGCTTTTTTTTCCATCACCTCATTTGATCTTCCCCGTCAGTCTGCTGTTGTTTTATTTTGATTGCCTACATATTAAGTTAAATTTGGCCACTTCCAGCTCATTTCCAGCACAGTCCTGCCAACTGGCTCGGTGCAGCCAGTGTTTACTGAAGCATTTGGTCTAATTTGCCTCCCCTGTCATTACCCAACCCACTTCCTCTGCCATCCGCACCCCACACTGCTGGATATCACTGACTCCAAAGTGGCTTCCAGTGGAGGCAGGTGCCCTGCATTAGCCCTTATCATGTCAATGTATCTCCACCCATTCAAACAGCTCCATTTTCTTAATCTAATTCAGGGTGCTGTAATTTGCATTCCTCTGGCCTGGCACAAAACGGCAGCCATTCAAGACCCCAAACAAGCTAGCAGATATGCTTAAGTGCTTATTGATAGAGTAATAATTCCTGTGATTGGTAGTTACTTGAGAATTACAACATTAGAGTTACAAATATGTTCCCGGCTGAGTGCTTCTTTCTTGTATTGCCAGTAATATTGGTGCAATTTAGTCTGTGATGAGATGATTTTGTGTTACAATTGTCTAGTGTCTTTCTGTTGAGAAGACCAGGTTTGCAGGTTAGTGCTGGTGTGGCTATGCAATGCAGTTCACCAGCAAAACGTAGCAAGCGGGTCTCGCTGGTTAAGCTAGTATCATAGATTAAGTTGTATAAATGTTTGAAACTGTTTTGTTCAATTAAACTAATGTTATTAGTTGTAATTGCTGTCAAATGAGGCTTCTCTTTTTTCAACTGACTGTGATAAGCATTTACAACTATTCAGATTCACAGTCTCTGCAGTTTTTAATCATGTTACTGCATGATTGAACAATTTCTGTAAAGAAAAATGTCAGATAAAAATCACTTTATGAATAGCACTTTATGAGCACATTGTACTAAAAAACGCTGTTAACTGAACAAATCTCCAATTTATTCATATCGGACGTTCTGTAAAGCTATCTGTAACAGGTAAAGGTGGGCAAGGAGGAGGCGGGAACCGGCTGAACAGTTAACGTAAAGTTTAATCAGAAACTTAACTTAAAACAAACATAAACAAACACAGACACACATGAAACATGGCCGCGTGCGTCTCTCTCTCTCAAACTGGCACCTCCGGCTCTCCTTTATATCACTCTCCCGCTGACCAGCTGATTCAGCGCCGGCTGTGCACCATCACGGCCTGGCCATGCCCTCCTACTCGTCACACTCGTCCCCCGTCCGATTCAGGTCGGGGCGCCACCGGTCTGACTAACCCCACCCCCACCCCCCATCTCTGGAGGGGAGACGCTGCCCTTCTGGCCGTTCTGTCAGCCAGTGGTCCACCCTGCCACCTTTGAACCTGGGGGAGAGACGAGGGTAGGCGTGGGGAGAGGGAAAGGGTGAGTGGAGACACAGAGAGAGAGAGAGAGAGAGAGAGAGAGAGAGAGAGAGAGAGAGAGAGAGAGAGAGAGAGGGAGAGAGAGAGAAGAAATTGCTTGCCGGCTTCCGGACGCACTGTCCGCCCTCTGGCGGACGCCAGCTCGCTCCTCCCCTGGCGGATGGCAGTGAGTCCTCTGGTCCCTGGCGGACAGAACTGCTCCTCCCCTTCTTCGGCGGACAGCAGCAGTTCCTCCGGCTCTCGGCGGCCAGCAGCAACGGGCAAGGAGGAGGCGGGAACCGGCTGAACAGTAAACATAAATTTTAATAAGAAACTCAACATAAAACAAACAAACACAGGCACATATGCAACACAGCTGCATGCGTCTCTCTCTCTCAAACTGGCACCACCTGCTCCCCTTTATCTCACTCTCCCGCTGATCAGCTGATTCAGCGCCGGACATGCACCATCACGGCCCGGCCACGTCCTTCTACTCGTCACACTATCTGAGCAAGCAGCAGTAACCGAAGGGGGCAGAGCTTAGCAAAGGGTCGATTGGTGTACATCAGTACAGTATGAAAAGCGTGCCAAATATATTACATTGTATACAGGAAATTAATAAAGAAAAACAAAATAAACAAGGTACACATGATGGTGTGTATAATCCATTTCTTCCTTGTATTTTATTTTATTTTTCTTACGCATTAGCCATATGTAGACATGCATGTTTGTGTGTGTGTGTGCAGGAGTTAGAAGAGCGTTTGCGGCAGCAGCATCACATGGAACTGCAGTCAATGCGTGAGGCTCACAGGCAGACCATTGAGACTCTCAAACAGCAGTCAGAGCAAGAGCTGCAGACTCTCCGCTTCGAACTGGAGGATGAGGGCAAAGCCATGCTGGGTATACAAATACACACATGTAAACACAAACTTACACAGACACTCACAACAGGCCTGCTGTAATCCAATCTCAAAAACTCTTAAAAAAAAAAAAAACTTTTTATTTATTTATTTTTTATTTTTTTTATTTTTTGAAACTCTAAGGGGGAGTCAAACTGGATTTCAGGTGGTTAGTGAATAAGACCCAGACGTTTACGCTTATGGCTTGCTTTGAGTTGAGTTGTTTTGAAGATGGTTTGTCTAGTGTGGAGCGCAACAGTCTGGTTCTAGAAGTAAAAAAGTAAATTTTTACAGATAACTCATAAACCGTTAAAGACAGACCTACCGAGGCTGTTAACTTTTTTAATGTGTTTAATAGTGGAATTCCTTGTGACCACACTAGCCATGATATTGAGGGGGAAAATTAAGAGATTTTTTTTTTCTCATTACCTATCTCTCTCTCTCTCTCTCAGCATCCTTGCGTTCAGAGCTGAACCATCTCCATGCATCAGCCATCGAACACATGTGTCAGACCCATCAACAGGAAACAGCAGTTGCCAAACAGGAACTGGAGAGCGCTCTGGAGCAAAGCAGAGTACAGGTTAGTCTCAGTCTTAGGCAGCACACACTCAGTTTTTTCACTGACCGTCTGATGCATATTACTCACAAAATTGGAAAGCACTTTCTTGATCTGGAAAGCTCTGATCTGATAGGCTTTACGCAACTTTCAGAAGTAAGAGCACACAGTTTTTTGGGTTTTTTTACCCTCCTATGGTATTCAGTCATTTTTGACCGAAAAACATTGTCCTCGTTTAATAAAAATGTTTTCCTTTATCTGAGCAGTACAAGACTTGGTGACTTTTCCTCCATTTGCCATCTGAATATAAAAAATAAAATAAAAATTTGCTTGATTCGATAAGTCTAAGTGGTCGTAAAAAAAAAAAGCGACACCCTTGATATTCCCGATAATAATTGACTGACCATTGAAAATGAATAGGAAAGACCAAAAACAGAGCTTTTTTTTATCTGTCAAATACAATCAATAAATCAGCCACAATACAGAAAGAAAAGAAAAAAACAGACAGAAGTAGTTTCTGTCTGTTTTTATTTATTTATTTTTTCTGTATTGTGGCTGATTTATTGATCAGATGGTGAGATTCTAAAACATCTTTCAGTGAAAAACATACACACCCACTCACACACAAAAATTAACTGGTGAGACTCTAACACAGAGCTTTTTTATTTGTCAAATTTTTAAATAAATAAATAAATCAGTCACAATGCTAAACACACACACTCAGAAATGAAGAGGTGAGACAATTGCACACTCACAATGCAGAACACACACACACACACACACACACACACAGAACCAGGGCATAAATAAGTGGAGCTCTACAGCCATCTTTTGGTAACTGTTGGCATTCCAATTCATCTGTTGTTTTCCAGCTGATGACACACACACTCACACTCACAAATTACTATAGAAAGTTTAAAATTTCAAAATGTTTACTCTGATTCTTGTTTTATACTCTAATTTAATTTTCAGAATTTTGCAGTTCGTTTTTGTTTCTTGATGTTAATTTTCTTGACAGTATTATGCATTTACTTTGAGTTATTACATTTTTATGTTTTAAATAAAGTATTGGTAGAAAATTGCTTATTCTGTGTCTTTTCTTTGTAACACCATGGTCAGGATTGATTGCAAGCATAATTACATTAACTGCAAAAACTAACACTTCTAAACAAATTTAAAATGCTAAACTTTGACAAATAATAATAATAATAGTTTGACAATGTCTAAATATATATCCAAATGCATATCTTGTGATAAAATATCAAATTAGATTACAACAAGCCATCAGACTACACATTGGCTGTTACTGGCATGACATGGTTTTCAAGTCATGTTATTAAATTTAGTTCACCAGATGGCACCAATCTGCCTCCGATTTATTTCATATTCTCATGTTTTCTTCATGTTTCAACTTATAGAAGAGTAGGTTCTTAATTTTTAATTTTCTTTTCAAAAATGTGCTTATTTGTTTATGCAAATGAATGGTAAAATTTTGAAATTTACATGTAAATGAGATCAAAATAGCATAAAATCTTAAAAGTAATGAATAATTTTACTGTTCTTTTAGGGAAGAAAAACTGTAGCATTATCATCATCATCATCATCATCATCAAAAAAGAGTTACACATCTAACCCTTCCGGTCAAAAATGGCCGTGAATACCAAAGGAAGGTGCCATTTTTTTCAATGCAAAAGGAGGGTTAAACACTTTTCTTTGAAATAAAGTTGTTTACAAGGTACCAGTTTGATACAACAAGCACATTTTGTTAAGTTTTCCAGGTTAGTGGCATCAAATCTTGTTTCACTTTTACCAAGATATCCATGAGAAGAACTGTCCATACTGCTTTGTTAATACACAAATACACTATTTGCTATTTTTCTGGTGTTTTCTATACAACCATTTACTGATACTGCCACGGCAATATTTTATCGCTCCAATGTACCCGCTCCTAAACAGCACGTAAAGACAAATAATCAAATAATCATTGGCCAAAATAAGCTGCGATGTGGACCAGACCCTTTGCCGTTTAGTAAAAACTCTGTCTACAAGACTAAGTCCACTTTAAAGAGCACGCTGCTGTAGCTACTGCCCTAGCG
This sequence comes from Myxocyprinus asiaticus, assembly GCF_019703515.2. Taxonomy (NCBI): domain Eukaryota; kingdom Metazoa; phylum Chordata; class Actinopteri; order Cypriniformes; family Catostomidae; genus Myxocyprinus; species Myxocyprinus asiaticus. The sequence goes on along the minus strand of NC_059368.1, from coordinate 8,266,324 downwards.
GTTCTGCCAATGTATTCCCATCATTCTCCAAATGTTCCCCACAACCCTATTGTCTCATAATGCAGACAATGACTAACAGTAAGTTCAGCTAGTGGAAGCTTTTCCAAGAAAGGACAAATCAATAGTGCTCTGCTTTAAGTTGGCTGCTTTGAAAGAAAAAGGCTTTAATAAATCCTCTTGTCATCTGTCTCAAGTATAAGGCAGTTAAACAAAAGAAAAGCTGTCTGCATTGTTGGCTGAACAACTGAGGGGTTGTACAATTGTAAACTTGAGTCTTAAACACAGGCCCCAGGGGAAAAATGTGTCTATGAAACACACACAAGCAGCAAAGCACTTGTGCATTGTATGGACAGCCTATAAGAGGAAATTGCAAAGATAATAAAGAAGAGCACTTTATTTTTTTGTGAATACACACAAAAATCTGTTCAGCTGGATAGCCATGATGCTTTGGTGTCCAGGACAGTAGGTCAGCATGTGACTTATGCGATACTGAATCTTGGCTGCTTCTCTCCAGGAATTTTTCATTTTCATTTTATGGTCTTTTTCGTGTCTCTAATGATTCAGATAATGGAGACGGGGGCAATGTCGAAATTCACAATTCACATTCAGAACAGGAATTCCCTGTTGTGCCTGTTGTAAACCCAATTTTATCAGCCAATTGATTTTTACCAGTCATTTTTCACACTCACACTTTTGCGCCCCTGTGTAAGAGTGGTAACGCTCTACTGAAAATCCAAGCAAACAGCCAAGAAGCCAGCATTTACAGCCTTTTTTTTTGTGTGTATTTGTTCTTTAAGATTTAAACAGTTGTGTTACTTCTAAAGTGTGTGTTGTTGTTACATGCAATAGCATTTCTTGTAAAATGACAATCTGAGATAGAAGTGAGAAAAGTAGTAAAGTTAGCAACACAGACTGGATTAGAAACCACATGGCCCCGACAAGCCTTCATTTTAATAACACCATATCAATCATCCTTATCAATTCTCTTGCTCTTGGGACTGTCCTCTGTAAGGAGAGATCATGATATTCACTGGCACATATTTGTCTCATGAGAACTTGCCTAATGTCCCTCAGACAAGAGCAGAGGTCAAAGGGCAAATTCAGTGTGATCTTTGCTAAAGAGAGTCTGTGAACTTAAAGCAAACAGCATCAGTAATGATAAGCTCTCTCAGGAATTGAACAAACTCTGTACTGCTGCCGTTGAGATAAATCTGTTTTGCTTAACATTTGCTAAGCGTTTTCAGCCACAGTGTGTTATACATCACCCAGGAACAATGAGCATATGCAGAACAAATAGATGCATGTTTTCTGGGTCAGAAAAATAATATTTGTGCTTTGTGAAAAATTTTCCTGTAATTTTTGTTCTTGCTGAGCAAAATGCATTTCATTTTGGCAGATCCTTTGACCATCTGACCAGAAACATACACACATTATTTCATAATTAATATTTTTTGTTATTAATCAATTAAATTAATACAATACAAATTAGTAAATGTATTCTATAAATGATTAACTATGATTGAGTATTATTTATTAAAATACATTATTAATCATAAATAATATTGAATAATAAATACATATTATTTGTACATTTTGATTATTAATTCGTTAAATTAATGAAATATAAAAAGTAATTTTTTAAATAAATAAAAAAATAGTATTGAATATTATATATTCAAATACATCAGTGATAATCTTATTAAATAATAAATACATATTATTTTATGATATTATTAATCAATTGAAATAATAAAATATAAAATGGTACATGTATTATATAAATGATTAAATATGTTTGAATATTATATATTCAAATACATTATTGATTATAAATATAATTAAATTACAAATTTTACTATTAATATATTGATTATTAATCAATTAAATTAATAAAATATACATTTATCATAAATTAAAATATGATTGAATATTATATTAATCAATAAATTAATCAATCAATAGATTATTAATCAAAGTAATGAAATACATTAGTATATACTAATGTATTTCATTACTGTGATTTGATATACTATATTTAACTGATAATAGATAAAGTTATCTATGGGTTTTATTTCATTTTTTTAAACAAGGAAAACAAATAATAATTTAATTTATCACACATTATACATTTGCACATATACAGTGAAATTCTTTTTTTTTCACATATCCCAGCTAAGCTGGGGTCAGAGTGCAGGGTCAGCCATGATACGGCACCCCTGGAGCAGATTGGGTCAAGGGCCTTGCTGAAGGGCCCAACAGTGGCATCTTGGCAGTACTGGGGCTTGAACCCCTGACCTTCTGATCAGTAATCCAGAGCCTTAACCACTGAGTCACCACTGCCCCTAATTAGGCACTAATTTCTGGCCTCTGCGGAGTTATATGTGCAGTGTGTGTTGCTATGAACGTGAAATCTCTGTACTGTTCTAGGATGCAGTCTTTAACTTGCAAATTAATCAGCACTGCATATTTCCGCAACTTCAGTTTTATTTAGAACAGTTGAATAGCTGTCCATTCATTCAGTTCTGATTCAACAAATCTCTGACTTTTTCCCACACATATTTTCAGGTGTGCCCTCTGTGTGGATTTTTGTCCCCCATCTACGTAGCTTTGAGGGACAATTGCTTGTGAGATTATAATATTTTTAATTTGCAACTACATGCTCACGTTCTGTAAGCCCCCTGTTGTTTGGTTCTCTTGGGGATATGGTTGACTTTGTAGTGTTCAGTTCTCTGTATTGCCCTCACGTACTCTCAAAAACAGCCCTGACATCATATTCCAGGGAAGAAAAAAAAAGAAGCTTTTAGGGGATGTAACCTTCCCGCTAGACTCCTTCCGATCATGCTGGTTATAACAACACAGGCGAATGTGTCATGAAAGAGCCGCAAGAAACATGACATTATCTTCTCTAATTCAAGTCTTTGGCTATGTTCGGAAAAAGATACTAACATAGTACTCTATTTCTACAGTATACAGCATGTGTATTATGCAAATGTATGCAAATGTTCTGCATGTATATTAGTGGAATACCAAATGACCTACTACATTTGCCAAAATGTGAAGTATACAATGAGCACACTTCACAGAGTTACTGTACCCCACTATGCAATTTGCCATTTTCAGTGTGATGAATAAACTGGAAATAATTACACGATTTTTAACATCTCTGTTTCAACCTATTATTTGATAAGACTCCCAAAATGTAAGACATTTTACACAAAATTGTAAAATAATTAATTTATTTCCAAGATGATAATTGGGCACCACTCATTTGCAACATGATGAGGTTATGTGACAACAATGTAGTATACTGTTGTTTGAAGCATTTATTGTTGCAAAATGCCTACAGTTTCACTTTTTTTTTTTTTTTAATAGTAGGGAGTTTACAGTATATACTGCTCAGTATTCAGTAAGAAGTACAGTAGGTTAGTATTCCAATCTGAACATAGCCATTGTAACATACTGCAGACACTGACACTTACACTGCACTGTATGTGGTGTATGCTGCCGACTATTTATTTATTTATTTAAACTAGAATGTCTAAAAGTTTGTAGTGTGCAATGATAAAGTTTCAGGCAATAGTATACTACATTGTTGTCACATGACCTCATTATATAGCATGCTTTGTCAGATCTATATGATATGACTGGATGCCAATGGTTGAATTATACATTATCTGGTAATGACAACAATGTAGCATACTACTGTCTGAAACATTTATCTTTTCACACTGCATGCTGCTACACATTGCTGTGACTACCATACTACTCTTACTATTTCTTCTATAGCTATTCTGTATATGGCACAAAGGGTCTGTAGTATGCCACTGGGTGTGGTAATATGCCATTCCAAACTCATACTGCCATACTACATTAAAAAAAAATGTATAATTCAGTATGCTTTTATTCCATTCTGAACAGTACTCAAGGCTTTGTCTGGTTATTATTAAATCATACACCTCTAACCTTACAGAATGTTTTACAGTATACATGTGTAATAAGACTTGCCAGACATGTTCAGTGGACAGACAGGTGTTGAAAATGTGTTTTGAAGTCAGTAACAAAGACTTCTGTGGAAACTCTGGGGGGTTTCCAAGAATCACTTTACTTATACATTACAGCAGAAATCTCTCTTTCTACTTCTATCTTCACCAAACACTCTCTCTTCATTCTTGTCTGATCATTAATTGTTTCTCTGTGAGAGTTCAGTTTCATTGGCTGCTTTAATGAGCTGTGTTAGATTAGCTGGCTGAAGCTATAATGCAAAAAAAAAAAACAGGTTTTTTTTTTTTTTTTACCTTGATAGTGATCAGCACAGTTTCATTACACCTCAAAATCTCCTGGTAGACATTCATGGTCTTACCTGCTGGACTCATTTTTGGCTCATGGATATTAACATTTGAGCTCCAGTGTTAAAACCTCAAGGGGTGGGGGGTGGGGGGGTACACATCTGAATCAGCTCTTTAAAATATAGAAAGTACGCCTAGCTACAACATGCATCTATTTGCCCAATTATTAAGCTGTCCGATCTATTGTTGATCATTTGATGAATTATGAATTAGCTGTCATGATCAATTGAAAATGTATGTAAATATCATTTTATCTTTAAATACAGGACCATCCCGTATTTTACGGGACGGGTGGCAACTCTAGCATTAAGCTTTTCTGCTCTCAGTGGGCAGTTATAGTGCAAATTAAATCTAATAATTTAATTAATTTAATTTAATTCAAAGCAGCACTATTTTAACACATTTAGCACCTGGTTAAACTGGATTGTGAGTATTTAGGGAGTATGATACAGGTTTTTGCGTTGAAATATTATGTGCAAAAGTGGCGCAACTGTTTAGTGAATTCTTCCATGAATCTTGGAGGCTGGTTTCTATCTTTATTTTGCCCGTGAGCACCAAGGTCATACCGTATGCCCAATGTGTACCATATGAGACCTTTGCTCTCACACTCAAATCAATACAGAATTATGGATTGTTATGGATTATTCACACAGGTTAAAGATAGAACAGTACAGAACCAGTCATTGAATTCACATTGTCTATTGGCAGTTCAGCAAGAGGTCCAGCCTTGTCACGTATCCCAGGGGCCTGGTTCCTCTAAGCGAATGCCTGCTTTCACATGATCCACAGTATTTATTAAACCCTGCACAGAGCTGTTCCTACACCATGAATCTCCTGGGCGATGGATAACCGTTAATGCACTCTTACACGAATCACCACTTTTTCTGACACTGCTGATTTGCAGTCAGTAATAAACATGATTTTCCACCTCTGGTGAACTGCCAGTTGGAAGACAGAGTGAAAGAGGGATAAAAAGTGATGAGTGAGTCAAAGTGAGTCAAAATGCCAAACCCAGTGATACACATTGCGCATCACCTCTGTCTTTTGGAGCATGAGCACAACGGCAATGCCAATTGTGGTCCGATTAACGTGAATAAATGCTGGATGAAGCTGAGGTACATTCCATTATCTAGGTCTGTTAGTCCAACATCGCAACAATTGGACTGTATGATTTTAGATGGACTAAAGCATTTAAAATATATTTTAAAAAGACAAATGAGCTCTCAGACCCTCATTCCCCTGTCTCCATCTTGCTTCTGTGACATGTCTGGTTCCCCATCATCTGGAAATCTTTTGATCAGCGGAATACTGAAATTCAGCCTCTCTCCGGGCTTTCTGGCACTATGCTCAAGAGAGCACATCTCCAAACATCCTTCCAGACACCTGCTAATCAGCCTTCTCCCAGCTGTCTGCATGCCTCCTGGTCTGGGCCAAAATTAATGATGCGTATATCATCTTGCGCATTTGAGTACTCCTAGAAGGAGACATTAATGTTGCCTCAGTCTTTAATGGAAAAGGTCGGAGATGTTACTTCAGCTCTCCCAAACTATACCCTTTCAACTTCAACGATAAGAGCTGAAAGATTTCAGCACAGCTCTTTCCGCTGGACTTTTGAAGCCACGTCTCTCCAGGAAAAGGGCCACCCACGGATGTCAGATGAGTTCTTTATTTTCTTGAGGGTTGATAGGTGGACAGCTGATGTGACATTCGCTAAAGGTGCCGGTGTGGTTGTGACAGTTCTCTGTGTAGAGAAAGGTTTAGATGACATGGGGCCGGTTGCATAAAACTGTTTTAGACTAGTCTTACAAGTTAGTTGTCTAAAATTTTGGTCTCAACTTTTTCAGTCAGTTTCATAAAAACGTTGATTGCTCTAATTTAAGACAAAAATGTAAGACTGCAGACCCATAGGCTAACTTTCATTTACATTCCATGTTGCCATGGAAAATAACTGTCAGCTGAGCTTGTGGGGACTTCAGTTGAGGGCTAAAAGAACTTGAGTTGAGACTTTGTAGAAGATTTGACTTCTACAATAGTAACATAATTCCTTTTTTTTTTTTCATTATTATTTTTATTTATTTTTTTGATCACTAAATTTGTTCATTGCAATGGATTTTGAAGCATTGCATTCTTCTAATAGGCAAATATTTTCCAGCAAAGGAAAACTGTGTTGAGTGCCCACTGTTGGACATTTTATTTAAGTTCTTCAGTGTCTTATTTTTCCCACAATGTAATGCCAATTAGACTGTCTTACTAAAGACAACTGTGAGATTTTCTTATGCAACAGGGTTTCTATGGTGTCTTTAGCTAGTCAGACTAATTGTTAGACGAAGTCTTAAGTTAATGGCTATGTTTATGCAACTGGCCCCAGGTCTTCAAGGTTTATTTTGACCTGTTCAGACTGCTGGTGAACACAGTGTTCATCCATGCACTCTTTAAAAATTGTGTTTGTGTGTTAAAATTCTACAGTCAAATATTACACTAAAGCTGGCTTCATTTACAGGTAGATTATGTAAGAATACCCTGCCAAGTTATTCATTCATGAATAACAGATAATAATATGTTTCAACATTACACTAGAGAAGCTGGTTGTTGCCATAGTGACAAAGTATATATTCCATTTTGAGGCATGCATTTTGTTGCTTATATAATAGACGAATCAGTATAACAAGTGCTATGCAAATTGCATTCAGCACAAATTCTTTGTCCGTGTTTGCGTCATTAATGATTTTCTTAATTCCTTCAGTGAAGCGGGTGCTAAAACAACGCAGACAGCATGAACAAATAAATGATGCTATCAACGAACGTGGTTCATTCTAAATGAATGTCCCCCCAGCATTTTCCATTTTCTGAAGAAAATAAGAATTGCACTAACCTGTGCAAAAGTTGCCTCCACAATGCATGTTGTGGATAGCTGTCAAGGTGTTGCTATGAAGTTTCTGTGGTGTTCAGGGTGGTTTTAGCAAATCGTCATGCAGTTGCTAGAGTGTTCTATGTGGTTGCTAAGGCATTCTGTGTGGTTTTTACCACAATGTTATGCAGTTGCAAGGATATTTGGTGTTGTTTTTAGCACATTGTTATGCAGTCGCTAAGGTGTTCTGGGTGGTTGCTAAGGTGTTCTGGGTGGTTTTTACCATATTGTTTTGCTGTTGTTGGGGTGTTCTGAGAAGGGTTGCCAACTTTCTACTACCAAAATTCAGGACAGTCCAGTTCCAGATGTGATCTAGGAGCTTTATACAGCTTTATACCGTTTGTGCCATTGAAGAGATGGTAAGTCTATCCCTCAAAGCCCTATTGTCGTGAATAAGGTCTATGGAGAAAGACAGTTTTCTTTTTTCTATCAAGTGTTTTCTTCCCCATAATTAGGCTTAAGACCTTTCTATTTTTTTAAAGTGCCATAAACTGGCTTACCATTTAAAATGGAGTCCTCAATGTGTTATTGTATTAAAAATAATATATATTAGTTAAAAATAAAAAAATAAAATCCAAGTCTATGTACAAGTCTTAGTACTGTTTTAATCAACCATGTGTTATAATGGATATTTATGGGAGAGAAAACACTTAACAGAAAATAGTGTATTTCTCCTCAGATTACAGTGTCTTTGTTTTGCTAGTAAATAGTGTCTATCACAAGGGAAATGTAAGAAAACATGTACTATCTAAACCTGTACTGTACTTTAGGCTACTTTTGTACTAAAAGTGCTGCAGTTATTATTACCGTCATTTAGCGGAGGCTGTCTTCCAGAAAGAGCACTTACATGTAATGTCATGAATAGGTGCGTTAACTGGTGTTTTGGAATCGCAATGGTGAGAAACAACTATCATGCACAAGAATGCTATATGTTTGACAAAGTTCTGCTTCTGGCAGAAAACACTACAGAAACCATGCTTACTTTTCCCTGGCAGCTTCAGGTGTTAGGTGAAAGTGTGGCGTCCGTGTAACGTAGCAACATGCCGATATCTCACACAAATAGGGTTGCCACCTGTCCCGTAAAATACGGGATCGTCCTGTATTTAAAGATAAAATGATGCGTCCTGTATTGAATCAATACAGGACGCGATTGGTCCCGTATTTAAGCTGGTCAGATGGCGTCACTGTGAAATCGTTCCAGATCACCAATTTAACATTGATATAAGTTGGAAAATTTGCCTACGGTGGGTAAGGGACTGTCTGAAAAGTCCACACATTGTGCTAAAACGTGCTAATACTGTGGAGGGTGTGGTAAAGGACCATCTGAAAAGTCCACAAATGGTGGTAAGTTTTTTCAATATAAATGTTCAATAAGATCAAACAATGTATGAATACAATCATAAAGACAAGTACAGGTGAAGGAAAAAAATAAACAAATAAAATAAATAAAAATTATTTAAAAAAAATTGAAAAATAAGTATAAACCATCCAAAATGTATACATAAGATAAAGAAGACAAATAATAGAAATTATATATATTAATAAATATATTTTTTACATATAAATGATGGGTTTTTTTTATATAAGTCATGGGTCAGGAAAGTTCTCATTTTTAGCATATAAGAAAGGATATACAATTTGTATTAATAACGCATATTAACTCAACACATTTATGACTAAAACTGTGGAGGATGTGGTTTGGGGCCGTGATTCCCCCCCCCCCCCCATTTAAGTGTCCCTTATTTTAAAACTTCAAAATTGGCAACCCTACACACAACTCACCCTTATTTAAGGTTCATTTCTCTCGATTTGTGAAACATTCTCAGCTGTTTGGGTATGAGACACTAAAATACAGGACAAACAGCATCTCGTATAGATTTCACATGGAACGCAATTTTGTTTCCTTAAAGGTGCACTCAATAAGTTTTGTTCATGTTGTTTTGGATTTACACTGACACCTAGTGGTGTGGATGCAGCATCATTCAAATGCAATATTTTTCAGATACCGATGTCATCGATGATTAAATTTACTCTTCACTGTCAGCCATGATTAATTTAACCCATGACTGAAAATGTCAAATAGCAGGGTTTCAGCACATTGTTATGCTGTTGCTAGGGTGTTCTGGGTGGTTGCTAAGGTGTTCTGAGTGGTTTTAGCATATTGTTATGCAGTTGCTATTGTGTTCTGTGTGGTTGCTAGGGTGTTCTGTGTGGTTGCTAAGGTGTTCTGAGTGGTTTTAGCACACTGTTAAAAAATTCAAAGTTAAAAGAAATAACTATTAGTTAATACTAGCTGAAGAACTGGTATAAAAACTCATATTACTAAAAGTGAAAAATTAAGACTCCTTGCAGTCCACTGCCTTTGTACTTCTGTAACTTTTTTCCTCTGCGTTCAGGTCAGAGCCATGTTTACCGATGGTCTATAATTAATATGGCTGTCATGAAAAGTGTAATGTGTGCAGGGGACTCATTGTTCATTTAAATGAAATGTGATCTGATGTGGCTTTGGACACCAGAACAGCTAGTGTGAGTATGTTTGTGATGGCTTGTCAGGTCAGGTTGAGTCTGTGTCTGTCTGAGACACTGTGTGGAACAGGAGAGCTGGTCCTTGGTGCTGCAGACCATCTTTCTGTTTTCCACAACATGGTGTTCTCAGGTACCTGAGCATCCCTGAGATGTCAGTGTTATGGTTCAAAGAGACCTGTCAATCTTGAGCTTACTGGGCTAATAGAAAGAGAGAAACAAGTGCACACTGATGTTTTGTTGATGTGTTTATGGTTTACAGCAGCGGCGTAACTTGGATCTTAGTGGCCCCAGTGCAATGCACCTGTCGGGCCTCCCCTGTTTTTTTGCCTTTCATCGCGGGCCCCCCTTTCCCTCCTGTAGTTACGCCACTGGTATACAGTATATCAGAGACATTATGAGGATGAGACAGGTCACTTGTATACTTATGAATTGGAGAATTTGCAATGCTAAAAATGGCGACTGTTTGAATTGGAAGTCCCGCCTTACAATTAAAAGAGCCAGTGACCTTTCTGAATAATCCAGATATCGATTCATAAATCTGAAGATCTACCTTTTACTTTTACTTTAAAGTTTACTTCAGTTGTGGTGGTGTTGATATTGGTCATGTTTATATCTGTTAAATATATTGCAACTGAACTGCATAGTTTGGGCCATGTTATTAATTTTTTAAATTATAATGTTCCCTGCATAATTGACATTATTAGCAAAAAGAGAATTTCTCTTATATTTAAGCAAAATGGACATTATACCTGAAATAGTATCCAAATTAATCAGAATAAAATGAAATCTGAATTGAATCAAGACCTTGTGAATTGGAATCTAATCAAATCGGGAAATCTGTATCAATACCCAGCCCTATTTTGTTGTGATTTGAGCAAAGTTTGCTTTAAACTAGTGGTTTGCAACTTACAAATGGATTGCAGGTCTGTTCATTGCATTAATTTTTTTGTTTCGGAATTGAAAAAAATAAAATAATTATGGTAATAATAGTATTATTGCGTTTCTGGTCTCCCGTATTCAGATCAGTTTAAATGGGAGTGAATGTAGCGCAAAGTGTAGTGTGACTGCCCCTTAAGAGTTCAACACAATTTTATATTTTGTTTTTCTATTTAGAAACTAAAAAGGAATGATCACAATGTACATGGAAGTCTGTTCTGATAGCGTCATGGACTGCAGGGAAAAACTATGCTAAATGCAAATAATAAAGTGTATAATCGTGCATCATTACTGTAGAATAGCAAAATAAATAGGCTTAGCACTTAAAAAGGAGATGAAAACTTGTATCTTTTGATGTTGATATCACAGGCCGTCCATCCAATCATACTCTATGATATTGTGATATTTAAAGAAGCTTTGTTTTGATCTTTTAAACATTGTGCTTTGTGCGTTGCATTATTGGTTTCCAAGAACATGAATCTATTGAAATTCAGTTTTGTACATTCCACAATTTTGGTCGCCACTTGATGTCCAATGAAAAATCAGGGTCCTGAAGCAACATCTGCTCTAAAACATAATGTCATTGCTGTGGGAGACTTAGAGAGAATGAGGAAAATAGAGCTTGGTGTGGATTCAGAGTTTTGCTGTTGAGGTAAATATTTTTAGAACGTACGTGCTGTTTTACACTTCAATCCCAAGATTAACCATCTGTTGTAATTTGGAAATACAGTATTAACAAACACTTTTTCAGGGTATTTTATGGTTGGTCTACAATGGCTTTGTAATTATTTAAATTAATATAAGTAAGAAATAAGTTTCATGCCAGGGATGCACGCAAATTTGTTTTTAATAGAAATGCTTGCCATTTATTACTGCTTCTACTGACATTGGCTTCCGTTTTAGTGTAATTTGGCGGAAGCCCCTCTGGGCCACAGGTTATCTTTGCCACATTCACTGATACCGTTATTAAGCTAATTGTTGTGTGAAATTATATTTACAGACACTCAAAGTTGAATGAGCAGATTGTAATTTGATTAAGCAAGAACCATTAACTGCATACAATGGAAATTGTCTCAGTTGTATTCTCTTGGAGGGGTTTGACTTCTTCCTGTGCGAGAGGCGTATTGAAGTCAAAGTGTCAGTGGAGTGGAAAATTGCCCCTGAGACGAGTGTAGTCTAATTAATCTAGCCCAGTCTGCAGTGGAGTCTGACATAAATGGTTTCGTTTAAACTGTACAGTGCCGAGATAGTTTGTATAAAAGTCAGAGGTGTATGTGGACGTCTAGAGAGCGTGTTTGAGGGTGCAAGAAAACATCCTTTTAAAGTCTCCATGAAATTAAAATTGGAGTTTTGTGGCACTTAGTCCACCTGTTAGCTTTGAGCCTATCTATATGATAGTGTACTCCTAAAAGTTGACAAAGTTAACTTTAAGATGATTTTCTCTATTAGGAAAATGGACCAAAATCGTGATCTTATCAAAATCTTATCTTGCACTCCTGTGTGTATACAAAGTTTTTGTCCAATAAAATGATCTCTAGAATGAAAATGTCCCTTCCCCTATTACCACCTACTTTTGACCAGCAATAGAAAGTAGCAAATCATAGTTCATGACTGTGACATAAACTAACGGGCTCATTCGTCAAATCAACCAAATTTCAGAAACTTCCCTGGCTAAAATGTTTTGTTTTGTTTGTATTTTTTCTGAAGGAAGATACACATAAATGATGATGATAGCCACAATATTAAATGCCATGAATTGTTATTTACTGAGTAATCCAATATTTTGTAGAGAAAATTAAAATTTTTGCCTATGATTTGGAGCATAACTACAGGGCAAAAAATAGTCTTAGTACGGTGGCAGCATCATTATTTTATTTTTACACAGAAATAGGTAGGTCTATTATTAAAACCAGTTGATCTCAACTCCCCTTGTTGCATTATACTGTATTCCAATGGTGTGAGTCCAAAAATTCCACACACACACACACACACACACATATAAAATAAAAAAATATATATATATTTTTTGTTTTCCCAATTTGGAGTGTCTGTAACTCCAGGAGTCTTAAAAATATCTTAATATCTTTTTTAATTCAGGTTCAGAACAAACTTTCCTTTGGGTATGTTCATATTTAAGGCCCTATATAGTTAAATTCCAGAGTTATGCTGCTCTCAATGTGGTTCCATCTGCAAATTGTTCAATTTTATACATTTTCATTGGTTGGAAACCAAATGTGGTTCATATGGTATGAAACTAGTTTTTCTTGTCCAACAAAGCTGTGAAGAACAAATAATGCTGAAACTAGAAATGCACCTTTATTTACTCAAAAAACCAAAGAAAAAATGTCAAATTCTTGATTTTCGAGAGTCCGAAAATAAACTTTTGTAAAGAAAAAGCGACACATTTTCACATTCACATGTGGCTCTTTAGTATAACTATATCTAATTTTTGGATATCATTTAATGTACATCCGCAAATCTCTGGAATGCATCATTAAGGGTCCAAGATTCAAAGGTGTCAGAACCAGTAAAAAAATAAAAGAGCTGCGGACCTCTGGTTGAGTTGACACAGAATGATGCAAAGGTTATTTGGCTGGAAAAACCTTTTGATATGCCCCATCCTGCTTCTTGTTTCAAAAGGAAATGCTTCAACAGAGGAAATAAAATGGCACTCTCCATTTCAAGGGGTCTTTAAAGGGCATCTAACATGAAAAACATCTATGCCTATTTAGTATTCAGTATTCAGCAACTTTTCTCATTTGTTACTTTCACATGCAAAACGTTTAGCCAATCATAATTGAAGTCATTTACGTACAGAAGTAAAATGAGAGGTTCAAGGAGAGTGTGGAAAATGTTAACATAAAACTAAATTATGACAAAGCTGTAGAATATGGCACCTTTAAAAAGAAAATAAAACCCCCAGGATTTTTTCTGCTATTTCTTCATTTTTCACTTTAGTATGATGAATGTTAAGACTTGTGAGAGGTATTTTCATTTTAAGACATTTGCTCGTAGTCATAAATCTTGTGCTCGAAGATGGATTTCTGCAAAAGAAGTTTCCTCACCTCGTTTCAAAGCAGATTTCAGAGCAAGCTTGTCGCCAAAGGACATTGTACCATTAACCTGTATTTAAAATAAGTAACACTTAAAGAAAAATTCTAGGTTCAATCCAAGTTAAGCTCAATCGACTGCATCTGTGGCATAATGTTGATTACAACAATAATTTATTTCGACTCGTCCTTCCTTTTCTTTAAAAATAAATCCCAATTTATCCTTAAAAATCCCTCTCCTTAAAAATCCCAATTTAACCCCTGTTACCATGAGGCATTTGTGTCTTCAGTGAGGAACCAGAATTTGTTCCTCAGTGACTTCAGTCATAGCTCCTGATCTCCCTTGAGAGAAGAAACTGTAGCATTAAAACCTCCATGCTTTAGACTGTTGAACACAGAACTGCGGGCTGCCTTCTTTTATTAATTCATAAAAAGACTATTCATATATAGGAGGATGTACTTGATAAGAAATGGAAAGGAGAGATGTACCATCAATATTAGATCCAAACATACCCTCAAAGTGCATTGAGAACTCCATGTGTCTGAATTCAGATATTTTAGGAAGAGCCTTCACCACAGATCACACGCTCTTGCGTAAGGCTTGACATTTTTAAGTCAGATCAGCCTGGAATCTCCCTTGGTCTTGGTTAACCTTGGTAGCTAAATGTATTCTTGTGTATTGCAGGAACGCGAGCTGCTGAGTCGCATCTCAGATCTGCAGGAGGAAGTTAGTCGCAGGAAGAAACACATCGCTGATTTGGACCACGAGATCCACACGCTGAACGAGAACATAAGCACTTTGACAAAGGAGCTGGAGCTCAAGGGCAAAGAAGTTCTGAAGATCCGTAGTGAGGCCAATCAGCAGATCAGGTGAGTTTTTCTCTGGGAGTACAGATGAAATTTGCTTTAAATTTGCTTTTTACATTCATGATAGCACTGCAATAAGCTGACACAGTGCTTTGGTGTCTTTTAAATTTATGGTTTTCTTTGTTTACTCATGCTTGGCAATAAGTTTTAAATACAAAGGGGCGATGCAAAAGCAACTGATCATGGATAAAAATAACCATGCCAAAAATCCAACAGTGTGAGAGATAATGTTTATTTGCGACGCAACCTCAGACGGGAATCCGCATTCTGTACCATGTGGCGACACTTTGAATAACCGTGACATAAACAATACTCGAATATTTGTAACAGACAAATTTTTACAGGTATGTCATTTCACCCGTATATCAATGTATGAGCTAAATCCCGGAACAGTGCACAAACATTGTGACCCATGAGGTGACAGGTGGCTCACGTTACTTTTATTAACACAGTTTTGGTCCATTTTTAAATATTGCCTTGTGAAAGCAAACCAAACCAAGAAGAAAATGCAACTTTGTAACAATTTTAGCCAGTTTTGGAACAAACCAAATGAGTTACAGGTCTGAAAACACCCTTGAAGGAATATTCCGAGTCCAATACAAGTTATGCTCAATCGATAGCATTTGTGGCATGATGTTGATTACCACAAAAATTAATGTCTAAATATGTGCAGTTTAAGAGACAGTTTGCAGTCCTTAAACAACCTAAAATGTAACATTCCCCTTGGGTTTTATGTGACAAGAGCCATGGCCGATGATGAAAGGGATGGAAATTCAATTATTATAAGGATGCCAAAATGAAAAATATAAAACAAAAAGAAGAAAGTGTGTCAGGTTCCCACATAGAAAGTCCTATCAGGATTTGGGTGTTATTTTATTTAGAGCTTTCATGTTGACTCTTTTTGACACATGTTGTTTGTGTTTTAAAGCAGTTAAATCAAGAAAAACAAACACTGTGAAGAAGGGCACTCAATTTGGTCATTACATTTTTATTCAGGGGCTGATATTAATATTTTAGCCTTTTTATTATTAAATAATTCAGGTAAAGCTAGTACCCGGTTCTCATTTTACATAGAGCCTATTATGAGATCATTGGTGTTTTTCTCAAGTCTTTGATAAACCACGCATCTATATGTGTGTGGGGGGTATATACAGTATGTGCTGTGTGTATACAGTTGTGCTCAAAAGTTTGCATACCCTTGGAGAATTGGTAATATATGTACCATTTTTAAAGAAAACATGAGTGAGAAGGCAAAACACATTTCTTTTATTCTTATGGGATTCATATTCAACTGTAGGTTATAACTGAATGGCACAATCATAAAACAAAACATGGCAACAAAAAAATGAAATGACCCCTGTTCAAACATCTGCATATCCTTAGTTCTTAATACTGTGTATTGCCCCCTTTAGCATCATTAACAGCGTGCAGTCTTTTGTAATAGTTGTCTATGAGACCCCAAATTTTTGCAGGTGGTATAGCTGCCCATTCGTCTTGGCAAAATGCCTCCAGGTCATGCAAAGTCTTTGGTCGTCTTGCATGAACTGCACGTTTGAGATCTCCCCAGAGTGGTTCGATGATATTACGGTCAAGAGACTGTGATGGCCACTCCAGAACCTTCACCTTTTTCTGCTGTAACCACTGGAGGGTCAACTTGGCCTTGTACTTAGGGTCATTGTCATGCTGGAAAGTCCAAGAGCGTCTTTCGTGCAGAAGAATACAAATTGTCTGCCAGTATTTTCTGATAACATGCTGCATTCATCTTGCCATCAATTTTCACAAGATTCCCCATGCCTTTAGAGCTCACACAACCCCAAAACATCAGTGAGCCACCACCATGCTTCACAGTGGGGATGGTATTCTTTTCACTATAGGCCTTGTTGACCCCTCTCCAAACATAGCGCTTATAGTTGTGACCATAAAGCTCTATTTTGGTCTCGTCACTCCAAATTACAGTGTGCCAGAAGCTGTGAGGCATGTCAAGGTGTTGTCGGGCATATTATAACCGGGCTTTTTTGTGGAATTGGCGCAGTAAATGCTTCTTTCTGGCAACTCGACCATGCAGCTTATTTTTGTTCAAGTATCGTCGTATTGTGCTCCTTGAAACAACCACACCGTCTTTTTCCAGAGTAGCCTGTATTTATCCTGAGGTTACCTGTGGGCTTTTTCTTTGTATCCCAGCACAATTCTTCTGGCAGTTGTGGCTGAATTCTTTCTTGGTCTACCTGACCTTGGCTTGATATCAAGAGATCCCCGAATTTTCCACTTTTAATAATTGATTGAACAGTACTGACTGGCATTTTCAAGGCTTTGGAAATCTTTTTATATCTTTTTCCATCTTTATAAAGTTCCATTACATTGATACGCAGGTCTTTTGACAGTTCTTTTCTGCTCCCCATGGCTCAGTATCTAGCCTGCTCAGTGCATCCATGTGACAGCTAACAAACTCATTGACTATTTATACACAGACACTAATTGCAATTTAAAAAGCCACAGGTGTGGGAAATTAACCTTTAATTGCCATTTAAACCTGTGTACCTCACCTTGTGTGTCTGTAACAGGGCCAAACATTCAAGGGTATGTAAACTTTTGATCAGGGACATTTGGGTGATTTCTGTTATAATTATGATTTAAAAAGGAGCCAAAAACTATGTGATAATAAATGGCTTCATATGATCACTATCCTTAAATAAAAGACATGATCAGTCATATTTTCAAAATCAATGCCAAAATGTCACAATTTCTGCCAGGGTATGCAAACTTTTGAGCACAACTGTATATATATATATATATGCATTCTTGTATATGAGAGGGTGTTTAGCAACACATAATGCTTGCAGGACGTCATGCTGAGCACAGAGCCCATTTCACTTTCACTTATATAACACAGATAAGTCCTGGTACTGAGATAAAATGAGAAGTAAAGTGTGCCTCCTTTCCCCAAGGGCACATCACTTCCTGAGAGAAGATCCAGCATTAGTGCATTTTACTGTCTGTGAATGCATCAGGATGTGTGGCTGTATGATAGAGTACGTGTTTTGGAAATAGTCAAAGAAAATGTAAAATAGAAAATAAATATTGAAATGTTGCTGGGGAAAATGTGTCCTAAAACAAAAATAAGTTAGTAGAGTACATAGCAGGAAATGTGTCATATTTTTAAAAAGTCACTAATCACATTATAAGGGTAAGTGGCTGTTTAAACCAAATACATTTTTTATCCGTCTGCGCTATTTTGGAATTGCTTTTCTATGTAAATGTGCTAGACGGATGTTTTTGACTGTTGGACGTGGAAAAAACAGTGAGCCGGATAAAACTTTGTAACACTGAAATCAAAGGAAGTGCTTTGTGCTCTAATTGTGCATTATAAATGTCTCCTTCAGGCCTGCAGCTGCAGCTCTGTGGGGTCAGAGAGAGTTTAAAGGTTCATTGTACACAGAGTGTCATGTGTGTGTTTGTGTGTTTTTAGGGCTCATGAGCAGGACCTGTGTAAGAAACATGAGCGAGAGATGACCGAGCTGAACGCTCTTCACCACAGAGAGACACAGAACATGCTTTCAGACTTTAACAAGGCCCAGGAACTGCTGAAGGATAAGATCTCCGCCCTGCAGATCTTGTGAGTTCATACACTGCAAAACACTTTGATAAGTGTGTATGTGTTGGGTAATTTGAAGTTTCTGTATTTTTCTTTTTTAAAGCAAACATTTACAAGTGCCATAGTACCATGTTTATTTAGACATGTCTATGGCATTGTTTTTTTGTTTTGTTTTTGGTAGTACCATGGCATTATATTAATCACCTTGCAGTAACATGTTAGATCTGTGATAAACAAATATGGTAATAATCATTCAGTATGATGGTACGTGGGTAATTGCTTAACATGCATAACATGTCCATTGACTTTTTTTATTCATGATTCATTATTTTCACACTGAAATTTCATGAGATGCAGCCGGCTGGCAAACACGTTGCGCTACACAGAACACCTTACACACCTTACACACCTTACCTTATTAAGTTAACACATAATTTATACATACGTTATAAATAAGTATTTTCTCAGGCACATATTGATTCTAAATAGTTGAGCACATATTGAGCACAACTTACATTAATTAAGTAGTAAACCCAGATGATAATAGTCATATCATACTGTTCATGTGTTTTACTTGCTATAGTTTTCTTCTGTGTTGCTTCTTCGTCAGATAGCAATGTCAAATGTAAATCAAGTCAATCACTGAAACATCAGCACCATCTTGTGTAAGAAATAGCATGTATAATATGTATGTGTACACGCATATGGAATACTGATAATTCACCAGTGAATTCAACAGAAAGTCAACATGATATAGTATTTATTATTAATATAGTACTAATTTCTCATGTAATAAACAAAGAAATAGATATCCTGTGATAGTAAACTTAGATATGAAATAATCATAAAAAAAATTATTTATGGAGGTGCAAAAAAAAAAAAAAAAAAATCTCTTACATACCCCAGGTCTCTAATGACCCTATACACTTTTGGTACTTAAACCATTATAAAAAAAATAAAATAAAAAATAAAAAAATAAAATTTAAAATTGTCTTTTTTTTTTTTTTTGTTACTCTGTTTATAAAAGATAGATTGAGGAATACTAAAGAAATGGACAAGGTACAGGGGGAGGAATGAGGTCCCGGGTCTCTAAAGACCTGAGGTATACATTTAAGGGTTAATATATTTTAATCACCTTTTATTAAATGTGTAAGGCAAGGTGTACACTTATATTCTGGTCGCAATTTCTTTAAGTTTTGATATTTTGATAAATTACTTATTATAAATATTTAACATATTAATATGTAATATATTTTTTATAACCTTTTTGCCATCACTCGTTCATTTTAAATAGGTCAGCGGTGTGACAAATCAAGTAAAAATGTACCATGCATTTTGTCAATAATATGAGGCCAAAAAACTAATAATAGCATGATACATATAAAATGATTAAAAATGTATGCTGCTAATATAGTTTTAGATAGTATATCACACTGCAAATGTCACACCGCAGGCATTTCAACTTTCCAAAAGTATTTCATTTCAACTACCAATATATCAATGTACCATGGTATATCCTTATGTTACCATCACCTGTACCAGGTTTCACTATTTTTTTTTTTTTTTTTTTTTTTTTAAGGCAATGTACATCAGCATTTGTGATGTATTTAACTTCCATAATGTTATATTTTTTAGTTTAACACTTGTACATTCATTAAAAATATAAATAGGGCCAGTTTTGATTTCATGTTGACTTTAAACTTTTTTCAGTCAATTCAAGGTATAAACTGAGATTGGGATGACACTGTCCTTCAATCATACATGGAAATGTGTGATTTTATGTGTATTGGTGAGACCCTGCTGGCTATGGAAAAGCTTGGAAGCAAGCGAAAGGCCACAAACTTTGACATGGACTCAGAAGGGGGTGTAGAAAGGGTGAAGATGAGGGCAGTGTTTCCTAACAGATGATGGGAAAAGAGCATCTAAAATGTACTGTATCTAACAAGGACTGAGAGAAGAGCAGGCGACACTCAAATCAAATCACTTTTATTGTTACACAACCATATACACAAGTGCAATAGTGTGTGAAATTCTTGGGTGCAGTTCCAAAAAACCTAGCAGTCATGACAGTGATGAGACATATACCAATTTACAATAAACATCAGATTTACACAACACAATTTAAAATCTAATATACACATATTTTCACACAACACAATATACAAATAATAACATACAATGTACAGTATACAATACACACAATATAGAATACACATTATACAATAAAAAATAGTATATATAGTATACAGTGCATCTGGAAAGTATTCACAGCGCTTCACTTTTTCCACATTTTGTTATGTTACAGCCTTATTGCAAAATGGATTAAATTCATTATTTTCCTCAAAATTCTACAAACAATACCCCATAATGACAATGTGAAAGGAGTTTGTTTGAAATCTTTGCAAATTTATTAAAAATAAAAAATGAAAAAAATCACATGTACATAAGTATTCACAGCCTTTGCCATGACACTCAAAATTGAGCTCAGGTGCATCCTGTTTCCACTGATCATCCTTGAGATGTTTCTACAACTTGATTGGAGTCCACCTGTGGTAAATTCAGTTGATTGGACATGATTTGGAAAGACACATACCTGTTTATATAAGGTCTCACAGTTAACAGTGCATGTCAGATCACAAACCAAGCCATGAAGTCCAAGGAATTGTCTGTAGACCTCCGAGACAGGATTGTATCGAGGCACAGATCTGGGGAAGGGTACAGAAAAATTTCTGTAGCATTGAAGATCCCAATGAGCACAGTGGCCTCCATCATCCGTAAATGGAAGAAGTTTGGAACCACCAGGACTCTTCCTAGAGCTGGCCGCCTGGCCAAACTGAGCGATCGGGGGAGAAGGGCCTTAGTCTGGGAGGTGACCAAGAACCCAATGGTCACTCTGACAGAGCTCCAGCATTTCTCTGTGGATAGAGGAGAACCTTCCAGAAGAACAACCATCTCTGCAGCACTCCACCAATCAGGCCTGTGTGGTAGAGTGGCCAGACAGAAGCCACTCCTCAGTAAAAGGCACATGACAGCCCACCTGGAGTTTGCCAAAAGGCACCTGAAGGACTCTCAGACCATGAGAAACAAAGATTGAACTCTTTGGCCTGAATGGCAAGCGTCATGTCTGGAGGAAACCAGGCACCACTCATCACCTGGCCAATACCATCCCTATAGTGAAGCATGGTGGTGGCAGCATCATGCTGTGGGGATGTTTTTCAGCGGCAGGAACTGGGAGACTAGTCAGGATCGAGGGAAAGATGAATGCAGCAATGTACATCCTTGATGAAAACCTGCTCCAAAGCACTCTGGACCTCAGACAGGGGTGAAGGTTCATCTTCCAACAGGACAACGACCCTAAGCACACAGCCAAGATAACAAAGGAGTGGCTCCGGGACAACTCTGTAAATGTCCTTGAGTGGCCCAGCCAGAGGCCAGACTTGAACCCGATTGAACATCTCTGGAGAGATCTGAAAATGGCTGTGCACCGACGCTCCCCATCCAACCTGATAGAGCTTGAGAGGCCCTGCAAAGAAGAATGGGAGAAACTGCCCAAAAATAGGTGTGCCAAGCTTGTAGCATCATACTCAAAAAGACTTGAGGCTGTAATTGGTGCCAAAGGTGCTTCAACAAAGTATTGAGCAAAGGCTGTGAATATTTATGTACATGTGATTTTTTTTCCGTTTTTTTTATTTTTAATAATTTGCAAAGATTTCAAACAAACTTCTTTCACGTTGTCATTATGAGGTATTGTTTGTAGAATTTTGAGGAAAATAATGAATTTAATCCATTTTGGAATAAGGCTGTAACATAACAAAATGTGGAAAAAGTGAAGCGCTGTGAATACTTTCCGGATGCACTGTATATAAAATGCACAGTAGGTTGTATTGTACTGTATTGACATTCAGGCTGTCGGTTGATAGTCAGTTGCCAGTGTGTTGTTAAGAGAGAATATAATTTATGACAGTCCAGTGTGAGATATAAGATTAATAAAGTGCAGTGGTGATGTACAGGTGCATCTCAATAAATTAGAATGTCATGGAAAAGTTCATTTATTTCAGTAATTCAACTCAAATTGTGAAACTCGTGTATTAAATAAATTCAATGCACACAGACTGAAGTAGTTTAAGTCTTTGGTTCTTTTAATTGTGATGATTTTGGCTCACATTTAACAAAAGCCAACCAATTCACTATCTCATCAAATTAGAATATGGTGACATGCCAATCAGCTAATCAACTCAAAACACCTGCAAAGGTTTCCTGAGCCTTCAAAATGGTCTCTCAGTTTGGTTCACTAGGCTACACAATCATGGGGAAGACTGCTGATCTGACAGTTGTCCAGAAGACAATCACTGACACCCTTCACAAGGAGGGTAAGCCACAAACATTCATTGCCAAAGAAGCTGGCTGTTCACAGAGTGCTGTAACCAAGCATGTTAACAGAAAGTTGAGTGGATGGAAAAAGTGTGGAAGAAAAAGATGCACAACCAACCGAGAGAACCGCAGCCTTATGAGGATTGTCAAGCAAAATCGATTCAAAAATTTGGGTGAACTTCACAAGGAATGGACTGAGGCTGGGGTCAAGGCATCAAGAGCCACCACACACAGACGTGTCAAGGAATTTGGCTACAGTTGTCATATTCCTCTTGTTAAGCCACTCCTGAACCACAGACAACGTCAGAGGCGTCTTACCTGGGCTAAGGAGAAGAAGAACTGTGGTCCAAATTCCTCTTTTAGATGAGAGCAAGTTTTGTATTTCATTTGGAAACCAAGGTCCTAGAGTCTGGAGGAAGGGTGGAGAAGCTCATAGCCCAAGTTGCTTGAAGTCCAGTGTTAAGTTTCCACAGTCTGTGATGATTTGGGGTGCAATATCATCTGCTGGTGTTGGTCCATTGTGTTTTTTGAAAACCAAAGTCCCTGCACCCGTTTGCCAAGAAATTTTGGAGCACTTCATGCTTCCTTCTGCTGACCAGCTTTTTAAAGATGCTGATTTCATTTTCCAGCAGGATTTGGCACCTGCCCACACTGCCAAAAGCACCAAAAGTTGGTTAAATGACCATGGTGTTGGTGTGCTTGACTGGCCAGCAAACTCACCAGACTTGAACCCCATAGAGAATCTATGGGGTATTGTCAAGAGGAAAATGAGAAACAAGAGACCAAAAAATGCAGATGAGCTGAAGGCCACTGTCAAAGAAACCTGGGCTTCCATACCACCTCAGCAGTGCCACAAACTGATCAAGCTCCATGCCATGCCGAATTGAGGCAGTAATTAAAGCAAAAGGAGCCCCTACCAAGTATTGAGTACATATACAGTAAATGAACATACTTTCCAGAAGGCCAACAATTCACTAAAAATATTTTTTTTATTGGTCTTATGATGTATTCTAATTTGTTGAGATAGTGAATTGGTGGGTTTTTGTTAAATGTGAGCCAAAATCATCACAATTAAAAGAACCAAAGACTTAAACTACTTCAGTCTGTGTGCACTGAATTTATTTAATACACGAGTTTCACAATCTGAGTTGAATTACTGAAATAAATGAACTTTTCCACGACATTCTAATTTATTGAGATGTACCTGTATGTCCTGGAGGGAGGGAAGCTCACCTCCAATGATGTGTCTGGCAGTTCGCACCACACTTTGCAGGGCTTTGCGGTTGTGGGCGGTGCTATTGCCGTACCAGGCAGTGATGCAGCCAGTTAGGATGCTCTCTACAGTGCTGGTGTAGAACCGCGTGAGGATGTGGCGGTTCATTCCAAACTTCCTCAGCCGTCTCAGGAAGAAGAGGTGCTGATGAGCCTTGTTCACAACGGACTCAGTGTGGACAGACCATGTGAGTTCCTCAGAGATGTGGACAAAGAGGAACTTGAAGCTGCTGACTCTCTCCACTGGTGCTCCATTGATGGTGATGGGACTGTGTTCTCTGTCTTTTCTCCTGAAGTCCACCACAAGTTCCTTGGTCTTGCTGATGTTGAGGGAGAGGTTGTGCTCCTGACACCAGTGTGTCAGAGTGTGCACCTCCTCTCTGTAGGCTGTTTCATCATTGTCAGTGATCAGACCTACCACGTCGTATCATCAGCAAACTTAATGATGGCATTGGAGCTGTGTGTTTCCACACAGTCATGTGTGTACAGGGAATACAGGAGTGGGCTGAGAACACAGATGTTACTGCCCATTCTAACCACCTGGCGTCTGCTTGACAGGAAGTCCAGGATCCAGCTGCACAGCGAGCTGTTTAAGCCCAGAGCCTGCTTCAAGCTTGGAGGGCACTATGGTGTTGAATGCTGAGCTGTAGTCTACAAACAGCATTCTCACATAAGCGGCGGGGGAGGGATTTGTAGCCATCCCGGAAGGGAGAGTAGCAATGGTACAAAACCCGGTCCCCTCGTGTGTTGAAACTGATGTGTTGGTGGTATTTTGGTGCGACTGATTTGAGATTGGCATTGTTAAAGTCCCCGGTCACAATGAACGCAGCCTCAGGGTGCACGGTTTCCTGCTTGCTTATAATCCCATACAGTTCCTTGAGTGCCCGGTCTGTGTCTCCTTGTGGGGGGATGTACACAGCTGTGATAATGACCGCTGTGAATTCTCTCGGTAACCAGAATGGTCGACACAGAAGCATGAGAAATTCCAAATCAGGAGAGCAGAAAGACTTGATAGAATGTATGTTCCTCTTATCACACCAGGATTTGTTGATCGTAAAACATACACCATCACCTCTGCTTTTACCTGAGAGGTCTTTCGCTCTGTCCGCTTGGTGCACGGAGAACCCCGTGGGTTCGATGGCTGAGTCTGGAATCTCTGAGAAAAAGTTTCTGTAAGGCAGATAATGTAGCAGTCCCTCGTCTCTCGTTGGAAAGAGATCCGCACTCTCAGCTCGCAGAGCTTGTTGTCCAGAGACCGAACATTTGCCAGTAGAATACTGGGTAGCGGGGATCGATTTGTGCGATGTCTTACTCTGATGAGAACGCCGGCTCTATTTCCCCTTTTCCTTCTGCGTTTCCGCGGCCGGGATGCCCAGACAAAGGGCTGCGCTGCCGTGTTTGTAAACAGCGGGTCGGCATTGAGGAATTTGAAGTCTAGTTTACGGTATGCAATTGCAGAACCAATGTCCAAAAGTGTTTGTCTGTCGTAGACAATAAAGCAGACAACATCCAAGAAAAAAAAACATAAGAATTGTAAACTACAATATTGTGTCGGAGCTCACAACGCAGCAGCCATACTCGGCACCATCTTGAGTCAACTGTAATAAAGTTGACTCAACCCTCAACACTACCAACCCTGTCAAGGCAGATAAGTGTAGTAGTCGCCTTTAGCTGTGAAACATGCTGTTTGTGAAATATTTGTGTTTGGATGAGGCTTATCTAGTCAGTAGGGATACCCTGCATAAGAATCTGTTTAATGAATTCCCCCACTGACAGCAGATATTTCCCATCATGAATAACAAATACTTCTGCATGGACAATTTAGAGTGATTTTTGACCGCCACTGCATTTTAATGTGATTTAGAACGGTTCATTTTTAGATAGCGAATAGGGAACTTGAATGATAAACATGCTTTGATGATTCTGAGTCAAAAAGACACCCGTATATGAACAGGAGGTGATTGTAGAGCTGTGTGTGTGCTGTAAAGATAGAAACTTGGCAGTGTTGTACATGAAGTCTTTGACTGTAGATATTGCTGTCAGGGGTGACCTAATTTAGGTTTACTTTAATGAGAGCACCAACAAATCCAGCTATTTAGCAGCCTGTGGTAAAAAATAGTTCATTTGACTCCCGAAACCCACTCAGTATTCACAAACACCCTTTAAAATGATATATAACACATTATGCTATATCAAATCTGGAAGTTTGTGACATGGGATGGCCCTACACCCCACAAAATACAAGGGAAAGAGTCTCATTTAACAAAGGCATTATTCTTTGAGCCTCTAGTGTAGTTAATCAGTAATTTTGAAATTTTACAAAAAGATTATCTTCTGTGTTCATGAAACAGAGGGCATAAATGACTGATCTTAGAACTGTTCACTCAAAAATGAAAATTTTGTCATAATTTATTCAACCTCATGTTCTTTCAAAACCTATATGACTTTCTTTTTTCAGTGCAACACAAAAGAAGCAGCATAATGTTCACGCAGCTCTTTTCTATACAGTGAACGTTTCAAGGTCCAAAACTGACAAGAAAGCACCATAAAAGTTTTCTGTATAATGTAGGGGATTACAGCTACTGTATACCCAGTAAAGAGACCAGAATGAACAATGATGACCAGGAGTTGAGTTTTAGTCAGTTGAGAGAGAATTTACTGAAGAGAAAAGTTCTCCACATTTTCATTGGCAAAAGAGAGAAACATAAAATGAGTTGAGGATCTAACCTTGAAGTAAGATGGATCACTGAGACAACAGTAAGCTTGACAGCCCCAGTCCGCATTCATTTACATTGTATGGAAAAGAGCAGCGTGGACATTCTGCTTAACATCTCTGTTTGTGTTTCACAGAAAGAAAGAAAAACAATCATCTGGGTTTGGAACAACATGAAAGAGATTAAATAATTTTGGGGGGAAACTCATGAGAAGCAGTCAGTGTTTGGCTGAGCAACATGAGGTATCGTGTGAATCAGTCAGAACTTGTATCCCTCAGCATTTACTTACTGTGCTATTTTCAGGTGTCCCTGAAGAGCATAGAAACACAGCCAGATAATTATACATAACACAAATCTATTGAAATTACAATCCTGTGCTCTGTGCAATTAATTATTAGGACAGCCGAGTTTCCCCAAACCAAGTCCTCCAACCAGTTTTATGTTGTAACCTATTTAAGCCTCATGAATATTTCATATGTGTCATTTTCCATCATTTACCGCTCGAGTGCCTTCTGCTGGTTGTACGCACCATGGAGGTTTTTCTGTTGTCACTTTAAATGGAAAATAGACTTCCAGTGAACAACTATTGTGAGCTTTTTTTAAAAGAGTTAGATCATGCATCTTATTTTATTTTATTCCGACAGACAGACAGACAAAGAGAGAGAGACAGATAGATAGACAGATAGATAGACAGACAGACAGACAGACAAACAGACAGACAGATAATGAAAGAAATGCAAGCAAACTTATATAGGAAAAAAAACAATTACAAAAAAAAAAGATTTTATATATATATATATATATATATATATATATATAAGAAATTCAGGTGCCAGACAGGTTTGGGCCTGTCAAAATACACTTTTACCCAGGATAGCTCATTACTAGCCCATTTTCAGAAATAAATACAGGATATTGTCCATAAACCAGGGACCATTACAAATTCATTACACATTTAAAAAAATCTTTCAAAGAGAAGTGGAGAAATGCCAATATCATCACATTGATCTAAACTGATCAATGACTTTCAATTATTTCTGTGTTCAAAGCACAAAGCTTCTTTCTAAATGAGCACATCACTGTCAGTAATGAGTCGGGCTGTCCCCGACCAAAGATTTTCCTAGTCTACTAGTAGGCGTTAATTTAAGCCATTAGTCGACTAGTCGTCGCACATTTATTATATTAATTTAATTACTTATATATATATATATATATATATATATATATATATATATATATATATATATATATATATATATATATATATGGGGGGCATCAGAAAATGGTTTGAGTTCCAGGGCTGAGAATGTTATAAGTAACATTAACACTGTTCTACATTACAGAGAAATACTAAACCATAATAATGAGCCTTTAAAATATAAATTTTACAAGCGCACGCACGAAGCGAGCCGCAGTGACACCGGCAAAAGCGGTTATGATTCTGAATGTGTTGGAAAAACCGGAGTCTGTCTGAACATTTTGTTAATTTATAGAGAGAAATGCACATTAGGGTTGTGCCGATAGACGATGATCTTGAGGATCGACGATGGTCAGAGTGATCGCCAATAGCTGATGCCTTTGACGATGTCAAAACGATATTTGGCACGTTTTCCCATGTATTAAATAATTATTATTATTAGACTATTATCAAATAAATATTACAAATAATTTGCCCGTACACACACAGACACGTGCTTGAAGAAACACTCTTTATTAGTATTAAGAACAGATGACAGAAAAGTCGTCTATGCACATGTATGACGTGCTGATACGGAGGCGTACAGTCTCGTGGAACACGCTCATGTAAAAGGTTTTCACTCTTTCTTTGTTTCAGTCTTCTGATTAATTTTTTATTATTATTTATTTATTTTTTATTTTTTTTGCAAGAACAGTATCTTCTATGAGTGCTGCAAATTACCTCAGACATCTCAGCTCAGGAGGTGCTTTGAGTTTAGTTTGCTTTATTTCCACAGAGCTGTTTATTGTGAGTGCAACTCTGCAACCTATACATCTGTGATTAAAACATAAAATAATACAAAAACACGTTCACCCCGAACCGCGATTCATCATTCTAATAATTATATTTACATTTATAATTGTTTTTATGTCTTCATTTATTAAGTAATTTTCCACCTGCATGTTTAGACGGATAATTGCCTGACGGTAAATGGAAAGGTGATTACTTTTATATTATTCTTTTATCACTTTATTATTTATTTATTTGCTTTTTCATTTCGTTTGGAGTGCAATTTGAATTTAGAAATGTATTTGATTTAAGTTTTTCGTTTTTTAAATAAATAAATTACATTTTCAATGCAAAATCACTAAAGCAAAAATATTCACCGATCCCTCAGCCCAGGGGTTGCCGATGTAATTGGATATTGCGATATATATACATATATATATATATATATATATATATATATATCGTGAAGGAGGAAACAAAACAAATTTATTCACACACATGATGTATTTTCCCGGACAACGAAATACCCGACCGTTAGAGAATGCACAGATGATGTAGGTTCTTTGCCAGAGAGATGTTCACGACTGTTGTAAAACCATCTTTCAAATAGTTGAACTAGTGAACGACGAGCTCTGCGCACTTTGCTAGTTTTTAATTCTTTTTATGTTATAAACCAGTGAGATTCGATACACCCTGCTACATAACTGTTCTAAGAAGTCAACATGTCAAAGAATTCAAAATCCTCGGGCTCTGGAGATATTAAAAGACACTTACGTGCTCAAGCTGATACCTTAGACAGGCCCACAGACCAGGGACTCAGTTTGGATGGTGCGGTGGGAGAATGTAGTTTAATACTTAAAAGAACATGTCTTGAGGTACCTTAGTTCGGATTTGCACTCTATCAAGCTGTGTTATGAACGCAAGAATGCATTCTCGTGTTGTGCTGTCTGCTAAAGGGTTGTTTTGTTCTCTGTATAAGCTGCGCATTGCCTGTACAGCTGAAGGTTTGCTTACTGCCCCCTGGAGAAAACAGGTGGTACTTCAAACTTGAATTTCTCAGGAATCTTCCTTATTACGGTCCGGGACCATAACGCATAATTGAGTCATTTTTTATCAAATTAATCTCACTGAATTAACGCATTAAATCAACAGACCTAATTAATATTATTATTAATATTATTAATGAACTACATTGCATAATATGTAAGGGATAATGTACAGGATAATAAACCCCAACAAGGTGATCAGGACACTGACGCGAAGCTGAGGGGTCTTTAATCACCCTGAAGGGGTTTATTTTGCGATAACAACTGACTGACTGGACATTATCCCGCTCATTACACTGCTACTAAGCAAATAAATATATAAATGGACATAAAATATTGATTTGCGTTGAAATTATGCAATTATGTGAGAAGAAATAAGCTGAAATCCACCTCCGGAGTTCTGTTGGTTTTTATTTAGTGAAAATGACCATCTGACTCCTCAATATCCAGCCTATTACAAGGCTACTTGCCAAATAAATGGACATGAAACATTGATTTGAGTTTAAATTCTTTTTTTATCTTACTTGTAGAAATCGCACAGTGATCCAAAAAGCAGAAAAGATGACTAGCAATATTCAAATGAGCACTCTGATACATTTTAATCCCCAGATGTACAGTTGTTACTCAGAGACATCAGACCACTAGATGGCGTCATTGACCAATTGGAATCAAGTATTCCAGATTGCCGTGTAATAAACAGACATAGAATAGACTGAACCCAATCATAACATGCCTGTGACCCATTTTTGAGTCGTGACCCACCAGCTGAGAACCACTGCGTTAAAAAATTCCTGTGTTCTTCAGGTTGGAGGGGACGGAGGAGAAATTCCGAAACAGAGAGAGCAGACTTGAAGATCTGCAGACAATAGCCGAACTGAAGGACATGGTGGCCGAGAGAGAAGCTCTGGTCAAGAAGCTGGTGGTAAGAGCATTATCTCAGGCTTATTGTTCAATTTTCCAGCTGTGAATCTTGTTACACAAGACTAGGTAGCCCACAGGTGCTCAGTCCTGCTGTATCTGCTGAGTTAAGCAGAGTTTAAAGTCTCACAGGACTGGAGGGATGGTTCTATTTCAGGACAGACAATTTACCTGCTGCACTGAAATTCGAACCGTAATATAAACTCAGTCATGCACACAGATTAATACAAATGAAGTTGATCCAGTTTGGCTGTACAGAAACAAAACTTAAATGAAAATGACATCGATATTCCCTGCAGAAAAGGCCAGCATTGCTGGTCACCAATATACAGGATGCTATGTTTTATTGCTGGTAAGAGCTAACCCTACCAGGCTTTTTAGCTATAGAATAGATTATGTTGGTTGACCAGCATTTTTTATGCTGATCCATCAACCTAACTTGCATAAACCATCCTGGAATAGCATGGAAAGCTACACTGGTCTTTGCAGCAGGATAGTTTGATATCGAAGAACTCAATCCCATCAGTAAAGTAACAACTAATATTAGGGACATTAAATATTAAATAAGTATCTACTTTTCCTTACAGGATGACAAAAAGTTCTACCAGCTTGAGCTTGTAAACAGAGAGACCAACTTTAACAAAATATTCAACACAAATCCCAATGTTGGTGTCATTAACCCTCTCATCAAGGTAAGACTTCTTCTTCACACCTTTGTGTCTTTGGAGCATGTTGTTGGTTAGTTTCAGTAAGACATACAGTAGTAATGAATGAATGAATGAATGAATGAATGTTACATTAATATAGCGCTTTTCTGACACTACACTCAAAGCGCTTTACACAGTGAACAGGGGACTATCCTCAACCACCACCAGTGTGCAACATCCACCTGGATGATGTGATGGCAGCCATGGTGCGCCAGTACGCTCACCACACACAAGCTATTGGTGGAGAGGAGAGAGTTGAGTGATACAGTCAATTCATAGATGAGGACTGTTCCAAAACCTAGTGATCTTTCTACCTAGACAGCATTTTAAGGCATCATGTTCCAAATGCGAAGGCTGTTTCAAAAGGTACTGTAGGTTGCATATTTATGCCTTAAAGATTACTTGTTTTGCCCAAAATCTAAGGTAGCATTATCCTTCACAGAGTAGTCAATCCCAATTCATTGTGAAGAGCTCACTGAAAAAAATTATCCAAGATGCTGAACAAGTCAAGAGTAATGGTGATTATAAATGTATTAATTCAAAACGGAAAAGTGTTGATAAAAGTTCAGTCTAATTTTAAAAATGACTATTTTCCCCAGTATTTGTGTGTGCTATCATGGTTTTTTATGCATATTAGAGTATTGTTTCATTAGCTTAGCAACCTGCTAACTTAAAACTATTGGAATCAATCGTGAGCCGAACAAGTCGAGAGAAATTTTGATTATGAATTTGTTTAATATAATACAGAACAGTATTGATAAAAAATTGTTCAGTCTAATTAAAAATCTTCTATTTTACCCAATATTTGTGTGTGCTATAATGTATTTTTATGCATATTAGAGTATTGTTTTGTTAGCTTAGCAGCATGCTAACTTTGCACTATTGGAATCATTCAATCAAGGTCCCATTTCAGTTAGGATGGTGCCCTAGGGGGCTTTCACACAGGACGTGTTCTTGTGTTCCACTGCAATATTTTCTTATTGTTCGTCTATGTAAACACTCTAAATGGACATTTTTGACCAAGTTCAATGCACCTATGTAGACAGTAGACAACAAGGCTGCACATTAGGTTTTGGAACAGAGCTATTATACAGGTGCATCTCAATAAATTAGAATGTCGTGGAAAAGTTCATTTATTTCAGTAATTCAACTCAAATTGTGAAACTCGTGTATTAAATAAATTCAATGCACACAGACTGAAGTAGTTTAAGTCTTTGGTTCTTTTAATTGTGATGATTTTGGCTCACATTTAACAAAAACCCACCAATTCACTATCTCAACAAATTAGAATATGGTGACATGCCAATCAGCTAATCAACTCAAAATACCTGCAAAGGTTTCCTGAGCCTTCAAAATGGTCTCTCAGTTTGGTTCACTAGGCTACACAATCATGGGGAAGACTGCTGATCTGACAGTTGTCCAGAAGACAATCACTGACACCCTTCACAAGGAGGGTAAGCCACAAACATTCATTGCCAAAGAAGCTGGCTGTTCACAGAGTGCTGTAACCAAGCATGTTAACAGAAAGTTGAGTGGATGGAAAAAGTGTGGAAGAAAAAGATGCACAACCAACCGAGAGAACCGCAGCCTTATGAGGATTGTCAAGCAAAATCGATTCAAAAATTTGGGTGAACTTCACAAGGAATGGACTGAGGCTGGGGTCAAGGCATCAAGAGCCACCACACACAGACGTGTCAAGGAATTTGGCTACAGTTGTCATATTCCTCTTGTTAAGCCACTCCTGAACTACAGACAACGTCAGAGGCGTCTTACCTGGGCTAAGGAGAAGAAGAACTGTGGTCCAAAGTCCTCTTTTAGATGAGAGCAAGTTTTGTATTTCATTTGGAAACCAAGGTCCTAGAGTCTGGAGGAAGGGTGGAGAAGCTCATAGCCCAAG
Organism: Myxocyprinus asiaticus; assembly: GCF_019703515.2. Lineage (NCBI taxonomy): Eukaryota > Metazoa > Chordata > Actinopteri > Cypriniformes > Catostomidae > Myxocyprinus > Myxocyprinus asiaticus. The sequence goes on along the minus strand of NC_059368.1, from coordinate 8,233,208 downwards.
TTGCTTGAAGTCCAGTGTTAAGTTTCCACAGTCTGTGATGATTTGGGGTGCAATGTCATCTGCTGGTGTTGATCCATTGTGTTTTTTGAAAACCAAAGTCCCTGCACCCGTTTGCCAAGAAATTTTGGAGCATTTCATGCTTCCTTCTGCTGACCAGCTTTTTAAAGATGCTGATTTCATTTTCCAGCAGGATTTGGCACCTGCCCACACTGCCAAAAGCACCAAAAGTTGGTTAAATGACCATGGTGTTGGTGTGCTTGACTGGCCAGCAAACTCACCAGACTTGAACCCCATAGAGAATCTATGGGGTATTGTCAAGAGGAAAATGAGAAACAAGAGACCAAAAAATGCAGATGAGCTGAAGGCCACTGTCAAAGAAACCTGGGCTTCCATACCACCTCGGCAGTGCCACAAACTGATCAAGCTCCATGCCACGCCGAATTGAGGCAGTAATTAAAGCAAAAGGAGCCCCTACCAAGTATTGAGTACATATACAGTAAATGAACATACTTTCCAGAAGGCCAACAATTCACTAAAAATATTTTTTTTATTGGTCTTATGATGTATTCTAATTTGTTGAGATAGTGAATTGGTGGGTTTTTGTTAAATGTGAGCCAAAATCATCACAATTAAAAGAACCAAAGACTTAAACTACTTCAGTCTGTGTGCACTGAATTTATTTAATACACGAGTTTCACAATTTGAGTTGAATTACTGAAATAAATGAACTTTTCCACGACATTCTAATTTATTGAGATGTACCTGTATGTCCATGTCCTGGAAATGACAGCAGTGTCATACAGTAGGACCAATGTCTGCCATCCTGGATGGGTCCTAACAGTTCATGTTGAATGTTTTGATGCTGCCATTTGTTACACCACGTCCTAACCAGGCATGTCACTAAAAAGCAGTAAGCGCTTAATCAGTGTTTTGGTCCCTACCAGTCACAACAACAATACATTGTGATGTCACTTGTTTTCAGTTTCACGCTGAGTAGCTTCACCCATAGAGAAACCTTATTGGTTCAAAACCTTGCTCTACATTGCTGTATATTAAACATCAAATAATATTCTGATTGGCTGTAATTTTGTCACTTAATGCTGAGCTGTGATGTCTGGTAAGGACACAGTGTTACCGAGGTGCAATCAAAAGCAGTACATAAACTGACATGCGGACCTGGAGTCCATTAGAAACTTTTAGCATCAAAGCACACCATTTAGTGTGAGCATGCTGGACTCCTGTCTAGTTGACGTACACACGAGCACACACACACACACATATACACACACTGAAATAATTAACTGCCTGTATTTTACAGAGCTTAAAGATATAGTTTAAGATATTTTAGATATAAAATTAAAATGGTGTAATTATTTACTCACCCTCATGTCGTTATAAACCTGTATGCTTTTATTTTTCAGTGGATCACAAAAGGAGATCTTTTCCATATTATGAAAGTGTATGGGGACTGGGTCTGTCAAGCTCCAAAATGACAAAAAGCACCATAAAACTATCATAAAAGTTGTCCATACGAGTGCTGTATTCCAAGTCTTCTGAAGCCATACAAAAGCAGTTATGTGAGGAACAGACAAACATTTATGTCATTGTTCACTGAAAATCTAAACATTCGCACAAGCTCGCCATAACGCATTAAAGAGAGTTCATAAGAGAAGTAACACTGTCTGATTTGTGAATTCAATTCACAGAACAGGTCTGAGTGATTCAAATGTCTTAAATGTCTGCATTTTTAAAATTAGTATAAGATGTATGGTCTTTGTATTGTTTTTTGTTTTTGTTGTTGTTGTTGTTGTTGTTGTTGTTGTTGTTTTGGAACTTGATAGCCCCCATTCAATTCTATTATATGAAAAAGAGGAGTGTGAACTTTCTGCATAACATCTCCTTTTGTGTTCCAAGGATGAAAGTCATTCATACAAGTTTGGAATGACATAAGGCTGAGTAAATTATAACACAATTTTCATTTTTGGGTGAACTATCCCTTCAGTGGGGAGATGATGTTTGTTTTATATGTCACAACAACAGTTCCTAAACCAGTGTAAAGAATGTCTTTGTGTTTGACCAGATGTGTCACTGTTGCCTTCATCTGTGCTCTATAACTTCCAAGTGTCAGTGATTACATGTGCATATACAGTATGTGTGTGTGTTCATGTGTGAGTGTCAGTGTGTTTACTGTCTCTTGTTTGTGCTTTTTCTCCCTGTTTAAACACCCAGTTCTTCTTTGCTTTCCAAGCCATTCTTTTTTCAATTTAAATTTTCAACAGCCTCTTCTTCTGATACATCTCTTTTTTGACTCATCTTGATTTGATTGGCTGAGAGCGACTGTTGCTTCCTCTGCTGAGTGCTGCAAGCTTGAATTTCAGGGGCCGTTTGTTAGGAAGCAAGTATTAGCAGGGCTCATCAATAAGGAGTTTTTCTGCAGTAAGTCACATTTGTACTTGCTCTGCCAGTATTTTCACAGGCCCCTCCACAAATTTGTTTTACATCTGTCAATAAATGTTAAGTTTGCTTCACAAAAAAAAAAAAATAATAATAATAATAAATAAATAAAATAAGTTTCAACAAATAATGATAACACTTTACAATTAGATTCTATTTGTTAACATAACTTAATGCATTAGATATCATAACCTAACAATGAACAATATATTTTGCAGCATTTAATAACCTTGGTTAATATATAAAATAGAACAAATATTCGTTGTTCATGTTAGTTCATAATCAATTAACTAATGTTAACATAAACACTTATCTTAAAATTATTTTAAGATTTATGCATTTCAATTTCAGAGTAATCTTCAACAAAATAAAATAAAAATATTTTAAGTTTAAGTGTTTGATATTGTTAAAAATTAAATGTGTAAATCTTAAAAATAGGCAAAAATATTTTTTTTGCGTGATATTTTCGAACTTTTAAAATGTTTATAAATATGGAAATTTACAATTTACAAACATATACATTTTTTTAAAAATGTATTAGTATATTATGAAATTAAAGTTAACCAAAATTAACAAGTGCTGTAAATGTATTGTTCACTGTTAGTTCATGTTAATTAATGTAGTTAACTAATGTTGACAAAAACAAACTTTATTGTGAAGTATGTTACCCAAATAATTTGTGTTTTTTATTTTATTTGCAATAATAGCTAGAAATCAAACAGCTAAAAAATTAACTTCATGACAGCAATAAATATATAAACACACTTTTGCTGGGCATACGGTGTCATCATTTTCAACTCATTTTAACTGATGCTTCCAAGACTATCACAAATTTCAACAAAATCTCATCTATGTTAGCCAGCTAGATAATGTTACCTTGGTGAGAAATTAAAATCAGCACAATTTGCTACAACAATGTTCAATAAATTGCAAAAAAGCCAAACGTTTCATTTTTGCGAGGCATAAAAGCACATGTATATGATCAACAAACATTGGCCATTGCCACAATGCAATACTGATCTGATATAGCAAGTGACAGTTACATCAATTGGCCCCAAACTCTCTCACACTGACCCTGGGCCATCTGGCCATCCTTATTGTTGAGCCCTGATAAGGAGATCGAGAGAAATTCTTTAAAGTGGTATCTGAGAGCATCAAGATACTCTATACTGGAGCCACTCTCCCAACTTTTTTTGTTTGCTTTTCTTGTCCTATATAGCAAAAGCGAAAGAATGACAAATCAGCCAACCGATTCAGCAGCTCGCCCAATCTTAGAGCCAATGTGGAGGCGTCAGGGACAGGGAGCGGCCAGCCCCAGCCCACCCGCCTCGAACCCATCCCCAACTCCCCCATTCACCAGCTGGAGCCTAACACAGGCAAACCCCTGCCCCCACCAGCCCCTCTCACCGAACCCAAGAAACTGACGAGGTGAGGCGCACCTCCTCACGCCAGACGCCTCGCTCTCTGCACCACAGGCCAATGGACAAACACATCAGCACACTGAAATATTACCGCCCTCTCCTGACTCTTTTGTTCCGCTTATTTAGAGGCTGCTGTGTTATCCCTTTAATGTGCCAAACATCATTGCAAAAGTGGAAGGAAACTTGCCAAAGTCACTAACAAATATGTGATGGTTTACTTTGTGTTTTCAGGCTCCTCTCTGCTTAACAGAGAGCGTGAAATCAGGAATAATGGCTCCGATCTCCTTTGAAATAAGTTACTAGAATTATTAACTAGAATAATGAGTACGTCGGCCCTGTCTTAGACTAGGTTCATGTTAGGATTCCCATTTGGATTGCTATTACTTGAAGAACAGTGGGAACATTTGTGGGCAATATACTAAGGAGAATTTAAAAGTGTCAAGCATTAAAAAAAAATGTCTCTCTCTCTGGCTGTCTATTTAAATTTTGTTCAGAATGGCATACTACCATAACATTCAGACTATACTATGCAGTATCCATACTCTGCTCAATATACAAATTGTATGTATGCATGGAATACCCAGATGACCTATATTTGCAAAAATTTGCAATATACAAAAAAGAACTATACAGCAGGTACGGTATGCAGTGTAATCTACTTGACCTTCCATTTCCAGTATTCCCAATGAACTGGAAGGAACATCAAATGCATTTTTAACATCTCTTTCTTGAACCATTATTGATTAGACTTCCAAAAGCTGACATTTTTACATAAAATTGGACTAAAGGGATAGTTCACCCAAAAAAGAAAATTCTCTCATCATTTACTCACCATCATGCCATCCCAGATGTTTATGTATTTCTTTCCTCAGCAGAACACAAACAAATATTTTTAGAAGAATATCTCAGCTTTGTAGATCCATACAGTGCAAGTGAATGGTGATCAGACCTTTGTAGCACCAAAAATCACATAAAGCAAACATAAAAGTAATCCGTATGACAATATTTAAGTAATTTTTTTACTCTAAATCTCCACTTTAACTTTCACACTCAGATGTGAAAGTGAAACTAAAATGGCACCACATGTGACTTTCAGATGTAAAAGTGAAAGTGGAGATTTAGAGTTAAAAAAAAACTCACTCACACCTATTATATTGCTTCTGAAGATATGGATTTAACCACTGGAGTGGTATGGATTACTTTTATGCTTTCTTTATGTGATTTTTGGTGCTACAAATGTCTGTCCACCATTCACTTGCATGTATGGACCTACAGAGCTGAGATATTCTTCTAAAAATCTTTGTTTGTGTTCAGCAGAAGAAAGAAAGTACATACACATCTGGGATGGCATGAGGGTGAGTAAATGATGGGAGAATTTTTATTTTGGGTGAACTATCCCTTTAAAAGTGGTCATGTGCATACTACAGATTGAAACAGTTGTATCCACAAATGTTTTTCGAAGCGAAATGATTTGAAACATTTTATTATGCATATTGCATCCTGCATACTGTTTCATATAGTACTTTTTAAACAGTAGTAGGCTGTACACAGTGTATACTGCAGAGTATGGAGGGACCTTTTATTCCATTGTAAACATGACATGCCAATGACTGTACATGTTTTTGAAACATCTCTCTTTACATACTGCATACTGATTCACCTACTACTTTTAAAACAATAGTAGGCTTTACGCAGTGCATACTGCACAGTATGCAGGAAGCTAATATTCCATTTTGTTTCATACTGCAGCTTGCATACTTTTCAAATACTACCTAGCAGGTAGTATACAGTGTATACTGTGCTGTATAGACCTTATTCACACTAGTGCCACGCTAGTAGACATCTATTTTTAATGAGAATTACAATGAGGCTGTGAGGGATAAACTTACAGTCTTTTCAATGGGCTGTACTGCAGTTTAAAGTGTTTTTGTATTGTTTCACAGACAAAGAATTGATAAAATATCTGTCCGAGAACATTCTTTATACAAAGAACTCCAGACAACGTGAGTTGTGGAAAATCAGATGTGATCTAGGAGCTTTATACAGCTTTATACCGTTCGTGCCATTGAAGAGACTGTAACAGCCTCGCTGTCATTACCATTAAAAATCAAAGATGGCGCTAGTAACATTCCATTCCGAACATAGCCTGTGAAGCCCCATTTGTGATACATTTCTTTTTGAATATGGTATTATATTTTACATACTACTTTTTAAACAATAGTAAGCAGTATACTGTGTACACTGTGCAGTATGCAGGAAGCTAGTTTTCTGTTCCGAACGGAGCCAGTGAAGCCATGTGTTTTTTACACATTTCTTGCACATACTGCATACTATATCACATACTACTTTTTAAACAGTAGTAGACAGTAAAGACTGTATACCCTGCAGCATGCCAATATTCCATTCTTAACATAACAGTTGAAGACACTTCACTTATGTTTTTCAAATATTTCTCATAGCATACTGTATACATTTTTTTCAAATACTACTTTTTAAACAATAGTAAGCAGTATACAGTTGGTATATACTACACAGTATGCAATAATCTAGATGCTATAATCTAGTATTCCATTCGGAAAATAGCCAGTAGAGACATGTTTTTTTAAACATTTCTCGTTACATACAGCATACTGTTTCACATATTATTTTTAAACAATAGTAGGGAGTATATAGTATATACTGTGCAGCAAACAAGAAGCTAGTATTCCATTCCAAACATAGCCAGTATAGCCATGTTTTAGAAACATTTCTCATTGCATACTGCTTCACATACTACTTTTTTAAAGATGTTTCTTTCCACATTAGGCAAATAAAAGGGATACATCAGCTTTTGTACATGTGTGTGTTCTGTTACTCTTAAGTCTTGTATATGAGCTTCAGAAATGGCATTGGAATGCAAATAGGAGCATGTGTCCCTGCTGTCACAGTGCACGCTAGGATTGGTGTCTCTATGTTGTGCTTTGTGTTTTCTGTTTGTGATGGAAGTTATATGACTCAACTGTTATGTTTGTGCTGTCTTTGAAAGGCCCACATTACTATTAAACTACACTGTACATTTTATTTTATTTTTTTATTTTTTTGCGACATCTGAAAGAATTGAAATTATAATTTAAATGGGACATTTTCCACCATGTACTGTCTTGCATCTGTGTGAACGTTTAAATTACACTGTTTTATATAAAGACTTTACATATATAACCATTATATATAATATTCCTTTGCTTTTTCTAAAATAAATCTTTGCCTTTGGCTCTGCTTTTAACTGGCATGTTGTGAGCTGTGGTTGTGTTGTGCATGGATTGCCGTGTTCATCTAATGCTCACTTTTACGGCTGTTCTTGACCCTGGAAGTATTATTAATCTAAAGCACAATTGCGTGGTCTTGATTGCATGCTGCTCTGAATATAAATGAGTTGCGGATGATGCAGCAAAGTGGACTTGTGCGGGGTTGCCCTCAGTTGTCATGAAACACTTGTGGTGCTACCAAGCACACACAGCTATGTGGTTCATTTCATGTCACGGTGATTTCTGGTCCACTTAGCAACAGACCCACAACCACTTTTTAATTTTCAAGCTGGGTTCCCTCTCATTTTCACAACATTCAAAGCTGTGGGCATTTTGATAGAAAATGTTCAAAAGCAGGTAGACAGAACACCGCGGATGGGAATAGAAAGCAGGAATCTTGAGACAGGTTTTTTAAAAGTTACTTGTGATGCATGGCAATGAAAAGTTGTGACCTATTTGTATTCTCCAAACTATTTTAAGAGGAGTCTAATGACATGCTTTCATCCGTTTTTTCACATGTGCTGTTATAAATGAGTTACATTTCAATCATTCTTTGTCTAGGTGCAGGTAGAAGTTGCATTAGTTCTGAACGGGCTGATATACATGCTCGATTACGCCTTAAATTTAGTTTGCTGTAGCTCAGACATTGGGGAACAAAGCGCATTGATTGCATGGGAGATATAAGAGAATAAAGATGAGGCATCAAGCCAAGTACACCAATAGTTTCAAAGGTTCAACTACACTGGAAGTTCAAGGGCTGGTTGACTAGAGATATGAGCACTGATCCAAACATTAGCTTTATGTGTATGAAAATTAAGCGAGTTCCTTTGCAATGTCTAATAGTTGGCTTAACTTTCCAAACTACTTTCAGATAAGCATAGAGAGATTGATGCCATATTTATCCATCCATAGTCTTAGCATCAGATGGCACACTCACAAACAAGTAAAGATACAAAAAAAGTATCAGATAAAAAAGTATCAGATACATATTTTTGGCCAGGTGCTTCACATGGAGGCCAAACAACTTCCATGAAGGTCAACCAGCACAGCTATGTTGGTCCACCAGCTAGACCAGCACCACACCAGCACTCATCAGTTTGAACCAGCCTGGGCCAGCATAGAAATGAATGCTGGTCTAAACTGTTCTTTTCAGCAGGGATATAAAGCATTATAGGTGATTGCCTATCCCAGCACAGTGTGCTCAAGATGTTCTCTCTCGTCTGACATGTCTTATCAGTTCAGTTTGAAGAGCTCCTTCCACCCCACTTACTACCTTCTCTCTGAGTCTCCAGATTTCCACTTTTGAAGCACCTGTTAGAAAGGAGGCATCACGGTGCCATCAGTATTTTGGAACTGAGTCAGTGGTTAGAAGCCCAGACTCCAATTAGTCAGCCTCTTCACCAGACAGCTCGGCTACCTGAGAAAGCTTGCAGCTTAGACAAACTCTTGTTTTCACACTCAGTAAAAACGAAATGTTCAGCAGTGGTGCAGGTGTGTTTTTCTGCTGATTCTACTTAGGAGTTGAGTTATGAGAGAGAAATAAAAATTTTTTTTGTAAATGTTGACCTGAGGGCTCAATTAATCAGGATTGAAAGCGTGTTCTGGTATACAGAAGACCTTGGAAAGTGCCTGAGGTTTTGCTACATTGCAGACAGACACACAGCGGGCTCATACCTCACCTTGGGAGAAATTGAATTTTCTTTTATGAGCTTCATGGGAAGTTTATGTGAAAGAAACTCAGATAGCATCAACACGCTTTAGGTCTCAAACAGATGAAGACATATGATGTCCAACTATGGAGAATGTTTGCTAAAATCTGATCGATACAGAGCACTAAAAAGGTTTTACATTTTAAGCAGAGCACTTTTTGAAGGAACATAAAAGTTTAACTCATTGACATGATTTTCAGGGTTGGACCAAACTAAATTCAAACTTTTTTAGAAGGCATATGGGCATGTTTATTAAAACTACAAACAAGTAAAGCATGGCATACTATGTTTATTTTTTGTATTTTTGTTAATTTTTCTGTTGTTTTCCAGTAAAAGTATCTAAATGTCCTTAAAATGAGATCAGTTTATTTTAGAATCAAAATAAAAAATTAAAATAAACTAAATTCAAGATATATTCTCTGAAAACGAGTCTTAAAATCTTACACAATTTATCTTCTCAAATAATTTTCTCTTGTTTTAAAGGAAAAGTTCACCCAAAAAGGAAAATTCTCTCTTTATTTACTCACCCTCCTGTCATCCCAGATGTGTATGACTTTTTCTTCTGCAGAACATGAAGAACGATTTTTAGAAGATATATCAGCTTTGTTGAGATGATTCAATTCAAGTGAATGGTGGCCAGAACTTTCAAGCTCTAGAAAGCACATAAAGGCAGCATAAAAGTAATCCATACTACTCCAGTGGTTAAATCCATATCTTCAAAAGCGATATGATATGTGTGGGTGAGAAACGGATCAATATTTCAGTCCTTTTGTACTATCAATCTCCACTTTCACTTTCACTTCCACATTCTTCTTCTTTTGTTTTTGGGTGATTCGCATTCTTCATGCATATCACCACCTACTGGCAGGGAGGAGAATTTATATTTAAAAAAGAATTTAAATATTGATTTGTTTCTCACCCACAACCATCATATCGTTTAGGACATTTTGATATGTTTTACTGGAAAACAATGGTGGTCAAGCAAAAAAAACAAAAAAACAATGACATTCGGTGAACAGTCTTTTTCTTTCTTTTTTTTAAAGAAAAGTTGTAGTTCAGCCTAGACTACTGTACAGTTTACATTTTTGTATCTTTCTCCCTGTCTCTTACAATCTTTCCCTGTGTTTTTTCTCCACGTCTGTTTTACTTTCCTCCATAGCCCTCCTGAAGGAGAAGAATCGCCGGTCGCCTCTCCAGATCCCCAGAGACAAGAGTGGTTCGCCCAGTACTTCTCCTTCTGACTTTTGAAATTCAAGAGCATGTCGACCAAACAAACAAACAAACAAACAAACAAAAAAGATAAAAAGGAATATATTATTTAACAACACATGTTTTCATTTATTTATTTTTTCCACTGTGAATGGGGTTTCTTGTTTTTAAAGTGATGATAGGTATGTTTGACATTTAATTTACTGCAGTTTCTATAGAGTGGTGCATATGCTGCTATTTAATATTTATTTAAAAAAAAAAAAACAGTATCGTCTCCTCTATATCTAATTTTAGAATGCCACTGTAATGACTTTGGTACAGCTGCATAATCAATTTTGGTAGGATTAAACTGTTTGTATGGATGTCTCAACACAGATGTAATGATGTCTCACTAATTTTAAAATAAATACATATTTTATATTTATATTACTGGTGTATGCGTAAGAATAAATCATTATTGTGACATTTAATAAAGTGTGTCTGTTATGTGAGTGAACTTTTACCATTCAAGGAGCTGAAAACAAAGAACATATGATTTAAAAATGCCTGTATTTTCTTATACATCAACACACATTGCCCTGAAAGAAGAAAAAATAAACTCTGTTATGGTCATTTGGCTTTTTCTTGATATATATAAAAAAATACTGCTCAGAAGTGAGAGGTGAGTCCATGTTTCAGAAATTATAATAAAATGTATTTGACTTGACATTTAAGATAAAACAAAGCTTAAAACTTAGAAATAAAAGTTTTTCACCTTATTTTTATAGTAATATTATTATAATTTGTTTTTAAATAAAATACTTCATATTTCATTTTAATTGTTTAGATATAAAGATCTGGGAAGTATATAAGGGAAATTGTAATAATTTAACTTTTTGAATCTAAAATTTAAAATAAAAATCTAAATCTTGAAAATGTAATATATATATATATATATATATATATATATATATATATATATATATATATATATATATATATATATATATATATATATTTGTCATTAATTTGCACACAAAAAAAAAAAAACAATTGCCGAGACTTTTCATCTCGACGTCATCGGCCTCTCCACTTCTGGTCACTGGGGTGTACCATAAGCCCAGAAAAAAAGGGGTGTTGCTGTTTGACGTAATCCAAACATTTCAGTAGAGTGATTCAAGGCATAAAATAATAAGGCATACAAAAATGACAATTAAGTATTTGTATAATTTTATACATAGTTAAAATAATTGTTTTTTTGGGGGGGGGATGGAACATTTTTCTGTACTCGAACAAAAGCATTTGTCAACACGTACCCCCCTACAATGCAGGAAGTTAACGAATTCGCGCCAAATCCGAAAGCAGACAGGAAGAAAAACAGCCACGAATCTCGGTGTTGTTATTGTGGATGAGCGCTGAATATTATCTATCGGTATGTCAAACAGTCTGCTGTGCTGTACCAGAAATGCTCTTTATTGTACATTTATAGCCTACTACTTATGTAGCATGTAGTAGTTTGCGCTAGTGAGCAAGCAAGCACAAAAATAACATGTTTTTGTATTGTCAGTGAAAGTTCCGATGAATATTACTCACATCCAAGCCTTGGTTGTTTTCATGATAGCGCATAAAATTCAAAATGTAGTTTCATATTTAAAGTATAACGTCATAATTGCATTTATTTCATATTTCTATATTCAAAATATAATATTTAAAACATCAGTCTCATAACGTTATTTATGCAATTGTTATTGCTGTGTAAATGCATTTATGCCACTTCTGAGCAGCATTAAACAGTCTGTGTAAATACATTTCAGATGCAGCTTCTGTGCGCCTTTGTAGACTGATCCGGTTCAATCTTTACTCAATCAGTCTTCAAATCAACATGATGCTCAGTCCAGATCAGGTATCCTTGATAGGACTCGTGTTTGAGAGCTATGTGATGGAGCACCATAAGAACGACATCCTTCAGATCTTACAGGAGGCCAGTGAAGATGCTCACTATCCTGTTGTAGTGAATGCCATGACCTTATTCGAGGATAATATGGAGGTTGGAGAGTGTTTCAATGCCTTCCCCAGCCAGGTGCTGCCTATATTTGACAATGCCTTGCAGAGAGCGGCCCAGGCCATATCTCAGGCTTCTCCCTCAGTGCAGGAGAGTTTCAGGCTCAAACATAATCTGCATGTTCGTATTTCAGGTAAGCAGCTATACATCCACTCTCATACATAACTGGCACCTGTACCAGGGCTTAACAATAAGGACTTTAGTTTAGATTTGTAGTTGCTTTACCAAAAGCAATGGGGGAGGGGTGGTCATAAAGAAGGTATCATAAATACATATATTTATATACTTAATTTAACACTCTTTACAAATAAAAGCAACAACAAATAGATTTTTGTAATTAAATATTATATTCTTAAATATAAAGTATTATATATAATACTTTATAAGTCATTATTTGTACAGTATCTCTATATAAACATATTATTAGTTAATGTATATTCAAATAGTATATAAATACATATATACTACATATAAATATTATATGCTATTTGCCGGTACTATGCAGTAAACAATGTATGTTCAAATAAAAATGTAGGCAAGGCAAGTCTATTTATAGAGCACATTTCATACATAGTGGTAATTCAAATGGCTTTATTGTATAGGAAACGTAAAGATATAGTAGCATTTAAAATCATTTAAGAAATAAATACTAAAAATAAAATTTTCATGTAATGAAACTGTGATTCTTACATTTTCATAGTTGCGTGTTCGTAACCTTTAGTCATTTTTAACTACTTTAAAACTGACAGTCACTCTAAAACGCACAATTCATCTGTCTGCAGTAGCCTTTTATGCTTGTCTATTGTTTAAATATAAAGATCTATATGTTAAATATATATATATATATATATATATACTATATCTTTAACACTGTGCTGCTGTGTAGAAGTAAATGCACCAAAAAAAATAGCCCTTTTTTAGGGTTAACATTTAAATTTCATAACAAATTTCCATCAGATTGAACTGTGTAATTTTTAACTAAATTAAATGAATAAAACTTTAATATATATATATATATAGAGAGAGAGAGAGAGATAGATGTCTTTTTTTTTTTTGTAAAAGATTACTCTATTTTGTTATGAAATTAAAATCTTAAACATGTTTTTTTAAGTATAAAATGTTTATTAAATGTTGAAAGTAGCACCAAGGTTTCCGGGAAACACTGCAGAGTATAAAATGACAATAAAACTGACATTGATAAAGTATATAATAAATAATCTATCCACTCATAAAAAATAGGTATTTGAGAGTTTTTGCCCTGTCAGTGAGGCCGTTCTGTGTGTATATTGCATGGTATCTAGAGTGTATGGTACAAATGTTAAAACACAACAGAATACAGAACTATTAGGGCCAAAGTTTTTTTGCGTGCCGCTACGTCCCGTGCACAGTGTGCGACGCAAATGTAGTTATCAGCACGGTGTGTGTGTACTTTCCGCGTGCAACTCTGTTTTTCTACAAACATGGATCGTGTCTGCATATGCACATCTTATTTACATGCGGCTGCCATTGACAGTACTAAAGAGTATTGCAAATCAGTCATAGTGTCATGCTTCAAATGCGTCCATACACGTCCGGCTCGCGGTCAGAAGAGCCATTCATATGGGTGACAGTTCTCATTGTGTAACTGCTAAAAGTCCCTGTTGGATCTTTGGTGCCATTAAGCCCCTGAGTGCCTCAGCCTGTCTGTTTCATTTGCTCTCGCAGGCTTGCGGCCTATTAGTTTGTCAATGCAACACCGAGGCTGTTTCCCTCAACAAGCAATTAGTCCGCAGCACACCATGGCAGACGTTTGTCCCACCGTGAACTATCACGCTCGCTTCCTCTGATCTGGTGTCATATAGCCTGTGCACAATAAGCTGATCTGTTCTCCCTGTAACAACAGTCTCATTGTGTATCAGGATGTTGGCTCACAAAAAGCAGGAGAGAAATCGAATGAAGCTTTGAGACGGTGGTTAGGTGTGAATAAAAACACTGCTTGATGTAACAACAACATGAGTAGCAGCTCAGCAGGATGTGTATTGATCTGGATGCGAGGAGAGAGGACGTCTCATCTGAGACTCTCTGAGGTCAGACTCATGGGCTGCCTGAGAAAAGAACAGCTCAGTGAAAAGTAAATGAAGCTTTAAAGGAATAGTTCACCCAAATATGACATGGCATTATATATGGCATTTACTCAACCTCATGATGTTCAAAACCTGTATGACTTACTTTTTTCCGTGAAAAAACAAAAGGAGAAATTTTGAAAACTGTATTGGTCGCTCTTTTCCATGCAATTACAATGAATGGGGATTGGAGCCTTCCAAGCTTCAAAAATGACACAAAAGTGCATTAAAAATCATTAAAGTGGTCAATGCAATTTGTGCGCTATATTTTAAGTCCTCTGAAGTCATACAATAGATTAATGTGACAAACCGATCAAAATTTAAGCCATTATTTACTGAAAATCTTGACTTCCACCCTAGCTCTCCTTGGCAGAGATGGAGCAATCTCCGATTTGTGAATAAATCATTCTTTTGAGTCAGATCTTTTCAATTAATCGTTAATGTGGTTAAAAAAACCTAGTCTAAATGATTTGTTTATGAATAAGACTGGTCCAGTTCTCCTTCATCTCGTTAACAAAGACTATCTCGACTTAATGATTCGACTGCAGAGATTCTCAAGTTAACAGCTTACTGGAGGGGTCTCTTTCTCACCTAAAGCTATCAAATGGCTTCAGAAGACTTGGAATATAGGCCAAGAGTTGTATGGACTACTTTGACACTTTTGTGGAGCTTTTGTGACATTTTTGAAGCTTAAAGGCTCCAGGCCCACTTTTGTAAATACATGAAAAGGTTGCTGCTCCAAGGAATATATACAGGATTTTTAATTCATTTTATCGTCCACAAACGGTGCGGGACAAGTTACTCGTAGAAGTTTAGTACCAACGTAGCATTATGGTGGCAACTTCTTTTGTGCAAGATCGCGCCACTTACATGTTCTTCAAAAAACGTAAAAATCTGTTTTGCTGGATTTCTAAGAATACATCCAGAGAAAATCCATGTAAATGTTATCAGTCTCTATACTGATGTGGCCAAGACTCAGACTGCCTTAGGGAGTGTGTCAGCAATTATCAGCTGACTGACCTTTCCTGTCCCCTGGATGCTTTATCCCATTTGCCTTTGTGGACAGAGGAGAGTTATAAATAGCCAGAGTACAGACTCCACTCATGGATCCAACGTGCTATGAATATGAAAAGGAATCTGAAAATAGGACACATTGTCATAAAAATTGCATAAACCATTGGCCATATCACTATAAAGAACCATAGCATGTGTCTGGACTTTTCATGCTTTGTTGAAGGTCATTTGTGAGTAAAAGTTTGTGTCCAAGTGACATTTTAGTAAACCTGTTGATTGACATGTTCTCTTAGGAGCTGCCTGAATATAATGTCATAAATAATCGTCATAATAATAGTAATTACTAACATTATTATTACTGGCAGTGCAATACTGCATATATTTGAGCGTGTTGTTTACATGCATAATCAAACGAAGGGATGTCAATTTTCAGACATTTTCATAATCGATCATCGTGGAAATTAACGATCAATTAATCGATTCATCGTTAACGTTAAAATCACGAAACGACTACCATGCTGACTACCACACCTGGAGTCGCAAGTTCAAATCCAGGGCGTGCTGAGTGACTCCAGTCAGGCTTCCTAAGCAACCAATTGGCCTGGTTGCTAGGGTGGGTAGAGGTTGGGTTAACCTTCTCGTGGTCGCTTTAATGTGGTTCTCGCTCTCAGTGGGGTGTGTGGTAAGTTTTGCGTGGATGCCGTGGAGAATAGCGTGAAGCCTCCACACGCGCTATGTCTCCGTGGTAACACACTCAACAAGCCACATGATAAGATACACGGATTGACGGTCTCAGACCCGTCCTCCGCCACCCGGATTGAGGCGAGTCACTACGCCACCACGAGAACTTAGAGCACATTGGGAATTGGGCATGCCAAATTGGGGAGAAAAGGGGAGGGGGAAAAAAAAATCGCAAAATGCATAAGGAGGACTCCAAATAATATGTGCATGTAGCCAATTGTTTAAATATAATTTACATTAATACACTTAAGGAATGCAAGTATTGGCATTTTCCACTTAAAATATTCTTAGTTCAGTGTATTTTAATACATTTAGCCAGTGTTTATTATGAATTTGTGAATTGTTTAATTACTGTTAATTAATTAGGCTACTGTTAAAAATAACTTGTATACAAGGTATATAACTTATGCATATTTGAGTTCATTAAAACTTCACGTTGTGGATCGTGGAATATTTCAGACCTTTGGACTTCTTTTTTTAGTTGAAATTAAGTTAAATCACAACACACTGCTTAACATACACAGTACTTAACATACCGTTTCTAAGGTGACGATGGTGAGACCCTCATGCTTTCCGGCAATTGCTGTCGTAATTGTAGGTTGGGATGAAACAAGGAGATCAGCAGTGCTGATTTAAAGAGAAATGTTCTAACACTGTTTACAATACATTGAGCACAAATCATCTTGCATCTGTGCGTCTTCTTCTGTGAACCAGATAATGACATGCAGCCCGCAAGCGCCCTCTAGTGGCGGATGACTGTATAGACAGTCTAATCAGCGTCTGCTGGCTTGATTTCAGAACACATTTATCCTAAAATTAATTAATCGATAAGCTTAATCTATCAAATTATTAGCGACAATCAATCGATTTTCGATAAATCATTAACATCCCTAATACAAATACGAATATGCACAGACACGGTCCACATTTCTAGAAAAACTGGGCTGCACGCAGACAGTATGCTCGTACTGTGCTGATGACCAAATTTGCATTACGCACTGTGAGCGAGACACAGATGCACGTGAAAAGCAATTTACTTTGGCCTTAATAGTTGTGCATTATTATCACACACACATACAGTATAATACATTACATAAAATATCTGTCCTAGTCATATAAAAGCAGAAATAGTTGATGTTAGCATGAAATACTTTTGTGCAGTTGACAGTATGACATGCTATACTCTATCTAAAGCTATTTTAAACTGCATTTTGCTTTTTATTTTGTAATTATTAGTACTCTGTTTATGCAGTTTTATGACTTAATGTTAATTGAGAGACTGCATGAAAACCTGTACTGTACTAAAAATTCATGTCACATTGCAGGAAAGTAAAAAGTAAAAAAGGTGATACAAATTGATGAAAATGGTAACCAGTTACAGGACTCAAGATATACACTTTCCCTTATCCATTCTTATAAATTTAAACCTAAAATATTGATGTTGATTTAAATCCATGGACATGTTACGCGTCAATATAGTTCTCTTTCTGAAGAGGTGTGATGTACCTGTATTATGAAGGAAGACATTCATCAGAGGTGTTAATCTGCTCATCTGAACACTGACACACATGGGTGGAATACAAAAGTAGTTTTACATGCCATGTAGGCTATGGAGGCATGTGTTTGATCCCTGATGTATGTGGGATGGATTGCATTGCATTGTGTAGAAGCCAAGTGCTTCTCTCTCGCGTGCTCCAGGAGACAATTGCCGTCACCTGTAATTACACGCTCTTCATCTGTTGCCCTGCAGACATGACTCATTGCAATGAACACAATTTACCCAAACTGGGTTTCTCCACAGCCACTTTGTTCTGCGATCTGTCTCTGGTTACAGGGGAATAGAGAAAATCAAAGCATGTTTCATTGCCTAAGTAACTTTGACACTTTTGATACTTTTATGTTTTTATGATGCAACTGTGTCTCATATGCTGGTCTTTAACATGTCCCAGGCCAGATCATATTCAGAAATTGAATGTGCTCTGAGTTGATTTATTATGCAAGAAGCTGTAACTACTCTTTCATTCATTAAAAAATTAATATGCAGCGACATCTAGCTGCAGGAGACCTTGTGCTCTAAAAACAGGCACTAGTGGAACAACACTGACACTTAGTGGTTAACATGATAGTGAAGTTTTCCTTCAAGAGGAGTAGATCACCAAAACTATGAAAATATAAAATATAATAGTCATCATTTTACTTACCCATGTTGTTCCAAACATTTATGACTTTCTTCTGAAGAACAGGAAAGAATAGGTTTAGCAGAATGTTCACACTGATCTTTCCATACATATAAAGTGAATGGGGACGGACATAGTCAAGCTCCAAAAAGGACAAAAATAGCATAATTAAAGCATCATAAAAGTGGTCCATATGGTTTGTACACTATGTTCCAATTCTCTTGAGTCATATGCTAGGACTGTGTGAGGAGCAGACTGGATTTTAAGTCATTACTTGAATGAAATCTTCCCCTCTGCCGTAGCTCTAATTTTTGCATACTGATTTGGAATATAGTGCATGAGTCATATGGACCACTTTTATGGTGCTTTTTTGTCCTTTTTGGAGCTTAATTGCCATTGAATGGAAAAGAGCATGGTGAACATTCAGACTTCAATCTCTTTTTGTGGTCTATGGAAGAAAGAAAAGTTATACATGTTTTTGATGACAGTTGAGGTTGAGAAAATGATTTTTTTAAAAAAAAGAGTAATTTTAATTCTTGAGTCCTAGAAATTCCTACTCTGTCTAATCATTATTAATGCAACTTTGCCTATGTCGAAACTAGACCTTATTTACTGATTTACTAAATGTTTGCAGGTTTACCTATGTGTCCCGAACTAACCAGAGATCACATTCCTAAAGCCAGAGACGTGGGTCACTTCCTGTCAGTCACGGGCACGGTCATCCGTACCAGTGTGACTAAAGTATTGGAGTACGAGAGAGACTACATGTGCAATAAGTGCAGACATGTGTTCTCAGTGCAGGCTGACTTTGAGCAGTTTTACACCTTCATTCCCCCCACCAGCTGCACCAGTGAAAACGGCTGCAACTCGTTCAAATTCACTTGCCTGTCTGGGAGTGACGCCCCTCCGGCCGCATGCAAGGACTACCAGGAGATAAAAATCCAAGAGCAGGTGAGATGTTAAAGGGATGGTTCACCCAAAAATGAGAATTCTCTTAGTTTACTAACCCTCATGCCATCCCAGATGTGTATGACTTTCTTTCTTCAGCAGAACACAAACGAAGAGTTTTAGAAAAATATCTCAGCTCTGTAGGTCCATACAATGCAAGTAAATGGTGATCAGACCTTTGTAGCTCCAAAAATCACATAAAGAAAACATATTTATATATAGAACAATATTAATTCCTTTTTTACTTTAAATCTCCACTTTAACTTTCTCTTTTACACCACATGCCACTTTCAGATGTGAAAAAAGGGACTTCAATTTTGATATGTTTAGTCATTTAGCAAACCTTTTTACCCAAAGTGATAATTGATTCTCCTTTTTGGCACTTAAACCTACAAACCGTCAGGATACAAACTCAAATCACTTACCACTAACGCCACTAAATAAGATATTATTGCCGACACCACTTTGAGAACAATTTGAGAACACACTAAAGAATTGAATTAGATTATTTAAGTGCAGTCTGAACATTGACTTGACATTGACAACTTACTGACTAATTGATCTCCACCAACAGGTGCAAAAACTGTCAGTAGGTAGTATTCCTCGCTCCATGCTCATCATCCTGGAAGACGACCTAGTGGACAGCTGCAAATCAGGTGAATGTTGTTAAAAAGTCTGTAGTTGTTTATTTAGCTCTGTATCTCCTGAGTTTTGCACTTTAGCGCAGGGCAAATTTCTGCAGCAAACATGTTATTTCGCCCGTTCCTGGGCGTCTTATTTATGGTCTGTAAACTACTTTAAGACACAGTGTGTTAAATTGTTAAAATTCCTCACACATGAATGCTTGCTTAAACAGCCAGCATTTTTTTGTTATTACCTCCCATGTGCTTCTAAGCTACAGTTGTGCTCAAATGTTTGCATACCCTGGCAGAAATTTTGAAATTTTGGCATTGATTTTGAAAATATGACTGATCATGCAAAAAAACAGTCTTTTATTTAAGGATAGTGATCATATGAAGCCATTTATCATCACATAGTTGTTTGGCTCCTTTTTAAATCATAATGATAACAGAAGTCACCCAAATGGCCCTAATCAAAAGTTTACATAACCTTGAATGTTTGGCCTTGTTACATACACACAAGGTGACACACACACAGGTTTAAATGGCAATTAAAGATTAATTTCCCACACCTATGGCTTTTTAAATTGTAATTAGTGCCTGTGTATAAATAGCCAATGGGTTTATTAGCTCTCACGTGGATGCACTGAGCAGGCTAGATACTGAGCCATGGGAAGCAGAAAAGAACTGTCAAAAGATCTGCTTAACAAGGTAATGGAACTTTATAAAAATGGAAAAGGATATAAAAAGATTTCCAAAGCCTTGAAATTGCTAGTCAGTACTGTTCAGTCACTTATTAAGAAGTGGAAAATTCGGGGATCTCTTGATACCAAGTGAAGGTCAGGTAGACCAAGAAAGATTTCAGCCACAACTGCCAGAAGAATTGTTCGGGATACAAAGAAAAACCCACAGGTAACCTCAGGTGAAATACAGGCTGCTCTGGAAAAAGACGGTGTGGCTGTTTCAAGGAGCACAATATGACAATACTTGAAAAAAAATGAGCTGCATGGTCGAGTTGCCAGAAGGAAGCCTTTACTGCGCCAATGCCACAAAAAAGCCCGGTTTCAATATGCCCGACAACACCTTGACACGCCTCACAGCTTCTGGCACACTGTAATTTGGAGTGACGAGACCAAAATAGAGCTTTATGGTCGCAACCATAAGCGCTATGTTTGGAGAGGGGTCAACAAGGCCTATAGTGAAAAGAATACCATCCCCACTGTGAAGCATGGTGGTGGCTCACTGATGTTTTGGGGGTGTGTGAGCTCTACAGGCACGGGGAATCTTGTGAAAATTGATGGCAAGATGAATGTAGCATGTTATCAGAAAATACTGGTAGACAATTTGCATTCTTCTGCACGAAAGCTGCGTGTGGGACGCTCTTGGACTTTCCAGCATGACAATGACCCTAAGCACAAGGCCAAGTTGACCCTCCAGTGATTACAGCAGAAAAAGGTGAAGGTTCTGGAGTGGCCATCACAGTCTCCTGACCGTATTATCATCGAGCCACCCTGGGGAGATCTCAAACATGCGGTTCATGCAAGACGACCAAAGACTTTGCATGACCTGGAGGCATTTTGCCAAGACGAATGGGCAGCTATACCACCTGCAAGAATTTTGTCATAGAAAACTATTACAAAAAATTGCACGCTGTCATTGATGCTAAAGGGGGCAATACACAGTATTGAGAACTAAGGGTATGCAGACTTTTGAACAGGGATCAATTCATTTTTTTCTTTGTTGCCATGTTTTGTTTTATGATTGTGCCATTCTGTTATAACCTACAGTTGAATATGAATCCCATAAGAAATAAAAGAAATGTGTTTTGCCTGCTCACTCATGTTTTCTTTAAAAATGACACATATATTACCAATTCTCCAAGGGTATGCAAACTTTTGAGAACAACTGTATAATAACATTGATTTTATTAGTGCCAAGCTCATTTATCCATATTACATTTAAATAAAGAGCATATATAAAACATATTTGGCGAAATATAGAATTTTGGAAAAATCTGTTGCAGAACATAACTGATGAATGTTACCATATTGTGATATTATATAATATGAAATCTATTATATATGACATTGTTCTTAAGTTACATAAATTAATTTTATAACCATAAAAAAAGCACTGTTGAGCTGTGTGACATAGGTTCATAATTTTCCATTTCAATTGGTAACCTATAGTTTTATGTGACATCATACATGTAGTTTATTTATCATATGAATATGATTCTAGAGAGTGCATGATTTTTCAAACACAATGTGTTTGCTTAACCTTTTCACAGACAATAATAGTACAATCCCTAGGGCAGCAGCATAATGTCTTTATCTCTCATGCTATGATATAATGTGTTTGTCACAGGTGATGACATCACAGTGTATGGAGTTGTGTGCCAGCGCTGGAAGCCGTTGTATCAGGATTGTCGCTGTGATGTGGAGATTGTGCTGAAAGCGAATTATATTGAGGTCAATAATGAGCAGTCCACCACTGCATTGGTGCTGGAAGAAATTCAGAAGGAATTTGAAGAATTCTGGGAGAGTCACAAACATGACCCCATTGCCGGTATGTAGTTTATATTGTGTCTCTTGAAAGTGGAAAATACAGAATCTTGGTAAGTTTGTAGTACAGAATAAATAGAGAGATAAAGTTTGTTGTTGGCTTGATAAAGCCTGGCCTGAAAGTTTAAAAAAGTTTTAAACGTTTGAGGACAGATTGAGCGAGTGAGTTTACAGCATTCACTGTGGTTGACAAAGTACAAAGCATAAAATCTCGTTCTCTCTCTCTCTCTTCATTCTGAAGGCAGGAACCAGATCTTGATGAGTCTGTGCCCTCAGGTGTTTGGCATGTATGTCGTCAAGCTGGCTGTTGCTATGGTTTTGGCAGGTGGGGTTCAGAGAATAGATGCTTCTGGAACCAAGGTGAGAGGTATGTGTTCACACACCACTTAATGGGCAGTCTGATGTTTTGGCTTATCATGAAACGAAGTTTAGAGGTACACTTGAAAATGTATTGTTTTTTGTGAATATATAGTGAAATATATGTGCTCAATGTAGGGGAGTCTCATCTGCTGCTAGTGGGCGATCCAGGGACTGGAAAGTCACAGTTTCTAAAGTATGCTGCAAAGATAACACCACGCTCTGTTCTCACGGCAGGAATCGGATCTACAAATGCAGGTGCCACACATTCTCCTTAACCACTCACATTTTATTTACTTTCTTAAAGCAATATTCAGGGTTCAATACAAGTTAAGCTCAATTGACAGCATTTGTGGCATAATGTTGATGAACACCAAAATTAAGTTAGACTAGTCCCTCCTTTTAAAAAAATAAAAATATGGGTTGCAGTGAGGCACTTACAATGGAAGTGAATGAGGCCAATCCTTAAATATTAAAATACTCACTGTTTTAAAAGTATAGCCACAAAATTTAACAATATGCATGTTAACATGATTTTACTGTTATATCACTTATGTACCTTTTTCTATGTAAAGTTATAGCCAATTTTACAACTTTGTAGGTTTTTTTTTTTATATATATATATTTTCTTTTTTGTTCATATGTCATATTAAAACTATCGTTTCAAAATCCCACCACATAATGTTATAAATCAAAATGTATGCTTTAAGATGTGGTGGAATTTGTTAATTCATAAAAAATTATCAAAATGACAGAATTCTCCTGTGGTGCATTTATATCCAGTGTTTGACATTGTTAGTAGACAAAATAAAGGAACGAGTGAGAGTATGAAAAGTTTGTTATAAGATAATTTATTATCTAAAAGTTAACAGGGCCAAAACTGTCTGTAGTAGAAGACACCCTTATGTATGTATTGTTGCAAATAATGCAGTGTGGTGAGTTGGATTTGTCTGTTGTATGTAAACATTCAAATTGTACATCAGGTCTGACGGTGGCAGCTGTGAAGGACTCTGGAGAATGGCACCTGGAGGCAGGAGCTCTGGTTCTCTCTGATGGAGGTCTGTGCTGCATCGATGAATTCAGCAGCATTAAAGAGCACGACCGCACCAGCATCCATGAAGCCATGGAGCAACAAACAATCAGTGTGGCCAAAGCCGGGTAAGTGCTGAGGGACATAATGTTTTCCATCTTATATACTCAGTAGAAGATTGCAGTAGATATTCTAGATCAGTGGTTCTCAACGGAGGCGTTCAAAGATTGCCAGGGGACACTGAGAACAAATTAGAAGAGAGGGGAGCAGGGGTCTGGGTAGCTCAGTGGTAAAAGACGCTGGCTACCATCCCTGGAGTTCGCTAGTTCAAATCCCAGAGCGTGCTGAGTGACTCCAGCCAACTCTCCTAAGCAACTAGGGAGGGTAAAGTCACCTGGGGTAACCTCCTCGTGGTCGCTATAATGTGGTTCGTTCTCGGTGGGGCGCGTGGTGAGTTGAGCGCGGATGCCGCGGTGGATGGCGTGAAGCCTTCACACGTGCTATGTCTCCGTGGCAACGCGCCACGTGATAAGATGCGCGGGTTCATGGTCTCAGACGCGGAGGCAACTGGGATTCATCCTCCGCCACCCGGATTGAGGCGAATCACTATGTGACCACGAGGACTTAAGAGCGCACTGGGAATTGGGCATTCCAAATTGGGCGAAAACGAAAAAAAAAAAAAAAACAACAAAAAAAAAGGAGAGGGGAGCGTTAGGTCACAAATGGAGGCGGGGGTTTATCAGTCATATATCAAATCGATCGCCAACTTCGTCTTTGCATAAAAACATCTATCTAGACTCGGAATATTAGCCTACCAGTTCTCCATTATACGGGTTACACATTTGTACCCGTTCATACACATTGGTTCATCTGATTCTGAACTGAAGTCTCGCGACGCATCTGAAGTATCTGGTTTTGCAGTGTCAAATACACAGGTGGAGTCACAACCTCCACTAATGCACCTGTATGGCTCTGTAGTTGGATCCGGCTCAATTGACAGAGCTGGTGTGTTTTTACTCCCAGACCAGTTCAAGCTCTTAATCGCACAGCGCTGCAAGAACCAGTGAAGCAAGGCGTTAGACGTGGAAACCATTTGAATTCGGAACAGAATTCTACATCACCACCCTTGAATTTACTAACTGTACTTTAGGAAGAAATAGATTGATAATAAATATTATCATATCACTACTTCAGCTCTATTAAATTTGTAATAGGCAACATAGGGGAGCGAGGGAATATCATTCATTTTTGTTACAACTTATAAATGTTTATATTTTGCATTTAGTGTTTTTAAATGTGTTTAGGCCTACAGTTTATAATTACAAAAAATGCTATAGTTTGTTTTATAGAAATCAAGTTACATCTAACCATGGTAGTGAAAATCCATATTCCATGTGCTTACTATGGTCTTGTTACAAATAACACAGTTAAAACTAAACAAAAAAAAAACTATGGTACATTTTACCATACATGAAAAAAAAAATTAAGATGAAAAATAAATGCATAAATCCTAAAAAAAAAAAAAAAAAAAAAAAAAATGTGCTAAAATATTTGTTTGAGTGTATGTAAACATAAATGGTTTTGTTTGCCTTCAGAAATTCCTCAAAAAAGGTTGAGAACCACTGTTCTAGATGTATGTATTGGTATTGTCATAAATCAAAAATGCAGTGACATGCAGTATAAAGAGGACAGTCATATAGAATTATAGTTAAGAGTCAAAGGTAATCACCCATGGTGGTTTTGGGTGCAACATTGCTCCCTGAAGGGTTCAAAATGGCTTTTAATCATGTACACCCGAATCAGAGGGTAAAACAGTCAGTTAATCTCCTTCCCTGAATAGCCACTTAAGTTCAGTATCTCTCCATTTGATCACAAATCTCAAGTGTTACATGAGCTGATATTAATTAAAGTCCCATTTTCTTCTCTTCTAGAATGGTGTGCAAACTAGACACAAGGACCACCATCCTGGCAGCCACGAACCCAAAGGGGCAGTATGACCCTAATGTGTCTGTTTCAGTGAATGTGGCTCTGGCTAGCCCACTACTGAGTCGCTTTGACCTGGTACTGGTTCTGCTGGACACCAAGAACCCAGAGTGGGACAAAATCATCTCCACCTTCATCCTACAGAATAAAGGTTTGGCCTAAAGAATAGTCTTTTGTTTTGTAAATACGCATCATTTCATATGAATTTTTTCCATTTTTTTTTTCCACTTTTATTGATAGAGAAGACAAGACATGATGAAGAGGGGAAGTATGAAGTGTGCTAAACAAAAGCCTGTGTTATACAACCACTAGGCCACGCCTCCAAAATGTTCTTTATCATTATTTTATTTATTTTATTTTTTATTCTTACCTGTAAATATTTTAGCATATTTTATAACTTAGTATTTTTATATATATATATATATATATATATATATATAATTTGCAGTGGCCCCAAAAAGTATACAGTACATCTATTGCTTTAAAATTTGAAACCCAATAAAACTTTTTTTTTGTGAAATGATTTGCTTGAAATGTGTGCTTGTTCTCTCTTTAATAAATGATTTATAAATATTTTTTTTTTGGTGGTGGTGGTTTGTTGTCTAATGCAGAGGCATTGACAATTTTTTTGAAATATGGCTTAAAGGAATATTTTTTTTTTACCACTAAAAACATTGAAAAGTCTCGCGTGAACACACATTTTTGCTGTAAATGACATAATCTGATGTGTAACTGGATTAGACATCCCCTATCATATCAGCTCCATTGTTCATTCCTCCCCCATTGGATTTCTTGCTAGTTCAGCCTTTGTTATTATGCCAAGTGATGTCACTTTCATAGGAAAATTTGTCCCCGCAGGGGCCGGATCGCCCCTCATTTGCCAGTTATCTCTGAAGTCTCTTTGATACAGAGTAGAAGTTAATGGTAAAGCCTTGACATTTGTTGCATATTTATAAAATATTCATCTTAAGGCCTCTCTTTCACTCTGTCTTTTCAATTTTCTTCCCCCTTGTGTTTCTCCCCCAGGAGCTCCAAGCGAGTCTTCATGTTTATGGAGTATGGAGAAGATGAGGGCATATTTCTGCTTCATAAAGAGCCTTCAGCCTCGTGTAACACAGGAAGCAAACACCATCCTGAGCCGCTACTATCAGCTGCAGAGACAGAGTGACAGTCGAAATGCTGCCCGCACCACCATCCGCATGCTGGAGAGTCTCAGCCGCCTCGCTGAGGGTCAGACTAACACATACTGTATCATTCACTCCCTGACCTCCTTTCCTTTGGTTTCTGTCAAATATTTTATTTCCCATCCTTTGAAGGGCTTATATTATACATTTTTATTTCCATTTATAATTGTATTATCCCCTCAATAGATCAAAGACAGTTTGATTCCGCATGATATGAACCTTTAACAATACTGCAAAAAAAAACTTACTAAGTAATTTTGTCTTGTTTTCCAGTAAAAATATCTAAACATCCTTAAAACAAGAAGCATTTTCGTGAGCAGCAAAATGACATCAAATCAAAGCGTTATGCCTAAAAACAAGAAAAAAATATTTACCAATGGTGTATGAAAAATAGACATTCCCAAATAGTTTTTTTTTTCTTGTTTTTAAGCATGCATCTCTGAATTCAAATTAATTTTAAAAAAATGTAAATATTTTGTGAGATTTCTCAGAAAACTAGATTCTTTTCTGCCTAATTCCCAGTGCGCTCTAGGTCGTCATGGCGGCGTAGTGACTCGCCTCAATCCGGGTGGCAGAGGACGAATCTCAGTTGCCTCTGTGTCTGAGACAGTCAATCTGCGCATCGTATCACGTGGCTTGTTGAGCGCGTTACCACGGAGACCTAGCGCATGTGGAGGCTTCACGCTATTCTCCGCGGCATCCACACACAACTCACCGCGCACCCTACCGAGAGCGATAACCACATTATAGCAACCATGAGGAGGTTAAACCAACTTGACTCTACCCTCCCTAGCAACCGGGCCAATTGGTTGCTTAGGAAGCCTGACTGGAGTCACTCAGCATGCCCTGGACTCGAACATGCGATTCCAGATGTGGTAGTCAGCGTCTTTACTTGCTGAGCAACCCAGGCCCACAGAAAACTAGATTTAATATCATGTAGTTTGTAGATGTGTCTTGTTTTAAAGTTGGTTAGATATTTCTACTGGAAAATGAAACAAAAATACAAAAAAAGATTTTCTGCTGTGAACTTGTGACCCTCATAACCAACCACAAAATGTAACTGATTTGACCATTTCAAAATTGCAACTATAAATATAAATATAACACTAGAGATGGTGAAATAACTGTTTACATAATCCTGTTTAGTTTGACTAATGTATTATCATATATTATTAAATATGTAATGATTATTTACAGTAAAAAAATATATATATATATATATATATATATATATATATATATATATATATATATATATATATATATATATATATATATATATATGGCCCCTGCGGTTCCTCTAAGACACACTGGGGAGCAGCAGATCACAGTTTTAAAATCCACTTTACACAGATAAAATGTCACTTACTCATTACAGCTTTTGTCAGAGGATAAATGTTTCTCTTTTTAATCATTACTTTAGATTCGTCATTAGGAATTATCAACAACATCCTTATTATAACAATCTTATCTTGACCTTTAAGTTTCTGTTGTTCTGTTCTACGGCTGTAGTACCTGCTTCAGTTTATTGTCTGTTTTGAAGTCTTGGCAGCTGTTAAATGCAGATTTCCATTCATTGTCACTGTTTTTCTATGTACTGGTAAACATGCTAGATGAATGTCTTTGAACGATGCGACACATCCTGCTGTTTTCCACAGCGTCAGTGCATGACCACTACACTTTTTGGACGCCATATCAGGTTAAAAAGAATGGCGACTTTTAACTCTCCTTAAGTCTTATGAAGCTGCACCCTCCTTTTGTCCTCCTTCATTTTTGACCCTTATTGAAAACCATTATAAATGAGTAAATTACTGATTAGTGTACAATGCCACAGAAGACAGATGAAAAAATTAAGAAACCATTGCAAAATTATCAGTTTCTCTGGATTTATTATTTATGGGTATGTGTTTGAGTAAAATGAATATTTTGGTTTTATTCTATGAACTACTGACAACATTTCTCCCAAATTCCAAATAAACATATTGTCATTTAGAGCATTTATTTGCAGAAAATGACAACTGGTCAAAATAACAAAAATGATGCAGTGTTTACAGACCTCGAATAATGCAAAGAAAACAAGTTCATATTCATTTTCCAACAACACAATACTGATGTTTTAACTTGGGCAGAGTTCAGAAATCAATATTTGGTGGAATAACCCTGATTTTCAATCACAGCTTTCATGCGTCATGCTCTATGAGTCTTTCATATTGATGTTTGGTGACTTTTGGCCATCCATCTTCCTTTTGATCACATTCCAGAGGTTTTCAATGGGGTTCAGGTCTGGAGTTTGGGCTGGCCATGACAGGGTCTTGATCTGGTGGTCCTCCATCCACACCTTGATTGACCTGGCTGTGTGGCAGGAAGCATTGTCCTGCTGGAAAAAACAATCGTCAGAGTTGGGGAACATTGTCAGAGCAGAAGGAAGCAAGTTTTCTTCCAATATAACCTTGTACGTGGCTTGATTCATGTGTCCTTCACAAAGGCGAATCTGCCCGATTCCAGCCTTGCTGAAGCACCCCCAGATCATCACCGATCCTCCACCAAATCTAACACCCTGTCATGGCCAGCCCAATCTCCAGACCTGAACCCCATTGAAAACCTCTGGAATGTGATCAAGAGGAAGATGGATGGCCACAAGCCATCAAACAAAGCTGAGCTGCTTGAATTTTTGCTCCAGGAATGGCATAAAATTACCCAACAGCAATGTGAAAGACTGGTAGAGAGCATGCCAAGACGCAAGAAAGCTGTGATTGAAAATCAGGGTTATTCCACCAAATATTGATTTCTGAACTCTGCCCAAGTTAAAACATTAGTATTGTGTTGTTGAAAAATGAATATGAACTTTTCTTTGCATTATTTGAGATCTGAAAACACTGCATCTTTTTTGTTATTTTGACCAGTTGTCATTTTCTGCAAATAAATGTTCTAAATGACAATATTTTATTTGGAATTTGGGAGAAATGTTGTCAGTACTTTATAGAATAAAAGAAAAATGTTCATTTTACTCAAACACATACCTATAAATAGTAAATCTATAGAAAACGAAAATTTATTTTTTCCAGAGGTGTGTGTGTGTATATATATATATACATACATGCATACATACAGTGGATATAAAAAGTCTACACACCCTTGTTAATACAGCAGGTTTTTGTGATGTAAAAAATGAAACAAAGATAAATCCTATCAGACTTGTTGCACCTTTAATGTAAAAATTACAACCTATGCAATGCCACTGAAAACCAAATTGACACATTTCAGAGAAAGAAAAAAAAAAAGAATAACAACTGCATAAGTGTGCACATCCTTTTATAATTGGGTATGTGGCTGTGTTCAGAATCAACCAGTCATAAAGCTTTTATCTTGTAGGATTTTTCTGACATCTTCTTGGCTGCATGTTACTACAAGAGCCATGGGCCACAAAGAGCTTACAAAGCATCAACGGGATCTCATTGTTGAAAGGTATCGCTCAGGTGAGGGCTACAAAAAAATGTCCAAGGCATTAGATATACCATGGAACACAGTGAAGACAGTCATCAGCAAGTGGAGAAAGTATGGCACAACAATGACATTATCAAGAACAGGACGTCCCTCCAAAATTGATGAGGACAAAGAGAAAACTGGTCAGGGAGGCCTACAGCAACATTAAAGGAGCTGCAGCTCTTTCTGGCAAGTACTGGTTGCTCCCTACATGTGACAACTATCTCCCATATTCTTCATCTGTCTGGGCTATGGGGCAGGGTGGCAAGACCAAGGCTTTTCTGATGAAAAAAAAACAACCAAGCCTGGCAAAAACCTATATTCTGTCTCCCAAAACCATGTGGAAAAATGTGTTCTGGTCTGATGAGACCAAGATTGAACTTTTCGCCCAAAATTGTGAAAGGTATGTTTGGCACAAGAACAACACAGCACATCAGCAAAAGAACACCATACCCACGGTGAAGCATGGTGTTGGCAGCATCATGCTTTGGGGCTGCTTTTCTTCAGCTGGTACTGGAGCTTTAGTGAAGGTGGAGGGAATCATGAATAGCTCCAAGTACCAGTCAGTTTTGGCACAGAACCTTCTGGCGTCTGCTAGAAAGTTGAAAATGAAGAGATCTTTCACTTTTCATCATGACAATGATCCAAAGCACACATCCAAATCAACAAAAGGTTAATGTTTTGGAATGGCCCGGCCAGAGCCCAGACCTGAATCCTATAGAAAATCTGTGGGGGGACCTGAAGAGGGCCATACACAGGAGATGCCCTCGCAATTTGACAGATCTGGAACATTTTTGCAAAGAAGAGTGGGAAAATATTCCCAATCAAGATGTGCCAAGATGTTTTGTTTTTTTTTCTCTGAAATGTCACTTTGGTTTTCAGTGGCATTGCATAGGTTTAAATTTTTACATTAAAGTGCAAAAATTCTGATATGATTTATTTGTTTAATTTTTTACACCACAAAAACCTGCTGTTTTAACTGGGGTGTGTAGACTTTTTATATCCACTGTATGTATGTATGTGTTATATATACAGTATATATATATATATATATATATATATATATATATATATATATATATATATATATATATACACACGTGTGTGTGTGTGTGTGTGTGTGTGTGTGTTTAAAAACTTTGCAAACAAGGATGTCTCAATTTATGTTTACTGTATCACTTTTGGCATTTTATATCTCAACTATATTACAACAATTTCTAATTTATTCTGCTTGTATAAAATCAACAGAGTACATTAGAGTTCAAATTTTAGTACATATCTATTTCACAAATGAATCTCTGTAGCCTTTTCCAGCAGTTAAAATGGTGCCACGTCCATTGCAATAAATCCATTCCTCCCCAATGATGTAAAACAATGTGTTGCAGTATTACAGGGGTTTAGGAAGATGCAGTAATAGTTATTGTGCCATCTAATGTTTTAAGAGAAAATTATATGTTTAATATGTCTTTTTAATTGGGGGGCCTTTACCCTCTGTGTACCCTATCGTATAAAATCATGTTGGGAAACTTATTTGCTAACATATTAACTGTTCAAAACAGTAAAAGATTATCTCTGTTTATGTGGACTATGCATGTGTGCAAAAACCCCATTTAAGACGAAAGTATGCAATTTGTGGGAAAGATGCCGCACCCAGTGCAGCAGGTGGGGAACCCACCAAGGCCATTATGGGGCTAGGGGATAAATCTGGGAAAATTAGAAATATTTTTAGGTCAAATTTGATTCATAGATGTACAAAAATCTATTTAAAGCTGTATAACATCCAGAAAGTCAGAAGGTGAAAGGTCACAACTGGTATGTCCCATATGGGTCAAAATTGACCCGTTAAGACAATGGAAGGAACAATTTGTTTTAAATTGTTATTTCTCTGTAACTGTTATATACAAAAATACTTTTTCTTTTGTTTGTTTTGATGGTCTTGACCAAGTCACAACGTTTGGTTCCAGTACTAAAAACTATGCAGTATTTTTAATGTATTCTGTTCCGGGTCAGAAATAACTCTAAGATAATAGGAGAGTTAAAACATGCATGCATTTTGTTCTGTTCTATGCACTGAATCTAGCTTTCTTAGTGCAATGATGCATTCAGTCTGAACAGCCCTCCAGTATTGCTGCTCTGTCACTGATCTCAGTGACTTTTTCTCTTTGTTACAGCTCACGCAAGACTGATGTTCAGAGAGATGGTGACAGTAGAAGATGCTGTTGTTGTCGTTTCTGTTATGGAGTGTTCTATGCAGGTACTTTTAATAGCCACTTTGACATCACGTAATCAGCCTGAAGTTTAAAAGCATTCTTAGGAAGTAGGTATGTTTTGTTTTGTTTTTTTCCACAGGGGGGCGCCCTGCTTGGAAATGTGAATGCTTTGCACACCTCTTTTCCTGATAACCCCTGTGAGCAGTATAAAACACAGTGCGAGATCGTGTTAGAGCGTCTGGGATTGACCGATATCCTATATAAAGAACTCCAAAGGCTCTCAAGGTAAATTAAAATGAAATGTTAAATTAAATTTTATTTAATTAGTAATATATAATATTTGCAGTGGCACAAAAAAGCATTTTGACACTTAAGCCACACTTATAGTAAACATGTACGAATGTCATTGCATTAGATTGCAAAATATCAAAACAAGTGGCATCCACAGACAAATGATGCTAGACATTTTTTTTAGAATTAACTTCTCTTTTCTAAAAAATTTTTGCAATTACTTACTGTACATATATCAGCTGAACTTAAGGTGATCTTTAGTGGATGTATGAAGTCATTCACCCTCAAGTTTATTCTTAAATACTTAATATTTAATATTTTATACATCAAAATATACCTTTAGTCTTGTTATATCATTTAACACTTAAACATTATGTGAAATGTCTTGTAAAGTGTGCTTGTGCTATCTATCTTTAAAACAAATAACTTTTGTTTACATATTTTAAGTAATGCAGTGACATCCATATATTTTTAAGTGTGTCTTAAAGGAATAGTTCACCCAAAAATGAAAATTCTCTCATCATTTACTCACCCTCATGCCATCCCTGTTGTGTATGACTTTCTTCAGCAGAACACAAAAAAAATGTTTTCAAAAAAATATCTCCGCTCTGTAGGTCCTCACAATGCAAATGAATGGTGATTAAACTTTTGTAGCTCCAAAACTCACATAAAAGAAACATAGATGTTTTCCATAAGACTCCAGTGGTTAAATCCATATCTTCAGAAGCTATTTAATAGGTGTGGGTGAGAAACAGATCAAAATGTAAGTCCTTTTTTTACTCTAAATCTCCACTTTCACTTTCACATCTGAAAGTGAAAGTTAAAGTGGAGATTTAGAGTAAAAAATGACTTAAATGTTCTGTTTCTCACACCCATTATATCGCTCCTGAAGGTATTGATTTAACCACTGGAGTCTTAAGGATTATTTATCTGTTTCCTTGTGATTTTTGGAGCTACAAAGGTCTGATCACCATTCACTTGCATTGTGAGGACCTATAGAGCTGAGATATTTTCTAAATATCTTTGTGTTTTGCAGAAAAAAAGAAAGTCATACACATCAAGGATGTCATGAGGGGTGAGTAAATGATAAAATAATTTTCATTTTTGGGTGAACTATCCCTTTACTATGCTTTTTTTTTTGCTGCCACTGTAGAAGTTTAAAAGCACACTGAATAAAAACTTTCCCAAACTGGCCTTTCATGTACCTCTTTAGGCTACAGAACACAAAATCGGACTCCCCTAAAGGGCCCAAGCCACATAGTGGCCTAACCAACAAGAGTTTGGCTGGTGAAAATCTCAATAAGGAGTCAGACCCAGGCCTGGACTGGTTCCACTCCTTATCCAGTCCTACCCGTAACGGCTCCATAGTTCACACCTCCCCCATCATTATTACCTCCACTCAGAACACCACAGCGACACGTGGCACGATGGTGTTGCCTAGCAACAGCCGTTCTGTGCACCGCGATCATCCAGCTTGGGCGAATGATAGGGATATATCTGTGGAAGAGGCAGAAATGCCCTCTTCTGTAGTGGAGAGGGGTTCCAAAAAGCTCAGAGGCAAAAGACTGAAAGAGATGAAAATGTTTCTTCTTCAGAGCGAGGACAAGAACATTCAGGAGAGAGTTTTTGGAGATGATTTAGAGAAAATGTTCTCCCCAGACACAATGCCTACCCACAGTACTCCCATAACGAGGAGAAGACCGTCTAAAAGAAAAAGCACAGCCATCGGTCCACCTGAAATAGCCGAGGAACCTGATTTCAGAGCTGAGAGTGGGGAGAATTTACACTGCACACTCACAAACTTTACCTTCAAGCCCAGAGAGAGAATGACTCATGCAGATCAGTCAGTTGGAACAACCAAATCAGGTGTCCCCCCGAAAGATTCCCATATTCTTGTCCCAGAAAAAAAGCAAGCCTCTAAGGAGAATCAGAACTCGCATGTGCCAGAAGAGGGCAGCAGTTCCACTAAGAAACTGCGGCTAGGACTTCAAAATAAAACCAAAGATCTTTCCTCAAAGGTTTCCAATGGGGAGACTACAGCTCATAAAGGAATATTTGAGGACGTAGAACATCAGCAGCAGCTGCTGCCAAGGCTTGACAACCTTCCTTCAGGTGAGAGTAACACTAATAAACCTCCACAATCCTCGCCAAAGCCAGACCACCCAAAGACTAAAGTTGCTAACTCCACCTTGGCCAAACTTTCCGGATTCTCCTTTATTGCTTCAGCTGAGGAAAAGTCTGGAGAAAAACCTCCAACCCCAGCTCCAGCCATGGCAAAAGTGGTTGTAAACCCCACTACAAATAAAGTGCCAACAAGCGCACAAGTAGAAATCACAAACACCGTTTCAGCGGCACAAATAATTGGGTCAAAGGAAAACACAACTGCACAGACAAGGAAAAATATAACCAAAGATGCAAACAAAGACAGGTCCACCACACCGCAGACAACCAACACAAGGACAGAATCCTTCAGTAGAAAGGGACAAGCTGGACAGAACGGCATGGATCCAGAGAAGAGGAGATGTTTTCAAATGGGTTCCGGCGGCTCAGCAGGACTCCTTAAAGGTCTTTCTTTGTTCAGTTTGTCTGTCATAGACGATGAAGATTTAGACATTGACTGGGACTGAGTGCAACAAGAGATGTTTGCTAGCTGTGTATGTAATCTGAAATTATGTTTGTCTTTCTTTGTTTTTGCTTTTAATTGTAAAGTATTGCGTCGTAATGATGTACAATGCCAGACAGCTCGGCAAAGTTACAAACAGCACATTAAAGACTGTCTCTATATTTTGGTGTGTTTCAGTAAACATCAGTTGCATTTTTATGTCTGCTTTTGTATTCATTTTTTAAGTTTATATAAAGAGTTCTTTATAACTTTAAAGGGGTTTGTTCACCCAAAAATGAAATCTCGCCCTCATGTTGTTCCTAACCTGTATGACTTTCTTGGAACACAAAAAGAGCTTTTAGACAGTATGTTAGTCTCAGTCAGCATTCACTTCCATTGCCTCTTTTTTTTTTTTTTTTCTTTTTTTCCTTACAATGAAAGTGAATGGTGACTGAGGCTAGTATTCTGCCTAAAGGAATAGTTCACCCAAAAAAGAAAATTCTCTCATTTACTCACCCTCATGCCATCACATGTGTATGACTTTCTTCTGCTGAACACAAATAAAGATTTTAAGAAGAATATTTCAGCTCCTGAAAAAAAAAAAAAAGCAAACATCTGGGCCACATTGAGGCACTTACAATGGAAGTGAATGGGGCCAATCTGTAACGTTAAAATACACACTGTTTCAGAAGTATATCCATAAGATGTAAACAATATTCATATTAACGTGATTTTATTGTGTTAAAATCGCTTACTAGCCTTTTCTGTGTCAAGTTAAATCCAATTTTACAACTTTGTTGTTGTGATGACATAAAACCGTAAACCCTGTAATCCCCCCAAAACAACAATTTAAACACCTTTACAATTCTAATAATGCACAAGGTATAACAGAGTTATGTAAGTGCTTTTATAAAATTATACGCTTCACATTTCTGCCTTTTAAACCCTCCAAAAATTGGCCCCATTCAAGTCCATTGTAAGTGCCTCACTGTAATCTCGATTTGTGCTTATTTTAAAGAATGGGAGGGACAAGATTAAATACATTTTTGTGGAAATCAGCATTATGCTACAAATGTAGTCGATTGAGCTTAACTTGTATAAAACCTAAACTATTCCTCCAACCCTTAGTTTTTGTTACTGTTCCTTTAAGTCTTCTACATGCAAATTACCTCTGTTATAAGAAGAAGAAGCCTTTATTCTGTCACACATTATACATTTTGCATATATACAGTGAAATTATTTTTGTTTTGTTTGTTTTTTTATTTTTTTCACATATCCCAGCTAAGCTGGGGTCAGAGTGCAGGGTCAGCCATGATACGGTGCCCCTGGAGTAGATAGGGTCAAGGTTCTTGCTCAAGGGCCCAACAGTGGCATCTTGGCGGTGCTGGGGCTTGAACCTTCTGGTCAGTTACCCAGAGCCTTAACCGCTGAGCCACCACTGCCCCCTATGATTGGCTGAACAATGGCGCTGCATAGGATGATAAGTAAATGTGAACTGAAATAAATTAATCTTGTCATAGATGTGATGTAAAAACCATGACGATTTCTAAATGACCCATGTTTGTAGCTTATTTTTCATATATGATCTGAGTGGACTGGGGAGGGAGCGTTGTAAAAGAGTACATATACGTTGGACATTGAGCATTTATTTTAGAAGGGCAAAGTAATCTGCTTTTCTTTTATAAAACTTTTATGAACATTTTAAGGCATGTCCCCTTTAAATAAGGAATCCATTCTAGGCACATATGGATTAATATTAATGCAAGATAATTAGGCTGGTTACATATTAGCATAACTGCCTTGTAATGATATGTTGTCAAACAATAGTAGGCCATTTAAAATAAAGTTGGGCTAAATGGCATTCAGCCTGTGCATAGTCAAACAAGCGTAAACACTGTTTTAAGCTTAGCGAATGTTGTTATAGATGTTTTCAGGCTTGAACAGTTCACCTCTTGGGAATGGCGAATGACACCATGGTGAAGTAGGACTGTCTGGTATGAATGGACTGACAAGTCAATTAAAAATACTGGGAAAAACAGAAGACGTGTAAATGGCAGTTTTTATTTTCTTCTTCCCAAGCCAAAAAACTGTAGGTGCAAAAGTAACAAAACGGAGGAAAAAATGATTAGTCCAAAAAAAAAAAAATATATATATATATATATATATACACTATATTGCCAAAAGTATTCGCTCATCTGCCTTTAGACGCATCTGAATTTAAGTGACATCCCATTCTTAATCCATAGGGTTTAATATGACGTCGGCCCACCCTTTGCAGCTATAACAGCTTCAACTCTTCTGGGAAGGCTTTCCACAAGGTTTAGGAGTGTGTTTATGGGAATTTTTGACCATTCTTCCAGAAGCGCATTTGTGAGGTCAGACACTGATGTTGGACGAGAAGGCCTGGCTCGCAGTCTTCGCTCTAATTCATCCCAAAGGTGCTCTATCGGGTTGAGGTCAGGACTCTGTGCAGGCCAGTCAAGTTCTTCCACACCAAACTCACTCATCCATGTCTTTATGGACCTTGCTTTGTGCACTGGTGCGCAGTCATGTTGAAACAGGAAGGGGCCATCCCCAAACTGTTCCCACAAAGTTGGGAGCATGGAATTGTCCAAAATCTCTTGGTATGCTGAAGCATTCAGAGTTCCTTTCACTGGAACTAAGGGGCCAAGCCCAGCTCCTGAAAAACAACCCCACACCATAATCCCCCCTCCACCAAACTTCACAGTTGGCACAATGCAGTCAGACAAGTACCGTTCTCCTGGCAACCGCCAAACCCAGACTCATCCATCAGATTGCCAGATGGAGAAGCGTGATTCGTCACTCCAGAGAACGCGTCTCCACTGCTCTAGAGTCCAGTGTCCAGTGCTTTACACCACTGCATCCGACGCTTTGCATTGCACTTGGTGATGTATGGCTTGGATGCAGCTGCTCGGCCATGGAAACCCATTCCATGAAGGTCTCTACGCACTGTTCTTGAGCTAATCTGAAGGCCACATGAACTTTGGAGGTCTGTAGCGATTGACTCTGCAGAAAGTTGGCGACCTCTGCGCACTATGCGCCTCAGCATCCGCTGACCCCGCTCTGTCATTTTACGTTGCTGTCATTCCCAATCGCTTCCACTTTGTTATAATACCACTGACAGTTGACTGTGGAATATTTAGTAGCGAGGAAATTTCACGACTGGACTTGTTGCACAGGTGGCATCCTATCACAGTACCACGCTGGAATTCACTGAGCTCCTGAGAGCGGCCCATTCTTTCACAAATGTTTGTAGAAGCAGTCTGCATGCCTAGGTGCTTCATTTTATACACCTGTGGCCATGGAAGTGATTGGAACACCTGAATTCAATTATTTGGATGGGTGAGTGAATACTTTTGGCAATATAGTGTATATATTACAGATATATACAAGAAAAAATAGTCCAATTATTTAAAGGGAATAACAAAAAAATTACCTTAAAGCAGGTTTCCACCACTCTCAATAATAGCAATCTCAAACACCAATGACACTCTCCAACTCCAGACTGACTAGCATCCCTTTTTTGCAAGTATTTATACTCATGGGCTTAACCATTTTTGACTACCCCGAAATAATTAATACAGTTCACAGGCACATAAACACCAATAATGTCACAGTATTTTAAACACAAATGCTTAATTAAACCAATCTTGAACATGTACTTATAATATCATTATTAAAACCCATAACATTTCTCAAACAATCAACCCCTTCTGGAGTCACAAGTACGAATCCAGGGCATGCTGAGTGACTCCAGTCAGGCTTCTTAAGCAACCAATTGGCCCGGTTGCTAGGGTGGGTAGAGTCACGTTGGGGTAACCTCCTTGTGGTAGCTATAATGTGGTTCTCGCTCTTGGTGGGGCATGTGGTTAGTTCGGAGAATAGCTGAAGCCTCCACACGCGCTAGATCTCCGCTGTAACGCACTCAACAAGCCACGTGATAAGATGCGCGGATTGACTGTCTCAGACGCGGAGGCTACATAGACTCGCCACCCGGATTGAGGCGAGTCACTACGCCACTACAGGACCTAGAGCGCATTGGGAATTGGGCATGCCAAATTGGGGAGAAAATACATAAAAACAATAACAAAAAAAAGCAACAACAACACAAAACAATCAAACCCCTTTACATCCACACTTGGAATTTCCCTCTCCCATGATGCACCACAGCAGATGTATAAATACACAAAAGTCTTGATCTGGTCTTTTAGTTGATTTCCCAAGATGGCTGCCTCCATTCAGGTAAGTCCAGTGATATGTAAACGGAGTTCATGAATGTAAATGTAGAAACAATGTCTATAGTACTCTGTGCTCAGGTGGCCAGTCTGAGGCACTCACTGTAGAGAGTATTTGTGTGTATTGGCAGAATCTGTTGGATGTTTAGCATCCGTGTACTTAATGTAAAGGAAAAGATTACATGTTAATAAAATAGAAAGGGAAAACACAGGGAATGGAGAGAAACTCTGTGACAGTGACTGATTGCATTCCATCTGGATGTTTGGGATGAAGGTACTACAGTAGGTGATAATAGGATCATGCCAATTCCTTGAATATCGCACAAGATATGCTGCATCAGGTGATCGGAGAAAGAGTACTTTAAGGTCACAATCACAGACTAAGACAACTCTAAATTACATTTTACTCTGCTCCTGAAGAATTGTTAAACGCGCTCAGTGTAACATGTAGTTGCTGCACAAATCAGGGCGAGACTGCTATTAGTTTAATACAGAATAGTTTATTGCTAGAAAATCAACATGTTCTATATTATTGAAACAACAAACATTTCTGATGTACTTTATTCCCTTCTAATCCCTAACCTTTTTTCCATTTAGGGATAGGGATAGTCTAGAGATAATAAAAAAAAAATTATGGAGGTAACAGGATTGTGGTGCTTGCATGAGCACCACAGAACATGTTCACTAACCACTAGGCCTTTTATGCATGTTAATATATGACTGTAATACGCATATGTTGCCATTGGAGCAGTAGTGGGGTTAGTTCCATTGACTGGCTGAGTTACTGAGTGAAGTCTAACCTTTTGTCTGAGAGGTCAAGGCCTGCAAAGCTTCGATGATCATTACAGAGGAGAACTGTTGTCAAGGGAGGCAGTAGGTAAGATGAGACTTTAATGGATCCTGAACTTCCTGCAGATGGATCACTGTTCTTATCAATAATGAAGCATTATTGATTTTGTGTCTCTGAATGTGCCACCAAGGATACTTTTACCCCCTGAACTCACCATTACATCATTCCCCTGGCATCTTACTTTTGGGAGCTCATACACTGTTCTAGTGAGGATTGGGTTTATTTTTTTAACTTTCAGTCTTTTTTTATGGCTCTTTGTATGGATTAATTCCGGAACTTAATTGAATCTTGTTTGTGAGGTGTGTTCGTTTTGGTGAGCTCGGGTTTTTTTCTTGGAAAAACAATGCTGTAGGTTGCGGAGATTTGATAATGGTATCATAAATCCTTATTTGCTAATTAGCTTGATTTGTAAGCAATAAAAACTAGGAAAGCAAAGTATCAAGACAAACGTTGATGTTGGTTTGACAATGCTTTGTCTGGAAGTTACATTTTTTTTATTTAAAAAAGTTTTTAGTAGTTACAAAGGTTTTTAGGTAGTTAAAGGTATTTAATACTTCAAGAGATAGACAGATGGATACTGTATATAGATCCTGTAAATAAATGTTAGATAGACAGAAATTTTGGTCTTTGCTTGTGGATTTAGATATATACATTAGGTACACCTGCACAACTACTTAGTCATGCCATTATCTAATCAGTCAGTCGTGTGTCAGCAGTGCAATGCATAAAATCATGCAGATTTGGGTCAGGAGCTTCAAAAATTTTTATCTCAGTGATTTAGACCGTGGCATGATTGTTGGTGCCAGATGGGCTGGTTTGAGTATTTCTGTAACTGCTGATCTCCTGGGATTTTCACACACAACAGTCTCTAGAGATTACTCAGAATGGTGCCAGAAACAAAAAACATCTAGTGAGCTGCAGTTCTGCGGACAGAAACACTGTGTTGATAAGAGAGGTCAACAGAGAATGGCCAGACTGGTTCGAGCTGACAGAAAGGCTATGGTAACTTGGATAACCCCTCTGTACAATTGTGGTGAGTGGAATAGCATCTCAGAATGCACAACACCTCGAACCTTGAGGCAGAAGGGCTATAACAGCAGAAGACCACGTTGGGTTCCGCTTCTGTCAGCCAAGAACAGAAAGCTGAGGCTGCAGTGGGCACAGGCTCACCAAAACTGAACAGTTAAAGACTGGAAAAACATTGCCTGGTCTGATGAATCTCGATTTCTGCTGAGGCACACAGATGTTAGGCCCACTTAGTTTTAACTGAAGCTCCTGACCCGTACCTACGTGATTTTATGCATTGCACACTCTAATGCTCCATTTTTGTTGATTCAGTATTTCTTTTTCTTTTGTGTTTTTTCTTCTTCTAGCAAATATAGGCCTACAGTGGGATTCACTATAGTGAAAATGCTTCTTCACAAGGCAGTGAAGGATTTTAAACTCTTATAATTTAATGCAAATATTTTCATTACCAATTATATTATCAGAACAACAATTTGAGTAAAAGATAGTCGTGCAGAAGGTGTTTGTTTCTCCCATTAAGAACAATGTGCATTTACTTTTACATTGTAACATTAAATATACATTTAGCCGGTTTTATAAGATGACTCCCAACTGGCAAGAAGGTAACTTGTCCCAGCTGTTATCTGATTTTTATAAAATGCATAAAATACATGTGATATAATTTGTAATTATTTAATGTTTTAAAAAAAATTTTAATTGTCATCTACTAAAACAAATGTTCCATGTAATTATATAGAGATATGCCCGAAGCCGAATACTGACTTCAAAATGAATAATGGATTCATCCGAATAATATAAAAAATATTTGCATGACTGATTATCCAAAAAGCTCAAGGATAAAGCGACATTTTAAATAAACATATCCAAAATTAAAAAGAATTTATGAATCTGTGCAGCCAATATTTCTATAGTGTAAAACTTATGAATGAAGCATGATCACACGTGAAGTCGGCATGATGTTTTCGATAGTTTCGTTACACTAGCATCGGCGACTGTGTGCCGATGCGCTAACATGCAGCATTCTTATCAGACATGTTTGCAATGGTTTCAATGCATTTACTGTTCCACCTGGTGCAATTGGCAGTGTGTTGCATCAGCTGTGTGGGAGACTAGGGTTCAAAACCAGGCAATAATCAACAACTAGCATGATTTGGAGGTTTCCCTTTTCCCTCTAACATTACTTTTTTACTCCGCTAATGGTTAAAGTAAGGTCTGGGTTTGGGTATGGGGATAGAATCTATAGAAAATACATTTTCTCTTCATTGTATAATGTCCTGTAAAGCTGAAAACAACTTGCTGCACTACTAGCTTTTGGCAACCTCTCCTGGACATAAATGGAGCTCACACGTGCCCATATGCCCAACAATGCTTATCGCTTTGACCACTGGGGGCAGTGTTTCGATATTTCGATCAACGTATACCGATTTTACAAAAGAAAAGTCGTTCTACTCTTTCTGATTTCACTGTGTGATCAGACTGGAGTGAAAATGCTTACGGTGTGATTTCAGATCGGATGAGCTTGTCAAGTGTAACATTAATTAAGATACGACATCATATACGCGTTCCTCTTCTTGAAATGTCTATGTTAATGTATCACATGATTCACACATGATTCCCATGTATTTACTATAGCCAAAACCTGAGCGTGTTGTTAAATTCCTGACCTGAAGTGATGATTTCACATCGGAGCTCATCTATCCTTCTTTTAAAGTTGACCACATTAATTTATATCCACATCAGCGATTAAGATAATTAACTGGTTAAGACTTTATTCCAAAAAAAAGTTTAATGCTCCATAAAGGTTTAAATGCTCCATAGAGTATTCATCTATTAGGAATATTCCTCCTTATGTAAAACGAAGAAACTTCTTCTTCTATTACTTTAAACTGTGCCAAATTTGAAAATATTAAGTATTCTTGAACTCTGGTAAGGCGCTATATAAATTTAACATTATTATTATTATTTTTTTATTAATATTATTATTATTTAACTAAATAATGGAGTCCTATCATAAAAATTCCTGATAGATTTACTGGACTTTCACCTGTTTATAGGCTATATTGTTTTTATTTTAATTTATTTTAATGTTTGAATTTAAATTTGTTATTCACTGAAAAATGTGTGCTTGACTTTTCACATTTTGCATGACACCTCTTGCCTCCAGAATAATGTTGTTATTCATGCACAGAGAAATGAAAATTCTGTTTTATGCAGATATTAATATCTGAAATACCAGGAGAAACCACAACATATTCCACAATGTAGCCTACAAATTCAGCTTCATCTGGTAAGAAAAAAATATATATATTTTTTTTAAAGAATAATTGTATAATAATAATATTAATAATAATAATAATTATTATTATTATTAGGCTATTATTATGAAAATGCATATGCAAGGCATATTTAATTAATAGTAACTATAAATGTAAGAGTTAAGCTTCCGGTCTGAGCCCCACCCATTAAGTTGAATAATGACATACATAATTAATTTTAGACAAATCATTAAAACAGAATCCCAGTCAAATCGAAAAAACTTCTATGAATTACATACCAAACAGACCAGCAGGACAATGCTCCATGCCACACAGCCAGGTCAATCAAGGTGTGGATGGAGCACTGGATCAAGACCCTGTCATGGCCAGCCCAATCTCCAGACCTGAACCCCACTGAAAACCTCTGGAATGTGATCAAGAGGAAGATGGATGGCCACAAGCCATCAAACAAAGCCGAGCTGCTTGAATTTTGCACCAGGAGTGGGATAAAGTCACACAACATCAATGTGAAAGACTGGTAGAGAGCATGACGCATGAAAGCTGTGATTGAAAAACAGAGTTATTCCATCAAATATTGATTTCTGAACTCTGCCCAAGTTAAAGCATTAGTATTGTGTTGTTGAAAAATGAATATGAACTTGTTTTCTTTGCATTATTCAAGATTTGAAAACACTGCATCTTTTTTTGTTATTTTGACCAGTTGTCACTTTCTGCAAATAAATGTTCTAAATGACAATATCTTTATTTGGAATTTGGGAGAAATGTTGTCAGTACTTTATAGAATAAAACCAAAATGTTCATTTTACTCAAACACATACCTAAAAATAGTAAATCCAGATAAACTTTATTTTTTCCAGAGATGTATATACAGTAACACTTTGTCAAGCCAACATAATAATATTACTTAACTTATTTCTGTTAATATAATGCAACTGTGCCTAATAATGCAAACAAAGACATGCACACAGAACTTTGGTGTAATAATATTGTAAATCTGATGATTATTTTGACAGCATCAGATGTGTTGGCTCATGTCAGAAGCACATGAATGGAGAGGGTTTCTTTTTAGAATG
Source organism: Myxocyprinus asiaticus (assembly GCF_019703515.2). NCBI lineage: Eukaryota > Metazoa > Chordata > Actinopteri > Cypriniformes > Catostomidae > Myxocyprinus > Myxocyprinus asiaticus. The sequence continues at coordinate 8,188,303 of NC_059368.1, read as the reverse complement.
CCACCTTAAGGTAAATCTCAAAACAGTAACTTCATTTGTGAATTATTTTTGAGTAATCTGTGAAAAGATATAACAACTAAAAAGTATGACTTTCAGTGAATAAACTGTGTAAAGATTCTAATTGCGGTCTGACTGCAAACATCAGAGTCATTTGGTACAGGTAGACCTGCAAAAGGTGCTATGACCTTGCAACTAAGCTGCACGTGATCATATAAACAGAACTGAACATGCAGCTCTGACAGATATGCTGTAGCTAGGAACATTAGCCCAGACATATAAAAATATGGTGGTCAAACCGTCTTGTTTTTGCAGCTCTACACCTGGAATGCTGCAGGGAAAAACATCAAGCCTAGTGACTGGCAAGATTGTAGGAGTTTTGTACTTTATTTTATGCTGTGAGCTTTGCAGTTTGCTATTAGTTTTGATAAATGTAAATAAATATGCTTTTAACTTTTCAAGCATGTGTGTAAGGTATGTGTCAAGTTGGGCAACAGCTTCTGCCTGTTAGCTAGAAAGAAATGAAAATTGCTGACCAAGAAAAACTGAGTCACATTTCAGAAAGTTTGCATCATCCCTTTGGGTGTCTCAACAGCCTTAATGTGAACTGTTATGTTTGTAATTTGGAACAATTCTAGTATTTAGCGTTGAAATTAAAATAAGGGTAAATCAAGAGCGCTTATGGTAGGGTGACCATACGTCCTCTTTTTCCGGACATGTCCTCTTTTTCTGACCTTAAAAAAGCGTTCGGCCGGGATTTCTAAATTTGCGAAAATGTCCGGGATTCGGCTTTAGTTGCATTATGATGTGCATCTGGTCTAATACTTCATTGTGTGTGCACGCATATTTGCATTGCTTTAACGCCTCTTTGTAAGTCCCGCCTTCTCGCACACCAATTGGTCGATTATAAGAGGCTTGCAGCAACTATTGGCCAAATTCCTGCCTGTCAATCTCTCTGTGAACGCGCGAAGCGCTGTTGTGTTCGGAATCAAACAGTTGCTTGACAGCAGCAGCAAATGACAGCTGAGTGGAAACAATGCCCAAAAGAAAGTGCACATTTACAGAAGATTTGCACAGAAAATTCCCAAGCTTTCGTCCAGGTCGAGATCCGTGGGAAGTAGAATGTATGACATGTACAGCTGGCACTAATGTGTCAGTTGCTAATAAAGGTGCAAGTGATTTAGAAGCACACATTAGCTCTGCAAAGCATAAAGGGTCAGCAAATGTGAAAGTTCATCAGGTAAATTAACAGACTACTTTTTGCGACCAGGTAAATTTGTTATCACATTGCTTCATTTTCCATGGCCATTCAAAATAATAGTAATAGTAAATGAAGGTACGCTCATGGCATCAAATATTTTATTTATTTATATATATTTATGTTATGCTAATAGAGCGTCTTTTTCACTTTATTAAAGTTTGCATTCATAGTAACACTGTTTTGAACCCTATTATTCCATTATTGCATTTTAATAATCAGACTAGGACATTTTTAGATTTTATTTTAATGAATTGTGCTTTCCAGCATTCATTTGTTTACCCAAATATGTCAAATTCCGTGACATATTCAAGTTTTTTAGTTCTTTCCATTATTATGACTGGATTCCGCAATTCCATCTGCGTTTTCCTCATAGTGGAAATCAAAGGGCCCTACGTACCCTTGTCTTGTCGAATACACTCCTATATTAACCTTCTTCTAGGCAGTAGTATAGATTTAAAAAATGCAATTTTTTTTAATGCTAAACATCTTTCAGATTCTACAAAGGGGTTTATTAAAAAAGGGGGTATGTTATGACCACATCTGTGCACTTTGTAAGGCAAATGTTCTCAGAGAGAATGAAAGTCTGCTCTAGTTCCACAAACACTTCATAAGTGTTCCTCTGACCTCCACTGGTATTGATCTTTAGCTATAATTTCCATCAATGTCTGTTGAGACCGGACGCTCCCCACAGTGATGTTTAACAAGACTGCCGCTAGAATGGCTTTGGAAAACTACAAAGTCAAAAGTCCTGAACACTGAGGGTCAAACATGTGCCAACATCAAACAGACTCTCCTCCCAACAGTAAAATGGTTTTATGTGATCCCAGTTCATTTGTAAACTTTGGCCCCTATTTGTGAAGCTCTACCCCAAATGACTGTGGATTAACAACAAAAGTGAAATCATCATGGCACTTGGAATACATGTAATTTTGCCACACCTATACAAAAAGTGTCTGCTTCTGTTTTATGTGATCTCATTGGCTGAGAGAGTTCCCCACAAGTTAACGTATGCTTAGCAAACACCACTTCCTCCCGCTACTTCTGCATAATGTGCATTTCCCATGACGACCAACAACTGTGAGTTTTTTACATTTACTCAACATTATTTTTCTTTTACATTACTTTTGTATTTTGTACTCTTCATATGTGCAATATGGACTATGTTGGGAATTGATCAGATTAAATTTAAAATAAAAAAAGGAATGCAGCAGGTGACCTTTCATGCCTTATGTTTTAAGATAAATATACAATGACAATTTAAGAATGAGAATGCAAGAATAATATTATACAGAATCACTTGAGAGAGTGTGATCAGTTACTCCTTATCTTAAACTGAATTCTGGTAGTGTATTTTAAGGCAGTGGTTAACTGATTTTAGCTTCAGAACCCAGATCTGACATCAAGTAGTGATCCAACACAGTATCAAAATGGTGAAAACTGTAAAAAAAAAAAAAAAAAAGGACACAAAAAGTCCCTAAACTCAAACACACTGAAATGTTCTACCATGAACTGAGCATCAGAGGCTCAAAAATATGCAAAATTATATGGCTGAATTTTATAAATGCATAAAAACAGCAGAAGTGTGATTTATGGCTTTTGACGTGAATAACTGAAATATGGGAAGTTACTCCTAACTTTTGAAAGTTGTGAAACCTTTTTATTTTGCTATCTAATCTATACGAGATTTTATGGTTAGTTGCATTTTATTATTTGTATTTACCGTTGTTTTTCCCTGCTGTCCACAACCCTACTGAACAGACCTGCGACACACCAGTTGAGATGTACTGTTCTATACTTTCCTGATTTTCAATATACATACTGTATATATATTTTATTTACAAATCAGTTTAAAGTAATGCCATCTAATGGCCATTCGTCATTTAGCTGGACTTGACTGCAGGCTGGTACTGTTACTATGAACAGCATGTGCTGCGAGCAGGTCCACTGTGCTCAAGTACAAGCACTGGTTTCCTGGTAGCCAGACAGGAAGTGGGGGCTGGGTGCAGTCTGTACTAGCCTGATAACATGCACAAAAACACTGATTCTTGATGCCCTGTTTGTGCCTACCACTCGCTCTAAACCTCAGGGAATTATTCATGTGGGTCACTCCCAAACCAGCCCACAAACTGGTGGCAAAACATGGACAAAAAGTGAAAGTGTCAACATTGTGGTGTTATGTATCGTTCCCTTTGGTCCTCAGAGAGGAAATGTGTTGTTTGTGTTGAGTAGCAACAGTGTTCATTTATCACCAAGAGGGCCAAAGAGCTTTGTTCTGCAAAAACATGATCTCTGGTTATAAATAAATAAATGAAAGAGTTTGCACTTGTGTATATGGTTGTGTGACAATAAAAGTGATTTGATTTTATTTGATTTTGATAATGTAAAATGTTGTTATCTTTGCACCAGTGTTGATTTTAATCTATACCAAGCAAGTTTATGGTAGGGTATAGTTTTGTTTTTTAAGTAATGTTCCTAGTTCAATACAAATTAAGCTCACACGACAGCATTTGTGGCATAATGTTGATTAACACACACAAAAAATTACATTTACAGAGAGGCACTTACAATGGAAGTGAATGGAAACGTTAAAATAATCACTTTTTCAAAAGTATAGCAACAAGACATAAACATTATATATATTAACATGATTTAAGTGTGATAAAATCGCTTACTAACCTTATGTGCGTAAAGTTATAGAAAAAATAAATCTGCAAAATAAAAAATAAAAAAGAAGCTAGATTTTTACATCTTAACAGTGGTGCTAAAACATATTGTTTGTTTGTTGTTGTTGTTGTTGTTTTCCCAGGACGTTTATTATAAAATAAATAATAGTGATGCTTTCCTTAGCAAGCACAAATAATAGGAGTTTTGTATTTGCATTTCATTTTGGCCAGTAACAGAGCACGGCTGTTCACAGTAGAGTGTGAGCGCTGTTTGTGTCATGAAGTGTAGCTGATCTGTCTGCTGAGTGAGTTGGTGGACCAAAACTGTTGCTCAGAGCTTCTGTTGTCGTGGAGACAGGCCACAGTGTCATCCAGTGCCAGGATTCGGTACAGTCTGCAGGAATGTCTGCTCGGTGTCTTCGTACAATCCCATCATACGGTTTTCATATACATATAGAAGACTAAGCCTGTAGAAGCTACTGTTCACTTCAAAGTTCAATCTTAGCTTTAAAGGTGACGTGTGTAATTTTTATTTTCTTGTATTCCAGCTTAATGTGCAGCGACAACTGTAAGTAAGCCATTCGTAGGATGATTCCCACGGAAATAGTAAATGCTGTGGCGCTTTCAAAACATTCTTTAGGCCCCACACAGCATTGTTGGCTCGACCAATGGTGAGAGTTTGGGGCAGAACTGTCTATTTGTCCGAATTGTATTTCGATAGTCGCTAGTGATGAAGAAATTACATACTTAAAAAAAAAAAAAGAAAAGAAAAATCACCTTTAAAGTCACTTTTAAGGAACATTACATTACAATTTTAAATAAAGTTGCACTGAACTCCAGCCCTTTCTGTGCTTAAATATCCCTTTCAGTGAAATCAATGAAATGTATATCCCATAATGTATAGCCTACACAATGCATCGGATTAATTATAATAAGCGTATGGGATTATGTAATCACTGTGGCAGCATGTTTCAGACAAAGCTTTTTGAAATACAGTTGAGCTCTGCCTTTTATCTCTTTATAAAACAGTATATAATAATAATATAATATAGGTATAATATATGCATAATAATAATATATATACACTGTATAGATAGATAGATATACACACTATATATAACTGGATGTTGTTCTTGAAATCTGTAAAGTAAAAAATGTGGTTGCTAGGGCATTCTCAGTGGTTGCTAGGGCATTGCTAGGTGATTGCTAGGGTGTTGCTTGCTAGCAGTGAAGAGAGTCCACCTCCAACTCTCTACTAAAATAAAGGAGGGACCCGAGCCATATTTAGGGACCACAGTATTATATGTTTATTATCCACATGCAAAAATTGTTAGTCTGATTGCTTAAAACACATAATAGCACAGAACAAGCTACACAATTTGAGGTATTGTATTATTCGTGTCTGTAACACAAATGCTGCAGCATAAGTTATATGGTAAATTTTAGGGTTCGAGGTTAGTTCAAGTCCCTAACCCGAAGTATGACCATTGTCTTCCAGTCTTTTCAGAATGGGGTAATTGCACATGAATGCTTGTACAAATTAGTGGTGTTGGTTCATTGGGATATCATGGGTAATTGGACCAGGATAATACAGTTATTATGCAGTCTTGTTTAACCTAGCTTATTTGAGACAGGTTTTCTTTCTGTTGATTCTAGATCCAAACAGACCGAAGACTTGCAGTGTTTGGTCATCTTTTTCTAATTAGTTTTAAAGTGTAGTTTGACGGGGGCCTGGGTAGCTCAGCAAGTACTGACCCTGACTACCACCCCTGGAGTTGCGAGTTCGAATCCAGGGCATGCTGAGTGACTCCAGCCAGGTCTCCTAAGTGACCAAATTGGCCTGGTTGTTAGGGAGGGTAGAGTCACATGGGGTAACCTCCTCGTGGTTGCTATAATGTGTGGTTCTTGCTCTCGGTGGGGCGCGTGGTGAGTTGTACGTAGATGCCGCAGAGAATAGCATGGGCCTCCACACACGCTATGTCTCCACGGTAACACACTCAACAAGCCACGTGATAAAATGCGCGGATTGACGGTCTCAGACTCGGAGGCAACTGAGATTCGTCCTCCACCACCCGGATTGAGGTGAGTCACTACACCACCATGAGGAATTAGAGCATATTGGGAATTGGGTATTCCAAACTGGGGAGAAAAAAAAAAGTGTAGTTTGACGTGCTTTGATGAAAAAATGTTTAACATTCACATTTTCTCTGATTATATGTATTACACAATATGATATTGAGGAGCTGTAAATGATGTAAACAAACTGAAACTGAATTTTTTTTTTTTTTTACTGCATATGTGAAGATAATTGAGGATGTTATGCCATATGTTATTCAATACGGATGTTGTGTAAAATCAGAGCAGCAATCCTTATATTTTATACATTTATATGTTGAGCAATAGACAAAATCACAGCTAACCAAATCCAACCTTAAAAATCCACTTGATAAATGCTTAGAAGACCTGGCTAAGCTAAGCTTCTCAATTTGTTCTCCTTCTATGACATTCTTATAAAATATCACACAGTGTTCAGTGTAATAAAAAGCAGAGTAAATAGACGTGGAGAGTGCGAGATCAGTCTGAAAGAGCACAAAGAAATGTTAAGAAAGGCCCAAATGGACAGCTTGGACAGTCAGTCTAGTCTGTCAAACAGGTGTGAAGTGGAAACAATATTACCAACCACCAAAAATATAAATAGTTCTGCTGTGGTTCCCTGTGAAAGAATGTGCCAACTGAATAGGGATGGGTGTAATTGTTTGTTTGAACAATCAAAGCCAAAGGACATTTAATTTTATCCATGTATGGCCCGGGTAACAAAGCACTATTCTATCTTAGAAGTCTATAGATACAGTCAAAAAAAAAAAAAAAAAAGATTCCTGGCAAAAGTAAGATATAAACAAATGGTTTAAATTAAATTTATATAAAATTCAAATTATATGATTTAAATGTAGTTGTAGTTATTATATTAGTTAAATGATTTTTGTTTACTAAGTTTGAAATATTCATACACCTCATTAATTTTATTTAAATATATTTAATTTCATTTATTCAGAATTTATAATATGCATTGCACACCATTTAAAGTCAAGTCAGAATTTATTTATAAAGCATATTTAAAAACAACAGAGGTTGATCCAAAGTGCTGTACAATTTACAAATGGCACTGATTTGTTTGTCAAAAATAAAAGATGTCTCAAAAATAACCCCAAGATTTTTGAATGAATGAATGTTACATTTATATAGCGCTGTTCTGACACTACACTCCAACCACTTTACACAGTGAACAGGGGACTCTCCTCAACCACCACCTGTGTGCAGCATCCACCTGGATGATGCAACAGCAGCCATAGTGCACCAGTACGCTCACCACACACCAGATATTGGTGGAGAGGAGAGAGTAGAGTTATAGAGCCAATTAATGGATAGGGATTATTAGGAGGCCATGATTGAGAAGGGCCATGGGGGAATTTGGCCAGGACACCAGGGTTAAACCCTTACTCTTTTACAAAAAGTGCCCTGGGATTTTTAATGACCACAGATGACCTCAGGTTAATGTCTCATCCAAAGGACAGTGCCTTTTTACAGTAATAGAGCATTAGGACCCACACAGACCACAGGATGAGCACCCCCCTGCTGGTCTCCCTAATACCTCTTCCAGCATCAACCTTAGTTTTCCCCAAGAGGTCTCCCATCCAGGTACTGGCCAGGCTCAACCCTGCTTAGCTTCAGTAGGCAACATGTCTTGAGCTACAGAGTGATATGGCTGCTTCTGCTTTCAAATATTGGAAGAAAGAGAACCTAACTGTGCTTCAAGGGCAGAAGGGAGGCCTGGAAGAGCCTAAAATAATAACATCAGTTTTGCCTTCATTTAACTGCAAAAAATTGTTTGCCATCCAACATTTGATGTCCTCAAGATATTTCAAGAGCACTTCAAAAGGGCAGCTACTGTCTGGTCTGACCAGTAAATAAAATTGGGAATTGTCAGTGTAGCAATGATAAGAAATTTGTATCCCCTTTTCTCCCAATTTGGAATGCCCAATTCCCACTACTTAGTAGGTCCTCGTGGTGGCATGGTTACTCACCTCAATCCGAGTGGTGGCGGACAAGTCTCAGTTGCCTCCTCTTCTGAGACCTTCAATCTGTGCATCTTATCACGTGGCTCGTTATGCACGACACCATGGAGACTCCGCATGTGGAGGCTCATGCTAATCTCCGTGATCCACGCACAATTTACCACGCGCCCCATTGAGAGCGAGAACCACTAATCGCGACAACGAGGAGGTTACCCCATGTGACTCTACCCTCCCTAGCATCCAGGCCAATTTGGTTGCTTAGGAGACCTGGCTGGAGTCACTCAGCACACCCTGGATTCAAACTCAGGACTCCAGGGGTGGTAGTCAGCGTCAATACTCGCTGAGCTACCCAGGTATTATATTTTTGAAAAACAGAGCCCAAGGGCAGCATATAGAGGGAGAAAAGGGCCCAAACCATTTAAAGATTACTCGATTCAACTCAATTACTGAAACTTGAGAAACATTTCTCATACAATTGAAATGCGTAAATCTTAAAAATCTCAAAAAAAAAAAAAAAAAAAAACATTTTTAGTTAGCACTATATGATAATAATTTTTGTTTTCAGTCATTAAAAAAAAAGAACAGTATAAACAAGCACATAACAGGCCTTTTAAAAATTAATGTTTAATGACATTTCTAACTATGCGAATAGGCTACACATTAACTTATTACAGTCTAAATTTGTATTAAAGCATGATATAATATTATCATGCCATTTCATTCCTCTGAAGAAAAAAAAAACATTTGCAATGTACATAACAGATTTGTATTTGCACTGTACATAACAGATAACAGATTTGTATTAGATTTGCACTACGTATGTGTATGTGTGTATGTATGTATGTATGTGTATGTACGTATGTGTATAATTATTTTTTATTATATTTTATTATTATTATCTATGTCTTGCTGCTGTTTTTGTATTGTTGTACACTGGAAGCTCCTGTCACCAAGACAAATTCCTTGTATTTGTAAGCATACTTGGCAATAAAGCTGATTCTGAATATTGCTAATAATGTTTAAAATAAAAGAAACTATTATGATATAAAAGTTGCAATAATGTGTGTTGTACACTCAAAAAATGATTTGAGGATTTATGCATTTCAATTTCATAACAAAATTCCATCAAATTGAATTGGGTAATCTTTAAATTAAATAGTAATAAAAAATATATTAATATTTTATTAATTTAATTTGGTTAAAATTACACAATTCAGTTTCATGGAATTTTGTTATGAAATTGAAATGCGTAGACTAAATCTTAAAAATAGGCTACAATATTTTTTGAGTGTATATGACATTACACTGTTAGAAACTTGCCATTAAACCTATTAAGTTTTATAATAAAAACGTAAACAATCACAATGGACGAGCATTTCAAAATACTAGGCTATTTTTACATAGTTAAAGCGTTGTGCATCTAGTGCTCAAGGGAAACGACTAAATCGGATTAAATTTACAAATTTAACGACCAAAGGGTGCGTCCGCACAACCTTCGGTGCAAACCAACACCACTCCAACTGCGCCAATTAAAGGAACAAAGGGAGGCGTCCGCTCAACCTCCACATCATTACAACTGCGTCAATTCCCGGTGTTGGATGTCACTCACTCGAGGACTCGGGTTAGTTCTTTTGTCACCCCAGTCGTCCTGTAGGGTTAAGCTTTGAGTCTGGTGGGAGGAGTTTCGCTAGGACTTTGATTGCGTTTTCTTCGGATCTCTGGAGGGAGCACGCAGGCAGTGATATCACATCCTCGCAATGCGGCTGCCAGCGAGTCGAGCGTACTAGTTCATAACTCAACTCTGATTCGCGACACATACGTAACCCTTTCGGATTATAGTGTGGTTGCGAAATATAAGCGCTTCCATTTTTGGTTACATTCGAACATAATATTGCAGTAAATCTTGGCTATGGAATATGGTTTCACTTAGATAGAAATTCACCCTTTCTTGGTGGGTTCGCACATTTTAGCGTTGCTCTCGTTGTGTTGGATCTATCACCGTCGCCATTTAGCCTATGAAACCGAGCACAATGTGGGCCAGGAACGAATTTGTGGATGGATTCGACGCGTATAAAATAGGTAAGAGCAAATCGCTTGTGGAATGACACACAATAAGCCAGCTACATGTTAATGAGAACAAAACGAGGGCCATGTTTGATCTCAAAGCCCGGCGTGTGTAACGGTATTATTGTTCCGCGAGTCGCATTTGGCGCGGTTAACGCAGTTTTTTATGTTGTGTTTTGGGTGTTATTATGTTACTAAACTGTGATATTTTGACTGAGAGCATCCCGCGTGTCTCCTTCGGGGGTCTCTATCATGCTCTGTCTCTTTAACAGTGAGATATGTTGTGCGGTGATACAGTTACAGTTGTTGTCCAGCTAGAATGTATGTATTTGTTGCATTTTAATAGAGATAACAGCTTTGTTTGATATTGCTCTTTGGTAATGTGTAATTAGAAGGTCCATGTGGTGTTTGACACAGTGTAATTACAGTGTAATATCTTATTTTGCTCTCAAAGGTACAAAGTTAGTACGTTTTACACATACAGGTTAATTATCAGGTAAATTGCTACATGTAACTTCACACCTATCTATATATATATCTGTCTGTCTGTCATCTATCTGTCTATCTATCTGTCTGTCAACTGTCTGTCTGTCTTTCTGTTATCTATCTGTCTATCTATCTGTCTGTCTATCTATCTGTCTATCTATCCATCTGTCTATCTATCTATCTGTCTATCTATCTATCTATCTATCTATCTATCTATCTATCTATCTATCTATCTGTCTGTCTGTCTGTCTATCTAACTATATGTCTGTCTGTCTGTCAGCTGTCTATCTGTGTGTCTGTCTTTCTTTCTGTTATCTATCTGTCTGTCTGTCTTTCATTATCTGTCTGTCTGTCTGTCAACTATATATCTGTCTGTTGTCTGTCTGTCAACTATCTGTCTTTCTTTTATCTATATGTCTGTCTATCTATCTATCTATCTGTCTGTCTGTCTGTCTGTTATCTATCTATCTGTCTGTCTGTTATCTATCTATCTATCTATCTATCTATCTGTCTGTCTGTCTGTTATCTATCTATCTATCTATCTGTCTGTCTGTCTGTCTATCTAACTATATGTCTGTCTGTCTGTCTTTCTGTTATCTATCTGTCTGTCTGTCTTTCTTTCATTATCTATCTATCTGTCTGTCTGTCAACTATCTATCTATCTGTCTGTTATCTGTCTGTCTGTCAACTGTCTGTCTTTTATCTATCTGTCTGTCTGTCTGTGTCTGTCTTTCTGTTATCTATCTGTCATCTATCTATCTGTCTGTCTGTCTGTCTGTCTTTCTGTTATCTATCTATCAGTCTGTCTGTCTATCTGTCTGTTTGTCTGTCTGTCTGTCAACTATATGTATCTGCCTGTCTGTCTGTCTGTCTGTCTTTCTGTTATCTATCTATCAGTCTGTCTGACTATCTGTCTGTTTGTCTGTCTGTCTGTCAACTGTCTATATCTGTCTGTCTGTTTTATACATTCCACCAGTATGCAAAATAAACTCACAAACACATGTTAGTTGCCTGTGCTTTTAAATTTTGTGAGTTGAAATTTTACTAAGATATTTCAGTGGCATGACTAAATTCACAGTTGCAACTAGTCTCTCTGCCAGTGTGGTTTAATAATTAATATTACATTGCATAAGTCTAGGAGCACAGCTGTCACCCCATCATAACTTAGGACTATTTGTTTACCCGGGATATTTACAGATCTCCAGAAGTGTCAGTGCTACTCTTTCAAGATGGCTATGTGGATCCTTTTCATATGAACTTGTATGAGGTTTTTCCACCCTAGAATTATGGAGACCTAATTTTGGTACTGAACTGAGTGTCCTTAGCTGGGTCTTTACCTCAGGCTCACCATGCAACTGGAACTCTTGCAGCCTTGCAGGTTTAAAACTGCTGTAAGAATCTGAAGTATTCTTTGACATTCTGAATTAGCTGTCCGGTTTGTTGCTGTCTAAGGGCAATTGTGCTTGTGTCTTTTACTTTTACAAGATTTATGGCACAACAGAAATGCATAAGTTAGGAGGTATATTTGCTGACAGTTGCTGTGTAACTGTTAACTTCAGATGATTTGCAAGCAAATTGTCTTAATTAATTCTGAGTTATGAATCGATTCTAAACAGTCTTGCTTAGCCCATTTTTGGAAGAAAAGCAACATATTCAGAGACTTCAGTGACAGAAATTTTAGGCTATATTTAATTCTTTTCTGGTACACTCAAAAAATGTTTAACCTATTTTTAAGATATGCACATTACAATGTCATAACAAAATTCCATCAAATTGAACTGTGTAATATTTATTGTTTAACAAAATTAAGTGAATAAAACGTAAAATATTTAGGTTTATTCTGTTTCATTTGATTAAAGATTACTCAATTAAATTTGATAGAATTGTATTAAATTGAAATGCGTCAATCTTGAATTTGTATTTCATTTTATTGAGTGTAGACATGCAGCCTAAATGGTGGTGTCTAAATGGATTAGACAGGGTTAGACCATCAGATATTGGGGATAAGCACCTGTAAGACTGACCATTTGATTCACTGAACTTCTCCTTATTTGTCCTTTCACAGCAGCTGCTAAAACAGAAGTAATCAGGATAAATAAAGAAAACACTGAATTAACAAAAAAAGGTCTTTCAAACTTTCATGGTTATTGTCTGTTTTTACATACCTTGTTGTTACCAAAATGTGAGAGGTGATATGGAGATTTTCAGCTCATTTCATTTCCAGATTTGGAAAAATAATACAATCTTACAAGGACGTGTACAATACAATAGTGAAAATATATATATTTTTTTTCTAGTTTTCATCTGCCAGAAATTGTTCTTTTTGAGTGTATTCCTTATAGAAATGTGTGTGTGTGTTTTTAAGAAGTATCTATTTATATATAAATATTATTATTATGTATAATTTTTTTGTGTGGAAAATTTAAGTGAAAAGTTGATCAGAAACTATGAGAACACTCAAAAAACAAACAAACAAAAAAAATATATATATATATATTTTTTTTGGATTTTTCCCCTTTTTCTCCCAATTTGGAATGCCCAATTCCCAATGCACTTTTAAGTCCTCGTGGTCGTGTAGTGATTCGCCTCAGTCCGGGTGGCGGAGGACGAATCCCAGTTGCCTCCGCGTCTGAGACCGTCAACCTGCGCATCTTATCGCGTGGCATGTTGAGCGCGTTGCCACAGAGACATAGCGTGTGTGGAGGCTTCACGCCATCCACCGCGGCAACCACGCTCAACTCACCACGTGCCCCACTGAGAACGAACCACATTATAGCGACCACGAGGAGTTTACCCCATGTGACTCTACCCTCCCTAGCAACCGGGCCAATTTGGTTGCTTAGGAGACCTGGCTGGAGTCACTCAGCACACTCTGGGATTTGAACTAGCGAGCTAGCGAACTCCAGGGGTGGTAGCCAGCGTACTTTATCACTGAGCTACCCAGGCCCCATCAAAAAAATAATTTTTAAGATTTAATTTCTAAATTTTTATTTAATGGAATTTTATGAAATTGAAATGTGGAAATTTCAAAAATAGTCTAAAATTTTTTTTTTTTAGTGAACTCTGATTTAAGTTCTCATGTATGTAATTGTTAAAATTTGAAATTCAGCAATCAACAACTTCTACAGAGAAGTGCTTTCTGGGTAGTTGCCTTGTAATCTACAGTATCTGGTTGCACTTCATTATCATTGTTTGCTTTAAAGCCTCAGTTAATTAAAAGTCTTCCATTGTGAATAAACAAAGTAGTTTTAATAATGATACAGTTTGATATCATGCATCAGCTGGACATGACAGCTCTCTGTTGTCTCTATGGTGACCTAGTGCTCTTTGTTTCCTAGGTTCCAGCACTTCCTCTCCTGGATGGGTCCCAGGCTGTGACTCGGCATGGCAAGCGTCCTCTTCCTCCGCTGGCATTAGCAGCCGCGGGCGACGTCACAGCGCTGCCTCGGACAGTGGCGACACAGGCATAGGAACCTCATGTTCTGACAGCATAGAGGGTAAGACTCAGTTATGACTCAACTTACTTTCAAACAAACCACGGGGTTGGCTGCTTTGTGAAGTGTGAAACGTGTTATTGATTGGGTCTTTGTTATTCATGGCTGATTTTAGCTGTCAGACTTTTTCTAGAAAGCTCATTACAATAGTGGCAAAAAGTCATGACCCAACTCCTTAAGTTTTGTCTCAGTCGGATAAAACTTGAAATAGGATCTTAAACCTTTAATGTCCTATCAATGCTATTAGCACTGAAAATATTTCTTGTTTATTTCAAAACATAGAGCATGGCGCTAGCAGTAAGTTGCTTAGGATAAAAGTGTCGGTCAAATGCATAAATGCTTTTGTTGCTTTTAATTAGCCACTTTTAATTTATTTAGAGTTAAAAGCCTCTAGAAATAGGCTACACTTCAATGTCTATTAAATGTGTGTTGGCCAGTGCGTGCAATAGCCTTTTGCTAGAGATTATACGAAGATGACTAATGAGGAATCCAGTGGTTCTCTTTCTTTACAAACAAATGTTTGTAGCCAAACACTCTGATTTTGGCAGAAAATGACGCCATGACCACATGTACAGTATGTATTGGTGCCTATAGCAGAATTGCCAATTGATGTTGTGATTGGTTAGTTGAAATTAGTTCATGTATTATATTGGTGCACACTTTTGTCATTTGAGACAAAATTTGCAGATTGTATACTATTTATTTTTTTGTAAGGCAGTCTCGAAAATTGTCAGTCTCAAAAACCATTGTCAGAATTTACTCAAAGGCTTACTTTTGTTTGTACAGCAAAATTTAATTCATTTTTGTCGTGTCAATGACAATATCAGAACGACTTAACACACAGTCACTGCTGCCTGTCATAGCTACATGTATATTGAACAGGCTCAATTAAAAAAACGGTTATTTTCGCAAACTTAATGTACAACTGGATAAGTAACAATCATAAAGGACAAAAAAATTGTACAGTGTGCACACAGCTTTCTGTATAATAACAAAAGGGATGGATCTTTGGTTTTTGAGCTTGGTGGGCTGAAGGCTTTTTAGGTAACAGTTCAAATAATAGTGACTGTGTCAACAGTCGAAAACACAAGCCAAATGTGGTTTGCCCCCTTCTACCGTGAGGCCTCTTATATGGTCATATATATTTAATTGTAAATAACTGCCAACAGTTTAGCAGCTATAATCACCCGCAAGGCATCACAGTCAAAGAGAAGCATATTTACTGTAGATCGTTTCATGCATAATGCAGGGAAATTCAGCAGAAGACCCTGTCTTTACAATTACATTCAAAACAAACCCATGGAATAGTTACATTTTGAAATATGAATTGAATGGCGTTTAAATTTAGCTGTGCTGATTAGCTTTATTTAGATGCTGATGGTCCCTTTTCAGACTCTCGATGCCAAAAGAGTTCCTGTTCCTCAATTTGTAGAGCATGGCACTAGCAACGCCTTGGTCATTGGTTCCATACAAGGAAATGCACATACTGATTAAAATGTATACCTTGAATGCAGTTTCGCCTTTGATAAAAGTGTCAACATTTAAAGGTAAAATAAGCTTTTACATGTTCAGAAAAAATGTTAGTGGTGGTTTCCCATAAAAATCTGGCTGCTATAATGCTAGGGTTGCAAAGTTTTGTATGGATTTTTTAGGTGGTTGCTATGCTATGATGTAGCTAGGTGGTTGTTTGAGTGATCTGGGTTGTTGCTTACTGGCCCAATTAAAAAAAAAAAAAAAAAAATCCTCACATTTCTTTTATGTTGTGGTCACTAGAAATAACTTGGGACCCATTTCAATGTAAGACAATGGGATTTTTTTTTACCCATTTCATCGCCATCTTAGATTTCCTTTAGAAATCTATGCATTTCTTCAAAAAGCTTGACGATTTGTGGCATCCTTTATGCGCATTGCACATAATTGAACACTTAGGGTTAGAATGTTGTTCTAAGTATAAACAATTTGAATAGTGATGCTTGCCTTTGAACTCAAAAGAAGGACTGTAACCATAGAAACTCTCTGAGCAAATGAAAACAGTCACAGTCAACAGATCTCCTTTTTCTGACACACTCAATTCAGGTATTGGAGTCTCCACTAATGAGCTGAAGAGTTGAATCAGTTGTGTTTGATTAGGGAGATATCCAAAATGTGTAATGTTGGGTAGGGCTGCACAATTAATCGTATTTTAATCATGATCAGGATTTCTGCCTCTAACGGTTAATTAAGCCTAATCGTCTGTGATATTAGTGAGCTAGCAAACAGAAGGTGTCAGCCAGGTAAAGTTGCAAATTGCTGTTCATTTTCATTATAGGCTACGGATGATAGACCAAATCACAAGCTCTTTCCTAGTCCGTTTTCACCTCACCTGACCAATCACGCTCTCTTCAGAAGTTCGCTACTGACCAATCACTGTTTCTCTTTCGAGCGCACACTGAAATACAGAACCGCACCGCAATGTTTACGTGTCTCAATGTGCGCCGCACAAGGTTAATGATACGGCATTCTGTGCTCGATGCACATGAAATTAATTCCATCTCCTGCTTTGATAATGTATGTTTTATACAGAAATGCTGTGCTATGAGTTCGGTTCGTGCACGTCGCTAACATGCGCTGACCGGGTTATTTTAAAGCGCTACGCATTTACCTCAGTTGCACATTTGCCTAATTCCAAATATATTTGGCCATAACAAGTGTGTAACAAATCTAGCCCATGGGTTTGTGGAGCGAGGAAGAGACAAGAGCATTTCTTCATGTATGGAAGGAGCACAACGGTATATCATGTATTCTGTCTGAGCTCCCTGCTGGAAGCACATCATCCTGCCCTACATTTTAGCAGCCAATAGTCAACATTCCCATCTCTCCATCCTCCCTTTCTGTCCCACTGCTGCTGTCTGGAGGGAGTTGACGGCTGCCTGGATCAGTGCCCCAGGGACACAGAATCAGGCCTGTCTTGCGGTTGAGCCTGACCATGGTCACACTCCTATTTATCACAGCTCATAGATTGAATCAGTCTCATTATCATTTGTGCAGTAATTTAGCCTGTGCAGAGGCTCAAATCAAAGTCAAGCACAAACAATGGGATCAAACATTCTGTTCTATTCACATTGCTTTCTTGCCTGAGCGATATTTAGAATATTCACATTATATTCATGAGAATTTTGCTGCGTTATGAAATGAATCGGATTGCGCTAATTTTTACGCACTTTTTTTATTTACCCATTCATTTTCTTAAAGACCATGTCATTAGACTAGTTTTATATTCAGATCTCTGGTGAGTAAAATATTCAGATTTTTTTGAGAAAATTGAGCGCCGCAATACTTTTACTGAAAAAGTAGGCAATTAAGAAGCTGCATTCAGTATCGTCTTTTACTGCTTGTGTCTCGTGAGTGCACACCCTGAAGAAAATATACCTTATTTGGCTGCAGTAGGTCCGAATCTGTCGTGATCGCGCTGTCACCATCGCTTTAGTTCAGCCGTGAAATTCCACTGACATCGCATTTAACGACGTCAACTCTGACTTTAGTTAAACTTTTCCCCGGACTGTTTTCACAACATTCTCTGTTTTAAAGCATGGATACAGACCAGTAATGCGTCAGTTGGACGTCTGTTAGAAGGTAAAAGTGTTGCAAAACTCGAGAGCTTGTAGATTTGAATATGAGAATGTGTACAATAAATATTTGTACAAGCAAGTCATACACATTACACAAGTAAAAGTTTTCTTTTGCTTCGTTCGATGTATTTTGTATCAAAAATCCTTTCAATCATACATTGCATGAATGAGGGAAAAACAACCATAAAACTTCTCTCTCGTTAATGTGCGCTGCGCTCATTCAACCGTAAACACTTGCTCATGGAGCTTTTCCCTTAAAAAGACAGTACCAATTTAGTGCTTGTTATATACTCTTTATCAATGTAAACTCAATGTAAAGTGCATATAAACAAACATGTTACAAAATGTAGTAATGAAGTAAGTGTAATAAATATGTAAATATATAAATATTTAAAAGGCACAATCATACATTGTGAAATCAGAAAACACTGTAAATATTAAAGAATTTAACAATTAGGCTTGTGCTGCATCTATGCAAGGGGTTTTGGTAAAAAGTATTTTTTTTTTTTTTTTTGCATTGTAGTTTTGATATAGTAGCACTTAAATTATTATTTTTAGAATATAATAATTCTATTTTCATCAGGTTCCAACCTTGTGAATATTTTGTAAAAAATTTGTATGAAATTTCAAACAGTGACAACTTTCATTATTAAAAATGCAATTTCATGACATCTGACATATTCATGATATATTAATTGATATTTTCAATTAATAATTGCGACTGAAAATTACTGTGTGCGACTGTGAAAAAATATTTAGGCGCACCGGTGCGAGTGACCCGCTTGAAGTAGGGGTGGGAGAAAAAATCTGTTCTCCGATTAATCGATTCTGAGAACGCGGCAGCGCAGTGGCGTTTATGCGTGCACCAGAGACAGATGTTAGAAACGTGCATATCCTAAAGCCAAGCACATCCTACAAAACTGACTGGATGTACTGTATCAACCACACACAATTAATCTCCTAATGAAACTACTATCCCAAAATGAATTCACAAACTCACTAACATGGCAACGGGAGAGTTGATTTCATGATTACATGTCAACAAAGAACATGAAATACGAGCAACGCCCGTTATTGCACTAATTTGCACAACAAGGGGGAAAAAAAACATGAAAATTATGATGAAACAGCAGTTTGAGAGACGTGGGTGATGTTTTTATTTTCTAATTATTTTTTGTCTGCTGCTTCATAATGTCTTTCACTCCTCTTGCGCTCTTTCATTTGCTGTTGCACATTGCTGGTCTCTCGCTCATCGGGAAGTGTGCGCACATCTGACGGCTTGTTAGATAAATGTTAAGCAGGTGAGACTTCTACTCTCAGAACAAACAGATGGAACAGTGCATACCCTCCCTAGCAACCGGGCCAATTTGGTTGCTCAGGAGACCTGGCTCGAGTCACTCAGCACACCCTGGATTTGAACTTGTGACTCCTGGGGTGGTAGTCAGTGTTTTTACTCGCTGAGCTACCCAGGCCCCTTAAAGCTAAAAATGTTATAAATGTACGTGTCTGAGTAAATTCTGTTAATTTTCTTACGTTATGGTTGTTGAGCTAACTAATAATTTTTTAAGTGTATAATTGACAGCATTAGCGGAGAGAGAATTTCTTTCATATGTAAGCAAAATGGACGTTGTAACCCAAATTAATCAGAATTTAATCGAATCGTAATCTCAGTCAAATGGAGAGTTTGTGAATTTTAATTGAACCAAATTGGGAAATCTGTATCATTATCTAGCCTTAACTTTAAATCTCTGTTAAAAAAATATCTTATTAATCACTATCAGAGCAAATACAGAAATAATGAGATATATATCGATCATTATCAAAGGCTGAAAAACAACTGACATATAATATCTTCAGCAATATTGCCCAGCCCTTCTCTCTTTTTATTCTGCTTTTGCAAACACTTGTTACTTCATTGAAATGCCTCAAATGCCACAAACAACTCCAAAACTGCTTGTTTCCGTCAGGCATGATCTCAGGACTTTGTTTCAGTGCCATAGGCAGTGCGATCTGGATGGAAGCAGTCAGCATGAGCTGGCCCAAGAAATAGGGCAGATTTGCCATGAAGACAATTGTAATCACTGTGTAGGATGAGACCCATGATATCACCCCATGGTAGAGAAAACATCTATGACAACATCAGAGAATAAACAACATTTAAAAATGCATAGTCTAAAACGAGTGCTTGTCTGAATTTTATCTAGTCCTATATTTTATATGAGTCACCATATCTAGCAGTGCAGCGGTGGACATGGTGACTCTTTGCATATAAAATATAGGCCTAGACAAAATGCAGATGAGCACTCGTTTTAGACTATGCATTTCTAAATGTTGTTTATTGTCTCAAGTTCAACAGAGCAAGTACACAGGGAAGAATGGACATAATCAACTTTTTTTTCTCATCAGACGGATTGCACTGTGAATTCGGCAACAATAAATTGAAAGTTTCGCTTCCAAAATCGGTCTGTGCTTACCAAAATTAAAAAAAAACCTGCCCCACAGTAGTGAAAGCTGGAAGTGTTGAACGTATCAGGTATGTGTGAACTTCAGTTTATGGGTGAAATGTCCATAGATTGGTGCCAAAAGCTTGTTGTACTTTTAGTTGTAAACAACTTAATACAGTCAACTCGAGTGCATATTTTATTAAATCTACACCCTTACCCCAACCCTAAATCTAACCATCAGTGTAGTAAAAATATAATTGTTGAGTAAAAAAATGCAGCCTCTGAATCACGCTCACCATTGTTTTTGTGAACGTGATTACTTCCTGATTACAGTGGAACCAAAACTCTTTTCTGAGTGGTTCGCGCAGGGTGCTTTCAGTAGCGCTAGAGGGAAACTGATTTGATGCAAAAATGTCTGATGGTGGATGGTGCTTGCCAGTTATTCAGCTGAATGAGGTTGATTTCAGGGTGTTTTTTCAGAAGCAACAAATCATTTGAATATCCTGTTTCATGCAGAAATATGTCACAATATGGAAGTAAAATTGGTTGTGAAGGCCATTTCATGTTAACTTTAGGTTGTTACTGCGTTAACGCCAAAGTTTACTTCACGCGTCCTTGCCGGACAGATTTTCTCGACTTGCGGACGCTGTCATTGTCTGTGTGCATCGTCGGTACATACGCTGGCCATTGACTCCACTAAAAGAGCATCACTAAGAAGTTGTAGTGGGTATGCGTCAAATGCGTTCGTATTCACTCGCGGTCAGAAGAGTATACTCACAAAGGCAATGTGGTCGACCAGGTGCGAGCCAATCCGGAACATGCAAAAACAAAGTATACCTGGACCTTCACACTTCTGTGTAACAGCCAGTAAACAGGAAAGTTGTTTTGTGGTTTATTTTTGTTTTAATGAGGGCTATGTTCCGTTTTGAACATTTTTGCTGGCTTAGTAACCCTTGGCTAAAACTCTTTCACTGCCACAAGATTTTGCAGACAATGCATTATGGGGTTTTGCTGGGTAGAGACAATCTGATAAAGAAAGGCTTACGAATGATTCTCCCAAATAAGCCTCTTTGTTTTAATCTCAACATGTTCTCAAGTGTGGTTTTATGCAGGCCTGAAGTCCTTCTAAACCTTGTTTCAAGAAGAATTTTGTGTGTCTAGACTCACAGGCATAATCCACATGAAAAAGTAAATTGTTCTGGGAGCCACTGCAAAGCTGCTACATCTAGTTTTCGGCCTACAATTGGCTTATCTTCTTCTATTTTTACCCTATATAACACTGAAGCAATCTAGTACATTCAACCATAATGTACTGACAGCAGCACACTCTAATTAAATAGCTACTGTTCAATTTAATTTTCTGCTTTGTTTTGGTGAAGTGATCTAGTTTGCCTCTTTGCATGTCTAAAACAATACTAATGCTAATACTTTATAAAATGCCCTAGCTTTGTTATGCTGAAAGTACTTTCTCCTCAAGTGGGTTTCATAATTAGTAGACGGCCTCATTACAGTTCGTTAGAAAGAGCAGGATATCTGTGAGCCTGGGGACATGTCCTGCATTGAGGACATCCTGAGCGTCATATTGTACTCAGTCAATTTGAGCACATGTGACCTCAAATGCATTGAGACAGATGCATAGTCACCATGCCCCTAGCCAACTGGCTTAAAAGAATGTTCCGGGTTCAATACAAGTTAAGCTCAAACGACAGCATTTGTGGCATAATGTTGATTACCCCTAAAAATATTTTCGACTTGTCAGTTGAAAAAATAAATACAAAAATGCAGTTACAGCTAGGTGCCTACAGCGTAAGTTGTCAAACTCATTCAAAACAACAGCGGGAGGCGCTTCATTCATAGTGACTTTAACATGATTAACGCTACTAATATTAGCACGATTATCATAAAATGTAATTATTAAAATGGGAACCATGTTGTTCGGGGGGTGGATGCTCTCTGGATGGCAGGAACTAATGGAAATTAAAGTATTTAGATCACCAAAAAAAGCAACCACAAATGGACGCATTAACCGCAGCATTGAAGTGAGACGGCTGGATACGTGCAGTACTAACAACTGCAGCACACATCTTATTTCTGGAATGTGAACAAAGTTTGTGCCAATTAATTGTAAGTTTGATAGGTAGAGCTCTAAAATTGACTATAGATCTCTCCCATTATAATGAATGAAGCTGCGCAAGTAATTTACATTTACATTTAGTCATTTAGCAGACACTTTTATCCAAAACGACTTACAAATGAGGAACAAAAGCAGTTTGTCACACAAAAGCCAACAAATATCTACAGTATCATACTAATAATTTCTCAGAGTAGCTGGAGTAGTATAAAAGCTAGTGCAGAAGAAAGAGACAAGAAAAGTACAGTATTTTTATAATTAAAAAATAAATCCTTACCTTGTCTGCAGGTCACGCAATATTCCCCAACTTTCTGCTGAGGATATAATTGTGAGCATCTAAACTACGATACAGTATAATCTCCTGTCTTGCTTAGATGTGCTCAGTATCAACAACATGCCTGGATAAGTCACTTCAGGTAAACATGCGATGTTCTTTGAGAAAATATGTTAACTTACGCCGGGTTCACCCATTGGCCGCGTCTCTTCCGCGAGAAACAGCAGCGCCTCTGCACAGAAAATATGGGGTCCTATGCCAAATTTTTTCTTTAATAAGGTCATAATACGCTGAGGTTATTGCTGCTTCAAGGACAACAGCGGGCAGTCACGTGTACTTCATCTTTATCAGCACACTTGGTTGTGATTGGTTAATGTTGTGTCTATACTGTACATCTATACACACAGAATGGCAAAAGGTCTGGCAGTTTATTAATTCTTTCCTTTTATTAAGTTATTTTATTGAGTTTACTTGCATACAGACATATAAATTGTAGTGTACTATAGGTTCAGTTTGAATAATTTTGAATTTCTTTTGTGTCTTTTCTATAATCTCCTGATTATTTTAGTGTTGTAATGCACCCAGAGCCGCTGAGCTCAGCGTGAGCCATGCAAAAATAGGCTAAACTAAACTAAACTAATAGGCTAAACGCTGAAAATATCCACTCATTCATTAACCTTATCTGTGTAGTTATATTAAATATTACAACATCATTGTCATGACGATGCACTGCTGGCAAACCCGGTAATCTGGTAAAAGCTGTTACACCAGTAAACTATCCGCTCACCGCATCTGGGATGTTTCTGGGACGCATCACCTCACAACACTTGCAGTGTAAACGGTGTCATCTATTAATATGGATGCCGAAACGAAAATGCGCCGCTCACGCCCCACTCACAGAGGATGTGTGAACCCAGTGTTGGAGCCTTATTTAAAGGATCCGTTAACGATACCAGAAATGCTTAAGGGTCAGTAGCGTTCAAATTCCTTTGTTATTGTTTACATTCTTGAAATGGTCTATAGTTACAAAGTAAGCATTCTACATTTTAACATGATTATACACTCAAAAATCATTACCCTTAATTGAATTTGAAAAGGTTTTTACATGCAATTTAATCTATTTCATTTAAATTAAATCAATTTAATTGAGCCAGCATAATTTAGTTGGATTAGGTGAAATCAATGCAATAAAGTTGGTTTAACTCAACTTTATTAGATTCATCAAATTTAATTTTTTCATGTTCGTCCAACTTAATTTTATTAATTCACAAAGGTTTATTAAATTAATTGTCTTATGTTGGTTCAAATTATTCTTATTTTTTTAAGCGTTAGTATATGCCAGGTGAGCAGCTGTAAGGACAGTGAGACTGTTGCCCTGTCAATTTGATAGCTACTGCTTAAAGCGCTAAGCAGCATTCAAATTAAACATCCCTTGAAAGTGCAAGTCCATCCTCAACCAAAGCACAAGCACCAGTCTTCACCACAATGGTAACCCCCCAAATTCCAGCCAAACAAACACTACTTAAAAAAAAACAAAAAAAAAAACAAACAAAAAAAAGATAAAAGAGAACAGTAAATATGAACAAAACTAATCTTGTTCTTGTCTTGCTCAAAATGCATAAAATAACACTTCGTTTCAACATTTGTTTACACCATCCAGCCCCCTGCAAAGCATGCTGGGAAATCAAAATCCCCTGGCCAGTTTCATCAATGCTACAAAAAATATTCATATAGGCCTTACTCAAATGTATTAAGTAAACGTAAATTGTAAACTTACATTTTACAAATGTAATTAAATTTAACGTAATGAATTTAAGACAAAATGTTCTAGAATTGTGTTAAGTTAATTTTAATTAAGTAAAGTGAACAACCTGCAAAAATCCTTTTTTTGAGTGTAGTCTTAGAAAATCAGAGATTTACTGGTGTAACACCTTTTACCAGATTACTGGATTTGTCGGCAGTGCATCGTCATGACAACAATGTTGTAATATTTAATATAACTACACAGATAAGGTTAATGAATGATATTATAACACTAACATCATATTAACAGCTTTAATGTTTACATCTTGTGGCTATACTTTTAAAAACGTGTATTTTATGTATGTTTATCGTCTGGCCCCATTCACTTCCACTGTAAGTGACTTGAGGCCAAAGTGTACTTCTGTCATCCGCGTTGGTGATCGCTCCGCGCACCATATGCGTGACACAAATTCCATCATCAGCACAGTCCACGCAGACTGTCTGTGTGCGGCCCAGATTGTCTTGACACGCCTCCTCTTAGCACATCGGCTGTGTATGCCATTGATTGTACTAAAAGAGTATCGAAAAGCTATCGTAGTGCCCATGCATCAAATGCATTTTTATTAGTTTGCGGTCAGAGGAGCATACTTTGAAAGTGAAGTAAACCCGGGCCTTTTCTGTAATTGCAATGTTTGCTCTTTGTTTGTAATAAACGAGGGGCAAGTTATAATTTTTTTTTAAATAGTGCTGATTGAGTTTAACTTGTATTGAACAAGGAACATACCTTTAAAGGAGCTTAGAAATTCAGTTCCTTTTGGTTTAGATACAATTTACACAGAAAATTGGTCTTTCTGACTGGTGAATTAGTCCATTTACTGTCCATAATATTGGACAAATGTCTCCTGAAAATATTCCATTATAACATAAATGAAGCAGTTGTATCGATCAAACGATCTGAATGAAGTTATAGTTTCTTAAGGTTACTTAACATTTATCAGCTGTGATCTTGCTCTTTGGCCCACTGGGGATCTCATGACTTAGCGGTGTCCATTTCCCATGAGACAACGTCTTCATTCTCATATCCATTTCCTACCAGAGCATCAGTCTTTCCCGTGGCACGTTTCACCTTGAGAAAAGTACCAGAGGTGTGTCCTTTTTTAAATTAATGTACCTAATTCCATCCACCTTGAAATTACCCAAGGATTTCTCAGAATTCCACCTCTCCAAATTAGCTGCCAGTGAATGCCCTAGAACAAGGCACAGGAAATTCCTTTAGTCTCGAACCAGGGCGCCTCCTGACCCAAGTCACTAATTATACCTTTCTATGGGCACCAGTACTTCTTCATAATTACCCCTGTGGGGCCAATGGCTCCATTCGGGGTTTCCGCTCTTGTCTCACTTCTTGTTTCAACAACTTCTGCTAGATTGTAGATTGTGTTTGATGTTAAACTCGGTCATTATTTACTCACCCTCATGTTATTCCAAACCCATAAGATTTAGTGTTATTTTATGTGTCTTTGTGCAAGATAAATATATAGGTTGACTTGTTAGTGTTTAATGTTTTGTTATTTGGGTTACTATCATGGTGAAGAGTGGAGCTTGAGCCTATGCTGAGGACAATTTAGTTTATTCTACATATTGCTTTATCCATTGAGCAATCGCTGTGCTAACCATAGCGTAGTGAGCAAGTTGCACTTAGTAGTTCTTTCCACCACATTTCCCCTAACATTTACTGTACTAGCTAGCACATCACTAGAAGTTTCATTTGAGTTATTTTGACAGCCTACATTTTGTTGAGTTTACTTGATTAAGGAAGGTTTCCTGTACTTGAAGTAAACTACATGCTAATTTTAATTTAAGACATGTGGAACCACTGTACATGATTGAATCAACTTCAGCCAAAGAGATTTTTATTTTTAATTTATTTTTGATTGCTCTCTAAGGCTGTTTTGCACTTGATTTGATTTCTTGGTCTGAACCCATATTTGATTCTGGGATAGCTCTAAATTTGCGACTTGTCTGAATAGTTACTTCACCCGATTCAGGGATAGTTCACCCAAAAATAAAAATTATCCCATCATTTACTCACAATTATGCCATCCTAGATGTGTATGACTTTCTTTCATCTGCTGAACTCAAATTAAGATTTATAGCAAAAAAGGACTTAAATATTATGATAGGTGTGTTTCTCACACACACCTATCATATCACTTCTGAAGATATGGATTAAAGTCGTATGGATTACTTTTATGCTGCTTTTATGGTCTTTTTGGAGCATCAAAACATTGGCACCCATTCACTTGCATTGTATGGACCTATAGAGCTGAAATATTGTACTCTCTGTTTGTGATCTGCAGGAGAAAGAAAGCCATACACACCTTGAATGGCATGAGGGTATGTAAGAAATTGGAGAATTTTCATTTTTGGGTGAACTATCCCTTTAACAGTAATCCGGTGAAACTTTAAAATACCATGTCAGCTTTTATTTCAGATCAATGCTCCAACTTCTGCTTGACACTGTCCTTTACATCAGTGTCCTTTTGAATATTGTTTGGCATGGCACTCCTGGTACATGCTCTTCCATTGAGCTCTTATCCAATTATGTACTGGAGGTGAGGTGTCACATTATCGCATGACTTATCAGCCAAGAATAAACATAGAGGTGCCCTAAAACTTGCAAAAAAGCATGCCTTGAATACCACTGTAGCATCCATAAATACATGAGGAGCAAAGTAACATACATACCAGTGCATTTGTGCACAATGTGCTTTTGCATTGTTTTTAACACTCTAACAATACCAGTTTTCCAACACTTGGGACATAAGCTTTGTTCCAAATCGTAGTGAGCTGCCAACTGCCTACATGGTCAACCTTCTAAGGCAGTATCCTAACTATAAAGGAACCTCATAAGTGGGACACCAAAAGAAGTGTTTGGCAGAAAGGTAGGGACCGACAACCTCAGTCACCATTTGATATTAATTTTATGGGAAAATAAAGATGCAATGAAAGTGAATGGTGACTGAGCCTTGCATTCTGCCTAACATCTTTCTTCTTGGAACACGGAAAAATGTTGATAGGTCAAGAAAGTGATGCATGTATGGAATAACATGATGGCGAGTAAAGGATGGCAGTGGTTAAAAAGACTAGCATCAGTCCAGTGGTATTAACCAAATCTGTATGACTAATCTTCACCTAACAATCTCGTTCCAAGAGAAGTCCGGGTCACAGTGTTACTCTCTATTAGATTTGGGCTAGATTAGTTCCTGGCACAGTCCGATTAGCCAGTTGGGACTTGCTTATTACCATTTGACTGAGAGCAGTGTAATGCAGTTAACTGTGATTAAGCAGGGAATTGTTTGCCCATGGCCTTCTGTGCCATGTACCCCTACCCCCCACCCCAAACAGATTTTAAATGACAGCTGCTCCGAAACCATCGTGGTAATAATGGCTTAGACAATGTAAGAGGAATGAGTTTGACACAACACTCCATAAACATTTTTTGCAGGTTTTGGATGGATGCTTCTGCCCAGAAGGCCAAATTACAACACCGTTCTCTCAAATAATTGCCAAATCAGAATAGTATTTGTAAATGTAAAGAAAAAGCCATATGTGTGTATTGTTCAGATGAAATAGTCTCTGCATGAATATTCAATAAGGTATATGGTAGACTGCATAAAATTGGTTAATTTCTCATATCAGCTCATGCATAGATGTAAACACGTTGTTTTTTTTGTTTTTTTTTGGACTTGCAGATGTGTCCCTGCATTAGTTCTTGCCAATTACCCTAATGGGGTTTCCTCCTAAAGCTAAAAAGAATGACTTTTTTAAGTGTCTGTTCTAGGAATGTGCGGAACGACTAATTAAACTGACGTTTAAATGAAAATTTTGGAATCGACTAGTCTAAAATGAAACCAACCTTCAGAAGACGCTCAGAAAGATTGTGTTTGTGCGACCCATTTAAAATACTTAATCTATTCTAAATCTGAAGCTAAATTCTGCTCAAAAGGGGCATTTATCTGAGATGTGCTCACCTTGCATTATCATCATTGTTCATTAAATATAGAACACAACACACTTTCACCTTTAGCGAATACAGGTTGATTTATTGAAAAAAATTGTATGAACAGTGCAGGACCAGTAGCGCAACCCTAATAGCCTGTTCTAAACTGAATACACCAAGTAAAAGTTAATTAACATATTAAAACAGTCAGGACATTTTTGAAAATAATTAACAGGTAGGCTAAGGCAAATCTACGATAGAGAAAAAATTTGCTGAAAAATTGCACGTATTACACAACGTGCAGTTGTGGATTAGACATTGATCTAATATGACAGTTGTTCGGTAAAAAACGTTAAACAATAACAGTTACGATGTAAAAAAAAGAAAAAAAAAGAAGCTATTGCATAGAAACAAATAGGCCTGTGATGTAGCCTACAATAAACCTAATGAATTCTAAACATGACGTGCACACAGAATAAAAGATAGTTTAACCCGTTAAGCAGTCGGCACCTCGTTGAAAATAGCCTTCTTAATCAGCAGATTAAAAAAATGGCATACCTAGCCTAAAACAGTCATTTTCTAGGCTACTTACTCAAAAGAATACATTTTTGATGAGCAAAATTAACACGTCTTCATGGTCTGGTGAAAGGCTATCCTGTGCTTGAAAAAGCCAGTGACCGGAAAATAACATACAAGCACACACAGATTTAAAGAAGACTCAAATGTGAAAACATCCATAGTGACTTGCAATCCAACGTTTCGGAAATCCGCGTCCCGTACCACCACCAAAGTGATTGTCTAGCCAGAGGACAGTTTCCTTTGCGCACTGTAAGTGAGAGAGGGAAGAAGTGCGCACAGCCTGAAGTGAAGTGAAACTTTGTACATGCTCCAGATATCCTCTTTTTAAAATATTATTTGTACTATTGATTCTATTTAAAATGTATAACATTAATATGACACTAATTTAAGTGCAGCCTCTGTAAAAATATCAAGCCAAACGTAAATGTGTAAAAATGTTGAACGGTTTAATGGGGAAAAATATTAACCGACTAGTAATTCCAGTGTCGACTAGCAGCATCAGAACCTTTTAGTCGACTAGTCCTGCACATCCCTAGTCTGTTCCAAAACCTAGTGAGCTGCATACTGCCTTCATAGGCAGTAACCCATCCGTATAAGCTAATTTTAAATAGGACAAATAGCGCTCTGTAGGCAGCTCACAACATTTTGGAACAACGCTTTTATTTGTAACAGTCTATCAAAAGTGATGGTACTAAAGACAGCCGTTCTGTATGAGTTTATCTTTGACCTCTGTAAGTATACTGGCATTGTGAGTATTGTATTCCTCAGCTTTGATAAGCTGCTTTGTCCCTGGCCCTTTAAGGATCTATTTGAAGCTAATTTTTTAGACTTCTTTTAGTCTTTGTGGAAAGAGGTATATCTGGAAGTTTTAAGCTCACACTGTAAATTTGTTTTTTCTACAGTTGTTTACAGCATACTGTAAAATGACATACAGTATATGTGCTCTACTGTAATTTATTACACAATGACATCTCAAATATCACATAAATGTTACTCATAAAGGTAAATTATGGCTACACACATAGACGTCCATTCAAAAAATGACTGAAAGAACACTCTCCAATTCTTTGCCTGTCCAGACCTAGAGAACAAAATACAAAAATCAATTCATATCATGTAACTTCAGTCTTGTTTTTATATCAACATGTCATTTAAGCTACAAGGGAGAGAATACACTCTCAACAAGTTGCACATCATTCAGAAAGGTCATAAGCTACTTACATACATATTGAATAAAATTCAGAGCAAAACATTTACACGTTATATTTGTACATATAACTTTATTTTAGATGGACGGGTCAAATAAAGTGGCCAGTATAACTCCGCAGCGCATAAAAAAAAACAGGCCGTCCAACGAGTTGCGCACGTTCGACCGGTGTGAAAACAACATTTGTTCACAGAAATGCTAATTTGGTTACTTATAGTACTTCAAAATTGTAAGTGCTTACTTCAGTACTAAGCAGAATGGCAGTTATAATTAATGCTAGTATCTGTTTGAGAAAGTAAACTTTATCGTTACAAAGCTACTTGTCAAAAATTACATGCAGATCTTCATTGTGAAATGATGAATGTTTGAAAAAATGATTATAAACTGCTAAAAGATGTTTTGTGCGATTTTCGATGCTCACCTTGTTCAGTCGAAAAGAGATCGCTTTGCTTTTGCTCCTCTCATGGCTGAAGTGACGAGGAGTCGAGTGCAGGCTCAACGTCCATAGGTTGCCACTTGCATTCCCATACAGTTTTATACGATTGTATGAGTAAGCACAGTAATAAGTATGTACAGTAAGGTATGGTGGAAAATACAGCAATAATACTGTAAAAACCACACAATTGACAGTAACATACTGTAAACAGTATCTACAGTAAGTTGCAGTTGGAAATACAGCAGTAATTCTGTCAACACAATAAAAATTATTTACAGTGCAAAGTAGCTATATTTCGGCCAGAGCTGAGTGTTCGCATACAGGATGTGCGACGCAAATTTTGTCATCAGCTAGATTTTGGAGACGGTCCGCTCTGTGGACTGTCGCGCAATGACTTAGTGGATTTAATCCACTACGCAGTCGATTTTCATGATGTACTGGATGTTTCTAATGTGCACGCCCACAGCTACATATTATATTAGATTCTCCATACAATATTATGTCATTTAATGTTGTCAGTACAGCATATAACCTATATGCAATTATTGGATGAATTAAATAAAGGCTATATATTTCCCTGTCCCTCTGTAATATACGTGACAGAGTATAAGACATAGGCCTGTCGCCTATGTAATTTTACTCTAAAATATTGTGAAAAACATTTTTGATGTAAAAAGTTATCAATTATATTTATTTTGATAAAGGATAAATAATGTAAAATGTATATTATGTTTAACAAGAGAATACATGTACTCTTTATGGTAAACTATTGCTAAAAATTACAGTGAAAAGCAATAATCGGGCGTTCCCAGAAGTGACCCATCACATTTCATGATATTTTATGAGAATATTTATGTTTTTGGGGGGTTCTGTGTTCATTGCATTTTTTGTGTCACATGTGTAACCCTGTTGGTGTTTTGTGTTAAGGTGCAGTGACACTGTGTACTGTATTTACATGTGTATTAACTATTGCTCCTGGAAGGGCCATTCTTGATTAACTTTAAGTTTACATGATTGTTTTTTTGTAAATAAATAAAGGTATATTTCTAGTTTCAACTTTTTTAATCCTTCAGACCTTTGTTTTGTTAGACAAGAAAAACTAGTTTCATATCATGTAAGCCACATTTAGATTCCAACCATTGAAAATGTGAGACATTTAAGCCTAGTTATTTACACAAGGGGCCACACTCAGAGGCCACACTCACCCATATCTCTGGGATTTAAACATATAGGGCCTTAACACATGAAGATACCAAAAGGAAAGTTTATTTTTAACCAGAATCTAAAAGGATATTACGATATCTTTTATACCTTTGGAGTTATAGGCAATTCAACTTTGGAAAAACAACTACATTTTTGTACTCGCACCGTTGGCATATAATTCAACAATGGTGCCTATCTGTGTAAAAATTAAATAATGGCACTGCCACATTTCTAAGGATTTTTGTTTTAAGTCTGTAGTTTGTAGTACAAATGTGCGAGACAAGTTACATGCTAAAGGTTAACATATAGGGTTATTTATATTTTAAACTGTGAAGTCTTCCTACCTGATTTCAAGGGAAAAATTTGCCCTGATGTCAGCTTTGGGAAAGCAGGCATCTTTCTCCTCTGACATATTGGGTCGTGTTGAAAGCTCATGGTTGGTGTCAACAACACAGGGTCGTCCAGAAATAACACACCATTTCATCTTTTGGCAAATCCGTCTGTATTTTCTCTGCATGAGAACACCATCTTAATTAATTCTGAATTAAGGGTCAAGCTGAGCGTTGATTAAATCTCAGCCAAATAGGCTTTTCTGTAGTGGTGCACCAATCAGGAAATTTGAGGCTGATTCCGATCGCCGATTTTTAACACTAAGATCGGACGATACCGATACCGATTTTAAAAACATTCGCCACACTTTTGCAATTTATATTGTGCAGTTATATGTTTATGCCCCACACAGTAAAATTACGGTAACACTTTACAAGAAGTTTCCATTTGTTAACTTTATTTAACAACATTACTGTAGTTAACATGAACTAATGAACTTAATGTTAGTTACAATATATACTATTGCATTTTTAAAATCAAAAGTTGTATTAGTTAACATTAGTTAATGCACTATGAACTAACATGAACTAACAATGAACAACTGTAATTTTATTAACTAACATTACAATAAATAAAGGCTGTAAAAATATATTGTTCAATGTTTCTTCATGATACCAAATGCATTAACTAATGTTAACAAATGGAACCTTTTTATGAAGTTACCAAAATTAAATTAATTGTGAATTGCTAACATATATTTGTTTTGAAACAGTTATGAATAGTTCTGTTGTCAATATCAAAAGGTCATTGTGACATACTGGTAAGCAGGAAAAACCATGAGACTGTCACACACAGCAGAGATACGTTCAAATATAAGAAAAATATTTCCATTACAAGCTCTAAAACTACTCCAGTGAGAAATCATTAATATATATGATTTGTTTACTGTCTTTGGCGTTTTGCTGTAACACAAATCACTAATTATTAAGCAAATGCTTGAAGACGTGGTGCCGTTATGGTTAATGTAATTGCTGTGATTAGTGGTAATGTGACCAACATTAATCTGATTTAAATTGGGATCCTCACAGAATAGCGCTGAGATGAGTGACTGATGAGATATTGAGATTACCTGGAGAGCGCGCATGTTTGATTAGCACCACGAGTGAGCATATTGAAGGGAGTGAAGCTGAAAGTGCTCATGATCGCTCAAACAGTCTCTATTGCTCAACACGTCTGATTGTCACGACTCACGTTACATCACATATACTCAGATTTGTATACGCATGTTTATTTGTTGTTTAATTTGTTTTTATACCCGTTTGCAGTCTCTTTATCTTCTCTGTGCTCACAGTGCAGCGAGTCAGAATTACTACCGTAATGACTCTAGAAAACAGACAACTTAATATTCATACACGTGTAATTCTTGCACAATTTTAAAAACAAACCTCTGTATTCATCTGAAAAACAGAATGTTTGAAAGTTGAAATTCATGTATTTCCAACAATTTACCCTCCAGAGGCCACACAGTCATGCATGCTGAGAAAGCACTCATTCATTAGAATAGCAGTGCATGTGTGATTCCTTATGTGCTGCAAAAAAGATCGGCCCTGATTCTAGGCATGATCGGCTGATCGCTGATCACAGACTTAATACGAAGATCGTCCGATTTAGATCGGTGGCCCCCTACTTTTCTGTCATAACTTCATGACATCAGCGTAAATGTCTGCCATGGAAATCTTGGTGAAACAATTTGTGTAGTTAATAAGACGCCTTGTTTTTATGGATGAGCACAGCGTGAAATGGATGGAAATCTGTCTGTGTGAGGTTTTGTAATTATACTTAGATTTCAGTCATTCTTACTTGGAAGTTATTGCCCTGCCCTTTTTTAATTAATACTCTTTCTGGGTTTTTACCACACCACTGTGAAAAGACATGGCTAGACATGTGATGTGTGATGTGTACCTTACTCCAGTTAGTTTTCTCAGTATATTTGAAAGATTTCGTTCTCAGTTTGTGTTGGTTATGAGGCTAATTAAAAGTGAAAGATGGAGGGCTCATAAAGGGATAGTTCACCCAAAAATTCTGTCATCATTTAGTTTCTAAATGTAGATGTTAGGCAGAATGTTAGGGACTGACAACCTTTGTCACCATTAATTTTCAATGCATCTTTTTTCTATACAATGAAAGTCAACTTTAGACAGCCGATGAGTTGATTTTGAAACGGCGTCACTTTGCACATCTCTAATCATGGCATTATGCTTAATTTTTTGATGTGAGGTTATTGTTGCTTGGAAAACGAGTCATATCGCCACCATTATAGTAAAAATATATCCACTGATGCATTGCAAAAGGGATAATCCTCTTGCCTTAGAGATACAAGATAGGGCCTACTGTAAGAGATTTCAGCTTTTCCAAACACTGCAAGATGTGCTGTGGAAAAGCCTCCCCACTGAGACTGAGTAATTTCACTAAATATATACTGAGGGCCAGACTCGCAAAAGTAGGTTAGCACCTCTTTTTGAATTGTATGCCTCTGACTCAAAACATGTTCTGTTTTATAACTTCAGATCATACCATTTTAGGCTGTGTACATGATGTTGGTATGTTAAAGGTGAAATGTGTAATTTCTGCACCACTAGTGTCACTAGAAAAATTGCAAAAATAATCACTGTTCCTGAACTCTCCCCTCATCTACCATTGGTTAAGCAAACAGATAATCCCGCCCCAGACTCACACCATTGGTTGAATCTGTGTTTGGCTGGTCGGGATGTTCAAACATACAGTGTACAATGTTTTGATAGCAACACAGAGTTTACACTTCTAGCTGTCTTAATAGACTTGCTAGAAAAACTAGTGCATGTGCTCGTGCGGATCCAGCGAGCAGCAGCAATCTCCTGAGAGTTTAAATGGCCTGGATCGCCTGCTTGGATTGTGACCACTGACCATCATGATTTGTGAATCAGAGGAACTTTTGACCCTGATCCTGAAGTTTTGATTCTGGCTGATAGAATATGTGCTTCAGAGGAAGATATTAGATGAGCGCTCGACGGGAAGAAAACGCTGGATTTTCGTGAGGTTCGTGAATTACATCTGTTTAAACAAGATATCTGCATATTTGCAAACGGTATATAATAGAAGTTTTATTGATATTTGCCTTTTATCATTAGAAAAGAAAGCTAAAAGTGACAGGGAACTGCTGAGGAGAGGCTGATAGAATACGTGCCTTAGAGGTAAATAAATGAGCGTTCCACAGGATGCTGGATCTGCTCAAGTTGTGTGAGGTTGGTTTATTACATCTGTTTAAACAAGATATGTGCATATTTGCAGATGATATATGATATTAGTTTTATTGATATTTGCCTTTTTTATCATTAGACAAGACAGTTAAAAGTTACAGGGAACTGCTGAGGAGAGAGAGGGAGAATGAAACAGGCGAGCACTTTAACATAATGAGCTCAAACGTGTCTGCTGCGGCTCTGATATGTGGACCGTTTAAATGACACTGTGTTGCACACCGGTCTATTATTGTAGTAACATGATGCACATAACAACAAAATGAACTGTGACTGGTCGTTTACATGTCTCAGTCAATTCACATGCAAGCAGGCGATTTTCGGCACCTTCAAGAAAAAAATCGGGCAAACAGGAAAATGTATCGGCCGATGCCGAAAATGTAAAAAGTCAGAACCTCGGCGATATATCGGTCGACCACTAATATGGAGCTCAACATTTCATAGACCACACACAAGGGAAATATCATATTAAATTCAGAGGAAGGAAGCTATTTTGGCTTAAGTGGCTCTGTCCACATACGAAACGAAGCTTGGGTTTATTTTTCCATAGTGCTGTTCATTTTAAAAAGGAAAGTTCACTTCGCAGTTATTTAATGTTATGGTGATTTTCGGCTGCTCATGTGAAGTTTAATTTCACACTGTTATGCTCAGCATTTGTGGCTGTAACTCGAGTCTGCTTGATTCAGCGTATAGTTAGTTGTGTTGTCAAAGTGTTTTGACTTGTTCACAATATAAAAGTACTGTTGTATTGTTTTTAAACAGTGGAGATGAAGCCAAAATTAAGTTTTGCCAACCTGGATTTCCTTTTAACCCAGTGTATACCCATAGGAAAGAAAAATCGCAAATAAGATCTCTTTCATTTCTAATTTTTTCTTCTATATAGTAATGATATTAAATTCAGCACAAATTGAGACATTTGCAGGTCTTAATTTTATAGCTTTATAGTCTACATCCCTATGTCAACAATTGACTAATTTGTGTCTATTTTTGTTTCTACAAAGGAATTTCAGGAGAAACATCAGAGATAAATGTGATACTTAAATGGGACATGATTCAGAATTTAATTGAGTCTCCTTAGCAATAATGTTTTCCTCTCTGTAGACTTATCTGTTTGAAGTGTTTTTTAGAAAATAGACAAAAAAATAATTTTCTCAGTGGAAATATCATCCTTTCAAAGTTGAAATGTTGTTGGTCTATGTACTTTTTTAAATTCAAATGCTTAAGTTTAATTTAAATAGACCTTGTAATGAATGACAGAAAAGCCGAATGAGGTCACCAGGTAATCCTCTCTCATCTAAACTCCAGACTGTCAGGGCCATTTTAGCATATTAAACCAAACTGTTCCATATGTTTTTCTGGCACAGTTTAGCCGTAAAGGGAGCTTGTACATAGATCTTCCTTTATACAGACCTCCTCTCATCTGTTTGGAACTCAGATGTAAGCCATTAAGGCTGTGATGATGGCCCTATTGTGGTGAATGTGAACCACTGTGCATTAGGTCTCTTTTATTGTGGCCCCTGAGGGCCGGAGTTTCTGTCATCGGGCTCCA
Organism: Myxocyprinus asiaticus; assembly: GCF_019703515.2. Classification (NCBI taxonomy): domain Eukaryota; kingdom Metazoa; phylum Chordata; class Actinopteri; order Cypriniformes; family Catostomidae; genus Myxocyprinus; species Myxocyprinus asiaticus. The sequence continues at coordinate 8,151,468 of NC_059368.1, read as the reverse complement.
GCTGCAGTGTGTTTGAGTGTTAGTTCTGAAGCGATGCTTTTGCTTTCACCTGTCACATCAGCTTGTTCTTTGTGTTGAAGCTGACAAAATTCTCTTTAGATATCTTACCTTTTTTCATTTGACAATTCTGTTTTTTACAGTATGTCATCATCCTTTTACAACGTTAACTGAGCAAGACAAAAGAAATGTCTCCTTTTATTTATCAGTTTTATTTTTTAATGTGTTATGTTTGTCAGTAGGGGACAAGCTTAAATTGTCATTTACATTAAGCCTGATATCATGAAAAAGATGTGACTGTAGAAAATTTTTTGCAGAATGATATTACTTGGTTAATTGCATGTGTCATTGCAGTTACATGGTGAAATGTCAGCTGAGTGACGATAACGGATTTATCATCTGAATGTTAAACAATTTTCTTGTTTAACATTAAATTAAATTTAGTCTTTCCCAAATGCAATGTATTGTACAAATATTTTTTAGATTTGGTGCATAATGCTGAACTATAAACAAAGCTGAAATACACCGGAGACTCTTATTTTGAAATGACGGAGACTTTATTAAGTATTTACCCAATAAGCATTTTATAGCCTATGTTGAAGTCAGAAGTTTACATACACCTTAGCCAAATACATTTAAACTCAGTTTTTCCACAATTCCTGACATTTAATCGTAGAAAATATTCCCTGTCTTAGGATTGATGATTTATTTCAGCTTTTATTTCTTTCATCATATTCCCAGTGGGTCAGAAGTTTATATACACTTTGCTAGTATTTGGTAGCATTGCCTTTACATTGTTTAACTTGGATCAAACATTTTGGGTAACTTTCCACAAGCTTTGACATCATTTTCTGGAATTTTCCAAGCTGCTTAAAGGCACAGTTAACTTAGTGTATGTAAACTTCTGACCCACTGAAATTGTGATATGGTCAATTATAAGTCAATTCAAAGATTGAAACAATCTGTCTGTAAACAATTGTTGGAAAAATGACTCGTGTCATGCACAAAGTAGATGTCCTAAATGACTTGCCAAAACTGTGGAGTGGTTAAAAAATTTGTTTTAATGACTTCAACCTAAGTGTATGTAAAATTCTGACTTCAACTGTATTCACCAGTTGAAGGCTTTTGTATAAACAGTGTGTGTGTTTGTGTGTGTGTGTGTGTGTGTGTGTGTGTGTATGTATATATATATATATATATATATATATATATATATATATATATATACACACACACACACACACACACACACAGTATAAGGACACAAGAACCAAGTGTTAGCAATAGTGTCGGTTTAATATGATATTATGACATCATCTACAGTATGTAATGCATCCCAGTATTTTGTTTTATTAGCTAATTTTTATTTAGCTAATTAGCTAAATAATAACATTATTTTTTTTCTATATTCTTTAATATATTCCACTTTTTTATTCAATGACCATTTATTATGATAAAACTCAGGACAATGCAATATAATGTTGAGTTGAAAAAAGATAATTAAGTCTCATTAAAAGCTTCAATTCTTGAAAAAAGTAGTACAGAATAATCTTTTATTATTATTAAAAAAACAAGCAGAGAAACAATTTTAAAATATGATTAACATTTAACATTTAAATTTTGTCCACCAAATCAGTCATGTGGTGTAACCAACAAGCAGGTAGCCATTTTGTCATGTGACTTTAGACCCTCAAGACTGTTTGTGAAGTTTAAAAATTCATAATCTTTTCATATCATTAAATATCAATAATAATTTTTTTATTAAAAGTTACGTATTGGGGGCCTGGGTAGCTCAGCGAGTATTGACACTGACTACCACCCCTGGAGTCGTGAGTACGAATCCAGGTTGTGCCGACTGACTCCAGCCAGGTCTCCTAAGCATGGGGTAACCTCCTCGTGGTCGCAATTAGGGGTTCTCGCTCTCAATGGGGCACGTGGTGAGTTGTGCGTGGATCACGAAGTAGCATAAGCCTCCACATGCTGTGAGTCTCTGCAGTGTCATGCACAACGAGCCACATGATAAGATGCGCAGATTGACTGTCTCAGAAGTGGAGGCAACTGAGACTTGTCCTCCGCCACCCGAATTGAGGTTAGTAACCACGCCACCACGAGGACTTACTAAGTAGTGGGAATTGGGCATTCCAAATTGGGAGGAAAGCAGATAAAAAAAAAAGTTATGTTTTGTTCAGGTCATATGGAGTAACCCTGAGAAAACTTCTTGATATTCTTGACTTAAAAATTTTCATTTTTAAATATATATTGCATACCCTCATGTATTCAAGGTGCAAGAAAAAATGTATTACGTTTTTCTTGATAGTTACAACACATGCCACTTTTAAAGTCGTGTAAACTTAAAGGAGATGTACTCTGCCAAGACTCAAGAAAACCCTACCTGACACCACTGTCAGCAGTCAGTATTTCCGGCTTGCTGCTACATCACCAGCTGCCCAAAATTCCACAGTGACACTGAGAGGAGCTGATGTAGCGACTGCGAGAGGGGTCACGGTCAAACCCCCTGAAATACAACAGGTGCAGCAGTGTCGTTCTCAGTTGGCTGAGCTCAACTGCTCCAGACAGGCCATTTTTGACATAAACCATCCCAAACTGTTCCAAACCCATATGACTTTCTTTCTTCCATGGAAAATTCCAGAATTTTCATTTTTGGGTAAATAATAAACATAAAGTTTATCTGGATCATACAAATAACATGTAGAACATGGAGACATGGATCAATCTTGCCGTCAACATGTACAGCTGGGCTTGTCATATAATGAACTAGCTATGTAATAGGGCTGATGGTGTTAGGAAACAGATAGACAGATGGTGTGTGGGTAAAGCGTGCCAATGCATGCATAATCTCCTCTAGACTTTATAGTTAATTCTACATAGTGCAGCAAGGATGGTCACAATGGCCTTCAGCTCGCACCCACCAGGAGTTTAGTAGTTAAACACTAAGCTGGAAAAATGCAGACCTCAGCAGTGCTTTAATAAGGGCTGGGATGATGCAGAGTTTGTTTTCAAACTGGTGGAGGTAATGAACAGCTCGGGGAATAGAAATGCTGAGACATTACAAGGTATCTCTATGTGAGTGTATTTGTGTGTACCCAAGGGAGCCTGGAGTGCTAACATGTGATTTAATCTGTTGTTACGATAAAAGACTTACGCCAATCACGCAATGAAATTGAATGAATCATACAATGAAAGTGAATGGTGACTGAGACTGAACATTCTGCAAAGATGCAGAACTGGAGAATTGTCATGAATGACAATGCCTCATGTGTATCTTCAATTTCCATGGAAAACAATCAATGGCTTCCTCTTAAAAGCATCTGATGTGATCTCTTCCTGTGTGATTATTTACATCCTTCCAACAGTAGCTTTTTTAAAGCAACGGCAGCACTATGGCTGCATTCATTTGGATCTTTTACCATATCCAATACATATATGACTGTGAGATGCCATTGACTGGGCTGCATCCTGTTTCTCCTTTTACTCTGTAATTCGTTTCTCCATCATTTGAAATGAAGGATAAGGATTCTTCTATTCACTTAGTATGTAAGTCTGTAAAATAGTACTAGCATGTGCCTGTTTCTCATTCATCATACATGTTCTATCATTCCCTCTCTACTTGGATGGCGTGTCTGGTTTCATTTATAGGTCGTGTGCGCTGGGCCAGCCATCACTGGACGGGTGAAATTGTAGCCAGGTTAATAGCAGTTAACTAATATTAGCACATTAGAAAGACAATTTAGAGCTAATATTTGTATCCACTTTTCAATTATGCATTGTTTACTGTGCAAAATCTTGGTAACATTTGAATAAATGTAAACCTGGTCTTATAGAATGACGTTACTATGCCTACAATTTTGCTAATTAGTCCTAATTTTTATGTGACTCGTACGTATCGGAGCAGTTTCCTTTCAGCATCACACAAATCATTCATTCGTTCATAAACACTTACCTTTCGCCCTGATCTTCACACAATCTTGTAACATCAAAACAGTTTTACTATAGGGCATGACTTTGAAGGCCATACACATTTCTATTACGATGCAAAAGAACTGGAGTACTGAATAGCACGAGAGTCGACACGAGCAAAATGTCATGGAAAAAGAGGTAGACTGATATATCGGATTTATTAAATATTGTATCATATTTTATTGTACGATACGACGCTCACTGTACAATACCATATGTATCGTACGATACATAAACTCATTATTGTGTAATTAAAACCAGGCAACGCAACATTGAGAGCTGCGGAACAGTCTCCTCGCATGAGAGGAGGCACTGATCGCTCACAGGAAAACAGAGCAACACACTCACAGTACATAGAGTAATCACACAGTACATGATGGCAGACAGCAAGTAGATTGTACTGCAGCGGTACAGCTTGTCAAATTTGCCAAACAACGGTGTCATGTCATGGTGCTACAGTACATCAAACATGTCATTTTATTTACGCCGACATCACAGTGCAAATCGGTGGATTTGTGAGGCAGAAACAGCAGCAGTAAGTTTAACAGCCGCCTCTCCCAACCGACACTGAGCGTGACATGCACAGCAAGACGCTCGTAAGTTGAGTCATAACTATCAAAAAACAGCTTACTAAAAAAACAACAACGTAAGAAACCTGCGATTACATGAGACTTATAATTATCTGCTTTTGACTTCTAAATGTAAACAGCTTTGAGAACAACACTTGCGCACATGTTATAAGCCAGTAATAATGGCAGTAAAGTTTACATGCAAAGTGAAACGGGGGAAGAGGGCAAAAAAATACGTGTGCCGATCAGTTTTTGCTTAAGCCGCTAAATAATAACATTGGAAAAAGTTTTTTCCTTGCTAATAACATTGAAACAGTCACTTCAGCTTGTTCACAGGGGGCTTTCAGATAACAAGGCAAGCTGCTTTGAAACTATTAGTTTTATGTTAGTTTTTTCAACAATCAAACAAAATAAATGTAGTGATGTTGTTTAAGTTACTTAGAGCCAGTGTTAAGTAACGTTACTTTTAAAAGTAACTCGTTAGAATATTCAGTTACTCCTTAAAAAAGTAACTTTTTACTTATACTTATTTTTTTATGGAAAGTGAAGTGTTGCGTTACTTCTGCATTACTTTTGTGTTACTTTTTTCTCTCAGCCACTTTCTCTTCTGCTATGCTATGCATTCCATACAAATAAGCTATGCATTGCATACACGAGACATTAAAGGTCATGCTAGCTACTGTACAACACATATCAAAACAACATAGTAAACAAACAGATATTTAGAAAGTAGGTCTTCACGTCATATTTGTAATAAAGAATCAATAACATAAATATGCATGATTTGTTTTTCCATCAACATGGCAGCCAGTATGAATAATGAAGTATAACCACTGCCTTACCTAAAGCAGCAAAGTCCAACACTTGAACCTGCATCATATATGTTATCATGTGCTATGCCCATCGATAATGTCAGAGTCAACTTAAGATGTTTTTCAAAAGTCAGGATAAAATTCAATGGGGAATGCCAGCTTAACATGTACAAGGAATAAGTCTGATGAATAAATGAATATTTTTCACTTAAGTCATCTCAGTGAACACTTGTTTTGAGTTGATCCAAGGTGCATACAGATGCCACAGCTTCAAAGGTGCATGTTGGTACAACTTAAATGGAATCGTTTTTAATGCTACCAAAATGTCATAAAAATGGTTTGTTTCATGAATCAAACTACTTGTTTATTTTAAAACAACAATGTAGAATATTTTTAGAAACTAAGAACTTTTCTCTGCGTACACAATCGATGTAGAACTTTGCTCAGAGCGAATGATCCAGAGTCTTTTCTAATCCCATTCTCCCAGTTACAGGGATCTGTAACATGGAGCAGTTCGGCTGCATAAGTCAGTGAATTGAGCGAGTATTTCACCCTGTGTATTTTTACGTGCAAGGCTGGACTTCCTTTCTACATCTATTGACTGTTGGGTGCAAGAGCTTCTTGGTTGGGGCATTCCAATTTCTCCCATTCATTTAAATAGAAGTGACTCGTTTCTGCTAAATAATTTCTAGCCTCACACTCTATAGAACTACAATGCCCATCATGCACTATGTCTCCTCCCCGAAGTTTGTATACAGTTGAAGTCAGAAGTTTACATACACTTGGGGTGAAGTCATTAAAACTCATTTTTTAACCACTCCACAGATTTAATATTAGCAAACTATAGTTTTGGCAAGTCATTTAGGACATTTACTTTGTGCATGACGTAAGTAATTTTTCCAACAACTGTTTCAATTTTAATTCACTATATTACAATTCCAGTGGGTCAGAAGTTTACATACACTAAGTTAACTGTGCCTTTAAGCAGCTTGGAAAATTCCAGAAAATGATGTCAAGCCTTTATACAATTAACCAATTAGCTTCTGATAGGAGGTGTACTAAATTGGAGGTGTACCTGTGGATGTATTTTAAGGCCTACCTTCAAACTCAGTGCCTCTTTAATTGACATCATGGGAAAATCAAAAGAAATCAGCCAAGACCTCAGAAAAAAAAAATTGTGGACCTCCACAAGTCTGGTTCATCCTTGGGAGCAATTTCCAAATGCCTGAAGGTACCACGTTCATCTGTACAAACAATAGTATGCAAGTATAAACACCATGGGACCACGCAGCCATCATATCCCTCACGAAGGAGATGCGTTCTGTCTCCTAGAGATGAACGTAGTTTGGTGCGAAAAGTGCAAATCAATCCCAGAACAACAGCAAAGGACCTTGTGAAGATGCTGGAGGAAACAGGTAGACAAGTATCTATATCCACAGTAAAGCGAGTCCTATATCGACATAACCTGAAAGGCTGCTCAGCAAGAAAGAATCCTCTGCTCCAAAACTGCCATAAAAAAGCCAGACTACAGTTTGCAAGTGCACATGGGGACAAAGAACTTTTTGGAGAAATGTCCTCTGGTCTGTTGAAACAAAAATTTAACTGTTTGGCCATATGACCATTGTTATGTTTGGAGGAAAAAGGGTGAGGCTTGCAAGCCGAAGAACATCATCCAAACCGTGAAGCATGGGGGTGGCAGCATCATGTTGTGGGGGTGCTTTGCTGCAGGAGGGACTGGTGCACTTCACAAAATAGATGGCATCATTAGGAAGGAAAATTATGTGGATATAAGCAACATCTCAAGACATCAGCCAGGAAGTTAAAAAATGGGTCTTCCAAATGGACAATGACCCCAAGCATACCTCCAAAGTTGTGGCAAAATGGCTTAAGGACAACAAAGTCAATGTATTGGAATGGCCATCACAAAGCCCTGACCTCAGTCCGATAGAAAGCATGTGTGAGCAAGGTGGCCTACAAACCTGACTCAGTAACACCAGTTCTGTCCAGCAACTTATTTTGAGAAGCTTGTGGAAGACTACCCAAAATGTTTGACCCAAGTTAAACCATTTAAAGGCAATGCTACCAAATACTAAAAAAGTGTATGTGAACTTCTGACTTCAACTGTATATACACAGTATATATACAGTGTGTGTGTGTGTGTGTGTGTGTGTATAAACTCAGCAAAAAAAGAAACATCCTCTCACTTTCAACTGCTTTTATTTTCAGCAAACTTAACATGTGTAAACATTTGTATGAACATAAAAAGATCATAAAATCAACAACTAAGACATAAACTGAACAAGTTTCACAGACATGTGACTAACAGAAATGGAATAATGTGTCCCTGAACAAAGGGGGGGTCAAAATCAAAAGTAACAGTCAGTATCTGGTGTGTTCTCCAATTGCATTAAGTACTGCAGTGCATCTCCTCCTCATGGTCTGCACCAGATTTGCCAGTTCTTGCTGTGAGATGTTACCCCACTCTTCCACCAAGGCACTTGCAAGTTCCCGGACATTTATGGGGGGATTGGCCCTAGCCCTCACCCTCCGATCCAACAAGTCCCAGACGTGCTCAATGGGATTGAGATCCGGGCTCTTCAGTGGCCATGGCAGAACACTGACATACTTGTCTTGCAGGAAATCATGCACAGAACGAGCAGTATGGCTGGTGGCATTGTCATGCTGGAGGGTCATGCCTGCTGGAAGGGTACCACATGAGGGAGGATGTCTTCCCTGTAACGCACAGCGTTGAGATTGCCTGCAATGACAACAAGCTCAGTCCGATGATGCTGTGATACACCGCCCCAGACCATGATGGACCCTCCACCTCCAAATCGATCCCGCTCATTCCTTTAATGATAAACGCAAGTCCGACCATCACACCTGGTGAGACAAAACCACTACTCGTCTGTGAAGAACACTTTTTGCCAGTCCTGTCTGGTCCAGCAAAGGTGGGTTTGTGCCCATAGGCGACGTTGTTGCCGGTGATGTCTGGTAAGGACCCTCCTTACAACAGGCCTACAAGCCTTCAGTCCTCTCTCAGCATATTGCAGTCTGAGCACTGATGGAGGGATTGTGCGTTCCTGGTGTAACTCAGGCAGTTGTTGTTGCCATCCTGTATCTGTCCGGCAAGTGTGATATTCGGATGTACCGATCCTGTGCAGGTGTTGTTACACGTGGTTTGCCACTGCGAGGACGATCAGCTGTCCTTCCTGTCTCCCTGTAGCGCTGTCTTGGGCATCTCACAGTACGGACATTGCAATTTATTGCCCTGGCCACATCTGCAGTCCTCATGCCTCCATGCAGCATGCCTAAGGCACGTTCACACAGATGAGCAGGGACCCTGGGCATCTTTCTTTTGGTGTTTTTCAGAGTCAGTAGAAACACCTCTTTAGTGTCCTAAGTTTTTATAACTGTGACCTTAATTGCCTACCGTCTGTAAGCTGTTAGTGTCTTAACGACCGTTCCACAGGTGCATGTTCATTAATTGTTTATGGTTCATTGAACAAGCATGGAAAACATTGTTTAAACCCTTTACAATAAAGATCTGTAAAGTTATTTGGATTTTTACTAAATTATCTTTAAAATACAGTGTCCTGAAAAAGGGACATTTCTTTTTTTGCTGAGTTTATATATATATACACTGTTTTGACAAAACACTTTAACTGGTAAATATATATAGGCTATAAAAAGCTTATTGAGTAAATACTTAATAAAGTCACTGTCTATATATTTACTGTGAACAAGTGATGTTTACCATGCCTGATTAAACTTGCCATAGAACTTGCCTTTTTTGTCTCCTCACTGCTGCTATCGGAGAACCCAACGTCTTCAACAAGTACCCATCATGCCCTTCTCTCCCCATTCTTTTATTAGACCGTCTTGGCCCCTGGCTGTCACAAGACTGGAAGACTCAGGGCACATCAGTTCTGTGTTGGTCCCTAGCAACCGTCTCTTTGGCGCCAGGCTAACAGTGAAGGGCAGGGGAGTGAAACCTAAGATCAGCTGCTAAATATGTGCTAATGTGGCAAGACCACCAGGGCCACGAGCAGGCAGCACATGTTTGACTACAAATGATGTCATAGTGTGTTGTGATACACTATATTCAATGTACTCACGTGTACACTAGTCCATAATCATGTGCCTGATTGCTCAATAACACCTGGCAACCCATTATTGAGCAAGCAGCTTCAACCTTTCTGTCATTGTTTTTTTTTAGTTCAGCAGGTTGCTTCTGTTGTTGTCTCTTTAAGTTGAGTGCATTTACATGCACAGTCTTACATTGATTATATTTAATAAGCAGACAACATGGGAGGTAATGAAAAGGCTAGTTTTCTTTTATCTGGGTAAGGTCAAATGGTTGAATCATAAACCGATCAGCACATTTTTGCCCATTACCCTTATTTTGAGTTGCATGCAAACGTCTTTACTGTCATTCTTACTGGCTTATCCAATGTGCTCAAGTGTTGTGTGCATTACTGCCTAAATTTTGATGTCAAAAGCAGAGAATAATCCGATGATTTTTAGTCTCATGAAGTTTTTTTACATTGTCAGATTTTTGGAATAAGCTGATTTTTTTTGGAGTTACCAGTATATTGGTGTGCATGTAAATGCAATGGCAAACATGATTTGTTCTCTCATGTGCCATGTTACCAATTGCTGCATGATGCATTTAAAAATGCAACCACATGTTATATTTTCTACAGTATCGATATTACTCAGTGACAGTATTCCATTCTCTCTCTCTCTTTTTTTTTTAAAATTCGTAATGACTTGATACTGAAGCACTGATACTTTACACCGGTGCATAGAAAAATGCTATAAAAAAACACTTTAATCTTGTTCTCATTGATGTGTCTTGCTGGTTCATCTTTTTTCAGCTTTACCTCTTATGATCGTTTCTGTCCTCTGACGTAACCTATTTCAGATCCCTTACTTGTTAGCAAGTGCATTCCTCCCCATTGCTAACCACAAATAAACATGCATGTCCCAGCTCTGACCAGCTGTAATGGGTTTCAGTAACATGCTGAGTGAATGGCTGCAATAACAGAACCGTTTGCTTACTCTGGCCACGGGTGCAACAAGCTCCGTTTAGGGAGTGTGTAAGATTTGACTCTAGGTCCTCATATGTTTTTTTGTTTTTTTTTGTGGGGTCATGTTAAAGGCTCATTACAATGAATATGATGTGAAAGCTGAAATCTTTATATTTATTTAGGATAATGCAGTGCTGTAATAACTGCTATGCTTATGCAAACTTGGGTTAACTACTGGAAGTACAAACGTGCAAATAATATTTGGAACATATGTCAGTTTTATAATAATTTTTTGTGTTTTGCTTACTTTTTCTGAAGGATTTTCTCGTAGGGTGCCCTCTATAGGTCATGGGGCCCATGTCAGAATCAGAATGAGCTTTATTACCAAGTATGCTTACATATATAAGGAATTTGTCATGGTGTAAGAAGCTTCCATTGCAAGAGAATGCAGCATATATACTTACATACAAACATATACATTTAAACATATATACATATAGTAACATAAAAAAATAAGATATATCAGATAAAAAAGAGAAATATACAATAGCGCAATAATGTTGTTAGAATATTTTATATACAGACATACAGTTATGTGCAGGTGATGTAATGTATTGAAGAAGAGGTAGGATAGGTTAAAGAATATAACTGAGATATGGATATAAGTAGGAATGGATGGATTGAATATTGCACATGGTTGTATTGACCCAAAGGAAAGTATTTGGGGGCACTTTTAACTGGTTATGAGATGGATGGCCTAAGGAAAAAAAATGTTCCTGTGCCTGGCTGTTCTGGTTCTGCTCAATGCTCTGTAGCGCCGGCCAGAGGGCAACAGTTCGAAGAGGAAGTGTGCTGGGTGAATGGGGTCAAGAGTGATTTTACCAACCCTTTTTGTCACTCTGGATGTGTACAGTTCTAGCAGGGTGGGTAGGGGAGTGCCAATAATCCTCTCAGCAGTCCGAACTATCCTTTGAAGTCTTCTGATGTCTGACTTGGTAGCTGAACCAAACCAGACAGTTACAGAAGTGCAGAGGACAGACTCAATGACTGATGAGTAGAACTGTATCAGCAAACCCTGTGGCAGGTTGAACTTCCTCAACTGGTGAAGGAAGTACAACCTCTGCTGGGCCTTTTCAAAATTGAGTCTATGTGGGACTCCCACTTCAGGTCCTCTGAGATGGTAGTGCCCAGGAACCTGAATGACTCCACTGCTGCCACAGTGCTGTTCAGAATGGTGAGCGGGGTCAATGTTGGGGTGATAGTCCACTATCATCTCCACTGTTTTGAGCGTGTTCAGCTCCAGGTTGTTTTGACTGCACCAGACGGCCAGCTGTTCAACCTCCATTCTGTATTCAGACTCATCGTCATCTTGGATGAGGCCGATGACTGTCGTGTCATCTGCAAACTTCAGGAGTTTGACCCATATGGACTGCATCATCCATATGGCCTGTTTGCTCTATAAGCAAATTGAAGGATTCCAGAAAGGGTTCAGTGATGTCTTTCAGGTGCGCCAACACCAGTCAAATTACTTCTTGACCACAGACGTCAGAGCGACGGGTCTGTTGTCATTAAGTCCTTTGATCTTGGGTTTCTTTGGGACGGGGATGATTGTGGAGCATTTGAAGCAGCAGGGAACTTCACACATCTCCAGTGACCTGTTGAAGATCTGTGTGAAGATAGGGGCCAGCTGGTCAGCACAGGATTTTAGACAAGTGGATGAAACACCGTCTGGGACCTGCGCTTTTCTTGTCTTCTGTTTCCGGAAGACCCAGCACACATCCTCTTCACAGATCTTAAGTGCATGTTGAGTTGCAGGAGAGGGGAGGAGTGTGGTGGCAGGAGGTATAAATGTTTGTGTGCTAAAAGGGTTGGAGTGGGTGTGGGTTGTGTGACTGAGCTTTTCAAATCTACAGTAAAACACATTAAGGTCATCAGCATGTTGTTGATTCCCTACAGTGTTGGGGGATGGTGTCTTGTAGTTGGTAAATCTTTCAGGACTCTCCACACCGATGTAGGGTCATTAGCTGAAAATTGATTTTTCAGTTTTTCAGAATAACTTATTTCAGCCACTCTAATCTCCTTTGTCAGTCTGTATTTGGCCTGATTGTACAAGATTTTATCCCCACTTCTGTAAGCATCCTCTTTGGCCTGACGAAGCTGCCTGAATTTTTCTGTAAACCATGGTTTGTCGTTGTTGTATGTTAAATAAGTCCTAGTAGGAATGCACATATCCTCACAGAAACTGATATATGATGTCACAGTATCTGTGAGCTCATCCAGGTCGGTGGCTGCAGCTTCAAAAACACTCCAATCAGTGCAGTCAAAGCAGGCTTGTAATTCCAGCTCTGCTTCATTGGTCCATCTTTTTACAGTTTTTACTACAGGCTTAGCTGACTTTAGATTCTGCCTGTATGTCGAAAGAAGATGAACCAGACAGTGTTCCTAAAGCTGCACATGGGACAGGGCGATATACAGGTGCATCTCAATAAATTAGAATGTCGTGGAAAAGTTCATTGATTTCAGTAATTCAACTCAAATTGTGAAACTCGTGTATTAAATAAATTCAATGCACACAGACTGAAGTAGTTTAAGTCTTTGGTTCTTTTAATTGTGATGATTTTGGCTCACATTTAACAAAAACCCACCAATTCACTATCTCAAAAAATTAGAATATGGTGACATGCCAATCAGCTAATCAACTCAAAACACCTGCAAAGGTTTCCTGAGCCTTCAAAATGGTCTCTCAGTTTGGTTCACTAGGCTACACAATCATGGGGAAGACTGCTGATCTGACAGCTGTCCAGAAGACAATCATTGACACCCTTCACAAGGAGGGTAAGCCACAAACATTCATTGCCAAAGAAGCTGGCTGTTCACAGAGTGCTGTATCCAAGCATGTTAACAGAAAGTTGAGTGGAAGGAAAAAGTGTGGAAGAAAAAGATGAACAACCAACCGAGAGAACCGCAGCCTTATGATTGTCAAGCAAAATCGATTCAAGAATTTGGGTGAACTTCATAAGGAATGGAGTGAGGCTGGGGTCAAGGCATCAGGAGCCACACACAGACATGTCAAGGAATTTGGCTACAGTTGTCGTATTCCTCTTGTAAAGCCACTCCTGAACCACAGACAACGTCAGAGGCGTCTTACCTGGGCTAAGGAGAAGAAGAACTGGACTGTTGCCCAGTGGTCCAAAGTCCTCTTTTCAGATGAGAGCAAGTTTTGTATTTCATTTGGAAACCAAGGTCCTAGAGTCTGGAGGAAGGGTGGAGAAGCTCATAGCCCAAGTTGCTTGAAGTCCAGTGTTAAGTTTCCACAGTCTGTGATGATTTGGGGTGCAATGTCATCTGCTGGTGTTGGTCCATTGTGTTTTTTGAAAACCAAAGTCACTGCACCCGTTTACCAAGAAATTTTGGAGCACTTCAGGCTTCCTTCTGCTGACCAGCTTTTTAAAGATGCTGATTTCATTTTCCAGCAGGATTTGGCACCTACCCACACTGCCAAAAGCACCAAAAGTTGGTTAAATGACCATGGTGCTGGTGTGCTTGACTGGCCAGCAAACTCACCAGACCTGAACCCCATAGAGAATCTATGGGGTATTGTCAAGAGGAAAATGAGAAACAAGAGACCAAAAAATGCAGATGAGCTGAAGGCCACTGTCAAAGAAACCTGGGCTTCCATACCACCTCAGCAGTGCCACAAACTGATCACCTCCATGCCACGCCGAATTGAGGCAGTAATTAAAGCAAAAGGAGCCCCTACCAAGTATTGAGTACATATACAGTAAATGAACATACTTTCCAGAAGGCCAACAATTCACAAAAAATGTTTTTTTTATTGGTCTTATGATGTATTCTAATTTTTTGAGATAGTGAATTGGTGGGTTTTTGTTAAATGTGAGCCAAAATCATCACAATTAAAAGAACCAAAGACCTAAACTACTTCAGTCTGTGTGCATTGAATTTATTTAATACACGAGTTTCACAATTTGAGTTGAATTACTGAAATAAATGAACTTTTCCACGACATTCTAATTTATTGAGATGCACCTGTATGTATCCTTTATTGTTGTGTAGCAATGATCCAGTTTTTTTCTGTTTTTGGTGGGGCAATGTGCTCTGTATTTGGGCAGTTCACGTGTGAGATTTGCCTTGTTAAAATCTCCAAGAATAATAATATTCTTGGAGATTTGTTGCTCCGTGTCTGTGATCTGATCAGCCAGCTGTTACAGCGCTGCATTCATGCACTCGTGTGGAGGAATATAGACACACAAGAATACACGAGGAAAACTCTCGCGGCGAGTAGGAAGGCTTACAGTTTATGAAGAGCGCCTCTAAATTAGGACAGCACATATTCTTCAGTGTTGTTACATCTGTACACCAACATTAGTTGACGTAAAGCACGTTCCACCGCCTCTTGTTTTCCCCACGGTGCGATCCACTCTGAACAGCTGGAAACCCGGCAGATGTAATGCGCTGTCCGGAATAGCTTCAGTCAGCCAGGTTTCCATGAAGTACAATGCAGCAGAATTTGCATAGTCCTTATTTTTGCGGGTGAGGAGAAGTAATTTCTCCGTTTTGTTTGGAAGAGAGTGGAGATTCGTAGATGGATGCTTGGCAGCGCGGCTTAAAGGCCAGTGTGCTGGTTCACTTCCCACATTTGCGTCTTTTAGCGTGCTTGTACAGCACCGCAGCTCCTCCGACTAAAATGTCCAACAGAACATCCGAATACTCAAAAACCGGTAAAAGATTGTCTGGCATGTGCTGCCAAATATTTAGCAGGTCGTCTCTGGTAAATCTGATCAGAAATAAATTACTAAGCACAGGACAAACAAACAAAAACAGCAAAAGAAATGGTCCACAGCAAAAGAGCTCCACACCGAGGCGGCCATCTGACTGTACATCTTACTGTACATGCGCACTGGTAATAGACGTGCACCGTTACAGACCGCCATATGTGCTCTTCTGATTCTAGCTCAGTGTGACATTTTAGCTGAAAGACACATTTGGACACACATTGCAGATGTTTTCTGATGGTGTCCATGCACATGTCATGCTTAACGATGGGTGCTGCTAGCAAGCATTACTCTGAAAAGTGTCGCTGAGGATGCTGATGGAAGACTGCTTGCTATGCTGATGTGACAAAAGACAGATGGGTGTTGAGACTGTGCGTGTGTGTGTGTTTGTGTGTGGCACTTCACACTGCAAAGTCAGGAGTCTTTTTCACTCGGCTAGCGTAGCCACAGGAGCTGACCAAGCACAGCTAGCCTATGTTCCTATGCACAGCAATAATTTCTTTGTTTGTGTGGAGCATGTATATACATGGGCACATAAACTGTCTTAAAAGTAAACACGTGTTGACAAGACCATGTTATCTACAGTGGCATGCAAAAGTTTGGGCACCCCTGGTCAAAATTTCTGTTTTTGTGAATAGTTAAGTGAGTAGAAGATTAACTGATCTCCAAAAGGCATAAAAAAGATGAAACATTCTTTTCAACATTTTAAGCAATATTAGTGTATTATTTTTATTTTGTACAATTTTAGAGTGAAAAAAAGGAAAGGAGCACCATACAAAAGTTTGGGCACCCCAAGAGATTTGAGCTCTCAGATAACTTTTACCAAGGTCTCAGATTAGCTTGTTAGGGCTATGGCTTGTTCACAGTCATCATTTGGAAAGGCCAGGTGATGCAAATTTCTAAGCTTTCTAAGCTTTATAAATACATACTCTGACCCCTCAAATCTTGTCCCAACAATCAGCAGCCATGGGCTCCTCTAAACAGCTGCCTAGCACTCTGAAAATGAAAATAATTTATGCCCACAAAGCAGGAAAATGCTATAAGAAGATAGCAAAGCGTTTTCAGGTAGCCGTTTCCTCAGTGGCAGTTAACAGGAACTGTGGAGTTCAAGTTGAGGTCTGGAAGACCAAGAAAACTTTCAGAGAGAACTCCTTGTAGGATTGCTAGAAAGGCAAATGAAAACCCCTGTTTGACTGCAAAAGACCTTAAGGAAGATTTAGCAGACTCTGGAGTAGTGGTGCACTGTTCTACTGTGCAGTGACACCTGCACAAATATGACCTTCATGGAAGAGTCATGAGAAGAAAACCTTTACTGCATCCTCACCACAAATTTCAGCATCAGAAGTTTGCAAATGACATCTAAAAAGCCTGATGCATTTTGGAAACAAGTCCTGCAGACTGATGAAGATAAAATATAACTTTTTGGCCGCAATGAGCAAAGGTATGTTTGGAGAAAAAATGTGCAGAAATTTATGAGAAGAACACCTCTCCAACTGTTAAGCACGGGGGTGGATCGATCATGCTTTGGGGCTTGTGTTGATGCCAGTGGCACAGGGGAACATTTCACTGGTAGAGGAAAGAATGGATTAAATTAAATACCAGCAAATTCTGGAAGCAAACATCACACCATCTGTAAAAAAGCTGAAGATGAAAAGAGGATTGCTTCAACAACAGGATAATGATCCTAAACACACCTCAAAATCCACAATGGACTACCTCAAGAGGTGCAAACTGAAGGTTTTGCCATGGCCCTCACATTCCCCCGACCTAAACATCATCGAAAATCTGTGGATAGACCTCAAAAGAGCAGTGCATGCAAGACAGCCCAAGAATCTCACAGAACTAGAAGTCTTTTGCAAGGAAGAATGGGCGAAAATCCCCCAAACAAAAATTGAAAGACACTTAGCTGGCTACAAAAAGCTTTTACAAGCTGTGATACTTGCCAGGGGGTGTTACTAAGTACTGACCATGCAGGGTGCCCAAACTTTTGCTTCGGGCCCTTTTCCTTTTTTGTTATTTTGAAACTATAAAGGATGAATATAAAAAAAAATTGCTTAGTAAAATTGCTTAAAATATTAAAGAAATATGTCATCTTTAACTTTAAGCCTTTTGGAAATCAGGCCATCTTTTGCTCGCTTAGCTATTCACAGCAACAGCAATTTTGAACAAGGGTGCCCAAACTTTGCCACTCTATCTGTCTATCTATCTGTCTATCTATCTATCTATCTATCTATCTATCTATCTGTCTGTCTGTCTGTCTGTCTGTCTGTCCGTCCATCCATCTGTCTGTCTGTCTGTCTGTCTGTCTGTCTATTATCTGTCTGTCTTTCTGTCTGTCTGTCTGTCTGTCTATCTGTCTGTCTGTCTGTCTATTATCTGTCTGTCTTTCTGTCTGTCTGTCCATCATTCTGTCTATCTGTCTGCCTGTCTGTCTTTCTATCTGTCTATTATTTACCTGTCTGTCTGTCTTTCTATCTGTCTCTCTGTTTCTCTCTGTCTGCCTGTCTATCTGTTTTTCTGTCTGTCTATCTATTAATCTTTCTCTGTGTCTGTCTGTCTGTGTATTATCTATCTGTCTGTCTGTCTATTATCCATCTGTCTGTATTTCTGTCTATTAAATGTCTGTCTGTCTGTTTGTTTGTCTGTCTGTCATTCTGTCTGTCTATTATCTGTCTATCTGTCTTTCTGTCTGTCTCTTTATATCTGTCTATCTGTCTTTCTATCTGTCTCTGTCTGTCTGTCTGTCTGTCTATTTTCTATCTGTCTGACTGTCTGTCTGTCAAAAAATGCGGAAAAGGTAGCAAGCAGGCCGCATTGCAAAAAAAAAAAAAAGGTGTTTGATGATTTATAAATGGCTTGATCCTAGTAGGAGGAACTGAGCTTTGTAGATAATCTGTGATCCACATTTCAGAATCTCACAGATACACACACAGCATTTACCACAGAGAATCAGACAGAAACAAGACAAGCAACCCAAATCACATGAAAGTGTACAATGCTGTTCAATGATCTAACGGTGTAAATAAATTGGCCTTAAAAAGTCTACAGGCCACCCTAGTGCTTCCTGAACTCATAACACCATCAGATAGTGCAGTGTTTCTCAACTGGTTTCTCCTTTTTAAAAGTTGATAAGCTATTAATTTTGCTATACTAAATGTGCACTGTTATATTTTTTCCTGGCATTTTATTATGTATGTTTAGCATTGTTTTCCAGATAACCCATGAGTTGAGAACCACTGAGCTAATCTTTTGAATATAGTCTGATCTGCATGTATGATATGACCTTTCATGATATATAATGCTAAAGATAATATAAAGATAATCAATTCTTTCAGACTGATCTGAGACCTCCTTGTCACATTTGTTCAGTTGTGATAAATAGCAGACCCTCTTCGCCAGTTTGTCCCCCTCTGTTGGGAATGCTGGGACTGGAACACCCGTAGCCCCAGGCTTCAGCAATCCTCCTTTGCTCTGCCTCTGTGTCTCTCCTCCACCCTGGTGCAAATTAGAACCAGATGAGGTTATTCTAGGCAGCTTAATCCAACCTCTCTGGAATGGCCCGTACAGCCCATTTTACTACATGGCACTTAAAATATATGGAGTTTTAGAGTGCGCTTGACTAAATAAGGATAGAAGGTGAACATTTTCCATGTTGAAATTCTTTTGTCCTGTTGAAAATTACAGGTTCATAATCATAGTGTATAAATCTGATTTTCCACATAAACCTCCCTTATCATGTTTTAAAGTCATAAACATGGAAAATGTTGTATATCATGTTTTCTGTTAAATTGTTTATTCAGAGATCAGCAGATAATTTAGTTATATTCTCTTTATTCCTATACAAACTTGAAATTATTTTTGCTATTATCTTGCAGTTTGAATGTATATAGGTGTAACATATAATATTGCATAACACAATTATTTTCACTTTTATTTACTTCAGAATATATAAAGTAGAATGTACAGTATGTAGGCTACAGTTCTGCTCTTGGAAACGTAGTTAACTTGCTACAACTTACCTCAAACAAAACTCTAAGTGTCATTCAACAATTTGATGCCACTAGCCAAGCAAACTTTGGGAAATTTAGTGACTTGCTCTTGCTCTTTACCTTGTAAACACAACTATGTTTTGGTTGTATATCTAAAATTGACAAAGGGCTTTTGAGTGCTTGAAAAGTACCATGATTTGGCTCCAATACTGAAAGCGTAGTTTGTTCACACAGATAATTAGCTGTAATGTAGATAAATGTTTTTTGGAAGTTAATTTTGTAAATAAGTTTTGAACTCATCACATGGTTGTTGCACTGAAAGCAAAAGTGAAGTAGTCTGGCCATTACCTACAAAACCAGGTGATTCCCTTCCACCGATATAGTGTGTGTGCAGTTAAGGAAGTCTGAAGGGTAGGTAGGTACTCAGTTCTGTGTGCATAAATGAACATTTGCAAGAGAGGCAGTCTTCTATGGAATGTGCCATCTCAGTTCTGCCTCGCGTCCAGCTGCTCTTCTTTTGCCCAAGCCAACAAAGAGGTTCATTGTGCTGAACTTAGAGCACTAGTTTACTTTAGCCTCAGAAGTCAGTCAAGAAGGTATATTAAGACCTAAAATGTATATATATTCTCAAATAATCCTTTATATGAACACTGAAAGCAAGTCAAATGTTTCTAATGTGACTTTTGTTTTGTGACTGTTATGACTAGGAGAAAGTGAGTTGGTGGGGTGTGGATGGAAAGACTGCTGGGTAGCAGAAAGGACATTTTGTGAAGGATTAAAAAGAAAAATAAATTCTCAATCAATACAGTAATGCATATCGCGGCCCCCTTTGGCATGTCGTGGTGCCGTTTTGCGGCCCTCTTCAGCCTGTCGCGACTAGTTCGGCATAACACGGCGGCCCGTTTCAGCTTATCGCGTCCATTCGGAGTCGCGTTACGACATCCATTCTCATATGTATTTTAATAGCAAGTTTATTTCTTCTATAGTGATGTACAGATTCTGAACGATGAATATATGTTGAGTTGAGATGAGTTTGAAATGCACTTTATGTTGATGCATATAGCATAATAATTCAGATATTAGAGAAAGTTTTTTTTTTTTTTTTTTTTTAGTTAAGGACCCTAATGAAAATGAACCATTGTTTTACAACAGTAATACTGTAGTTTCCATATAGTAACCTTGATTTTACTATAGTATTGTAACCATGACAGTAACCATGTTAATTTTGTGGTTACTATGATTTTACTATAAATACAATGTTTAAACTGTGGTTACTGTAGTGAAACCATGGAGATTTGTAGTGTGGGCAAATCTCTTGAAATGTCTGTTACCAAATAGAATATTTTTACTTGGGATTTGGCAGTAAAAACAAATTTCCCCCTGAACATAACAAATACCGAACCGAAACCATGACCCTAAAACCGTGATATAAACCAAACCATTAGAAATTTGAACCATTACACCCCTAGTATCTACACACTTTCTTTGCTTTGGCCCATAATAAACAATTCTTCCGCCAAGAAACACCCATTAATCTGACTGTAGGCTGTTTACGGTTGCCAAACAACGTAGCGATGGCACATTCATTTTGAATTCAATTGATGTGGGGTCACAGGTGTGTGACACATTCATGGCTTCGGAATTTATTCATCCATTCAAAAATATCCACTTTCCATTAGAATGCTTATATCTCTCACAAACAAGGTGTTCGAGACAGCGCTCACACTTTGACCTCGCTGATGTAATGAGATCATCATCGAGAGCAGATCTTCTTCATGTGAATGGCCATATCTCAGCCTGCCTCATGATGTGCTGATAAAGCCCATCAACTCACTGTTACTGTCAGCACTCTTCGTCCGGACCAGCACTGCTCATACTGCAGTACAGTGACATCATAATGTCACATTCACTCCTCCAGAACTTCAATTTGTGTCTTGTTTTCCATTATTTATACATTTATATCTAATTATGGCTTCAAAGGCAAAAACAAATATAGCATTAATATGCTTACACAACAATATATTTGGCCCACATACTCACTATAGTCATATTCCTAAAGTCATAACTCTATATAACAGGCACTGCTAAAATGTCACCGGCAAGTGCTACCTTGAATCAAATCTTCATTGGTTTTGAGGTTTCAGGATTTTCTGTGGTGTATTTGAGCTTGGCTTTCAGCTTGGAGCAGAATGTGTTATTCTCCCCCAAGTGAGTCATAGTCAGATGAGTTCAGTCAGTATTTATTGTGACATGTTGCCTGGCAGTGTTTGTGGCCTGTTTTAAAAGATGAAAGGAAGGCTATTTGATCAGGGGAATTTCTATTAGATGTTACTCTGTCTAGTGTAGTGTCAGTACTAGGTCATCTCCAGTCACCTATTTTCGGTCATTGCTCTCTCTTTCTCTCACCAAGAATAAGAATGAAAATCACTGCTATAATAATGGTTAATTCATCACACGGGAAATAGAAGATCAAGTCGAGCGTGCTACATTGAAGGATACAGAGGTATCGGCAAATATCAGATCTCTGGCTAAGAGAATGGATATACGTAAGATTGTATCGTGATGAAACTTGTGATGTCACCTGCATTAAAATCAGTTGTGAGTCGAGTCTCCTGTTCTCTGTGCATGAGGAGCGCTATTTGAATGACACCAGGAGTTGCCACCTATGCAGAGCGTTCCAAATCGGTCTCTTAATTGCTTAATCGGGTGTAAATCACGTACACAATGTAACTGATTACATACATTTAAAAAATCCAGTTAAATAAAAATAATTTACTGATGAAATCAAATCAGACATGACATTTGACATTAGGATTATATTTCCCCATAGCATTATTATATGTAATATTCAGCATTATACAGGATATAGTATATTAATAATATTGATTAACAATTGAATCATTAAACCTCTGTAAACTGTTATTTTCTCTCACGCAGAGCTCTGTGTAATGAAGTAATTTCCATTTGTATGTCCACGCTACGTAGTCATAGGATATTGCGCGTATTGGATTGAGTAGACACTAAAATAATGAAAAACTAAAAACTAAAAAAAATCCAATCTCCATGATGTGCAACGTCACATTTAAAATTACATTTCAAATGTATATCCTCTTTTTTTTTGGTGTTACTGCTAGCTTTATCAATTAGCTACACGAGTCCATGTTCAGAATGAGTGCCCAAAACATGGCTTTTATATATTTTAAGGAACTACACAAGGTGAAATGACGGTAAAACCTTCAACACAAGTTGCTGGCGTCTCCACAGAAGTTTCGGAAATTGTCATTTCAATTTTCAGTTGTGAGGCTAGTACAGTATAAGCAGTATGTTTACTACAATATGATGTGGAATAGCGAATGCAAAATTGGACAGACCTTTAGGCCATGTCATCACGAATCCTTTTCTTAAAAAAAAAAAAAAAATTTACAGTTTCCAAACGTCATTGTTTTCCAAAAGATGCAGTTATGGAGAGTGTTTTCGAAAGTCACCATTTTCAGTGGCGGAAAAAGTTTGAAAACTCAGTTTTCAGTTTCCTAAACCTCATAATTTTCTAAAGTATGTGGTTCTGGATGGCGTTATCAAAAGTAAATTTTCGGTGAGTGTTTATGTTTATGTTCTATTTTTTTGTACCACTTGTTGTTAGCTGTAGTACGAAAAACTGCCAAGATTTCTGTTAGTCAAGCCTAATTATGTCGAAATTTAAACTATCCTTCTCTTTCTGTTCAGATCACTCCAGCTCCAGCGGCACATTGTCCTTCCAGCCTCTACGATCCCAAAGTTCGATCCCGACAGCCCATGTCATGCCCTCTCCCTCCAGCTCCAAACTCAGCGTGCCCTCCGCCCCAACCAGCCCCTGGAGCAGCTGCCAGCTCCCTTCTCCCCTCGACAGTCCCCTAGACATGAAAGACCCCCGTCCGGTCCGCCGATGGTCCTCCCTCACCCGCCTTACCGGCCAGGAAAAGTCCACCCCTTCCGGGAAACCATCGTACCGCATGGACCCTCATGGTTCCCTGGATCGTGGTGTGCTCTACGGCTACCGACAAGACCCTCTGTATTTAGATGGCTTCCACTCTTCCCAGGGCCTACACAAACTTTCCAACAACTCTGACTTTTCAAATAAGTACGAGCTGGGCGGCAGTAACGCTCTTGGTAAAACTGACTCAACTTGCTCCTCTCCGCTCAAGCCCAGCACGTTAGACCTCACCTTCAGTGCCTTACCGGAGAGCAAGACCCCCACGAGCGGTCTGGTGGGGCCTGGGCAGAGGGGTCCCACACTCAGGCACCAGGCTGTGGGAGGGTCGCCCATTCAACCGGCTGTACGAACTCAAATGTGGTTGAGTGAACAGATGGAGTATCGGCCAGGACCAGAGGGATGTGGGGTCAGATCTTGGCAACAGGAACAGCAACAGCGTGAACGACTACGACAAGAAGCAGAACTTCCACAGGTAGGCCTGTCACGATTACATAATAGTCTGATGGTTATTAATTAATCTAATCACAGTTATTTGAGATCATTGTGTACTTTAAGAGCTTATCCCATGTATTGGGATACAAATGAGGGAATTTTAAAGCAGAAATAGAATTGCCCTGAGCGAGGATTGCTTTAAATCCCTGATGCAGGTTGCTTGCTATAGTATAACATTCAGGTGGGCTGTAAAAGTAAGTTGACTGTGCCCTCTGGTGGATTGACAGTGGTAAAACAAATTGACCTTCAATTTACAACCAATGCCAAAGAACTGCTTGCCCACACAAATATGCACAATTAATTGAAATCATGCAATATTTTAATACCACATTTTATATTTACCATAATGTCTTAAGGGAATGTTTTCTCAATGAGGCTATGCATGTCAAGGGATACATAGGATCAAGATATCCCACTTAGACCAAAGAGGTACAAAAACATCGTTTTCATTTTCAGTGCGTTTTATTTTCATTGTTTTGTGTTTACTTCCCTTATGTCTTATCTCTTCACTGCGCAGCAATGATCAGTTCAAAGTTTCTTTCCATTTATAAACACACACATCCTCAGTATTACATCCTCACTTGTAGTTACAGTATATTAATATAATCACACATATATTAAAACATTGAGTGTGATTTATGTATAAAGATTACAATTTTAATTATAATAGGCAATCCAGTGTTTTTTAAAACCATGAATATGTTACCTCTATTTATTAAGTATTTCTGATTAGTAGTGAATATCTACAGCTTTTTATTGCTAGAAACAAACATAGCACATATATTTTTCTTACCCTATTGGCAAATTTTCCAATTCCCTTCTACTTTTTGTTAGATTTGTACTTAAAACAAGAAAACAAATGTCAGTGCAATAAGAATAAATGAAGTTTTTTACATTTTAAATTGTAATTCTTTGAATTGAAAGAGCAGATTTGCTCATGTTTTAGTTAAAAAACCACTGCAGAGGTATGTCAGGTGCTGTCTGCAGAGAGGTCACCTACATTTTTGGCCTAATTCTTTTGGTACTTAAATCTAAACCTGCTCTTATGCTGCATTCCTTTCAACTCGGAAAGTCGGATTTTCCAATTTCCTACTAAGAAAAGTGCAATGGAATGCCACTTGAAGTCGGAATTCCAATTGAGAAACATGTGCGGAAATGTTCAACTCCGATTTCGCCGAAATGCATGTGTGTGACGCCACACAAACATGTTGGCACTCAGGGAGAGATACAAAGTAAGTGATAAACATTCAATTTTATGAAGTAATATAGATAAATGAGTCAAAGTTCCAACATTACATGATACTAAAGCTTGTTTAACAAACATCTGCAGAAACAGGTGTATAAAACATGGTATGTTATACTCTCTTTTGATAATCATACACCTGTAGCACGAATGCTAGCGTTGCACCATTGTTTATCATTTGGGTTGCTAGAAGACATCTCTGGTCACAGTCAAACACCTGCTAAACTAACGGGAGCGTTGCAGTTTTGTTTCCTTACACGTCATCTTCCGAGCATCTGGCAATGGAATGCCTTTATGGACGGAGATCGGAAATATCAAGTAGGAATATCCTACATCCAACTTGAATGGAATGCAGCATAAGAATCAGAACCTAATTTTGAGGGTAATGTTGCTTTGTAATCCTCGTTATGTTGTTGTTTTAGTTAGCAGTATGAGGCAGTCCACTAGAGGGCGCAGTTACATCGGAAGCGATGATGAGTTCTGACTTCCTGTCACAGTGTCTGTCTCAGTTAAATTAAAATGTAGCTGCATTTTTCACATAGATTTGTGATCAGATTTTATTATATATTTTAGAGTATATTTTATATTTTAGTATTTTTAGAATTTACTCTAGCCCTCCAATTAGCTATGTGTTTTAGGATAAAATTATGCTGTAATCAGTTTATTTGAATACCAGACATACAATGTCCTTTCAATCTTATAAATGTCAGTGAAATAGGTGTTCTAAGAAATCGCACCTGTCTCAGCAAAAAAAAAAAGAGTCACGCTTTTCGCTTATTAGAAACAGTCTCTGCCTGTCAATCATTGTGTATGTTTGGGTTTGCTGCCATCGAGTTGGCTGACATATCTTTGGAGGGCGGGGTTCTGGAGAGAGGGCGTGTGGTTAAATTTAACAAAATGATTGAAATGGCTTAAAACACCTTTTTAAAGGTTTTTCAGGTGGAGAGTGTGGAAGTCACTAAAACAATTTCAACTCTCTTATACCTAAGCAGCAATTGTTCTGGATTTGGGCCATTCTGCCAATCAGAACTGGGTCACATGAGCTTGACCAGAATGAGCATGAGCAGGAGAGCCACTATGATAAGCAGGAAGTTGAGCAGCAGGTTTAATCCTCGGTTATTGGTCAGATCCATACTGATCAGTTCCAGGGTTGTCTGGGTTGGAGAATTCAGGGTGCGTGTTCTTCAGGTGAAGCTGTGGTGATGTGTTGTCCAAGTGTCTTCAGCGGAAAAGTTGCGTGCAGGACTTCTTTGCCAGTAAAAAGGAGGACGAGCAGGTTACATTGTGCCGCAGATCTCTCACATGCCGTGGAAAGAGCTAAATATGATCGATAAACTGATATTAGCATAGTTGACAAGACAGAGAACATTATTTGAACAGATCTTTTAAAAGACCACATGAAATCTCTTGAATATTTTACTGTTCTGTGTTGATTAATTCATTTTGAAACAGGACATATCAAAGGGCTTGTCCTGTCTTTAATTAGCCAATTAGGTTTTGGATATGCCCTTAAGTGCAAGATGAGTAATCAATATTTTTTGTCCATTTCCCGAAGAGAAATGCTGCATTTTTAAATGTTTATAACTGCTAATAGTACATTTTGTCAACCATATAGATGACCTCAAAACTAGTAGACATGGACTAAATGCCACAAAACTCCAATTTTGATTTCATGGGGTCTTTAAGGACAATAACTACTGTTATTTTTGCTTTAGACTAGTAAAACGACCTCTAGTGACTTCACTGTGTAATTCTTGGTTTTTGTCAGTTGGTTTCTTTTAGTTTACATGAATGAGTCCAATTAGTGGTGTGGGAATCTCAACCAAAAATGGAAGCAGCACACTTTGTATTGCACACACGTGATCAGATCATGTTGTGTTTATTGAGCAAGTGAATTTCAGTTTGACACAGTAGGTAAAAGAAGTCAGGGGGCTCAAACAACATTTATCAGTGCGCAAGTGACATGCAGTGATGGTGACTGAGAAATGGAGAGACACTTGCATGCAGCATCAGTTCACAGTGAAGACAGGCCTCCATTCAGTTCCGTTATTTACCCCAGAAATAGGGTGACTCTGCTTTTTCTCAAATGAATTGTGCTATTCATTGTAAACAGATTCAGTATTTCTATTAGTGATAGGCCGATATATCGGCCAGGCCAATAAATGCAACTATTTCTCTAATGAAGTGTGCTATTCAATATTATTAGATTTTTGTACTAGCGATAAAACGATAAATCAGCCAGGTCAATAAATACAACTGTTTTCCTAATTAACTATGTTATTCATTATTAATAGATATTTGTGTAGACCGATATATTGGCCATATAGACCAAAATATCTAGTTAAACCGATATATCGGTCAGACCAATAAATACAACTGTTTCTTTAATCAAGTGTGCTATTCATTATTAATAGATATTTGTAATGGTGATATGCCAATATATCGGCAAGGCCTATAAAAACAACAATTTCTCTAATGAAGTGTGTTATTCAGTATTATTAGATTAGATATTTGTACTAGTGATAGGCATATATATCGGCCAGGCCAATAAATTCAGCTATTTCTCTAATGAAGCATGCTATTCAATATCAGTAGATTTTTGTACTAGTGATAGACCGATATATACAGAAAGCCAGGCCAATAAATACAGAAGTTTTCCTAATCAATTATGCTGTTCATTATTAATAGATATTTGTACTGTTTATTGACAGATATACTGGCCATGTAGACCAAAATATCTAGTGATAAACCGATATATCGGTAAGACGAATAAATATAACCATTTCTTTAATAAAGTGTGCTATTCATTATTAATAGAAATTTGTACTAGTGTTAGGCTAATATATCGGCAAGGCCATTAAAAACAACAATTTCTCTAATGAAGTGTGTTATTCAGTATTATTAGATTAGATATTTGTACTAGTAATAGGCATATATATAGGCCAAGCCTATAAATGCAACTATTTCCTAAGGAACTGTGCCATTCAATATTAATAGATTTTTATACTTGTGAAAGACCGATATATAAACCAGGCCAGTAAACACAACTTATAAGTATGCTATTCGTTATTAATAGATATTTTGAAAGTCTGTACCGGTCAAGGTAAATATGCAGATTCTCTGCATAAGTGGGGAAAAACATCTTCCCCACACAGTGCGACTGTGGCGCACCAAACCAAAAAATCCATCACATCGCCACTGAATGTCACCTCTGATTCTATCAGGGAAATTGGTTTGATTTTATGGAGGCAATACCATCTGCATTAGAATGGATCACACAGCGGGACATTGATATATGATAATTTTAAATGTTCTGTTATATTGTTACTTTTATATGTCATATTTTGGATCATATGTGCTTACACAATGTACTATACAGTCTTTTTATACTGCATGTAAGCCATACGCTAATAAATAATATGTATATATATTGACTAGTGATAGACTGATATATTGGCCATATAGACCAATACACCTAGTGATAGACCGATATATCTGTCAGGCCAGTAATAGCAAATATTTCTCGAATGAAGTGTGCTATTAATTATTAATAGATGTTTGTACTATTGATATACAGATATATTGGCCGTGTAGACCAAAATATCTAGTGATAAACTGATATATCGGCCATACAGACTACTATAATCCTTTACATTATTGTGTTTAATTTCAGCGACTATGTGTACATCTCAGTTGTTATAGGAAAATTGTATTAGCCAGTATCTCATACAGTATATATCGGCATTTAATTGGCCATCGGTCACCTGTAGTTATCCACTGAAAACCCATATCAGTTGGCCACTAATTTGCACTTAGTATCGTCGTTCTCATGTTACTCTAATTGTGCTAATTACAAATTGTTTGGATGAAAATCAGGCAGTATAACCCAATATTTAAACTACTCAAGATTATAAGGTAATAAATAGCCCTACTGATCCCCACCTCCCACCCCTCAATGTAATTTGCCCCTCTGTACAGTCCTTCACCCTCATTAGCTAAAGGATAAACTGTGGCCCCTCCCGCTCACATTAGCAACACAATGATGTAGATGAGCAGCAGGCAGATGAGGATGAGGCAGAAGTTGACGAAGAGCTCCTGCATATTCTGCTTGGCCTGCTGGGGAACCTCCATGGTGGACGCCCGCCGTATGGCCGCCCGTGTGATGTGCTGCACCTTCTCCATGCCAAGACGCTACTGGCAGATGAGTTTAGTGCACAGAAAGGGGAGGGGTGCTGAGCAGAGTGTAAGGAAGGACAGCAGTACTACCACGAGGTGGAGTGGAGAGCTGTGCAGGGAGGAAGGATGCTGGTTGTCGTGGTGACAGGTGGTCCAGTTTCCGGTTGACAAGGAGGCTGAGGAGAGGCAGCAGCAGATGAATGAGTGAATATGCACGCAATACTCACACGTGACAATCATGCAGGTTTCAACTGATGATTCAGAAGATTATTTTGCAGGCTATGAGGGCCATTCAGACAGAACGAGTTAAAAATCTTAACGCAGTGCAACAATTGGAACAGAATGCAGGTGTCTCGAG
This sequence comes from Myxocyprinus asiaticus, assembly GCF_019703515.2. Taxonomy (NCBI): domain Eukaryota; kingdom Metazoa; phylum Chordata; class Actinopteri; order Cypriniformes; family Catostomidae; genus Myxocyprinus; species Myxocyprinus asiaticus. The sequence continues at coordinate 8,122,058 of NC_059368.1, read as the reverse complement.
ACGTGTTTTTAAAAGTCATTTAGGGGCCATTTAAACCAAGCGCGTTCTTACAAAAAAAAAGAAGCTAAACGCAGCACAATCAGCAGAACACTGGTGTCTGGAGAGGCGTTTTTAAAAGTTGACGTTCTTGTTAACCTGACACGGCGACTAATGATCTCTGCGTTCCTGTACAAGACACTGGAAAAAAAAACACTCATGATGTTCCAAACCCGTATGTCTTTCTTTCTTCCATGGAACCTAATAGGAGATGTTAGGCTGAATGTTATCCTTAGTCACTGTTCAGTTTCATTGCATCTTTTTCCATACAATGAATGTGAATGGTGATTGAGGCTGTCATTCTGTCTAGCATCTCCTTATGTCTTCCACTGAAGAAAATCATGAGTTTGGAAGAACATGAGGGTGATTAAATGACAAAATGTTTATTTTTGGGTAAACTAAACCCTTTGACATTCAGAGTGTTTTTATAAACTTTATTCTAATTAAGAAATTTAAGATTAAAGTTAAAAAATCTCCCAAAAGCTAATCAACATCAATAGATCAACACTATATTTATATACTAAATTGGTAATTTGTCTTGCATTTATTTGCACACTGAATTGCAATTTGTCTTTCATTTTTTGCATCTGTTTAACCATCTATAGCTGCCTAAAAAGTGCAAAAATTTTGTTGCATTATGTGTCGATTCTCATGTGACAGAAAATGGCCAATGGCAGACGGGGGACATATTCGGAAAACCTACAATGTAAGAAGTTAGAGCAATATATTGCAAGTTTATATGGCTGTCTTTACTGTGTAGGAGTGAGCTTATATTTATTTCATTTATCCTGTCTTGGCACTGAGTACATAAAAGAGTTAACTAAAGATAGATGTTTTATAAGGACAAGTTTACATGTGTAAAAAACAACCGGATTTATCGCTTCACCTCCGGATAGATTAAATGCAGCCCTGTTTTTATAAGTCTCTACGTATTAGATGAGCTCTCTTCTCCGACAATCTTATCTCTCGCATTCAAACTGCTGCTCAGTCCTGTCTCTTTAAAATCTGTAGGGAGTTTTCTGAGGATCAGTCTTAAAGATGCATTTGGCATGATCCTCTCCTGCGCAACATCACGTATACAAGAGCACCTGTTGGCCTGTGTTCTCATGGGCCATTGTGTAGAGTTATCTGTTTTGCCTGCGATATTCACCAAAGGTTATTTTAAGGAATTACCTTTGCCGGTCACATTAATCCACTGAAATCGTGGCCAGCCCTTATCCAGAATCCCAAGCGAGCTGGACTCTATTTTACCACTTAGAACTTATCACTAAGAGGGTAATGCGGGTCTGTGATGTTTTTGTTGTTGGATATAAAGGCTATTTCAGCAATATGGGATATGACTGTATGCAGAATATCCAGTGTTTTTGGGAATGGGAGATGGTTGTTTTAAGATTGATCTGTTATGTAGTCTGGTCTTCCTCTTCTAACAGAAAACCTGTTTCTTTGCAAAAAATGTTTCTTAAAGACACGATACAGGCCTTATATATAGCATGCATGGTATGTTTGTAACTGTATTTTCACAATTGATGTTGTTTAAGATGGTTGTGAAGGCTTTGTCCTGAAGCACTGTGTGTTTTTTTTTAGCTATTGCAGAGTTTTCCTGTCAGGAAAAGGATGTTTGTCATCTTACACCAGATACAATACAAGTTTCCAGTGACCTTGTTGCGACTGGTTAGGACATAAATCTGATTTTCAAGGAAGACATAGCTTTTTTCGTGTCTGATCTTATGAAAATTAAGTGACTTTGGCAATATGTTTTGTAAAATGATACTACGTGGCTCCTTACACATATCAAGTCAGTTCTGAGGTGAAATGTCCACTGAGTGGCGCTAAGAGTGAGTTCAATTTTCTCCAAACAAATGAGGTTTTTAAAGTTAGCACTCGATCAAGTTTTAAATCAATAAAACCTACCTTCCTACCCTGAACCTAAACCTAACTGATACTGTCAGAAAAATTATTTTATGGTGGTTCTATGACACTTTTGACTTTGCTATTCTGGATTCATACCCCGATTATTTGCATCACATGCACTACGCTCTATCAGTTACCATGCAATTTGATCGTACTCGAACAAGGTTATAAATGTAGTTGGTCATGTAATGCAAATGTTCAAATGTACCGCCTTACAAGAAATGCACAATGTCTTGAAAGCATTGAACAGGAACAGGGCAAAAAGTATGCGTTTATGTACTGATAATCTGCCCTATTAAGGCCCATTCACACATGTAGCGACTTGCTTGATGGTGCTTGTAATTGTTGGCAGTCTGAGTGAGTTTGATTCATACATCGATAGATTGTTTATCTTGTTAATGATTTAATGTTCATTCACTAGGAAACTGCCACTAGGCCTATATTTACAACGGGCCATGTAAAAATAATTTTGCAAAAATGTAGGAATAGTAACCATGTTGTGCATGGTAATTGCATGTTTTAGTTGCTACCAAATAAAATGGTGATAGTTTGATATCTTAAATGACATTTACATTTGGCAGATGCTTTTATCCAAAGCAACTTACAGTGCCCTTAGTACAGGGACAATCCCCCTGGAGCAACCTGGAGTTAAGTGCCTTGCTCAAGGACACAATGGTGGTGGCTGTGGGGATTGAACCAACAACCTTCTGCTTACCAGTTCAGTGCTTTAGCCCACTACACCACCACCACTCTAAATGAGTGTTTGGAAGAAAATACTTCAAAAGTTTGAGAAAGTGGTAGTTTGTTTGAAAAGTTGATAGTTGGAAGCTTTTGTGGTCATCTATGTATCTTAGTTGGGATATACGCAATATTGAATTTGCCATGAATGAAAAGAATACATCCTTCCAAATAATTTCCATTGGACAAAGAACACTGGAAAACATTTCTTAACCTATTGAATCACCTATTGAACAGATTTTTGTCCCTCACAATCTCGCTTTCATTCATATCAAATAAAATATGTTTACCCCAACTAAAGTCCACAGTGTGACAAGTCTTTCTTGTGTCCAGCTGGCCAGTGTCACTGAAAAAAGAGGTAAAGTAGATGAGTGAGTGACAGTGAAGTCTGGAGTGGAACAGCCCTTTCAGGCGCCCAGCATGGCGATCACGTGACACGGAGGAGATAAACGCTGCCGGTGAATACAGATTTTGGAGAGATGTTTGTCAACACCACAGGGTACAAGCATTCCAGCGTTCTAATGGCTAGTCAAAAGTCATGTCCCCATCACCATGCTGGGAATGATAAGACCATTAACAGTCTCTTTGAGGGTATCAAGCAGGTCATTGCCCTCTTCACATGTCGAGAGACAGAGCCTTCCTCTTTGGTTATTCACAGCTGATTTCGAAGTGCACGACTAACAAGGGATGTTTCAAAACTGACTAGTTGGTTGCTTGACCAATCAATTATTCTGTCTTAAGGGAGTCCTGAATAATTAGGATGGTTTTGGGTTCACCTGACCCTGATTGGATGCATTTCTTGGGGGAGTTTATTCATGACAGACACTTTTTTGCTTTCAATGAGTGCATTTAAGAGGACACATTTTTAAAAGTTGGACTATTTTAACCTGTCAAGGCATATTAAAAACACAACACAAGACCCGATGCCGCGACCATAAACGTCTGCTGAATCTGCATGGCTGTAGCAGATGTGCTTTTAGGTGATGAATTTAAAGAGGAAACGTTTTCCGAGAGGTTTTTACTAACTGCTTAACAGCCAAAACACAAGCTAATTAAAGAGAAAGTTCATCCAAAAATCAAAATTGCCATCCCAGATGTGTATAACTTTCTTCAGCAGAACACAAAGATTTTTAGATGAATATCTCAACTCTGTAGGTCCATGCAACGCAAGTGAATTGTGATCTGACCTTTGTAGCTTCAAAAATCACATAATGGGTTACATATGGATTACTTTTATGTTTCCTTTATGTGATTTTTGGAGCTACAAAGGTCTGATCACCTTTCACTTGCATTGTATGGACCTACAGAGTTGAGATATTTTTCTAAAAATATTCTGTTGTGTTCTGCTGAAGAAAGAAGGTCCTACACATCTGGGATGGCATGAGGGTGGGTAAACGATAAGAGAATTGTCATTTTTGGGTGACCTATCTCTTTAAAGCACAGCTACTAAAAATATTAAAACATAAAAAAAATGTAATATAAAATCTAGATAAACCAGTTGACTTTATGAGCCATCCCTGACAATTATTAAGAATTATGTGTAATATATTGAGAATGTTTTCATATCCCTCAGGCCATCTTTTGGCAAACTCTTTAACATCTAAAACACAAGCTTATTAAAACACAGCCGTAAAAAAATAAAATTATATACAGTATATATATACATATATATATATATCTTCTGAAAAGCCGGCTGAAGAGTTCTTAAGCATGTGTATGTTTATGTTCGTTTTTTTACTTTCTGCTGGCAACTTCCCTGTATAAATAAGTCCACTTGAGGCAGAGCGAGTGCTCTCAGTTGGCTTCAACACTCAACTTTCCATGATGACATCGCAAAGCAACGCAGTGTGGTTTTTGTTGGGTTGGTGGTGATGCCTCAGAGGGCATGGCAGTTAAACAGGTAGGACAAACAAATTATGGCTATGCAGATGCCAAAAAGTGTAGCCTATATAAAGTAACCTCAAATTTTTGTAAGCATCAAAATGCTTTTTACCATCTTCATTGCATAAATATTTGCATCAGGCATAATACAAGAGCAACACAAGCGGATGTATACAACCTGTGGTGTTTTCTCTACCTGTGTTGTCTTCTGAATGCAGTTTAACTCTCCCAGTAGAGTGCAAATGTGGGATGTTTTGTATAGGTCAGAATCGCACTAGGTCGCGTCTTCTCAATTTGTGTTAGAAGAAGAATGTGTCTGTGTCTGCTTATTGTGAGTGCACAGAGCTGCAGTTACAAAGGCCAATAAACAGACTCTAACATCTGAACTCTGATTAATCTATGATTCTCTACAATTGGACACCTCGTCAACCATTCTGCAAAGTTATGAATATAAAATACAATGGGCAACTTTATACAAGCAATTCATCTATTTTAATCACATTTTATTTTACCCTGCGATTATTTGGTTTTATTATATATAGATGCGTGTGTATATAACTTATGAAAAAGCATGCATTATACATACAGTGGCCCCGAAACTTTTGACACTTTTTGACACTTAAGTCACACATAAAAATGTATGAATTTCTTTGCTTTTAAAGCAATGCTTTTTTGAAGTGGCATCTGCAGTAAACGAGATGCTAGACGTTTTTGTAGAAGTAACATATTTAATTACTAAATAAATAAATGTTACTTAATTTTTTTTTTAAACAATACAAATTAATTTAAAAATAATGTTATAATATATAATATATAATAATGTACACAAATGTATTATTCTATTTTAAAATATTTATTTAAAATGAAATACTTAATTAACTTAATTTTAGTAATATGCAGTTTTTGCAATTAGTTTAACCACTGGTCCCAAGGCCATTTTTGGGTCGATGTATAAAGTAATTTCCCCTCAAGTTTGCACAGGTATCCTTACAGAGAAACCACATCAGTCTTAATTTGAACACAATATCTATTGTTTTATAATTTGAAACCCAAAAATATCTTTGTAAAATGTTTTGCTTCAAAATTGTTTGTGCTTTTATTTCTTTAAAATAAAATAAATCCCACATGGTTTGATATTTTGTTAAATAATGCCATTTTTAGGGCATTTTTAAGTGTGGCTCAAGTAGCCAAATACATGTGGGGCCACTGTACCTCCATTCATTTGCAGAAATCATTTTCATTTGTAGTCTATTTTCCATTCCTTCAACCTGAAAGAACTGTACTCCATAAGAAAATGTTACCTACCTGAAACTGCAGATAGACAGCCACAGTACTGAGGTTCAATTCTGGTACTCTGATTTTCCTTTAGAGGAATGCAGGGTCTGTGACAGTGATGTGGAGTACGAAAGTTTATGGCAGGAAAAGTAATGGGGGGAGGGGGAGTATAGGAGGAGAGAGGGAAGAAAGAAATGCGTAGGAGGGGTCTGATCTCTCTTTTTTTTCCTCATTGGTTATTTGGAAGCAGATCTACAAGTCTTTATCTTTCAATATGAACAACATACGAATCAGGTTCAGATGGAGTATGTGCGTACTCCAAAACACATGCACAGTGGCAACTTTAAAGACCCCATTGAAAAATTGAAGTTTTGCAGTTATTGTTTTCCCAGTTACTTAAAGGAATAGTTCACCCAAAATGAAAATAATGTCGTAATTTACTCATAACGTTCCAAACCCTTATGACTTTATTTCTTCTGTGTAACACAAAAGGAGATGTTAAGACATGGTCACATTTACCTTTGCAAGGTGAAAGTCCATGGGCGAAGCACAGTCATCTCAATGGGAATCCGCGCAATCATACATTTTGCGTGATGGACTTCCGGTGGCGAATCCTCTTGTGATTTTCGCATGGAGTTCGTGTTTGGTGAACTTTGACAGGTGAATTTGCCATGTCGACCAATAGGAAGCTGTGTGGTTTGGAAGTGACCTCTGTATTGGTGATGTTTCGTACACGGCTACAATGAATATTCACATTGGACAAGGATATCAGTTTAGTGGCAAGTTTCTTTTTAACTTCACTCTCACAGAGTATAAGTGCAGCATTAAAAAGAGGCTGGTTGACAATTATTTTTTAGTTAGTTTCACACATGCTCAATATCCCACCCCCCCCCACACACACCCCTTGTTTGAGTTCTATTCTGAGATAAAAACAGCCCAAAGTTTTCTTTCCCTTATAAGGAGCTCCATTTGGCTAGAGTCAGGAGTCCTTTTAAAACTGGCCAGCAATGAGGACATGAAGAATGGAGAGGGTATTACAATGGCATCCAGTTGCAGCTTTGTCTCCGTCCAATGCAAAACTGTTTTTGAAGCCACCCCTGCCATATCCTGACCAAAATCCATCTTTGAAATGTGCACACGCTGGATTCCAATGTTGGGTGGCAGTGCAGGCCAACTGAGCAGATCTGTTATGAATGAAAAAGTAAGAGTCTATGCTATAGGGCGATTCAACTGCAGAGTATAGTTCCAACCCTAATCAGACAAACCTGCCTGTAATTTTAAAATAGTCCTGAAGGCTTTGATTAGCTGGTTCAGGTGTGTGTTTGATTAGAGTTGGAACTAAACTTTGCAGGACAGAGGCGCTTAAGGACCGGAGCAACCCAGGTATATGCATCGTCCCTAAAATGGATGTTTTAAGGCCTTGAGCTGCTGATTTACTGCCATACTGTTATGTCTTTCTCAACATCTTGGTTCCCTCCAATTATTTGACTTCACCTCTACACCTATTTATTCATTATATTATCTAATCAGCCAATTGTGTGGCAGCAGTGAAAAGCATAAAATCACGCAGATACAGGTCAGGAGCTTCAGTTAATGTTCACATCATCCATCAGAATGGGGAAAAATGTGATCTCAGTGATTTGGAGCGTGGCATTATTTTTGGTGCCAGATGGGCTGGTTGAGTATTTCTGTAACTGCTGATATCCTGGGATTTTCACACACAACAGTCTCTAGAATTTACTCAGAATGGTGCTAAAAACAAAAATCATCCAGTTAGCTGCAGTTCTGTGGACAGAAATGCCTTGTTGATGAGAGAGGTCAACAGAGAATGGCCAGACTGGTTTGAGCTGACAGAAAGGCTATGGTAACAGCTAACAGTATTAACTAGTACACCGCTCAGCCTTACTGTATTTTTAGCACGCAACCCAACTTCAGATCATCTCATTGATATGGTTTCACCAGTTATCTGGAACTTTTTGAATGCTCATTATCATGCTTTGAAACTAGTCTGTTAGTTCTACCCTCTAATAATCTCAACGGAAACGAGCAGTACACTAGGACTCAGTAAACATAACACATGCTAATGCTGTTCTTTATGGACAAGCTCATTGAAATAGAGGAGGTGAGTCATTACTGGTGACCTTGCTCACTGTACCTCGTTTACAGAGTGTTTATGGCATGTAAATGCCTGGTTGCCATGAGCATGCATACACATTGTCCAGTCGCATGTGTCAAGCCCTCCGGCCAGAGCTGGAAAGTTTGCTTGTTAGGTGCAATACATTCATGTCTCACCTCATTGTTCAGCTTAGCATATTCGATCTCTGGATTCCACAGATGTCACCACACCACACAAAGGAAGGTGCCTTTGGGTTAAAACAGGTTGTGTGTGTGTGTGCAATATTTGCCTTGTTTATAAACTGAGGCTTCTACATAATTTGGGATTTCTGGACTGGTTTTAAAGGGATAGTTAAAAGATCAAATTAAAATTATGTCATCATTTACTGACTTCCGTTCATAAAAGTGATCCACATGACTCCAAATTCCGTGTCTTCTGAAGCTATAGTATAGCTTTGTGTGAGGAACAAAACAAAGTTTTAGTCGTTATTCACTCATAATATTCCCCTCCAGTGAGCTGTTAACCACTGCAACCAGTTCATCAAGTCAGTGAGTTGAACTTGAGAACTAGATCAGTCCGAACAAATCATTCAGAATGGTTTTGTGAACTCAGTCAACACATTCATTAAAAAGGTCTGACTTGAATGATTTATTCACGGATCAAACATCACAATTTCTTTCATGAACACAGCAAAGAGAGCTAAGAAATATGTCAGGCTTTTCAGTGAATAACAACTTAAATTTATGTCTGTCCATCAGACAAAGCTATCGTGTGGCAAGTTGTCTGAACCACTCATAACATTTCTACGTGTCATTTCGGAGCTTGACAGCCCCAGTCTCCATTCAGTTTCATTATAAAAATTCACCTTTTGTGATCCACAGAAAAAAGAAAGTCATACAGGTTTGGAACAACTCGAGGGAGAGTAAGTACATATGACAGAATACTATAATGACAGAATATTCATTTTTGCTGAACTATTCCTTTTAACAAACACCTCAAGACATCACCGACCTGTGCTTTGAAAATTGTTGGAAGTTGATACATTTATAACGCACAGCTAAACTTGCCCCTGCTTCACAAATGGCAACAGCACAGTCTCTATTGCGTATTCTAAGTACCGTCACCACGAAAGGAGTCAGCTTGTCTCTCCTGAATTGCCTCGGCATGCCAAGAGGCTGATGGATGGCTGTCTGGAGGGCCTTAGAGGGAGTGCAGCGGCAAGGCATGATAAAGTTCAGGGAATTGGCAGTAGATTAGCTGTGCAATGTGACAGAGTGAAGCTGTTCAGTGGCATAGCCAAAAGGCACCAGACCTGTGATGTGCTCTTTGCCACATTTCTGAGAGTGGAGATGAATTTTATCCTGTTTACCAAGGGCATGACTCCTATTTTAATAGTCACCAAGCTAAGCTACATTTTTAGAGATGCCTTTAAACTATTTTATTTGTTTGAATCTATTTTAAAGGGATAGTTTAACCAAAAATGGAAATTCTGTCATCATTTACTTAGATACTCTCTGCCTCATTTAGATTTTAAGCTTCAAAAAGGATGCAAAACGACTTAAATGCTATTGTAAGGCTTTAAATGATTTGGAATATATTGTACAAATCATATGGATTACTTTCATGATGTTTTTGCATCTTTTTTGAAGCTTAAAAGCATCAGTCACAACTCATTTTAATTGCTTGGAAAAGAGCGACCAGCAGAGTGTTCAGACATTCTCCTTTTGTGTTCCACAGAAGAAAGTTTTATGGGTTTTAGACAACATGAGGGGGAGTAAATGATGAAAATATTTTTATTTTGGGTAAACTCTCCCTTTAATATTGTTGTTTTTCATAGAACTAATACAAAGTTCCCAAAGAACACATAAACTGATTAAATTAGGAGTGGAAAAATGCATCGCGGTACACAGTGGCGGTTCTAGCTTTTATGGCGCCCTGGGTGAAACCCACTTCAACACGCCTCCAAATTTGTTGCCGGGGGTGGTGGGGGGGTTGTCTGTGTGTGTGCCTCGTGCCCACATTTTTCACCTTCCCGACTCTTGGACTTAAAAAGTGTTGACAGGAAAACAAATTGCTGTGAAAAAAATTCACAAATCAGACTGATCAAGATGAGAGTTGTTTAGTCTTCTAGGTGTTCAACTTTTGGAGCTATTTAGATTAGAAAATGAAGAGTCATAAAATGTAAACGACCGCTTGCGGACCGGAGGGTGATGTCATCCGAATTCTCAAATCATGAAGAATAAAATGCAACATTATTTACATGTCTACCGCAGCACATAGCGGATTTATAGCCAATTGAAGTCTGAATTTCAAATCGCAAACTATATTTACTGCGGTCTTACTTGCTACTAATAGACAGTTTTTCATTCTATGACCCTGCTGAGCCTGCTCCATTAAAACCTGGATCGTATCTGCCTGCACTTGACATTTCATCTGTAATTACTGGTTTCAGATTTCACGATGCATCACAATTTTTAGGTAGAGAATCGTAATCTAATCAAATTGTTGTCAGAGTGAATCGTCACACCCCTATATAAAATGTATACACTGAATCCACTGTAAGTCGCTTTGGATAAAAGCATCAGCCAAATGTATAAATGTAAATGTAAGTAGTTAGTAATACAATATGCAGAGCAGGGGTGTAAATCACCAGTTTCATCATGATACGATCTTGTATCGTTTCTCTTAGCCAGCGATCCGATGTTTGCCGATATATCTCAAAGTCTGCCACAATACGATTTCGATTCGATTCAGGGACCTGCCATCGATATTATGGGTCTATTTTACACAATCAATACATTTATAATGTCAAAAATGCAACCAAAATATAATTTTAATATTTTATTGAGCTCTCTGAAAAGTGCAAATCCAGTATCCACATTGGGACATCCACAACAAAATAAGGTACTTCAGTTAATACACACATAAAAAAAATTATATATAAAACAATGACATACAATCACATACAAGTGATTATCAATCGTTTGATGACAGCCTTGTGGAATGAGGTTACAGTTTACTGTGATAAATGTTATTAAGGGTGTTGATGTGAAGATGTGAGAAGTCGTGTAATTGATGCTGTTTAGAATATGGGGCTCATTAGCCATTTGACATGGTTGAATTGCTCCAAAGCACTTTAAAAGCGAAAATGCTCATGTAGAATTCAAATGTGTAGCATGCACAGCCATATTGAGGGAAGCCCAATTTAATCGTTCATGTGAGCCACTCTTCAGTCACTTCTATCACTCCGTGTACAACTGTGTCCTACATGAGCAGCATATTTAGCGCTTATTAAACGAGATGAACATAATATGGTTGATCCATCACATGACGGAAATGTGTACGGACGTGGCTGGAATTAGAGTGTTAAAATAAAGGTGCATCTTAAAAAAAGATACATCGATCTTTACGTGTTGTATCGATGACATTGCATCGTTGATTAGTTGATCGATGCATCGATCCAGAACGATGGATCATTACACCCCTAATACAGAGGGGGTTTTAGCAGTATCAAATCAAGACCAATTCAAAGTTGTTGAGTCTAGGGGAAACAAGAACCAATGATGGTTTATTTTAAAAACACAGCATTTTGCATTTTCTGGCATCAGCATATTGTAATAAACGAGATCCCTTCCTCCAGCAGCTGTTCCTGTCATGGTCTATTTAAATGGCCGTGTGGGGAGAGACAAAAGCAAGACTGCAGTCTGGAGCTTTGAGGAACAGGTGGAGGAATAAGTTTAGATAAACCCCTGACTCATAAAGCTTTTAGTTGATGCTATGGCATAAAATGTGGTAAACACAGGCTCATTACCATTAGATGCCCTCATTCTGAGGACAGCCACTCTCTTCATTTGGGTTTCAGCAGTGATTATTTGCTGTGATGCACAATTTTGCATGGCTTAGTCATATGGGCATTGAGGTGTTGAGGTCACCTCCTCTACATCCATTGCATTTTATTTTTTTAAGACATTTAGTTTAGTTAAAACTAGATAAAGTTTGTCAAGATAAACTTTGATGTTGGCTTAACAAAGCCTGGCCTTATGTTGAAAAAAGTTTTAAAAGCTTGACGTTTCAAGTTTTAACAAACCTTACAGTGAGACAAACAGCCAGTTAGCGAGCTAGATAGATGGATGGATGGATGGATGGATGGACAGATGTCGGTAGAATGATAGATAGCTACATAGACAGACAGATGTCGGTAGATAGATAGATAGACAGACAGACAGATGCCGGTAGATAGATAGGCAGACAGACAGATTTCGGTAGACAGACAGACAGATGTCAGTAGATAGACAGACAGACAGACAGACAGACAGATGTCGGTAGATAAATAGACTGACAAACAGACAGACTGATAGACATATAGATCAACAGACAGCTAGACAGACAGACTGGAAGATGTTGGTAGACAGACAGACAGATATATAAATAGACAGATAGACAGACAGATGTCGGTAGATAGATAGACAGACAGACAAATGCTGGTAGAAAGATAGATAGACAGGCAGATGTCAGTAGATGGACAGACAGACAGATGTTTGTGACAGATGGCGGTAGATAAATAGACAGTCAAACAGACAGACTGATAGATATATAGATCAACAGACAGCTAGAGAGACAGACAGATATATAAATAGACAGCTAGACAGACAGATGTCGTTAGATAGACAGACAGACAGACAGATGTTTGTACACAGATAGATAGATAGATAGATAGATAGTTACTTTGCTAAAAGTTTTTGGAAAAATCCTAATAAGCTCAACGTGTACAACAGGATGTTTATCTCTGTCATGCTAACATAATCAGTCAACTTTAAAAAAAATGCATACCCATGCACCTGTGTTCTGTTCCCACCTATTATGCTCCATCGGGCTGTTTTGGAACACAAGAACACCTCAAATGTAATTGCTGCCCAGCCATTGTTTTTTATTGCTACTAACTTTTCATCTTGCTATGGACTCCTTTTGTAACACTTTTGTGGTTGCTACTCGAGCACACATACTGTGAAGATTTGCGCCAACTTGTTGTGTTTACCACACACTCACTTTTAAAAATAGCCCCCCCAACTATGTGAAGAGGTGAGAGAGGTCTGGAAATGAAAGTGGCACCTGCTTCTTATCACCACGCTGTTTGGTGGTGGGACTAAAACCTCTCCAGAGGCAAATAAAAGGCATGTTTGCAGGTTTGAATTTGCCCCTTGTATGTCAGTAATTTATGGGGTTGACATTTCTAAAGTTGGGTCAGGGCAAACAATACAGACTATTTTAAATAGATGATGTAAATGAGGTTAACAAATCAAATAATAGGTCATGTAACAGTTGCCTGTGGTTACTCCCTTGCATTCATTGTCCACATCAGTTGAATGTATAGTCAGTTAGATGGCAGACAAACCAGTCGGATAAAACATACCATACTCATCCAGTGTACAAGTGCAGAACAGTTGTTCCATTTCCGATTATAGTTACGTAAAAAATAACCCCAGGTCTCTCAACATACATAGCTTCCCAAGTTCTTAGCAACCCTGAAAGCATTTTATGATCAAAGTTATGGAGTTTTGACATGGACACACAATTCACAACAATTTGGAATCTTTAAGGATACATTTAATACAAATTTGGAGCTTTGAGTTCATCCATAGGCTATGGCACTCTTGGGCTGCCAACAGGGCTGAGAAATTAAACTACCGGTAGATTTTTTTCACTTACTGTAAATATGACCAAAATGTGAATTATATTTGAATTTTATAGAAATTTAAATTTTCAAACTTTTAAACATTTGGGGAAACATTATTTCAGTAAGGGGAAAGAGATGAACAGCATGAGCACCCTGACAGCTTTATTTGCTATGCTTCCATAAAGCTCCTGGTGCTGTTTATGATAAGAGATTAGTCTTTGTGTTAAAGAGCCATGACCTGTCACCCTTCACTTAAACATGCACAGCTGAAGATTGTGTATGTGTTGACTTGAGGGCAGAGTGAAAACTATATGTTTAGATTTTTTGGCATTTGTTTTCCATTGTCTTTCATTTGGATTTTTAAAGGGAAAAAAATACCGGAAAAACCATTCAAGCAGAGTTGAAAACAAATGCAATTAGATTCAGTAGCGCAAAGAATCTTTGTCATCCTCAATGCCAGACCTTTAAAAACCAACTGGAGTTTTTCACTTTAATGCAGTATGGCTTCAGTGGCATTTTGTGGCTGATCGTGATTATGATGAAGGAATATGCTAATTACAGGGTGCTCAGCATAAGTACACACTAGCCTGACCCTGTGTGTGTACCGAATAAAGAGTTCTAATGCTGTAATATTGTTTTGTGCAGATGCTGAGTGGAACTGCTCTCCCCGTCAATACACTAGTAAAGATTAAGGAGGGACTCCTGAGGCAACGCGAACTGGAGATTGACCGGTGAGTAAACAAAGACATTTAGAATGATCAGAAAGAATTAGATTAGCCAATTTGACAGAGGGACTAAAGGCCAGATTATTCTTCGGTTTTCTGCCTGATGGTCCATCACATGCATAGTGCCTGGGGCACAAATTTCGCACACACTGTCCACATGCAGCAAAGTTTTTCTAGACACGTAGACGGTCTGTGTCTGTGTGTCGTTTGCATTGCGCCTTGAGCTTACTGTTCTAAACAGTATCGCAAAGCTGTCGTAGTGTGCATGCATTGAACGCATCCATACTGGCTCGTGGTCAAGAGTATACTTGGAAAGATTAGAACGCTCGACTGTGCGCAAAACATAATGGCACACAGGAAAACAAACTATACCTTAGTCTTTAGCCCTTGTCCTAACACTGTCCAAACTAGAGGTAGACCGATATATCGGACCGATATTAATCGGTGCCGATAGTTGCTTTTTGCAGCTATCGTTATTGTCAAAAATATATGGAGATAGTTTCCGATAGTTTTTTAATCATGTCATCATTTCAAAATAAGAGTCCCCGTTGTGTTTCAGGCTTGTTTATACTTAAAGTCCTGTGCTATGCACCATATTTTCTGGTTATGTTTGGGATTTTGTTTGAACAATAAACTGCATCTGGGATATTATTCATTTAAGGCTCTTTGTCTGTGCCCATCATAGTAAGGAAAGAACAAGAATTTTTTTTGACTCTTCAAATCAATTTTAAAAACTATTGGCCGAATATCGGTTATCTGCCTTTCCCACCATCTTAGTTATCGGTATCTGCAAAATCCACTATCGGTCGACCTCTAGTCCTGACCAGGCATGATGCTACAAGTTTTGGCCATAAACAATTTGTCCACACTAAACGCAATGCGGCTGTACGAAGTGACAGTTATAGCCAATAAGACCCAGCGTTGGGCAAGTTACTCAAAAAAAGCTAACCATTACAAATTACTTTTTACTATTGTAAACATTTTAATCAGATTACAATACTCTTCGTGGGGAAAGTAATCACATCACTAATTACTTTACTTTTAAGAGTATTCAGCTGTCACAGAAACGCAAACAGACGTACATATGAACATAATTCGTTTTTTAAATGTATTCTGCATAAATAATATTTTTATAGAAATATGTGTAACCCAAGTAATGTACTTAAAAGTAATTAACTTAATCTGATTACATGAATTTAAAATGCAATGTGTTACACTACTTTTTGACCAAAAAAGTAATTATATTAATTGCTAATTACATAGAGTAACTACATTCAGTACAGTGATTCATTTGCGGCCGCTTATGGCCCCCCGAGCCACCAAGGGGACCCGCAAAGCAAGGTTCTTTCTATTTATTTATTTATTTTAAATATATTAAAAGCTGCGAGTAAGACTCAGGCAGCTGTTATGGCTCAAATAGACAGTTATAGGGGGCCCCCTTTTGGCCCAAGAAGGAAGGGAATTCGCTTAGTGCCCACATAAGGTCAGAAACGGCTCTGCTGGCTCATGTCATGTCCCGATCCTGTTTACCCTTCTTCTATGCATCACTGCCTTCCTTTCTCAACTGTCGCTGTTAAAAAACTATGAATTTCCCTATGTGGGAAAAAAATGAAGAAAAAAAAACCTAATTGATTCAGCAATTTCACTCTGTAAGTTTGACATGTTTCTGGAAAGTGGCCAAAGGAGGTTGTGCCACTGACGATACTTCGTCATTAATTTAACACAATGTCGGCTGTGGTCGACACTGTGATCTCATAGTGACTGCTATGACCTTGAGCGGCGTAATTATAGCACCATGCTGTTACCCATAGTGTTGCTCTGCTCTCGGGTTAGCTGTGACAGAAGGGACAGTGCCAAAGATGCCACAGATCAGACGAGCACTGTTCAGACACACATACACACAAGCATACATGCACAAGTGGCAGGCTGTCATCCCTGCCAAGAATTATACATACATGAGGGAGCAGGTACACTTTGAGCTGTGCAGCAATCTGGCATCTGTCTGGCTTCTACATCCGCTGTGTTCATATATAATTTGTTCACATTTTGTGTTTGCTTTTCTAACAAATTAAAAAATGAGGTACCACAAGATGGAGCTGTGATCAACTCTCTGATCTAGCCAGTATTTAGTATGCTGAATGTTTAATGACATATCGTCTCTTATTCTGCTGAAAGACAGAAAATGTCCAAACCGAGTGCAACAAGTAGACTTTAGAGTGTCATTGCAAGTGTGAAAACATTTCTTCTGCT
The DNA here is from genome assembly GCF_019703515.2 of Myxocyprinus asiaticus. NCBI lineage: Eukaryota > Metazoa > Chordata > Actinopteri > Cypriniformes > Catostomidae > Myxocyprinus > Myxocyprinus asiaticus. The sequence goes on along the minus strand of NC_059368.1, from coordinate 8,105,452 downwards.
TGCCACATCAGAGCGACTGCCTCCAGCAAGCGTGTCCTTACCTCTCAGAAGGAATTTTTTAGAGTGCTTGTTTTTAAAACTTCTCTGCATGGTACCCCAAAGAAATGCTTCAGACTGTGAATTCTGATATGAAAGCAGAGGCTATTTCCATTTACTGTAAAGGAAGGTAGATGCTATTTGCACCCCAGTGTAAATACGAACATACATTTTTGCATTTTGTCCAGTAACATACTATTTTAAAATAGTATATTATACAATAAATTATATACTGTATATACAGTGTAGTATAATAGCACATAGTTCAATAGCATTTTATTATATAAATATTAGTGCTCTCAATCTACTAAAATTTTTAATTGAAAATTAATTACATGATGTGCCAATTAACTAATCACAATTAATCGCATATGTCAATATTTACTGAGAAAGGTACCCAAATGAAGATAAGTTAAAATATAGTACAAATAATTATAAAAATATAATTCATAATAAATATTTCAATTCACATAAATCAAAAACATTACGTCTTATGAAAATACTGTATATTGTGGCAGCACAAAATGTAATCCTTTTTTATATAAAGAGTGGTTTCAAAGTCAGAATACTGTTTGCTTTATTTCTATATCATTGAATATAATATTATTATTGGCCTACTTCCGTCTGGGCAATTTTTAATTCTTGGCATATGTACTTACGCGTCAGACGTTTTCAACTTCTCTAGTCATAACTGTTGTGTTTTTAGAAAGCTGTATCAAGTTAAATAAATGTAGTTTGAAATGTTAAACACGTCTCGAGATATCTGAATTCTGTTGTGCTCGGTTAAAGTCACTTTCAAGGCAAGTCAGTCCACTGGGCTCCCATCTTTGGAACGCTCCTGGGCAGGCTGTGCAGTCATTTTCAATGTAAACAAGCAGCATAAAAGTACAGCACCTATCTACTTGAATGGAATAAGACCGAAATGTGCAAAACCCTTGGTCAAAATTATGATCAAAGAACATATTACAAATCAGCAGTAAAATCTGACAACAGTGGTATCACAAATTGTGCTAAATTGCGCTAAAAATGCTATGTTTCAGGCTGGTTCAGCTAATGCACATCGCATGCACGTTCTCGAGTTGACTGACAAGTGATATCTGCATCTAAAAGGTGATTGGCTCTTTTACATGTAAGGCGGGACTTCCTTTTCTACATCCGTTGGCCTTTGCAATTACTACCATTCATTTTAATAGTAGTGGTCTGTCTCTGCTAAACTATCTCTGGCTCGGTCCAGATGTCTTTGAGCATAAAAGCGCATCTGTGGAAGGCTGTGCCTGTTGCTCTGGTTTGAGGAGGTGTTGTCCGTACAGCTGGAGCTGACTGCCCCCTACTGCCACATCAAGGTGGTATATCAACCTTGAATTGTTCCGATGGTAGAAACAATCCGTATTATGGAATTTATGTGCTGATCGGGTGGGGGCATGATTAATTGCATTATTTAAAAAAATGTACGCATTATTTTTTATATACTTAATCAAACTAGATTAACGCGTTAAATTGACAGCCCTAACAAATATTTAATCAAATGTAATTCAACAATATTTAACCATATTACTGGACAGTATATACTATATATAAAACTAACGTACTGTTTGGATTTTGTCTAGTAACATACTATTATAATTGTAACAAATTTCTTTTGGGATATCCTCTAGGCAAAAGCAACAAATCCTTCAGCTTCATGCCAGGATCAGGGAAAATGAGTTAAGGGCACAACAAGTCCTCCAGAACCAAAGAGGGCGCTCTGATGACTCATATCTGCTCAAAGCCAAGGTATGTATGTCTCTTTAAAGGAATATTCCGGGTTCAATACAAGTTAACGTCAAACAACAGCATTTGTGGCATAATATTGATTACCACAAAAGTGAATTTTTTACTTGCCACTCCTTTTCTTAAAAAATAAAAAGCAAAAATCCAGGTTGCAGTGAAGCACTTACGATGGAAGTGAATGGGGGCCAATCTGTAAACGTTAAAACACTCCCTGTTTCAAAAGTATAGTCACAACACAAACATTATGCATGTAAACATGATTTTAGTGTGATAAAATCACTTACTAACCTTTTTTGTGTAAGTAAATAGCCAATTTTACAACTTAGTTGTCATGACGATGTAATGTCAACAAACCCAAAAACTCTAAAATGACTGTAAAAATGACAACTGAACCCAATTTACAGCTCAAACAATACACGAGTTTTAATAGAAGAATTAATGTGTGCTTTTATAAAAGTATAAGCTTCACCCCTCCAAAATTGTGGCCACATTCACTTCCATTGTAAGTGTCTCACTGTAACCTTGATTTGTGCTTTTTTTTTTTTTTTTTTTTTAAGAAAAGGAGGATGAGTCAAAATACATTTTTATGGCGATCAACATTATGCCACAAATACTGTCAATTGAGCTTAACTTGTATTGAACCCTGAATATCCCCCCCCTCCACATTTCACCACCTGCTTCTAATGTCTCTTTCGCCCTTCTTTAGGATTCTCCATACGACAGTCCAGTATCCAGCCAGAGCCCGAAGTCTCAGCTGTGCAGTGAGAATGGAGAGCTTGGCCGTAAATTAGCTACGGCAGAGCTGGAGGTCATCCATCTCAGCGAATTCCTCAAGCAGAACACACAAAAATACACTGAAGACATCAAGAAACTGGAGGAGAAGGTGAGAACCTACTGGTACAAAATACTGTACATCCAGTTCAAAGAGTCATGTGATTATACTGTACTTAGGGCTGAGTGTAGGGACTAATTTCATGATCTGATACCAATTCACAAGCTCTCAATTTTAATCGATTTTAATTTGAATTCCTAAGCTCACAGTTCAGTTGGATTCAGATTCACAAGCTTTCAATTCGTTTTGATTCAGATTCACAAGCTTTCAATTTGATTTGATTATGATTCACTATCAGCTCATTTAGGTGTATTACAATGTAAACAGGCCTGTTAAAAGTTGTACATTATTGCTCTATCATGATAGTGCCTACGTTGCTTATGCCATTTGCTGCCACTGACTTGCCGACATCTGCAGGACAGGAGGCACGCGTCAAATAATGTTTAACAAAAATGTTCCCATATCCACTAAAGAAAAAGGCATAGATTTAGATATCGATCTTGGGATTTCAAAAATCAGTATCGGATCATTCAAATGAAGATTTTTACACTGTCGTTATTATACATTTTCCTATAGAAACATCCGCTAGACAGACATCTTTGACCGTTATTTCACATCTTCCTGTTTTTTCTTTCTTCTTTTTTTAGACGCTGTGTCACGTTAAAAAGACACCTGCGTTCTGCTCTATATTTCACCCAAAAATGAAAATTCTCCCATCATTTACTCACCCTCATGCCATCCCAAATGTGTATGACTTTCTTTCTTCAGCTGAACACAAAGACTTTTAAAAGAATTTCTCAGATCTGTAGGTCCATACAATGCAAGTGAATGTACCTTTGTAGCTCCAAAAATCAGATAAATGAAACATAAAAGTAATCCATAAGACTCCAGTGGTTAAATCCATATCTTCAGAAGCAATATAATAGGTGTGGGTGAGAAACAGATCAAAATTTAAGTCCTTTTTTTACTCTAAATCTCCATTTTCACTTTCACATCTGATGGTCACATGTGGTGCCTGTTTAGTTTCACTTTCACATTTGAAAGTGAAAGTTAAGTTGGAGATTTGGAGGAGAAATGGACTTGAATATTGTTCTGTTTCTCACTCAAACCAGTCATTGGGATTACTTTTATGTTTCCATTACGTGATTTTTGGAGCTATGAAGGTCTGATCACCGTTCATTTGCATTGTGAGGACCTTCAGGGCTGAGATATTTTTCTAAAAGGGTGAGTAAATGATGGGAGAATTTTCATTTTTGGTTGAACTATCCTTTTAAGCGTTTGGTCTGTATGGCCCCCAGGTTACTTGGGTTTAAGTATGAAATTTGTTATTCAATTTTCACACTCCGATTGCTGTGCCACTTTGACTAGATTCAGAAAAAAACGCAGTGTGAAAATTTAAGCCATTTTCTTCTTCATTAAATTGTTGCCATAGTTATTGCCTTTTGCCTTTATAGAAGCAGAATAGGCACCTGATCTTATTTTATATGCTCAGTGGTACCAAAATGTTAAGAGGTTGTTAAACCAGATTTTCCTATGTGAAGCTATACTGTATGAAGCTGAATAAGATGTGTTGTGTTTTGGCTCAGATGAAAACACGAGACCGCTACATCAGCAGTCTGAAGAAGAAGTGTCAGCGCGAGCAGGAGCAGAATCAAGAGAAGCAGCAGCGCATTGAGACACTGGAGAAATACCTGGCAGACCTGCCCTCACTGGACGAGGTCCAGACGCAAGCTCAGCAGGTACAAACTGTTCTCCAACCTTCCCACATCGATATGTTTCTACCCCACCCCTCACCTTTATTGTAGACCCTGTTTGCACCTGGTATTAACATCCATTTCGGGAGATCCGATCATAAGTGGACAGCGCTAAATAAGGTCCAACATTTTGTGATCAGATTACTCAAACCAGGGGGATTTACCTTCGTCTACATCGCCTGAGCAACTAAATACTTAATTACTTAAAAACTTCTCAGAAGTCACCTTTTTCTGGTTCATCAGCAACATGACAACAGATCTGATTGTCTGTCCCAAACATCTAAACTGATCTGGGTTCACTTGATCAGGGCATAATTAAAGTTTCCTTTCTATGCTAAACCAACACAGCAGTGTCAGTCCTCAAGGCATTTTGCTAATAGATCAGAGCAAACAGCTGCTAATGTGACAGCGTGCGCTCTTCATTATGTATGGAAGTAATCTAACATGTGGGTTATTAAATCATTGTTTTGTATTGTTTCCTAGTATGTGTTTCAGGATGAAAATTTATATTATCCATCAACAACAAATGTTTTGGGCACAATTATCTTACCTGCTTAGCACATTTTGTGGCATCTGTTGCTCTTAAGCAAAGCAAAGATGGAATCAAGAGACTTTTTCTGCATTTTTTGCATTGATTTTAGGGGGTGGAATTCTGTAGAATGGGTTTAAATATGGTAAAATTTGTGAAACAGAGCTGAGTTTGGGGCAGGACTATATGTTTGGCCGGCCAGTGGCAGATGGGGCAATTGTTTGGGAAACCTGTTTAAAAACAGTTCATTTTTTGCAGTTCTGCATGGTGTCTATTTGGTTTGGACTTCAAAGACACTTAATCATTGATTACAGTTCATTCGCAGTCCTGTAGTTTAAAACACTGCTCACCAACATCTACTAAGTTTACTTGCATAAAACAAAACTTCTGTTATACATAGATAACTAATATTGGCACTACATTCATGCTATATAGCCAGAGGGAACTGGCTCCCCCAGCGGAGCCTGGTTTCCCCCAAGGTTGTATTTATATGGAGGTTATATGGAGTTTTATGTTCCTTGCCACAGTCGCCTTTGGCCTGCTCACTGGGGCCCAAAGACAGTAATTTTTAAGGCATGATTTACAATTGTCTTAATTATTTTAACCGCACAGTGAGGACTTTAAGACATCACACCATCATTTTCTGTTACTGCATAATTTTCTGTAAAGCTGCTTTGAAACAATGTGTGTTGTGTAAAAAGTGAATAAAGTACCTTTTGACACTGTTTTATTGTTAATTTATGCTCACCACATTATTAGTAACAGCATTCAGCAAAACTACACCTATAAAGGTGTGTACAGTGTTCAGACGGTGTTATGTAGTGATGTTAATGAACTCATCCCTGTCTGTGTTGTGTCATCTCAGTTGGAGGAGGTGCAGGGGAAGGCCCGGGCATTGGAGGACACTGTAGCCCAGCTGGAGAAAAGCCTAGAGGAGAACCGAGCCCTGCTGCAAGAGAAAGACGCCCTCATAGAGACCCAGTCCAAGCGGGAGACAGAGCTTGTGGCTGCTGTACAGAGGTACCAAACAGCCATGCAGTGTGAAGCATTGCTTTTCATTTGCTTAAAGGAATATTCCAGTTAAATACAAGTTAAGCTCAATCAACAGCATAATTTGTGGCATAATGTTGATTACCACAAAAAATTATTATGATTTGCACTCTCCTTTCCTTAAAAAAAAAAAAAAGAAGCAAAAATATGGGTCAAAGTGAGGCACTTACAATGGAAGTGAATGGGGGCCAGTCTGTAAACATTCAAATACTCTCTGTTTCAAAAGTATAGCCACAAGACATTAACAATATGTGTTTTAACATGATTTTAGTGTGATAGAATTGCTTATGAACCTTTTGTTTGTAAAGTTATAGCCAATTTTACAACTTGTCAACAAACCCTAAAATCCTAAAACGACCACAAAAACACTAATTTAAACAACTTTACAGCTCTTTTAGTTTAACAGAATTCATTTAAGTGCTTTTATAAAATTATAAGCTTCACATTTCTGCCTTTAAACCCCCCAAAAATTGGCCCCATTGAATTCCATTGTAAGTGCCTCACTGTAACCTCAATGCTTATTCCTTTATCAGCACTTCACTTATTTCCTAGTAAAAATACATATTTTAATCCTTAAATAAGATATATTTACTTGTGAAGCAAAATGTAATAATATATGAAGACTTTTTTTTTCCAGAAATACATCTTGAATTAAGTTTATTTTTCCCCATTTGCATTTTTTGTTAGAATTTTGTTTTTTAAATTGTCAATGTTGTAAGAAAAATATATGTTTAGTGATTGTTTGTAGCTTGATTCTGCACTCAACAGCTTATACTAAATGTATCTTTTTTTATATCTGCAAATTTTGTTAGATTTTTACTAACAAAACAAAAAAAGTCAATGGAGTAAGAAAAAAATGGTAACTCTTACAATAAGGTTGTATTTGTTAACATAAGTTAACTATATTAGTTAAAATAAATTAATAATGAACAATACTTTTTCAACACTTCTTAATCTTAGTTTGTTATTTTCAACATATACCAATACATTTTTAAAGTTGTTTGTTAACATTAGTTAAGGTATTATGAATTAACATGAACTGAAAATGAACATGAAATAAGATTAATACATAATACATGTTGTAAAAATATTTTGTCCATTGTTAGTTCATGATATCTAATGCATTTACTAATGTTAACGAATACAACCTTTATTGTGAAGTGTTATCTAAAAAATAAACTTAATTTGAGTTGTATTCTCTGAAAAAAAAAAAGACTTAATATCTTAGGAAATTTTGCTTCAGTAAATGTATCTAGTTTAAGGAGGGTCCACAATAAATAGTTAGATATGCAGTTCTAATCAGAAATATTTCATTAATAGAGAAAAAACACTGGTTTGCCTACAATATATAAAACATTGTAATCTTTATACATTAATCACAATCGCTGTTTTCTTGTTAATGTTTCTGTGAATATATTTAGAAATTGAGGATGAAATATTGAAGATGTGTGCGTGAGATACAGTAAACAACGATTCACAGAGTACTGCAAAACATGTGCTTGTGCGTAGCCTGCAAGAGAAAGTGGAGAAGTGTTTGGAGGATGGCGTACGGCTGCCCATGCTGGACCTGAAGCAGCTGGAGAAAGAAAACACTCACTTACTAGAACAACAGAGCCAAAACAGCATGGTACAGATCCACATCCCTCACTGTACACCTTAAGACCCCATGAAATCACTTTGCGAGCACAGTTTTCTTTCCTGTGTTGACGTATTTCATATTAAAACAGGAAGTTGGGATGGGGCATTTCAAAGAGCTTGTCCCTTTTTTGTTTTTTAAAGTAAAACCATGAATCATGCTGTGAACCACGATTTTCCACTTGCTATTTTTAGTCAGAGACAGGTGTTAATAGGGGTAAGAAGGTAAAAAAATTCTGTAGAGTTTAATTGGACAAAGATTTGGTGCAAGATGAGTCATCAATATCTTTCATCTGTTTCCCAGAAGGGAAAGAATGTAAATTTGAATGTAATTTTTTGTTAAAAGTTAGTTTTGTAAACTTAGCATACTAGCATACACCGATCAGCCAAAACATTAAAGCCACCTGCCTAATATTGTGTAGGTCCCCCTCGTGCCACCAAAACAGCACCAACCCGCATCTCAGATTAGCATTCTGAGATGCTATACTTCTCACCACAATTGTACAGAGCGGTTATCTGAGTTACCGTAGACTTTGTCAGTTCAAACCAGTCTGGCCATTCTCTGTTGACCTCTCTCATCAACAAGGCATTTCCGTCCACAGAACTGCCGCTCACTGGATGTTTTTTTGTTTTAGGCACCATTTGGAGTAAATTCTAGAGACTGTTGTGCGTGAAAATCCCAGGAGATCAGCAGTTACAGAAATACTCAAACCAACCCGTCTGGCACCAACAATCATGCCACGGCGCAAATCACTGAGTTAACTTTTTCCCCCATTCTGATGGTTGATGTGAATATAAACTGAAGCTCCTGACCTGTATCTGCATGATTTTATACACTGCACTGCTGCCACACGATTGGCTGATAAGATAATCGCATGGATGATTGTTGGTGCCAGATGGGCTGGTTTGAGTATTTCTGTAACTGCTGATCTTCTGGGATATTCACACACAACAGTCTCTAGAATTTACTCCAAATGGTGCCTAAAACAAAAAACAGCCAGTGAGCGGCAGTTCTGCGGATGAAAATGCCTTGTTGATGAGAGAGGTCAAAAGAAAATGGCCAGACTGGTGCGAACTGACAAAAGTCTACGGTAAATCAAATAACCACTCTAAGAATAGCATCTCAGAACGCCTATAATACTTAAATATGCTTTCTAGTTAGTCAACTCACTAGGTTCTGTGATACAGAAAATGTGAAAACAGCTCAGACACAAACGTACACAGTTTCAAGCAAAGCTATTTGGTATGATTATTTCTGATTTTTTTTTTTTTTTTTTTTTTTTTCAGCTGATTGAAAATCAAAAGAAGCAAATTGACAAACTCTCTCTGGAGCTGTCGGTAAGAGTGTAGTTTTCTACCTTTCGTTGTGTAAGTTTTAGGTTAATTGTCCTGATTTAAACTGTTATGGTTTCCTCTGTCTCATTGCTCATTTTCTTTGAGGATGGAGAGGTAATGGGATGGTGTATTGCATGATGATGCTTCTAATGAATTGGGTAATCAAAGCAGGCAAGCGGGGGGATACTTAAGATGCGACTGGACACGCTTCAAGAACTAAACGCTGTGTCATTCTTCCTCCTCACAGGCCCTGGAAAAGAGGTTGCAGAGGGAGAGGGGGATCACTCAGGAGCTCCGCAAACAGCTCTTGGAACGCGAGGAAGAACTGGAGACCCTCTCCACAACCCTTCAGCAGGTAAAGCACTCCAAACCCACTGGGCTGAATTCAAGAAACAGTTGTGGCACATTTGTGTGGGGGTATTTCAGTGCGAAATTAAAATGTGTCTTGGCCCCCGTTTACACCTGGTATTAAGATGTGTTTTGGGTGAAATGTTCGAAAGATGATGATGCTAAAGACTTGAAAAATGTTTTAAGATTTGTTTGCTTCAACTACATTCGAAAGTGGTCGATAGTGTAAATGTTCATCCGTTTAAATGCATTCGAACAACAGCGAAGCTGGGGGAGCCAGGACCCCCCAAATATTTTTATTTTAGAAAAAGATAATAACAGGTAATAATGACAAGTACGATTTAATAAAAATGAAAACGCCACTACGTCACAAGACCGCTAAGCCCAACGTTAAGTGCACGAACCCCCTCTACGCCAACGCTAAGCACAACCTTGAGGGGTGTGGACTTGGGTGCTGAAACAACGCAAATGAAGCATGCAAACAAATGACGCTATCAGCGAGCATAGTGATCTCAGTGAACTCTCTGCTTAAAAGGGGACTCTGAAGTGCCCTTAAAACTTTTCACTCTAAATGATATGGATGAGCCCGCTGGTGGAAGTTAGAAGCTTGATTGAAGGCTCATTTTTGCACCATTAAATTCTCCCTCATTTCTCCTCCCTGCTTTTATAGCATTCGAGTCATGAATAACACTTCGGGCCTTCAGCGCGCCATTAGAATTCAGAACGTCATTTTTCACTGCACCGTCTCAAGGTGAGATAGAGCAGGAATTTTCACAGAGCCGCAGTCATGCGTGATGAAGCCACGCTGAACCACACACGTTTCACCGTGACACCAGTGGAGCCGCACAGCGCCGCCATACATTATACAGCTGTGACAGGGACACATGAGCCAGTTAATAGCAAGGATGTTCTTCCTCTTTTTAACACTGTCTCCATACGCAGACACATGAGCGAATATGCATAGACCCACACACATATTCTAAAGCCTGGCGCACACTGTATGATTTTTACAGTTGTTCACAATTGACTGTATGATACAATCCAACTGAGATCTTGGGTAAAAGTCATAGCACACTGTGCGGCACTATGTCCGACTGTATGATACACAATATACCCAAAACTTTTTTCTTAATCACCCCGATTGACAGCATTGATTGAATGTTTTATCTCATCGGGTCATCATAGGAACAGTCACATTGCACAACAGCGACGCAAACTTTCGACTGCCAGAACTTTGTCAGTGTCTAAGATTCACAGCAAAGGCAAATAATCGGCCGTCTGTGAACATGTCACAATAAGCGATCAAAGACCGGCAATTTTGCACTATGACAAGAGAAATCTTTTACGATCACTGAAATTTGTCTCAGTTGGCAAAATTGTGGCCAAAATTGTATTGTGTGAAGTTTAACAGGTTTGTTTTAATATGCCAAGTTTCAATATTCCACACAGATATGGGTTACAGGGTTCTCGCGGATCCTTGAAAAGTCTTAAAATGTCTTAAATTCAGTTCCCCAAAATAGAAAAAGTCTTAAAGATCTTAAATAATACAACAAAAGTCTTAATTATCATTTAAAAAGGTCTTAAATTTGGGGGCGGAAAGACAGGAAACATGATATGACTTAATGTGATTATCAATCTTCAAAAGAATACGATTTAATTAAATAAGTGCATGCGCTGCGTCCTTCAGAATGAAAACATGGCACTGTTGTATTTTCTCCAAGCACACAGGGCTCGTGAGTGTTTCCAGCTGTTGCAGAGCAGTTCACAATCATTCGGCCAAATCGGAAATTTATGACAAGTGATCACTAATGATCATCTGTTAATGATGATGTCGTGGTGATGAAATATGACAGTGTTTACTTTTAATGAATATATATTGTAATATGTTGTAGATTATTGTAGGAGTGCACATTTCTGTTATCTGTTTGAATGAGCAGCTGGAAGCAGTAAAGCGCATACATTTCAAAATAAGAGTCCCCTGTCTATTTCAGCCTTTAAAGTGAAAAGTTCAGCGCTATGAATAAAATCTTTTTTTTGTTTTGGTTATTTATATTTGATTTGCACGATAAACTGCATCTGCAATTCAGTTCAATTCGGACTCTTGTAGCCTCTGTCTGGCCATCTCCAACAGGAAGGAAAGACTAAGAACATTTAATACAGGCCAACAATTTTAAAAACTGTTGGCAGATTAATTGCCTTTCAACACATTATCGTATCAAAAATCCAATATTGGTTGACTTCTAATTTGTATTTATTTATATAATGGTACATAAACCAATTTTAATGTGATATATATGTGGAAAACATGTCTTGAGTATTATAAACTTGCATGTATCCTGCACTGTTTTACTGATAAGCAATTGTAAGGATGCCTGTTTAAGTAAGAGTCTGTGATACATGATTTATTTTGAGAGTGTGTTGGTTTGTTTTGTTATGGGGATACGGCATTAATTTTATTTGTTCAAGTCTTGAAAAGGTCTTAAAAAGTCTTAAACTTTAATCAGTGGATAGCATTTTAGTTCACTCACAATGCACAATCCCAGGTCGACATTTTTAAGTCGTAAATCCTGGAGGGTAAATCAAAGTGTGTCATTTCTGCACAAATAGTGGCACCAAACAGAATTAAATAACAGGCCTTACTGTTTCCAAACACTTTCGTCTACCATTTGTGCCAGTAGTAGTGCAAAAATGACACACTTAGGCTTATTTACAATTAATAGCTAGCGATTTTCCAGTTAATCGCAATCTTCAATTGAACAATCCTGATATCGATTTTTTAAAACCCTTTAATTTATCTTTTACTTTTAGTTCAAAGTTTACTTCCGTTTTGGTTGTTGATCATTACATCTGTTACATAAATTGCAGCTGAACTACATAATTGTGGCCTGTTGTTAAGTTTTAAAATTTATATTTTCGTAGTCTACCAAGTAAGAAGGATCCTTGTGTAATTTACAGCATTAGCTGAGAGTTTTATTTTCATATGCAAGCAAAATCGACATCATTCATATATTATAAATATATCCAAATAAGTTAAAATCCCATCCCATCAAATCATATCATAATCATATTGCCAGCTTGTGACTTGTAATTTAACCAAATCAGAATATGTAACAATACATACTGTATGTGCTTGGAACACCATGATGGTGTGTAAATAATGACAGAATTTTCATTTTTAGGTGAACTATCTCTTTGATATGCCTTTACTGTTCTAAACCCTATGGTGCTCTGAGTCATTCTAGTTGAAAAGGTCTTCTAAATGGCAAGTAACTAGATTTTAGCAATCTAAAAAGGACTTGCAAAGCAGGATCTTGTATGCAGTCTTTTTTACTTTCATAATGGCCATATGTGTAGTAAATAATATCTGCATCCTTTATGGTGCAGTCCACATTAATTCACTTTTAAGTCTGTCATAATGTACTACGCACTGAATTTTCTCCTCTGGTTAGACGTGAGTGAATTAGCAAGTGTTCTTTTTTGACATGCGGCAGCCTACAGCTGATTTTAGCCCACAGTTCCCAATAGTCCATTGCACGCTTTTTCCTCTGGTTATGCTTTATCCCTGCTGTGTAAGTGCTACTAATTCCGCCTCTCACTGTTCAGTAATTCGGGCAATTTTCACAAACAGCTGCTTCAAATTTCAGTTCTTGTAGCACTCATTTAAATATGCTCTGAGATCAGAAACAGCATGAATATGATGAATTGCTGGTAATCTGTATCAGGCCACACACACACGGTTTTTAAATTAATAGTTCACCCAAAAAAGAAAACCGTCTTCGTTTTCTAAGTCAAGTCAACTTTATTTATAAAGCACATTTAAAAACAACAAAAGTTGAACCAAAGTGTTGTACAGTTAGATACAAAAGTGTAATAGAGTACACAAATATATAAAAATAATCAAACAATATAAAAACAAACAGAAACTAAACACCAATAAACAACATGTAACCTTGACGTTAAATCGTATCAAAAGATAAAGAGTAAAGATTTTTAAGAGAAGATTTAAAAAATGGTTAAAGATGGGGCAGACCTTACGTGTGAAGGGAGACTGTTCCAGAGTTTGGGGGTGACAACAGAGAAGGCTCGGTCTCCCTTAGACTTATAATGACAGCGGGGAACAGATAACAGAAGTTGCTTACAAGATCTAAGCATTCTAGGAGGCAAATATGGGTGCAGAAGGTCAGTAATATATTGAGGAGCAAGACCAGACAGCGCCTTGTACACATAGATAATAATTTTAAAATCAATTCTAGCCATGACAGGAAGCCAATGAAGAGCAGCCAATACAAAATGTGTGTGACCCCTTTTTTTAGTCCCAGTTAAAAATTGATCTGCTGCATTTTTTACCATCTGTCAACGAGATAAAGCTGACTGAGGCAGACCAGCATACAGAGAGTTACAATAATCCAGCCATGAAGTAATAAGAGCATGGATCACAGTTTCAAGGTCTTCACCAGAAAGAAAATGCTTTAATTTAGAAATAGAACTCAATTGAAAGAAACTTCCCTTAGTAATGGCACTAATCTGTTTGTCAAACAGTAATGATTTGTCAAAAATGCCCCCAAGATTTTTGACATGCATATGTATATTGGAGGAGAGCAGACCTAACGGCTTCAGTGACAGATGAAGTCCTGGCAGAGCCTAAAATCAATACTTCAGTTTTGCTTTTATTTAATTGCAAACAATTATTCGCTATCCAGCCTATAATTTCCTCAAAATACATAAGTAGAGAATCAGCAGAGCAGCTGCTATCAGGCCTAACTGGTAAATAAAATTGTGAGTTGTCTGCATAACAGCGTTAGGAGACATTATATTTTTGAAAAATGGAGCACAGGAGAAGCATATAGAGAGTGAACAATAATGGTCCCAGAATAGAACCCTGGGGCACACCGCAAGATAGTGGGGCTTTTGTAGAGGGAAAATTACCTATATATACGGAGAAATTCCTCTCTCTCAGATAGGAGGCAAACCACTGCAGAGCCAGACCCTGAATACCCACCATACACTCCAAAGGGTTTAAACGTATTTTGTGATCAATCGTGTCAAATGCTGCACTCAGATCCAATAAAATCAAAACAGCACTTGATCCTGAGTCAAGTGAGAGCAAAATGTCATTAGTGACCTACAGAAGAGTAGATTCAGTACTATAAGGTTCTAAAACCAGACTGGTACTTATCAAAGATATTAAAAGAATTCAAGTACGAGTATAATTGTAAATAAACAGCTTTCTCCAAAAGCTTTGAGATGAATGGCAACTTGGAGATAGGCCTGTAATTGGTATATACAGTGGGATCGAGGTGCATTTTTTTAAGCAGAGGCTGCACAATTGCATGTTTAAAACTAGCTGGGACTACCCCATTTGCTAGAGAGTTGTTAATAATTGCAGTCACATCAGAGCTCATAGTTTCAAAGATGTCTTTGAAGCAGGCAGTATATCCATTTAACAACTTGAACATTTCATCTTAGAAACTAAATCAACAAGGTGGGCTGAAGAGACTGGTTGAAAGCAAGTTAGAGAGCTGAGTGGCTGGAATACCAGTGGTGAATAGAATTTTGCAGGCTGAATAGAGGCCTTAGTTTCTTGGACTTTCTGAGTGAAAAATGTAAGAAACTTTTCACAGGTTTCAGTGGACACATCAGGACAGGCAACAGAAGCCGGGTGTAACACAGAGTCAGTGGTCTTAAACAGCACTTTGGGCCTATTTGGATTCTCTGAGATTAATTTAGAGAGGAAATTTGATTTGGCCATTTTCACTGATTTTTGGTAGTTATTTAAGCAAGTCCTTAAAATGTCATATAAAACCTGGAGTTTGTCTTTCTTCCACTTCCACTCAGCCTTTCTGCACTCTTGTCTGAGAGTGCGAATGTAGTCATTTAACCAAGGCTGGATGGCACCTTTACCCTCAACTCTCCTGGCCTTAATGGGAGCAACAAAATCTAAGGCAGAAGAACATGATTTATTAAAAGCTTCAACCAGCTCCTCAGTATCCAGACCAGAGAATAGAGAGTCTGAGAAATGGGCCTGGTAATAGTCTATAAATTGACTAGCAGTAGAGGAATGAATGCCCCTAGAGTAATATGAGGACTGCGAGATAGTGGGTGTAGGACCTGAACCGACAGAATCAAATACAATTGAATAGTGGTCAGAAATACCAACATCAGAAATCTTTAGATTGGTTACAGAAAAACCATAAGACAAACCCCAAGTTATGAGTTGGACCAGAGACAGATTGTAAAAAATTAAAGGATTCTAAAAGGCATAAAAAATCCTTCACCAGAGGTTTGGATGAACAACAAAGGTGAATGTTAAAATCACCGAGAATCAGCAGTCTATCACTAGGAGATACTACATCAGAGAGAAAATCAGAAAATTGCCGGAAGAAGTCCTTGTTAGATTCTGGAGGTCTGTGCACCAAAGCACATAGCACAGGACCCATTATGTCGATCTTTAATAATTGTACCTCAAAACTCAAGAACATGTCTGTTGGCAGAATTTTACACCTGGCAATGCCACCTCCATGTCCAGATGTCCTTGGAGAACTGAAGAACACACAGTCCAGGGGAGAAAGTTCTCAGAGAGCAATGAAGACACCAGGGCTGAGCCAAGTCTCCGTCACAGATAAAAAGTCTAAAGAATGCGACATAAAAAAATAATTTAGAACAAAGGATTTATTCGATAGCAACCTTGCATTTACTAGGGCCATCTTAATGGTAGTAGGCTCCGAGTCCATGGTAGAAATAGGAGTAGAATTCTTCAGCATATGGAGATTATCAGGATTAACACCCCGATTATCCACGTCCCGTGCAGGGGGACCACATCACTAGTATGCGGGAATCATCAGAGGAGACAGCCGACACAAGCCGATTCAAATGTCCTCTGTGGACATACCATGGTAGGCGTGTGATTCCCAGGGCAGCACATTGATTGTAGATTCCAGCAGAGAGACTCCACATGTGCCATGTCTCCGCGGTAATGCGCTCAACAAGCCACGTGATGAGATGCGCAGGTTAACGGTCTCAGAGTCTCAGATGCGGAGACAGCTGAGATTCGTTCTCTGCCACCCGGATTGAGGAGAGTCATTACGCCACCACGAGGACTTAGAGCGCTCTGGGAATTGGGCATTCCAAATTGGGGAGAAAATAAGGAAAAAAAAAAAAAAAAAAATATATATATATATATAGTGCATGAGTCATATCGACTAATTTTATGATGGTTTAATGGTGTGTTTTTCTAAAAAATTGTCTTTTTGTGTTCCTTGAAAGAAAGTCAAGCAGGTTTAAAATGACATGAGGGTGAATAAATGACAGAATTTTCAGTTTTGGGTGAACTTTAATCATCAGCAGATGTTACAGTCTCAGCACAAAAAGCACTGATGAAAAAAACAAGAAAAAAAAAACAACTAGCATTTGAAGGTTAAAATAATGATCCTTTCATTTTTACTGAGGCAATTGTGACAATGTACAAACAATATAGTACACCCATAATTTAAAAATAAACTCTGAAAACTTTCAGTTTAAATGCTCTGTGCTAATTCACTGTGTGATATATCTCACAGAAGGGGAACAGTAAAGCTTCATAGTTGCATATTTTTTATTTTGTTCACAGAACCAAAGAAGGACAGATGAGGATACATTGAATATGACCCCTGGGTCATGTCTGAAGGAGGCTGGGCCCTTGTTAAAGGAGATGTCCTTGTGTCTGCTGGATCTGAAGGGCCTGTGCAGTGTTCTCACCCAGAGAGCTCAAGGCAAAGAGCCCAACCTGGCCCTGCTCCTCGGCATCAAATGTAAATACTCGTACATTACATATGTAACTCCAATAAGCATTTGTAACAGGCTCCTTTTTTTCGATACACTGTAATATATTTATTATTTTTAAACATTTTATTTTCATTCTCTTTTTTAACAATTTAGTCCAAGCTGCTTAAAGAAATGTTCTGGGTTCAATACAAGTTAAGCTCAATTGACAGCATTTGTGGCATTATATTGATTACTAAATAAATAAATTGACTCGTTTAAATGTTAAAATACTCACGGTTTCAAAAGTATAGCCACAAGACAAACTATGTGTGTAAACATGATTCTAGTGTGATAAAATCACTTACTAACCTTTTCTGTGTAAAGTTACTAAATGTAAAAATTACCATGTAAACGTTACCATTTAAACAGCTCAAATAATACGTTTTAACTGAAGAATAAATGTAAGTGCTTTTATCAAATTAAAAGCTTCACATTTCTGTTTACATCCTCTAAAATTTGGACCTCCATTCACTTCCATTGTAAGTGTCTAACTGTAACCTCGATTTTTGCTTTTTTTTTTTTAACAAAAGGAGGGATGAGTTGAATTTTTTTTTTTTTGTGGTGATCAACATTAAGCCACAAATGCTTCAAATTTTTTGTAGATTATTTCAGCCTTACATGTGCTGTCTATTTTTGTTTTTAAACTAACTTTATACTAGAAATTTAAGATTGAAGTTTGAATTTGCCCATTGACTTACATTATTACAGCATTCAAAACGTAAAGGGGCCTCCAGATGATGCATCAGCATTGCTGAATACATTGAGGTTTTTGGAGTAAAGTGTCAGCATTGCGCATCCATCAGGCATTTTAACGTGATGCTAAAATTTCAAACATCAACTCTGACCCCATTGTCGCTGACCTTTCGGAGCCAATTATTACCGGGCAATTTGCATATCAAGACAGGGTGTGTCTCAGTTAGCTGTCTAGCTCCCTATGTCGTGAATCAGTATATCGTGAACATAAATTCTTGCACTGGCAAAGGTGTTCATTCACTGAACATCGGGACACTTATGACTCCCATCACCTGCGACAAGTTAATGCGCTCGTGCATTTAAATGCAGCTGTTATTAAATCAACAATACCACTGTATAAATGACACTATCGTTCATTTTCGTTGAAGATATTCAAATGTACAGTGTTATGAAAGATAAATGACATTAACGAAATAAAAATATGGTAATTATGGATCAAAGACATTATAAACAACATTTTTTAATGAGAAAATAAGGCTTTGACTTGATAGTTCACGGTTGCGTTCACATGGCATGTTAAGTGCAAACTGCTCTGTAGAAATAAAGCGAACTAAACTCCGAGCACCTCCTGAGATGTTCTGAGGTCATTCGAAGAATTCTCATAAATGACACCATTCTTGCAAATTGTTTTCAGATGACTGAAACAGAATAAAAAATAAATAAATAATAATAAAAAAAAAAAAAAAAAAAAAAGTCAGAACTCTATGCATGCACTTGTTCCACGAGACATGCTCCTGCTGCACACCTCCAAACAGTGAATCAGACACGTGAACAGCTTTTCTGTCATCTGTTCTTCAAAACAGATGTAGGGAAGTGAGAAAAATTACCCGCCACTGCTCATTAAAAATACCCACATTTGGCGGGTGCTAATTTTATACCCTGTGCAACTATTTAAAATATTTTGCGGCTTCCCAGCTCCATGGTTTTGTCATTTCTCGGTATTGTCAATCGTTTCAATGAGCGCCGATATCGGCATCTGGATATTTGTCAGATATGGTCGATTTACATCATCCTGTCGCACAGCCCTAGAATGAATGTTCCAAAAAAGTGTTTTTTTTTTCTCTCTATGTTCAAACATGTTTTTCAGTGTTTACTCCCACTTTCTTGCCTTGCAAACTCGTAAATGTGCCCTTCGTTGGTGCTTTCTGCAGCGCTTGCCCTGTGGAGGGCAAAGCATTGCTTGATGCTCGACACAAGTCATGTGGAAGCCGCTTAACTGATTGCAATGATGTCATTGTAGTACTTGCAAACACTGCAATATTTGTATCGAATTGCAACTGGTCTTCTGGCACCTATTTAACTATTAACATCAATGTAACAATCCCAATGGAGCAACACCATCATGACACCAGCAAAGTGCCATTTTATTTTTTTTATTTATTTATTTTTTTTACAAAGAACCAAAGGCAAAAATGTTTACTTAAAATCTTATCACTTTTCTTTTGCTACCTTGCAAGCGGTGTTGTGTCCGTTGGAAATGCAAATCTAGTTTATTACAAATATGCCAAAATACTTAATTTCTAAGTGTTTAAATCTTTAGTGTTTAAAAGGCTCTAAATGCTCTGGTGTTTTTATGGATGCATATAATTGCATACTTATCATCCTTTCACATTTCTGATAATTTGGTTTGTCTGCAACTAATTTGGTTTGTCTTTGTTTTCCTCTGTAAGAGCACTAAATGACACTAGAGTAGACCAGTCTGGCCCCATCTTTCTTTCTTTCTGTATATTAGAGCTCGTGCACTTAACTCCAGCCTCTTGAGATCAAACAAGTTTGGTAAGATGAAAGAAAAAGAAAACACTAAAAGAAATGGTTCATACACATGCACCACTGAACAAGAAATGTGACGGAGGCTTCTGAAGAATAGACCATGCCATAATTTTATTTTAGTTGTCTTTTTCCTGGTAAAGTTAGGCAGGGTTTTAAAGGAAAAGTTCACCCAAAAATGAAAATTTCTGCATTATTTACTCAGCCTCACATTGTAGAACATCAGGAGTGTGGGTAAATAAGACTGCATTTTTGGGTGAACGAGCCTATTTAAAATGGTTTACAGCTGTAGTAGACAAAAGGAGTCTTGTCTTTTTCATTCATGAATCTCATCTTTGATCTCCTTTTTCCAGCTATGAGCTGCTCAGCAGAGGAAAATGAGAAGCCACTGATGGAGGACGGCTTGCGGGCCAAGCTTGTGGAGGTGTGCCAGTTACGGAAAGACATTGACGACTTGCGTACGGTCATCTCAGACCGTTACGCACAGGACATGGGTGACAGCTGTGTGACACAATGAGGCCTGACGAGAAGGCCTGTCCATGTATCTCCAGGGGCTTCCACTTCCACCTTGTCAGGATTTGAGGACAGATGGCCTTCACATATTGTAAAAGGAAATAATAAAGCCAACTTAAATGAAAAAGAACTTGACAATTAGAGGTCTTTTTGACTACTACAGGTTGGACCAAGCTGTGAATCCAGTTTACAAGGACGTCTTTGCAACAATTCCGTTTTGTTTTTCCTTTGGAACATTGAATTAAGGAATTTTAATATTGTGTGTGTCTTTTAACATATTTATTGAGACCTCGCTAGTCATCCTTGTGTTCAGTGGCAAGTTCCTCACACTGTTCTTGTCTGAGGTCAGATCAGTGGGAAGAGTCATCTTCGAGGGAAAGTGGGACAGCTGGTGTTTTCTAAAGTGCCTTGTGATGTTCCTGATTTTTATGAACTTCTGTGTACCTCTGAACTTCATGAAGTCGAATGAAAGTCATTTTTACCCAAAAAACCTAGCCCATTCGCTTCACAGCAGGTACAGGTCGCAGGTCGACGTTCCCAAGTGGACCCTTGGTATCGGAAAGTTGACAAGGAAAAAAGGGTCTCCCATCTCAAACACCCTTCATTAATGTCAGGTTTTATATATAATTTTGTGTGCCTGAAGTGTTTCGTTTGTGTGGTTTGTATTTTTTTGTTTGTTTAGGATGAGATTAAAAATTTGGGCTTCCATAAAACTAGACTAAATGTTTAATAATAATAATAATAATAATAATAGTGACAGCAGAGGAATCCAGGTTAATCTATTCAGGACACCATTTAATTATTTTTAATTAGAGTAAATTATGAGGTTCTTTTTTTAGTTGTTGAGAAATGCTGCGGCACAGTTCAGTTCGGAACAAGTTGCACACATTGAGTTCCAAAGTTAGACAGGAAACCGAATGTTCTGCAGATGTTAAGCTTCTGTGACCTCCTGAACACGCTTAAACACACTCATGAGATTTTATATACTCCAGATAATAAATATATTCCATATTACAATTAAGGATATGTAAGAAACCAATGCAAAACTTGTTTGCTCAGGTATTTTAAGGATTAAATGTTTCATTTATTGAGCTTTGTGTTTCAGAAGGGATTTTAACTCTGTGCTGTGTGGTCTTAAGTGTCACTGTCATTTTGGCTTGAAGCAGACTTTTTCCAAAGTCCAGAGATGTGGTCATGTCAATCTTTGCATGAGTATAAGGTGACGAACGTTTGAAATGTACAAATGTCTATATTCTGCTTGTAAATATATCTCATCTGTAATTGTATATAAAGTATATTTAGCATGTTTTGAATTTCAAAAGGGAGTTCTGTCAATATGCTCATAATATCTTGTGCATGTACATACGTTTTTTTTTTGGGGTGGGGGTGTTAAGGAATTTAGGAGGGAATAAAGTAAATTCATTAATGTATACTGCACTATGCAACCGCAAGTTAACCAGCATTTAGTACACATTTCTGCAGATATGTAATATTGTTATTCTGTGCCTTTATGAATCTATGCAGTAGAACTACATTATGAAATGTTTGTTGAAGGTTGTTTTCCCCACAATCGGCAGATAACAATATTTAAAATTTCATAAAGGTGCAGGCGAGCTAAGCCATATCCACAAGCAATGCATATTTATTCTCAGGCATAGAGATGCTAATAACCTGACAGAGAATGTATGTAGTGCTCTTCATTGTGCATTACATTATAGTGTGTTATCTGATAGCATGCTGAATTGTGTAGTGTTTGAGCTGCAAAAGCATTGATTGACATGACGACTCACTGTGGACTGAAAGCCACTGGCTGGCTTTACTGTATGTTTGAATTTGTCATTGGTCTATTCGATTTTAAGCTTTTAGTTTTCCAGCTAGATTTTACAAATGCCAAAGTTCTATTTATGTACAATTTTCTCAAAAGTTTGACCTATTTTTCCATTTTGTAATATGTTTTTTTGTTTTTTTTACAAATGTCAAATAAAGTATTTTTCTATATCGAGTTGTTTAATGTTTTTGAGTTCAGACATGAAAAAAAAAAAATCAGCTACTAGGTTGTCTACTTTTTACAGCATCAAGATTATTTTAATTTATATAAACGTATTAGGTAAAATGTACTCCCGTACATCTACTTATTCATGCGATTATTTAATCAGCCAATCGTGTGGCAGCAGTGTAATGTATAAAATCAAGCAGATACAGGTCAGGAGCTTCAGTTAATTTTCACATCAACCATCAGAATGGGGGAAAAAAAATGTGATCTCAGTGATTTAGACCATGGCATGATCATTGTCATGGCCTGTCATTAACAAGCCGTTTTTGTCCACAGAACTGCCGCTCGCTGGATATTTTTTGTTTTTCGCACCATTCTCTATACACTCTAGAGACTGTTGTGCGTGAAAATCCCAGGAGATCAGCAGTTACAAAAATACTCAAACCAGCCCATCTGGCACCAACAATCATGCCACAATCTAAATCACTGAGATCACATTTTCCCCCATTCTGATAGTTGATGTGCGTGTATGAATGAACGTATGTTACATTTATATATCGCTTTTCTGACACTACACTCAAAGCGCTTTACACAGTTAACAGGGGACTCTCCTCAGCCACCACCAGTGTGCAGCATCCACCTGGATGATGCGACGGCAGCCATAGTGCGCCAGTATGCTCGCCACACACCAGCTATTGGTGGGGAGGAGAGAACAGAGTTATAGAATAAATTAATGGATGGGGATTATTAGGAGGCCATGACTGAGAAGGGCCAATGGGGGGAATTTGGCCAGGACACCGGGGTAACACCCCTACCCATTACGAGAAATGCCCTGGGATTTTTAATGACGAGTCAGGACCTCGGTTTACTGTCTCATTCGAAGGACGGTGCCTTTTTACAGTATGTCCCCGTCACTATACTGGGGCATTGGGACCCACACAGACCGCAGGGTGAGCACATCCTGCTGGCCTCCGTAATACCTCTTCCAGCAGCAACCTTAATTTTCCACAGGAGGTCTCCCATCCAGGTACAGACCAGGCTCAACCCTGCTTAGCTTCAGTGGGCAACCGGTCTTGAGCTACACGGTGATACAGCTGAACATTAACTGAAGCTCCTGACCCATATCTGCATGATTTGATACATTAGCTTTTTTGCAGTTCATTTAAATGGTCCTGAGGGTGATAAATGATTTATAAAGTGCTAATAATATTCCAAATGATATACAAATATATAAAAAGACAGGAATTCAATAAGAGGCCATGAAAACTGCATGCATAGTAATCAAAGAATTAACTGCACAACAGTCATTGCAAGGTTTAACCATTTTAAGGGTTGACTATTTTACAAAAAAAAAAAGCAGACTTTTCAGCATAGTGTGAAGGGGCTTTTAATAAGTCAGCAACCTTGCAGTCTATCATGATTTTTAGAACAACGAGTAAAATTATCATGATAGGTACAATAAAAGCAGCTCAAAGGTGACTTAACCGATCACTTGGAGAGTTGTAATCAACACATTTCATAACAGCAAGATTAAAAGCAACCTCTTCTCTGTATGTGCAGTATTTAATCAGCACACAATTCTCATAATTTGTGCCTAAAGCTGGAAAAAATATTAATGTACACAAATTAGGGGGGATTCTGTGACAAAGCTGGGGGAAAAATATCCTTTGTAAAAACTTAAAAATTGCGCCATAAGAACTCAGTGATGCATTAAAAAAAAATGAGTATTAAAAATATATGTATTCTCTCGGCATAAAACTTAAAAATGTTAGGTTCAGTGCAACAGGCCTAGGCCACACGCAGTTCTCAGGCTGGTAGTGTAGCGAGATGGTTCAGACTGGCCTGAGCACACTGTAGAACCATTCCCTTTACCGCCTCCAGATAGATCTCCTGACCTGAGTTCAGGTACAGCCACATGAGTCGACTCAACTGAGCAGTCACCGAATTCCCGTGTAAACTCTCTGTTCAGAAAGGAAACAGACATGAAAATAGCCAGTAAACATTTTCTAACTTTGGAAAAGTCTAGCCTTTTATTTACAGGTGTAATGCACAATCCATTGACAAGGCTGTCAGCAGATTTTGGTATGGACACAAGGCAAAATTACAATTTTTGTTAATTGCCCAAGCTGATACATTGGTCATATCCCTTGTGTTTATATTAACATTAATATTACACCTCGATTAGCAGGTTTAGCTTGAAGTATTCTTGCTGGGTATCGATAGATTTCCCAATTCGATTTCCATTCAAAAGCTCTCGATTTGTTTAAAATTGATCCGATTCCAATTTATGTGGGCATATTTCAGTTATAATGTCCATTTTGATTACATATAAAAGCAATTTGATGGTTGTCAATACTAACTTTAATATTCAAGCAATGTTTCAAATTTCCATGAAAAAAAATTCAAGTAAACAGTCAGTAAAAAGAACAGAAGTTTTCAACAGCAGTATTGTGTATTCAAGCAATTCGAAATTGAAAAGTAAATGAAATGTAACTATTAAAACTACTATAATTACAAGTCCTAACTGTAAGATTTTAATACATTAATACTTTTTAAAGCTACTAAAGTTAACCAGCCAAGAGCAGCGAGTGGTTTTCCATATCCTTGTCAATGTTATTGTTACTGTTGATTCATTAATACTGGCATACTACAAAACCACCACACGGATGGATTGTGTGGCCAATACGGACGTATGGAAGGTGCTAGGTGTCGCCTAGATTCTTAAAAATGAAGATCAAGAATAGATTAATCAGAAAACCACCTTTTTTTTTTTTTTTTTACCCAGCTCTAGACCGATATATACGTCACCAATTAATTTATTGGCATTAGTTGATAATTGTTAGCCCATTTGTGTCCATTGAAATAAATATACAGCCAGACTTGTCAATAGATATTGCACATTTGCTATATAAATTCTGTAAAATGTTTAAAACTGTACGTCTCGTTTTGACATCATTCAACTGTTATCTAGACATTTATATTGACCATTAGTCAACCTGCTCAATAGATATCAGCACTGTCCTTTGAAAACCCCAAGACCGCCACACACAAACCCTACTGCATCTATCATCACCCAAGATGCAAGTTTAAAAATAAATAAATAAAAAACCTCACAGAACAGATATGGATGAACGAAAACCGAAATCTGTAGCAACCATATTTCCAAGGCAGTAAACAAGACAAATTGCTTTGAGACTGGGCACACACATAAACTGACCATCATTCCTCCTCCCAGTAGGTCACAGAGGCATATAACTGCTCCCTCATAAATCCTAATCAAGAATTTCACATCATCTCTTCAACTTCAAACCACTGATGGATAGCCCTCAGACAGGGAGAGGAAAATTATATCTGACTGTATTCTGGTTCAACTACTGTACCACACTTCCCAGAATGACTATCAAATCTTCACCGCACTAGTTGACTAGACTTGTCTCCAGCCACCTCATCTAGCAATTTGTACAGCACTGATGAAAAAGCTAAGAAACTGAGAAAAGCACTGTATACATGTTAGTAATTATTTATTTTTATTAGTAACCATAGTTGAACTATGGTATTTGTATTAAAAACCATAGTAACCACAAAAATATTATTTTAATTAAGTTTCATTTTCCTGTGTTATTACTATTGTTTCACTATACCATGTTTAAAATTATGGTTAATATAGTAAAACATTGAAATATTTTGTGGTAACAATGGTTTTACTACAAATACCATAGTTCAACTATGGTTACTGTAGTAAAACCAGTTAATTTATTGCTAGGAAACCCAAAATAATTGTGAAGGACTACAAAGCTAGGGGACGCAAAACTTTTCGCAAGAACAAAACTTTTTGCGAGGGCATGCAAAACTTTCAGAAAATAAATTCCCTCCAAAATTAGAGTATTCTGGGTTCAATACAAGTTAAGCTCAATCGACAGCATAATGTGGCATAATGTTGATTACCACAAAAAATAATTTGGATTTGTCCCTCTTTTAAAAAATAAAAAACAAACAAAAATCTGGGTTACAGTTAGGCACTTACATTGGAAGTAAATGGGGCTAATTAGTAAACGTTGAAATACTCACCGTTTCAAAAGTATAGCCACAAATCGTAATCAATATTCATGTTAACATGATTTTAGTGAGATAAAATCACTAACCTTTTCTGTGTTGTTACATGCAATTTTACAAATTAGTTTCCATGACAACATTGCCAAAAAACCCTAAAACAATTTAAACAACTTTACAGCTCAAATAAAACACAATATTAACAGAATAAAGTACTTTTATAAAATTACTTAAATACAAATATATAAATTAGCTTCACATTTCTGCCTTTACAGCCTCTAAAAATAGGCTCCACTCACTTCCATTGAAACTGCCACACTGCTTCCTCGATTTTTGCTTTTTTAAAAAAAAAAAAAAAAAAAAAAAAAAGAGGGATGAGTCGAAATAATTTGTGGTAAACAATATTATGGCACAAAAACTGTCGATTGAGCTTAACTTGTATTGAACCCAGAATTTTCCTTTAACTTTTTTGCCACGCATGCCAATGGCAGGTGAATTGAGAAAATTACTAGCCATAAAAACGTATTCAGTTATTTTGCATCTTTCTTGTCAAAAATGTGCAGTTCCTATTTATTTTTTTTTATTTTTTTTTTTTTGCTTAAGGAATAGTTCTCCCAAAAATTCATCATTTACTCACCCTCATGCCATCCCAGATATGTATGACATTATTTCTTCAGCAGAACACAAAGATTTTTAGAAGAATATTTCAGCTCTGCAGGTCCATACAATACAAGTGAATGGGTGCCAAAATTTTGAAGCTCCAAAAAGGGCAACATAAAAGTACTCCAGACGACTCTGGTGGTTAAATGAATATCTCCTGAAGCGATACGATAAGTGAGGGTGAGAAACAGATCAATATTTAAGTCCTTTTTACTACTACAAATTCTCCTCCCTGCTCAGTCACTCCATCTGTTTTTGGCGATTTACATTCTTCATGCATATCGCCCCCTTCTGGGCAGAGAGGAGAATTTATGAAAAAAAAAAATTACTAAAATATTGATCTGTTTCTCACCCACACCTAATCATATCGTGTCTGAACACATGGATTTAACCACTGGAGTCATATGGATTACTGTTATGCTCCCTTTATCTGGATTTTGAATAAGGTGGCCAGACATCCCGTTTTTCCCGGGACAGTCCTGTATGTAAGCACTTTTTCTAGTGTCCTGAATAGTTCTGAAAAAAGAAGTGTTTTGTCCCGTATTTCCCCTCTCCTAAAACTTCTGTATCTCCTTTGCGGCTTTCTCAGTCACGCGAGTATTCTAATCAAAGGTAGCCAAGGATATGGCTTATAAAACCAATAAAATCACACCATGTTATTTGAAGTACATGAATGGATTCAACTTTCCAATCCCAATCAATAAGACATCCAGTTAGTGAACTGATTGAATAGTCAGTTTGAAAGAGCACACAGATGAAATTGCAGCTGGAAAAATGTCAAGGAAGCATGCATGTACATTTAATGAGGATCTTCAAAGAGAGTTTCGATTTCAGTCACAGACAGAGCCTAGTAAAGTGAGGCGTGAGATTTGTGGAACTCGCTTTTCCATCGCCCATGGAGGCCGCACCAACATCACGCAGCAAGTTCATACAAAAAAAGCATGCTGCTAAAAATGTGCCACACCAAGTGTTTTAGCGATTTTCAATTTTTTGGTGAAGCAAAGTTCAGAATCTGACAAGGTGCACTCAATTGAAGGACTTTTTACTTATTCTGTTGTGCACGGCCATAGTTTTCGATCGGCTGACTGCAAAACTGATCAAGAAATTGTATGATCCTAAATTTTCTTCTGCCTGCACATGATGCGGTCATGTGCAACGTACTCACTCCTTTGGAAGTTCAGAGTGATTTGGACAGGTGCTTGTTTGTCACATTGACTGTGGATGGATACAATTACAAAGACATTCTACTATCCACTAGACGATATAGAAGTAAAGATAATTGAGTTCGTCACTGCCAGGTGAGATGTCGGATTTGCAAACTGACTACATTTCCAACGTCATTGAAAAACATGGCATTGATCAAATACTAATTGACCTCTGTGCTGACAACACCAAAACAAACTTTGGTGGTGTTAAGAGAACTTGCAAAAGGCAAGCCAGGAAGGGAAATTTTGGGGATTGGCTGTAATGCACACATCATCCATAACTCATTGCAAACAGTAGTGGATTGACTTCTGATAGATTTAGAGAGTTTTGCTGTGAAAGTTTACAAATACTTCTTATCTACACTGTGCGCATGAAGGAGCTCAAAAGACTCTTGTGATTTTGTGCAGTTGGACTATCAGAAATTACTGCAGCATGGCAACACGTTTCCTCTCTCTAGGTCTAGCTCTTGAAATAATACTACACATTTTCAATGGTCTG
This sequence comes from Myxocyprinus asiaticus, assembly GCF_019703515.2. NCBI lineage: Eukaryota > Metazoa > Chordata > Actinopteri > Cypriniformes > Catostomidae > Myxocyprinus > Myxocyprinus asiaticus. The sequence goes on along the minus strand of NC_059368.1, from coordinate 8,076,923 downwards.
TGTGCATACTTTCTTTCTCAAGAAAAATGTCCAAAGTTTCTAAGAGACATTTTCAGCGATCCTTGCACTAAACTTTGGATTGGCTTCGCACTCAAGCAAACAGCCATTTTAAACCATGCACTGGAGATAGTAGAGCAAGACCACATATCAGCCACAGAAGTGGCTTTGCACATTCATGACCTGAGAAAAGTCTTGCAGGCCAGGCTGTAGGAATCATTCATACCCTCTAACATTAAAAAGCAGTTGGATGGCCTGGCTGAAGCTGGTGACATGCGAGCAGATGATTTATTTTATGCAGTGAGAAACTTTTATTCAGCATCGGTGGATTACCTCCAAAATTGGAGCCGCTCATTGGAGAATACAGAAAAACTTGAGTGGGCCCTACTGAGGGACATCCCAGAGTGGAAAGACATTAAGAGCAGCCTCGAACACTTCTACTCCAGAATCCGCGCTCTCAGTTTGATTGACGAAACCACGCTCTTTGAGGAGTGGGCTTGCGTGAAAAACACTGTCACTCATTGCATCACTGAGTGGAAAATGAACAAGACGCCCATGTCTGAGAGGTGGACAGATGTTTTTCGTGAGCTGGAGAGAAAGACCATCACCTTCGGAGTCTTAGCCAAGGTTGTGGAGTTTGTTTTATGCCTGCCTGGGACATCTGCATCTGTGGCGCGTGTGTTCTCATTAATGAACACAGCATGGACACCGGATAAATCTCGACTCAGTGCTTTTCATACGTCTTATTTTTGGACTGGCCTGCTCTGCATTTTATGATAAACTCTTGAAAGACAAACGCACACTGAGAAAAATTGCTGCCAGCGAAAAGTCACAACGGTTACAGATGCGGAGCACCGTCTACTTCGCATTGATCTGCACCTAGGTAAGGATACATCAATTTCATTTTTGCTGGGAGGGGGCTGTCCTGTTTTCCACAAGCAGGAATCTGGTCACCCTAATTTTGGAGCTTCACAATTTTGGTAACAATTCACTTGCATTGTGAGGACCTACAGAGCGGAGATATTCATCTAAAAATCTATATTTGTTTTCTGCAGAAGAAAGAAAGTCATACACATCTGGGATGCCAGGAGGGCGAGTAAATCATGAGAGAAATGTTCATTTTTGGGTGAACTAATCCTTTAAGCCAATTTTATTAATTTTGCTGCTTGGCAGGTATTAACTTTGGACCCTGCTTTCAACCGTCACAATCTCATTTCAATACACATTAAATTGAATTTGGCACCTACATTGATTAAGGTCTATTTTTGTCTTGATATTGGCTATTGAGGCCTAACCTTAGAACTTGCATTGTTTCACTAATTGCCCTTTATACAATTCACACTATCTTGTAAGTCACTCGAAAAGAAACGAAAGCTTCTGCTAAGCTCATTAATGCAAATATAAATGCAAACTGTATGGACTCCAAAACTGGTACAAAGGATTAAAAGACCACACTTATAGTTGTAAATATAAAAAACCCTGCAGAATCAAGATGCAAACTTGGCAAAAAGTTTAAGACAGCATCAGCTTAAAAAATTGTTAATGAGATGACCTAATCAGAGCAGAAATACACTCAAGGGCAGCAAAGATAAGACCTAAGGGTCTCACAAGACTAGTAAAGCAAGGTGTGGGGATTTTTTTTAATTCAGCTGCGGTACTGGTCCCACCAAATTAATTAAAATGTATCGGCCCAGTTGCTCTGTTTTGTCATTACGATTGATTCCAGATCAGGTCATATCAAATGTTGTACTTTTGGAAGAATCACATGTCAAGTGCTAAAGGAACCTACTGTACCTTGCGAGATTTTGGTGTCAAACTCCAGTAGCATGAAGAGTTGGTCAGGTAGCAGCTGTCTGGACCAGGTATTTTCCTCCTGGTATATCCAATCATGGATCAGCCGCTTCCTACACAAGAAACCTTGCACATGATCCAGGTACACGGCATTACCAGACACCAGATACAGCCTTAAAAAGAAAAGGAAAAGAAAGTTACAATGCACGTGCTGGAAACCATTTATGAAAGCAACTACATGGCAAATGTACAACTTGTATTAAAAAAAGCCACAATGAGAATTAAAAAACCATGCAATGTAATAAATGTTTTTTGCAGAGAAAGTAATTTCTCAAGCACTTCTGAATAACAATGCCAGAGTGAGGAATTCATCTTTATAGTCTCTTAAGGTTACCTCTGTATAATAACCGTTTCAGCATAAGACCAAATTCCCTGAAAAAATTAAAATACTTAAGAAAACTTGATTTAAGTGCAGAAAATGCATGCAAGCACACAAACATGTACCGCATTATCTGTGGATTAACTAAACTTAAAACCAGTCAGGTAAGGCTGATGGGTTTGAATGTTAATGACGGGGCTGGGTTTCGATACGGATTTCCCGATTCAATTAGATTCCGATTCACAAGCTCGATTCGATTCCAATTCGATTCAATGTCGATTCATATTATTTCATTTATAAATGTCATTTTTGCTTACATATAAAAGAAATTCAGCTCATGATGTAAATTATACAGGGGACCTTATAATTAGGTACATTAGGAAAATATTAATTTTACTAATTATATTTTATTACTTTTTCATTACCTTGGTCACATTTTGGCTCTTTAAAAATGAATAAATTAATGTATTCAATCAATAAATATTATATTTCATACATTACATATTTACTGTTAAATTGCATATTTGCATCAATTTGTTGAACACTTTGTTCTTTTAACAAAAAACAGCATTTCTGTAAACACCTTTAAATGAGCACGTTAAAGCGGACTCGAATGGCCTTCCCTCATCTGTGCGATGCATGATTAGAAATAAATGTTTTTGTAGTTTGATCAACAACTGACTGTACAGAACAGAAGAGCATTAAGAGACAGTATTCAATGACAAACTGGTCACGTGGATCATGTCCTTGAACACACATTACACAGAACAACTTTTACTCTCAACACACTGTGAAAGGATCACACTATGGAATAATTCATGACTAAATTACACAATTACTGGTGAGTGAAATGTAAACATTTACCAGCCAGTTGCCAAATATATTCACTTTAGTCGCATAGCGCGAAATTTGTTTGCAAATGCGAGTGATTTCCTCTCATTGTAGCAGAGGGTTGCGCATTGTGTGAAAGATCGATCTTGGGATTTAAGAACAGAGATAAAGATCGTTCAAATGAAGATCACGATTAATATTTTTAGCCACCCCTAGTTAATGAGACAGCAGGGATGTACTGAACAATGTTTCCAAAAATGGACAAGTGGGTTGTCTGAATGACTAAACAGTGTTACCAGACTGCCACTAAAAAAGAAAAAAAACAAACTCAATATTCCACATCACCTGTTGGCTACACTAGTTGGACAAACATCCTGATCCATCCATACTAGATGGATAAAAATCAACAGAATCAAAAGAGAAGGAAATCTCTGATGCATTTGAATACATTTTATCTTCAAAATGTATTCCAACACATTACAAACTCCTTATTCTCCTTATCCAACATACTTTTAGCACTCATTTCTCACTGAGAGCTCTTGACATTTTCAATCACTCACTCATCTGCTTATGCAACACTATCCCCTCAAGGAAGATCTCACTTAAATTCTCACAATCCTGTTCTTGGTTTATTCTAATGCACTGGGTTTGGGATGACTTTAGAGCAGAGTTCAGTCCACGAAATGTGAGATCAGTCATCCTACACTTCAAAAGATGTCATCAACTGGCTTCAGATCTCACTCTGTCAGTTACTGCAGGCTATTTGTTTGAAGCTGCCAGCAGTGCCAGTATCTCCACCCTGCGCTCACACCAGGCTTCAAAGCTCAGTCAGAAAGCCTGGTTGGCTGCAAAAGCTCGAGGTTTTTGGCACTAGTTTTTAATGGAAGCAAAAGCAATTCCAATGAAGGCACATCACTTTAAAAAGTCTAAATAGTAATCTGATAGCCAAAATCAAAGGATGATTCTCATGAAACAATCTGTATATAGCACAATTCATACACAATGGCAATTCAAAGTGTTTTACATAATGATAAAGAAAATACAAGATTTAAACAAATTATTTTAAAACCAATTAAGAACAAGAAATAAGAATAAAAAGTAATAAAATAAATAAAATGATGCAGTCAGTAAATGCAGTTAGACCAATAAGCATTCACTTATTAGAACAATAGCTTTAGCAGCTTTCTCTTTTTCCTTTTCAATGAACACTATTTAGAAATAGAACTGCAAGGCCTTTTCTGCTATGTGGCTATTCTATTCCGAGCATACAACCCCCCCCCCCACCCGAGAACTTTGAGAGATCCGGCCAAAGTGCATCTCGAGACTGCCCTGCAACCAACAATAGCAGTAAAACGAAAATAGAGCAATTACCCGCCTCTATTTCACCTAGATATTAACACAGTAGACATTTGTGCGCTCCATCGGGCATTACAAAGATTTTGCATGTTTTATTTTTCGATTTTTAAAGAAATTTCAGATTCATTCGGATTCGCAATGCGTCCGACTTCAAAATTATAACCATTCAATATGGTATAAAAAAAAAATTTAAAAAAGATGTTTTAAACAAATGTTGTGCCCAAGATCCAATAGTAAATAAAAAATAATTTGAGGCATGTCCATTGCACCATTTCTCTCTACTGCAACACTTTTTTTGCAGCCCTTTCAAGACATCGTTTGTGAAATAAAGACTTTTCTGCCATTATATATCTGCAAGAGATGTTCAAACATGAACAACTGTATACTTGTCACAAAAAAAAAAAAAAGTGTTGTAGTTGTGTCTGCATAACCTATTTCTGACACCAAGTAATTACAATGTTTCTGAAGATGTTGTCAAAAATGTGGAAAAACATTAAACTAGGTCTTATGTTGTTTACAATGATTTCAGACTTCCCTTCTCATGTTCCAAAAGAAAAGAAACAAAATCATGAACTTTCAAGTGTAATCTAAATAAAATAAGCATTTCATAAAAACTGCCCCAAAATGGAGGCTCTACTAGGTACTAGCACAAATAGCATGTTCCTAACACAATTTTTGTGACAGAGCTTCATTTAAGCAAAACAAACCATCAGTCAACCAAAAACATTTTGTGAAGCGATTGCTTTTAAAATATGGATTCACAATATATCAATTGCTGATATCGGCATCACCAATATTACCACCCTTTAATTATCATAATCTGTTTAATTAGGCCAGTTTTGGAAGCAGAGAATATAAAAGGCTTTATTTTTTATTTATTAAAAACATGATCACGCAGGAAGTAGACATGTTACCGAATTTTCTTGTACCCTGACATCAACCCCATTCTGATAAGTTACTGACAAGCACAAATCTCCCATCAGAATTTTTTGCATTAGCCCAGGTACGTTTACCTTCTACTGTGGTGCAACAATGCACGTTGGGGCAGCAGTGTCACAGACCAGGGTTGTGTGTACCGTGTTAAAAACCAAGATGTAATAAATGTTCACAATCAATGTTGAGCACTATTTGGAGATTTCAATTTCCCTCTAAAAAAATATTTTTCTCCACTGATGGTTTGGTTTAAGGTTTGGAGGTAGAGTTAATAAACTATGCATTCCTCTTCAATCTATTATATCATTAGCTATGTTTCCATCCAAGTTGCGAATTTAATTTATGCGAAAAATCGGAATATCGCAAAAATAATGCACGGATAAAGCTGCGTTTCCATCCCTTGTGTTCAAAAGAACAAAATTGTCAAACCCAGGGAAACTGTAGCGATTGTGTGACTAATAAAATACTTGCTGTTTAGGATGTGCAGACAAAGCACTTTAATAACTAGTTTTATGACTAGAAATGACAGCATGTCACACAGTTCTGGGAGCACTGTGTGTGTGCGTTCTTCCATGACTTTGCGGTGTGGATCTAGAAGATATTCTTTAAAAGTATCAATAAACCTGCTCTTCGGGAAAAAGTGCAAGTTTGTGTTCAACTTATTTGCTCTGCAAACACTATGCAGGCTCTGGATTTTTAGGACACCAGTATTTCAGAATGACCAGGGCAACAATTCAGTTGTGATGATTGGTCCGCTGGTTCGTCCAGTTATGAATGAATTCAGTCACATTATTTTTTTGATGCGCATCTTGTATTCCTGTTAAATTCAATAGGAGTTAATTCGGTAAATGTGTTTCCATCATAGTTTATGCGCATTTCTTCTTATCGAATAAAAAATGTATCCACCTCAAGCGAGCGTATAAGTTTTCCATGCGTATCTTGGCGTTTCCATCCAGCAGATTTTATGCGATATCCTAAAATGCGCATAAAAAAAAACGTTGATGGAAACATAGCTACTGAAAACTAAAAACAACTCACTTTTGTCACCTCTGTGGACATTTCTGCCAGAAACTGGAGCTCATGTGTGCCCTTGCGTCCAAAAAAACCTCCTGCTTCGGCCGCTGTGTACAGTAGTTAGAAATTCGGTGAGCACAGATCGATTTTAGCTGAAGAACTTTTGACCTACAGTTGCCGAATTTACAGTGAGTTTAGTCTGTTCCAACTTGTTACATTTTTTAAGGGAAGATCCCCTACAAAAGGATCCACATCTACATGCGTTTAACGATTCATGATTTTCAGAGCACTAAACTGAGAAGTAACCATCCAAAACATCCTGCAGTTTTCTCTAACCTGATCTTCAAATACCCCTAGCTAGGGTCCCCCAATGAATCTCAGCCATTTCCACCCCAGACTACTATGTTATCGATTATTGCACGATTTCACTTGCAGGTCAAATACTAGATTTGAGTTTTAGCACCTTTAGAATATAGATTTAGAATATCAGTCATCTGTATATGCCAAAGTGCATGTTTTCTAATCCTTTTATTTACTACTTCTAATTCCATTTTAGTAGGGAGAGACAAAGACAGAGAGAAGACGTAGACAGGACTGACTTGTAGTAGGGGAGTGTCTCAATCATTTTCCAGTTGACATAATTTGCGGCCGTCTCCTCCAGTGCGCAGACGCGGGTCATCTGTACTTTGGCTACCTGCCAGAAGCGTTCGTGCTCGATGAGAGTCTCCTGCATCTCCCGTCTCAGCAGAAGATAGACGCCCTCCAGTGTGTCTTCATAAACCTGCCAATGACATATCACTCCATCAGCACACACGAGGCATGTGCAACAGGACACAGCAGATTCTACCTGACCTTGCCGTGCATATACATCTGGAAACAGCCTAAATTTGCATATTCATATTAATAGTGATAGAGATACAACTGCAATAAAAATAGGTTTATGACACGTTTCTGTGGTAATGCTGAAACGATTCCGAAATCATAGACGAACTAAGATAAAGTGATTAATTGAAACAAAACTAATTACATTTCCTAATTAATCTGCTGTTAAAAAAGTTTTGGCACATCTAATGTCTCACTGGTCTTTTTTGTGTCCTTGGATGCTCACGTCACGTGTGTTATAAGAGAGAGTGTATAATGTTGGGAGAGTGTGTATGCTCAGACGTGCAGTGTAATTGAGTGGAACATGCACCGATATGTATATAATCCATTTATGCAGCCATTAGATAGAAGCTTCTGCTCAGGCCTTGACCTGTGAAATCATTTGTACTGGCTAATGAACGAGGATGCAGATGATGAACAATGCTGGAATATTTAAGACTGTATCCTCAGAAGAACTTTATTTGGGATATCTGAGGTGTGGAAGAGAAATATCAGTTGGGATAGAACAGGGGACAATCATATGGGAAGAAAACATGGTAGGAAGGTTAGTCATTGGAAGTGCTGGTTAGAATGACGTTACAGTGCATACTAATAAAAGAACAATATATATTTTAGGCCTATAAAACAGCTGATATTTAACCATGCTGACTTGGCCAATGTATTATGTATCTTTAAGTATCATTTAAACCTTTTTCAAACATTTTGTGAATTGAGTAAATATATAATTAGATGAATTTCAGCATATGTACATCTCAACTGGTATAACTAAATTGTGTTAGCCTATATCTCATACTATATGGTATATTACAATTACATAATTATATAGCAGCCATGCTAAATTCAGTAACCAGTAGAGATTCTGTGAATCTCGGTGGTACAGAAAACTCTCGTCCAATAATAACAGTTGCCAGGTCACAAGTGGACACATCTATGCATATATTTTCAATGGCTTCAAACGTCGCTCATGCACTTTTTTTTTTTATTACCATTTTGAGACTCGTTTTTAACTTGTTTTATTTAATGTGAAACAGTGTGTTAATTTCATCAATGAAATAACTGCAAAACTGTTCGTTGACAAAGGGTTTGTTGGTTATGTCAGTGATAACGAAGACTAGATTAAAAGGAGCATCATGACAATAAACCATTTTTAATTAAAGCAATGTTGATGAAAATATGGCGGTAAAATATACTGCAAGATATTAGTGCACAAACAGAAGAGGCATCTGGAAAGAATTGATTCATATTCCAATAATCCAGTATGTGGGGGACTCTTATCTTTGAGCTACATGAACACCGGGCAAAATGAACCACTTTACAAACAGGTAAATTACCACACTTAAATGCATCCTATTTATACATGAGATCAATCCCTATATCCACAACGTGCAGTATATGTAATATAATAACTTACATCCGCACAATGAAGCGAATAAACAAGTGAACTTGAACCAAGTTACGTGCTAATCGGAATGTGTAAATTGGGTTGTGAATAGACTTTATTCACAGCAGTGCCATCTTTGATTTTTGATGGGAATGACAATGAGGCTGCGAGGGAAAGACGTACAGTCTCTTCAATGAGCTGTACTGCAGTTTAAAGAGTTTTTGGATCATTCCGTGGACAAAACATTGAAAAAATATCTTTCCAAGTACATTCAGTAGGCAAAAAACTCTAGACAACGTTGTGGAAAATCAGATGTGATCTAGGAGCTTTGTATAGCTTTATACCTTGCATACCATTGAAGAGACAGTCAGAGAAGAAAAAAAATCCATTGATGGGATAAGGTGGTCATTCAGTACATTCAGGTAGTCAGCTGACTTCATTTTATTGCCGCATAACGTTGCAGAGCATAGATCTGACCAATTGAAGCAACCCCAGATCATAACACTGCCTTAAATCCAAACCGCAAAATTTTTTTGGCCAGTCAGTGTATATCTGGAGCTCATGTTTTCACAACAAGGAGGACAGTTGTACTTTGTTGTCTTTCATACATGTTTAAATTAATAATTTTATTTTTTTTTCCAAATGTTGGAATATTTTATTAAAGTTTGGTAGGTTACAGTTCGACACATAATTTGTTGACTAAAATTGAATGCAATTTAAGTAAAAGACTATAATAAATGACCAAATATTGACTCACTTTAAAGGATATTTTTGTCAAAAGAAACAAAAAAAAAAAAAAAAAAACTAAAAATTAACTCTGGTGAAAACTGTTTTTTGCACTGTTCCCAGACTTATCATTCGTTACAAATAATTTTATCTTTTGGTTTGCATCCATCAAGTGCCAAATAAAGAAAATACATAAGATGAGATCTGATCAGATGAAGTAAAGAATTCAACTTTACCGTAGACTTTGTCTGGCCATTCTCTATTGACCTCTCTCATCAACAAGGCATTTCCATCCGCAGAACTGCCGCTCAATAGATGCTTTTTTTTATTTTGGCACCATTTGGAGTAAATTCTAGAGACTGTTGTGCATGAAAATCCCAGGAGATCAGCAGTTACAAAAATACATAAACCAGCCCATCTGGCACCAACAATCATCCATGCGATTATCTAATCAGCCAATCGTGTGGCAGCAGTGCAGTGCATAAAATCATGCAGATACAGGTCAGGAGCATCAGTTAATGTTCACATCAACCATCAGAATGGGTAAAAAATTTGATCTCAGTGATTTGGACCATGGCATGATTGTTGGTGCCAGATGGGCTGGTTTGAATATATCTGTAACTGCTGATCTCCTGGGATTTTCTCTAGAATTTACTCCGAATGGTGGAAAAAACATAAAACATCCCGTGAGCGGCAGTTCTGTGGATGGAAATGCCTTGTTGATGAGAAAGGTCAACATGGCCAGACTGGTTCGAACTAACAAAGTCTACGGTAACTCAGATAACCGCTTTGTACAATTGTGGTCAGAAGAATAGCATCTCAGAATGCTATTCTGAGATGTGGGTTGGCGCTGTTTTGGCGGCACGAGGGGGACCTACAAAATATCAGGCAGGTGGTTTCAATGTTGTGGCTGATCGGTGTATATGTCCTATGATTTTAAAGTACTTGTACTGTGATAATATTTTAATCATACCGCCTTTCACTAGTCACTGGAAACTGGAAAGATAGTGCTTCAAAATTATTCAAACCTTATGCCTGTCAAGGACCAAAGACTTCATCCAAAGAGACAATTAATTAAAAGTCATATACAGTATGCTTTATAAGCAATATTGTTCACAGTTTCCAGCATTTTTTCCATAGATATTCTGTACCTTTCTTCGCTTCAGTCGGCCCCAGTCACGGCCCAAGATCCAGGCCAACAGAGACTTACACATGGAGAAGTAGTTTTCAACCATCTGAATCCCTGATGGAAGAAAACAAGTACAGTTATAATAAGAGAAGTGGATATTCCAAGAGACTGGAGCAGAGATATTTGATGTGCAGAATATTTTCCAGTTAAAGGAAGCAGTATACGCATAGCACCTCAAGAGAGAATACCACATTAGACTCAAATATGGTTGGCAGCTGGATTCCGCAGTCAAGGATTTAAAGATCAAACCGTTACCCCCCACCCCCCACCCCGAGTCAACACAACTAACTCCCAACTTTACTTACCCACACTCTCATCTCCTCGGGCCAATCTGCCTCTCCAGTAGTCTTTGGTGATGGGGTGTAGGGATGCCAGGTACCTCACATCGCACAGGGTTTCGCCCCAGGTGGCCACCTTTCTCTTGCTGTGCTTCTTCCATTGCAGGAAAATGGATCGCAGCAGTTTGTTGTATGGAGCCGGCTGATGAAACAGCCAGTAAGTGAAGAGCCATTGGAACCTGCACTGGATGTATTGGTGGTACATGGACTCCAACTCTGCATGGTCTAAAGTCCACAAAATAATTGTACAACTTAGAATGAAAGCTGTACAGCCTGCTGATGAACACTTTTGCATAGGCTGCAGATAATATCAAAATAAAATCTAAATAGCAATGTGGACTAGTGCACTTTTTCAACAGCAAAAGACTGTTTAATTAAAAGGAATGTTCAATATAAGTTTAGCTCAATCAACAGCACTTGTGGCATAATATTGATTACTACAAAAAGGGATTCGTCCCTCGTTTATATATAAAAAATAAAACAAACAATAATTGTGGTTATGGTAAGGCACTTACAATGGAAGTAAATGGGGCCAATACATAAATGTTAACAAAGACACCGGTTCAAAAGTATACCATAAGACGTAGTCATCATACATGTTAACAAGATTGTAGTATGATAAAAATCACTTACTAAAGACCGGTGAAGTGCTTCTTTGCTCAGAGCTAGGGCTGCACGATTTGGACAAAGTCATATTGTGATTATTTAGAAAAATATTGGGATTGTGATTAGAACTACAATATGATAAACCAAAAACTAGTAAGTGATTCCTTTTGAACAAAATGTGTTAATGTTTTGTCCATGTTGTTAAGGGCCACTCTTTGAGGGTTCACACTCGAGTCCTCTTAAGAACCAAACTCTGACTTTTTACACTTAAGCTACAAATAAACACATTAAAAAAATAAAACAGTAAGACAAAGAGAAAAAAATAAAAATAAAAAAATCCCCACTGTGTGATAGGGTCTCAGCCCACTATTTGTCATCATTCATTTTTTGGAACCCAGTCAACTTGAATATTATTTTCTTGTAATATTATATTAAAGCAATATGACTAGGGGTGGGATCAATATAATCTCGATTCGATATCAGAACACTTAAATGACAAAATATTACAGAAATGTTTTTATTTTCTGAAAAAATGTTTTAGCAAAATACACAATTTCTCATCAAAATAAAGTTCTCTAATACACAATATAAATGCTCAAAGTTTAAATAAGAGTTTCTCATTTACCTTCCACTATAAGAAAAGATCACAAACAAATGAGCCTTCAAAAATAACGGGCTATTCAGGCTGATCAGGTGCAGAACAAGCAATAGAACTGAACAGAACCTGTCCAGAAAAAAGTATGTGAAAGTGAATATTTTATTTTTTTATCATTTTTGTCATCACTATAATCAAATTTTAACTTTGTAAAAATAAAATTCTACATTCTATTAATTAATATTATATCATGAAATGGTATATACAATAATGACATGAGCAATCACTGTTTGAAATAATGTGTACAATTTACAAGTAAAAACATTGAGTTTACATTCATTTGTATAAGAAATGCTAAAAAGGCACCATCACTTTAAGAGATTCAACATGCATTTTCAGTGTTCTGGTTCAGCGAACATCAAGAATCTCTCGGTTAGTGCATCCATGCTGTGTTAGATAAGAATTGATATTTATTTGTACTTTTTTATCTTACTACAGAACAGAAAGGATGTTAAGACACATTATTCAACGAAAGTGGAGTCGCCGGGGGCCTGGGTAGCTCAGCGAGTACTGACGCTGACTACCACCCCTGGAGTCGTGAGTTCGAATCCAGGGTGTGCTGAGTAACTCCAGCCAGGTCTCCCAAGCAACCAAATTGGCCCGGTTACTAGGGAGGGTAGAGTCACATGCGGTAACCTACTCGTGGTCGCGATTATGTGGTTCTCGCTCTCAATGGGGCGCATGGCAAGCTTGTGCGTGGATCGTGGAGAGTAGCATGAGCCTCCATATGCTGCGAGTCTCCACGATGTCATGCACAGCGAGCCACATGATAAGATGCGTGGATTGACCGTCTCGGAAGCGGAGGTAACTGAGACTTGTCCTCCGCCACCTGGATTGAGGGGAGTACTCGCCACCACGAGGACCTAGTAAGTAGTGGGAACTGGGCATTCCAAAACTGGGGAGGAAAGGGGATAAAATTAAATAAAAAAGAAAAGAAAAAAGGAGTCGCCTCATCTCATCACAATACACGGAGGAAACGATCCGTTTTAAGCACTTTTCATCAAAACAAGGCAAAAAGCGCAGTAGAGGTAAATCAAGTGAGAGATTATGATGTTTAACGGGCCATTTCATCTGTGATCACATGCACAGAAACCAATGTTGCAAATTTCGAAATAGAGTAATGCCACAATATGGTTTGTCATTTTTTTGGTTTGCGATATACTGAAATTCAATATATCGTCCCATCCCTACATATGACACGAGCAAGAGTGCTATATGGCCCTATATCAGCACGGCTATGATTTGGCCACAGGTAATCACAGCCGTGCTGATTTAAGGCCATACAGCACAATTGCGAGAGTGAAATTGCTTTAATACAACAGTTCAACAAACAAGCAAATACAAAAAAATAGAGGAAAAACTGCATTTGTGCATAGAAGTACTTTCTAACGCTACGAATCAGGATCTGCTGTTGCTAGTAAACCTCCATTTATAAATTGAAAACATCACTTTAGGACTAGAAACGACGGCTTGGGCTGTTTTTAACAAATTATTGGAGTAACAAGGATGTGTGCGCGTGTATGTTGCAAATGAGCATGTGCGATTACCTACGTCTGTCACGAGATGAACATTAAAGCTATAGCTGTTTAACTCTATTCCTCAGCTGTAGTGTAGTGTTGTGTTAGCTTGCTGAACATAATGGAATGCTGTTCAAATACATCCTACTTTCACTGTGTAAAAATAGTAATCCTATCGGGGTACAATCAGAAAGAGGCACAGAACGAACTGTTGTATAATTGTATTTGTACAGTATATTAACTTGTAGAGGACAAACATATTTGGAATTACACAAAAGAAACATTTAAGTGAACATGGAGCACATTTAAAAATTACACGCTCGGCACACGTAAGCAAACGGAACCAAACTCGGAGTCAGGGCCGTCCTTAGGGTAGTGTACCGCAGGACGCGAGGGGCCCCGCATTCGACCTTACCATGGACCCTGCCTTGGCTAGGGAAAGCCCTGCTCAGAGCACGTGTTACTACGATGAGCACGAGATGGAGTTGTGGAGCACAGGACCACTCTGAAAACACTGTAATAATGCATTTACACAACACAGACAGGACAGAGCAGCGTGCATAAAAATTTGAGGCGAGCAGACTATTCATTTAATTAAATCACAGCCCTTCACGGTTTAATAATTTGCACATGGTCATATCGCGATTTTGATTTTCTTTTATTTATTGTGCAGCCTTACTCAAGAGCCAAAAAGAAGTTTGAAAAAGATGAGCAATGACATACAGTTTGCGAACATTCAGACAACAGACATATCGCTTGAAGAGGTGTTTAGAGGAGCATTTAAATATGAGGACATTCAAGACTACTTGTAAAACATCAACTATTATTAAAATGTGTTATCAATGACTTTGTGCCTCATTCGAAGTGTAGAATTCACACAAAATCAGTAATAGAAGCTGTTTTAAATACTCAGTGATGATTTCAAGTAATGTATATGTAGTAGATAATGTGTAATTTGTAATGTTTAACTTTTGCATTCATTGCGCTAATGAGCTAGCACGCTATTCGTAGCCATAATGTGCTGATTACTCTGTTATTGTAATTTATGATGACACTGACACTACTGCAAAGATGGGTGTATAAAAAGAGTGTTAACTGGCAGATTCCAGACAGAAGAATGATGATACGCATGTCTTAGGGCAGACATGTGAATGGCTTGTGGCTGCAATTGGCATATGAGTGAAACAGCATATCAAACAAAAGAGTGAATAGACATTGGTTGCTTCTCATTTTATAAATAGTTCATCCTCTTTTCCTTGTTCCTGTCCTCAAACCCGTGACCCAGAAACCGATCAATGCCCGTCATCATGAAGGACATAACCTCTTTTTCATTCCCGTAAATGTAACTGAAATTAGCTGTCGGCCTCAAAGTAGGTGGGCTCCAGGTCACACCTACCAATGACGTGGACCAATGGCAGTAAGGTAATCAGATGGTATGCAGTCACAGATGTGCGAATATCAATCATGGCTCATCCAATCATATTTAAAGCAAGAACTATCTGTTTTATAAGATGTCCTTCGACAACTTGACTATCTGTGGCAGAACTACTGATTCAGTTTTGCAAGTTCTGTCAGAGTAGTTTGGTAGAGAGACCTTAAACTTGACATTGACCAAGCAGGATGAGACACTTTCTGTTCAAAGCGAACACCTGCAGGACAGGGGGCTTTCATACATGGTGTATTAAAAGAGCACCATCAGATAAGAAATACCAGGTGAGGACGAACCATTAGTCTCAGTCCTTCACCAGAGGCACACAGTTCAGAACTTATGCGTCATACCCCAACTCTACAATCAACAGTCCATCGTTGCACTTTGAAGTGACTCACCGGTGAAAAAATTGGATTACGACATTTTTCTTCAAAAACCCCATTACTTTTAGAGGGGAAAAGTATACAGAAAAGATGTCTAAAAAGGTCAACCCAACCAATCATAGTGCTCAGACATACTGATGTCCTTTTGGTTAGATGGGGGGGGGGGGGGGGGTTCAAAATGTCTCTTTTTGTGTTTCACATAAGATAAGAAAGAAAGTCAAAGGTTTGGAATGACAAGAGTAAATGACGACAATTTCATTTTTGGGCGAAATAATCCTTTAAAAATGACTGACTGCCACTTTTCTGACTCAAATTATCCAAAAACATATTCAAAATTTGATGCTTTTACATTTACGATATAGGAGACAATTGCAAACGTAATCTCTCACCAATGTTTTGGTGTTGGCTAAGAACATGTTGGAACACCCGTGAGATGCTACCATGGTGCTCCAAAGCAAAATTATAGAGTTCCCTCCATTCAAACTTTAAGGTACCACAGTCTTCAGTTTTCTCTAGGATATAAAAAGAATAAAGCAAGTTAGGCTTAATTTAACGTGGAAACCCCAGATATTCCATGACAGTTGATAATAATATGACCACCTTGGAATTTGTCCTGGAACAAATCTCTGGTGATGCCCCATAATTTCTCAACATCACTGCACGGAAGTCGCACTGAGGGCAAGGGAACGCTCTCCTCCAGCACAAGCCACTGGATCCAGTACTTGTGCGGTGCGAGTGGGATCTCCATGAAGAGCTTCTCCTGAAGTGCGCGGTTACAATGGATGTTTCTAAAGAGGGACCTCCACATAAAAACCAAGCGAAAGGCGGTTTTGGCCATCACAGGACACCTGGCGTGGGTATATGACAGACTGACCCTGAACGAATCCTGTGGAGACAGATTTGGGAGCGGATTACATGAGCTGCATGCAAGTGACCGCTGCAATACCGGATGTATATGTTTGGCACCATAATGGATTCAAAATCAAAGCACGTGCAGATTACGTGACAACACTCATGCGCAATTCCTCTGAATTTCACGAATTCTGTGAAGAACATTTCAGTTATATTTTTTCCACAAAGAAAAATAAAATAAAGGGTTCGCACAATTTATACTAATAATTTTCCATGAACATTTCCAGACATTAGTGATTTCCAGATAAAGACCTTGTGTGTCTCATTTTGATTCAGACCGATTCGTCAATGAATCTTAGAATTTAATCTGTGAATCGGTTTGACCACTTAATTGAAAAAAAGCCCCAAAAGATTTAATCACAAATCGTAAGTATGGTTCGCAAGCAAGTTTTAGTCTACACAAGAGCAATACTATAACGGATTAAATATTTGACAGAAGATAGATATAAAATGTGCATTTACAAAAAATACTTTTCAGATTTTATTAATTTCTCTAACGTTTTTTTATGAGCGTGTGTGAACCCTAAAAAAAAAAAAAAAAAAAAAAAAAAAAAAAAAAGATTTTTCATTGTGACATTATGACAATTAAGCCCCCACCATTTAATGCACAATAAAATATTGATTATTATAATGAATAGTTAATATTATTTATGTTGTACAGTTTTTGGTTGTCCTCAAAAATACTCTTTTGACTTTCCAACTTAAAAAATATTGACATTTTCAATTCAGTTCTGGCCCATAAAAGTTGAACATAGCCTAAACATTTAACATCTTGACATTATTTTTATTCATAAAGAACAACTTGACTGTTGTTCTTTATTATATCATGAATGAAGCAAGGATTGTTAACACCAGTGATGATAATTCTCTTAAAAGATTAATTTTGTAAGATTGTGTCAAAAGAATCACAAATCATACACCACTGATCAGATTAAAAATCAATCATATAATTAAATTGTTTAATTTTTACTGAACAAACAATGTAACACCAATAAGATATTTAAACGAATCAAGTTGAAATAAAAGTTAGTTAAAATGTAAATTAAGAACTTTTTCAACATGGTGGCAAAATCACCATATGCCCATTTGAGCAACCTCATCTTCTTCTGAAAGGTCTTTTCCACAACTTTTCGTATTTTCAAAATACAATTTAACACCGATAACACGAATTACATGAAATATAGCGGAAAACATAATTTAATTATGAATTACTTATTTTGTTTTGCACACTTGTTGGGCCTTGCACTTATGCTGACCTGAGAAAACAAACATACACACAAATGTCATAGAAGCGCCTACGAGATGCTTTTGCAGGCAACTGACAAATTGAAATATAATCTTCTTAAAAATGTGTAAAACAATATAGTCAATTTATATTATTTAATAAACGGTTAAGTTACAGAAGGATGCCTTACATTTTTTTTATTTTATTTTTTTATTTGAAATCTTTTTCCATGACAGAAGTCACCACATTTTGATAATGACCATTTTAATTAACGATGATAAATTGATAATAAAGAAATAAAAATAATAAAATCACAGAATAACAAAATACAAATAATAAAGATACATATAAAATATAATAAAACTAAATAACTTGAAATCTAGGTTTCACGGTAATGAGAATCTAATTAGAATCAATAGTGACAAAAATGAAAATTACAAACTCAAAATGCATTACAGTAAGAATGGGGGGGTATTATTATCATGAAAATGTAAATGCGCAATACTAATAGAGAGAAATATGCCTTGGCTCGAACATGTTTCATTTTCGTGAGATTTATAATTCACGCGCTTTGATGGATTTACGGCGCCAAATTTTACCTGGAAGTGTAGCGTCCACAGAGAGTCACAGGAACAAACTCGGAACAATGAACTGCAGGTGCTGCCGAGTCTCAGCAGCGACACTGGATCCAAGTTCCTCAAAATAACAAGCAGGACCTCGTCACTTAAATGCAACAAACCCGTTCTGTTGGCGCTGCTTTCACTAGCAATATCCAGTGGATGGATCTCTTCGTCTGAGGCGGCAGTCAGACAGGAGAATTGTTCCAACAACTCCCGCTCCCAGGTCGTGCTGAGGTCTGCCATACCTGTGCCGGTGTCACTGCCCTACTGGCAGGCACCTCTCAGGTGTTAAAAAGGTCAAAGGTGAGGAAGAAACTACCTGAGAGGGCAAAGGTGGGTTAATCAACGGAATAGCTCATGAATATAAATGAGGGCCTCCTGCAGCACGCTAACATAATTAACATGCATAAGGCAAGCCAATCAGGTAAGCCTACTTGGATCGTTACATAATTAATATTAATAAAAGCAACTGCTCCCCATGCATTTCCGAAAAGTAATGGCAGAATGTATGTAGGTGTTTGTAATGCTAATTTATTATTCGTTCTGGCAATGTCTTTAATTTACCATGCTTGTTTAGTGTGTTTTTTTTTTTTTTTTTTTTTTTTTTTGTGCATTTTTTATGTAGTTGTGCACCTGAATTTGGGAATCAATAATGTTGTGTATCTGGGTTCAGCTTCGTTGTATACTATGTTGTCTGGAGCAATTGTGCTACCTAGGTATGTTGTATGTGCAGATTATTTGGTTATCTGAAAAGTAACCAAATAAATAAATAATCCCAAAGAGTTTGAAACCATGCTGTTGCACAACATATGACTACTAGGGACTGCTTGAAAATATTATAACCAGTTTGCTTTCTTAAAGTTAACATTCCACATAAACTTTTGCAATAAATAGAAAATAGGCATTTGTAAACAAAATGATCCAATAGATACATTTTTCATCATGTCTTTACATAAAAGGGCAAAAATTATGATATATTCTAGACTGATGTACGATCTATCCAGAGAAAGGAGATGTACTATAAATATTGAAATTAAAGGAAAAATTGGATCATCGTAGTTGCACTGGGAAAAAGTATGAAATATTATCTTTAAGTTAAAATAAATATTTTTCAGTCTAGGGCATTCATGTTTTTTTGAGTTTAAGACAAATATACTTTATTTTAAGCAAGTCAGACACATTAAGAATTTTCAATATTTAAACGGCAACTGAAGAATGAAAAAAACCAACAATAATCAGATTTCTGTTCAGCACAAATTTACACATGTATACTGGATTTCATCCAAATAAGGTGATGACCTACAGCAATAATTGATCAGTTTATAAAATAAATGGACAAGTGCAGTAAAATTGTTCACAAGTTTACAATCAATTGCTATTACACAAACCTTTTATATTTAATACAAATTAATGTACACTTTTCATGGCAACATTAAAACAATATGACAAATATAAAAGACTGAATATGGTATTACAGCTAAAAAAAAAAAAAAAAAGAAAAAAATCCCACTTTTTTATATTTATATCTGATGAAAATATCTGTAAATTGAGCAGATAATTCACTATGTAACCATGACATGATGCCCAATACTGATGACACTATTGTGAAAGTCATGATTTTTCATTGACTAATGTAACCCACAATAATATTACATGGCAAGGCACTGGCTCAAATCAGCATTTTAAAACTCAGAATGCAGTATTCCAGAGATGTCATCAAATAGATTTCATGTAAAACTCAAAAGACATAAAATACACGTGAAACAGTAGTGAGGCAATTCATGAAAAACTCTCAAATACAATGAAACCTTTGTGCTCATATAAGAAAATAAAGCATTCACAATTGAGCATTTGGACAAAAACAATTAGCACGAATCCTTCTAAACATTTAAAAAGGGGGGGGGGCAATGAGGTGAAATCATCTCTATACATCAAGGATCTGAAAACTCAGATATACAGAAATCACTGCTACCTATTCACAGTTTGTGATCACAGTGTACTGGTTTTCTACGTGGTTGATTACATCATTCAATGATCCTTATAATTCTACAGATTGTGGGCTGGGCAGTGGATAATAGGTTTAGTGAGGCCCCGCCCCCTCAAGCTACTCGTATACGAGGCTCCTCCTCTATTTCTTGACCCAGACTCGTATAGGTCACTGAGGGTTCCAGGTGCCCCACAGTAGGCGTGTCTGTAATAGCATTTCCTGTGTTGCGGAACTGTTTGTAAACACGAGGATCCTGTGCCACGTAGGTAGAGGAAGAGGAATAGAGAATCAGTCCCAGTATGATGATGAAAAAGGACAGCAGGTAAAGCCCTGAAAACTGAACACAAATAAAGAATATTGTTAGCTTTATAAAGCATACCTTAAACTTGCATCAGAGTAAAATGAACAGTGATTTAAAACTTTAGATCATTATTTATTAATAAAAAATCAGCACCACAGTAATGCAAGAATTTGAAAACTCAAAGAACACAACATTTGATGTTAATTAAAAAGTTGAGAAATTAAGTTAAAGTCATAATTATATTTTATAATTAATCTAATCTAATTATAATGATAATTTTTTTTTCCAGGAAACATAAAAGGAGAATTTTTTAACAATTTTCACGCAGCTCTATTCCATACAATGTCAGTTAGTGACTACAGCTGTCAAGCTTCAAAAACATAATAAAAAACATTATTTACTGAATTTTCTGCTGCAGCTCTCATGTTTTATTCTCAATTCTGCTTATTTGAACTGGTGCGTCACATTCGATTATGACACACGTAAGAGCCAATGCCGTTTTTGCCATCAAAAATGTAAAATATGCCGTAAAGCACCATTTTTTCAAATTTGAACACAAATTAGATTTTAGAGCTCCAGTGGAAGGGAAGAGTATCTGTAAATAATGACTTGCATTTAGGTCTGTTTTTCACATTAGTCTATCGTATGGCTTTGGACCACTTGGAAGAAGTGCACAAGGTGTATGGACTACGTTAATGGTGCTTTTATGGTATTTTATGTTCTACTTTTTTTTTTTTTTTTTTTTTGGAGCTTGACAACTGTAGTCATTATGAACCATAATGAAGCAGAAGCTGTGAAAAGATTCTTCAAGATTTCTCTTTTTATGTTCCATGGGTAAAAATTAACAGCTTACAGTTTAGATGCTCTCGTCCGCATGGTCTAATTACATTATTTGCTGTTCGCTCTGTTTGAAAAGAGGAACTAAAAATAGGAATCACATTAAGGTCAAATTCCCTTAATGAACATAAGGACATGGAGGCCCAAAAGAGAAACAATTTGAAATTAAGAATTAAAAAATACAAATTGTACTTGCAGGGCAGTAAAAGACTAGTGTTGAAGTCTTAGGTAAGTTTAGGTTTTGTGTTTTGGTAATGTGTAAATTAACATGCATAGAGTGTTTAATTGTTTGCAGTGTAAGGGACTGCTCAGACCGAATGCATTCTTGCAATTAGAAAAAGCTAGATGCAGTACAACGAATGAAACAGAATGCAGGTGTCTCAAGACACGTTTTTTAACAGTTGAAGTTCTTTTTAACTTAAAGGGAAAGTTCACCCAAAAATGACAATTCTCTCATCATTTACTCACCCTCATGCAATCCCAGATGTGTATGACTTTCTTTCTTCTGCTGAACACAAACAAAGATTTTTGAAAGAGTATCTCAGCTCTGTAGGTCCAAAAATCACATAAAGGAAACCATAGTAATCCATAAGACTCCAGTGGTTAAACCAATGTCTTCAGAAGCGATACGATAGGTGTGGGTAAGAAACAGATCAAAATATAAGTCCTTTTTTTACTCTAAATCTCCACTTTCACTTTTACAGCAGAAAGTCACATGTGGTGCATGTTAAGTTTCACTTTCACATCTGAAAGTGAAAGTTAAAGTGGAGATTTAGAGTAAAAAATGACTTAAATATAGTCTCACCCACACTGATTATATTGCTTCTGAAGATATGGATTTAAACACTGTAGTCGTATGGATTACTTTTAAGTTTCCTTTATGTGATCTTTGAAGCTACAAAGGTCTGGTCACCATTCACTTGCATTGTATAGACCTACAGAGCTGAGATATTCCTCTAAAAATCTTAATTTGTGTTCTGCAGAAGAAAGAAAGTCATACACATCTGGGATGGCAGGAGGGTGAGGAAATTATAAGAGAATTTACATTTTTGGGTGAACTTTCCCATTAAAGCGGGGATCGTACGAGAGACGACGACAAAACAGAATGACATGGCTGTCAACTGTCAAAGACGACAATCTAGCACATATTTACCTAAAAAAACAAGGGGAAAACAGCGCAGACAGACATAAAAACAAGTTTGGTATGAACTGCCTCTAATGGTAGCTTTAGATTTGGTTTAAGTTAAATACACATTATAATTCAGTATGCAAACAAATGCAAGAAAGAAGACCAGTCCTATTTCAGTATACAAATCATTTGTCAGTCAGCAGGAAATTGTGAAGAGGAAAGGCAAGAGGAATTTCAATTCAGTGTAGCCTTGCAAGCACTGCAATTTTTCAAATATGTTTTTTATTTTTTGCTTTCTGTTATGGTCATGCAGGGACTCAATACCCTTGCCAGTGCTTTGAAAATAGCAACAACACTCACAGCTTTCAAAACTGAAATGCCAAAGCTTCACTGTGTCTGCTGCCACTCAATCTCCAAATCACATCAATAGTTTTTCAATCATTACTGTGAGGTGTGGTTGAGCATCAAAAACAATCAGCTTTGGCTGTAGAACTGTGCTATGAACACTGTCCTCTCAGCTCAGCAACAGTCAATCTCTGGGCCACGTGCCGCCCCTCTATAATGCCTCTGATTAACAAAGTGCTACCAATTACACACACCCTTCAGCGCTAGCCAACAGAAGCAGGACACAGCATAATTATTATTTAGATTGCTTTTCACTGTAAAAATAAACATTATAAAAAAGAATTGAGAAAAGTTTTAAGCAATCAAGGCAACATAATGCATTAAGATTTTTTTCTATCAACAACTTTCTTAAAGGGATAGTTCACCCAAAAATGAAAATTATGATCCTGTTTACACCTGGTTTTAAGATGCATCTCAGGTGATCTGATCACGGGGTCAGGCGAGACACATCGCTGTTAACACCTGGTCGCTTAAATGCATCTCCTGTGATCACTTATGTTCAGATTTCAAGGGGAGGGTCTCTGATTTCATGACGACATACATAAATCACAATGTCATTGTGTTAATGTACAATAATAAACAGTGAAAAAGTCAGAAAAGACAAAGAAAGCACGAACAAAACCGGCGCGCTGTTTCTCCCAAATGCAGTTGAAATTGTATCTAAGCACAAATACAACAGTTCTCTTATTTTAGTGAAGTACCAGTATAAAAGGAGCTTCAGATGTTCGCGCTTGTCATCTGTGTCTATTTTTGAAACAACATGAAGGTGAGTAAATGATGACAGAATGTTTGGGTTAAACTCTTATTTTTGGGTGAACAATCCTTTTAATATTTGTCCTCCCTTCTCAGTAACACTACTTTGTTTTGCCAATTTTAATTTGTTTGTTCACTAAATGCAAAATGACTCACTTATTCAATAACATCTTATTTTCTTAAATTTAAATCTTACGTTCGGTTTTATATGACTCTTAATGAATTTAACTGTAGAATTTTTGCTTCTGAAGAAAACATCTGGTAAATTAAAGATTTTATGAACAATAGTTTAACACAGTTATACACAGATCTCAAGATGTAACCCAAACTTCAATAACAGAGACAATCAACAAATGTAAAAAGATATTTGCTAGTGCACATATGCCGAAAGCCCTGCAGTGATAGACATTAGGCTTTTGAAGTCTAGAGAAACTCCACAGAGAATTTGAAGTAAACTTTGACACTTTCTCACAGTTTGAGGCCCTCTGCTGCTTTTTCTTGCCTTGAGCCATCTGAGTGGAATAAATATTTCCAATGAATCAATAAACATCACAGTGAATCCCAAGAGTTTCGTTTTTTCAAAAAATAAAAGCGTACATAAAAGTGTCAGGATGTGCATAATTAAGAAGGAAAAACTAATAAGCGAAGGACAACATACTTAAAGTACACTTAAACATAATGGGTAAAAATAATAATTCCCAGTGGGTCAGAAGTTTACATACACTTTGTTAGTATTTGGTAGCATTGCCTTTAAATTGTTTAACTTGGGTCAAACATTTTGGGTAGCCTTCCACAAGCTTCTCACAATAAGTTGCTGGAATTTTGGCCCATTCCTCCAGACAGAACTGGTGTAACTGAGTCAGGTTTGTAGGCCTCCTTGCTTGCACACGCTTTTTCAGGATTGAGGTCAGGGCTTTGTGATGGCCACTCCAATACCTTGACTTTGTTGTTCTTAAGCCATTTTGCCACAACTTTGGAGGTATGCTTGGGGTCATTGTCCATTTGGAAGACCCATTTGCGACCAAGCTTTAACTTCCAGGCTGATGTCTTGAGATGCTGCTTTAGTATATCCACATAATTTTCCTTCCTCATGATGCCATCTATTTTGTAAAGTGCACCACAACATGATGCTGCCACCCCCATGCTTCACGGTTGGGATGGTGTTCTTCAGCTTGCAAGCCTCACCCTTTTTCCTCCAAACATAACGATGGTCATTATGGCCAAACAGTTAAATTTTTGTTTCATCAGACCAGAGGATATTTCTCCAAAAAGTAAGATCTTTGTCCCCATGTGCACTTGCAAACTGTAGTCTGGCTTTTTATGGCAGTTTTGGAGCAGTGGCTTCTTCCTTGCTAAGCAGCCTTTCAGGTTATGTCGATATAGGACTCGTTTTAATGTGGATATAAATACTTGTCTACCCGTTTCCTCCAGCATCTTCACAAGGTCCTTTGCTGTTGTTCTGGGATTGATATGCACTTTTCACACCAAACTACATTCATCTCTAGGAGACAGAATGTGTCTCCTTCCTGAGCGGTATGATGGCTGCGTGGTCCCATGGTGTTTATACTTGCATACTATTGTTTGTACAGATGAACGTGGTACCTTCAGGCATTTGGAAATTGCTCCCAAGCATGAACCAGAATTGTGGAGGTCTACAATTGTTTTTCTGAGGTCTTGGCTGGCTTCTTTTGATTTTCCTATGATGTCAAGCAAAGAGGCACTGAGTTTGAAGGTAGGCCTTAAAATACATCCACAGGTACACCTCCAATTCAGTACACCTCCTATCAGAAGCTAATTGGCTAATTGTCTAAAGGCTTGACATCATTCTCTGGAATTTTCCAAGCTGCATAAAGGCACAGTTAACTTTGTGTATGTAAACTTCTGACCCACTTGAATTGTGATATAGTCAATTAAAAGTGAAACAATCTGTCTGTAAAAATTACTTGTGTCATGCACAATATAGATGTCCTAAACGACTTGCCAAAACTATAGTTTGCTAATATTAAATCTGTGGAGTGGTTAAAAAATGAGTTTTAATGACTTCAACCTAAATGTATGTAAACTTCTGACTTCAACTGTAGATATTAAATAAACTGGCCTTGTTTTGTAAACTGGCAATTTTATATTAATTTAACAATGAATTTGGTGATTTGGAAACAGATTTCTTAAGTCTGATGAAGACGAATGAGAAATATTAAATGAAATATCGCAATATATAGTTTTGAATCGCAATACACCAAAAATAAAGAATTGCAATAATATTGTATCGTGACCTTATATATCGATATTTTATTGTATCACCAGTTACCTTGTGACAAACTATTTACAAAATAAACAACTCATATTTGGACATCACCACTTTTGGACATATTTGAATCTAAATGTAACTGACATTACCTGAAACATGAAATGATTTGTGAGTGAGCTGTTTTTAGTGACCACTGAGTTTGGTTAAATTAAAGCTGCATAAAAATCTGTTGACTAATGATGCAAAAAGGTGGCTATTATAATATTATAATAACCAAACAAAGGCAAGTATTAACAAGTAAAAGCTACACAAAATATGTTTGCATTAACATATTAAAGCAAGGTTTGAAAATGCCTAAACTTGATTAGAGTTTAATGTAATTTGATTGTAATAAATAGTATGTTAATATAACCATACACAAATATTATAGTAAGGTAAATGGTGTTCCATTTGTCTTTAACCTGGAAACCATGCAAACATCAAACTGAACATGTATTTAAACTGGATAAAAAAAATAAAAAATAAAAAAACCCAACCCACACCACTGTCCTTGATTATATGGTTCTTTTGAAAATTGTGTATGCTCTAGTACTTCAAAGAACCCAGAAGGGCTGTCCAGGTGTCTCTAACAGCTGTAGTGTTGCAAAATCTTTTCAATTGAGGGTTTGTTAAAAATGAACACACCTGAGAAGTCGTATCAATACAGACCACATGATCCAAATCAGGTCAGATGGCACTGCCAAACATATATGGAAGAACAAGCACAGCCAGTTTTGGAAGGGTATTTAAGCTGGGATAGGAGTATTTTCCATTTACACTGCTGGTGTGTCAGGTTGATCATTTAAATATACCAAACGCCTCTACATTCCTGCATAACTATGATAAAGCGTCTGCTATTTCAAGCCAGACAACGGTGGACCCCTTTTGCCAAGCGTTAGGGGAGAAAAAAAAATTCCAATAAAGTATAGCGATGTAATTACAACCTGTATAAAAGATGCTCAATAAATCATATTCATATTTATAATAATATATTCATGGTATGTTGAGTGTCATATTTCAAAATGAAAGCTCTTTTATGGACCTGAGATGGATTGAATGGTGCTAGAGACCTCAAACAGCCCGAGTAATTCCAAAGAATAAAACTTGTCTTTTATAATCTTATACAGATTCTATTTCAGCGGTATCTGTTTATGCAGTCGATTTGAAGAAAGAAAGACATATGGCTATGGGGCAACATGAGGGTGAGTAAACGACAATTATTTTCATTTTTGGCTGAACTATACGTTTAATGCAGCCGTTGTTATACAGTGTTATGCATGGCCACCCCTGTCATTTACGCATATTTCAAATATCTTTTTTTGGACTCTCTGTCTTTACTCAAATGAATGTGTGCATAATTAAAAAGAAAAAAGCAACATGTCCTTATCAAATGTTATATCTGTTTTTTATGCCGCCACCAAGTACTTGGTTTTTTGAGTCCATTGCCAATCCTGGATTCATCTGGCTATAAACGCTTTCACAATAAATAACCAATGCTTGGCTAAAAACGTAAAATCTGAGGTAATTAATTTCTACTAGTAGGCAAAATGACCTAAAAAGTGCTGAAAAACCGACTGTGTCTGGCATCCAAGCTTTTGTGGTCACATTCATGTTTCAAATTCATTGAATTGCACTGAATAAAATTAGTCAGCTAATTAAAACTGCTCTGAATAAAGAAGGCATGTTTACAAGGGGCAATAATCACTCGGTTGGCCTTGGTGTGCTGCAGGTAATGGCTTGTACAGCACCTCTGCTGCGGCTGGTTCATTTGGCATCATTGTGACAGGAAACATCAAAGCTATTAAAATAGACAATAGAGGACTTGCAGTAAAAGTGCTAAACCACATGTTCAAATTAGTGCTAACAGCCTTAATCTGCAGCATACAAATTCTGAATAAATCAATAGTTTTCTTTTCAAATAATACTAGACTTAATTGCTGGCATAAAGACTTTTTGGTGTAAGACTACATATTATTGAACCAATGACGAGTTCAAACTAATCGTGACATGCAATTTTCATCTCAATTGCAACACCACATCTAAGAGTCCAAAAGTCTGAGACCACACTGAAAATCTGGGATTCAAAATCTAATTTAAATCTCAAGATAAAAAGAAAGTTTTAGAGTTTTGATAGTGCAAACATGTTACAACAAAAACAACAACATTATGCTGTAAATTAATACAAAATATTGTAGCTTAGATTCCGCAATCTGCACTATTTCTACGTAAGTCACTAATCAAATGTAAGCAAATTTGTGACACTGAGCATGTTAACTCCCTTGAACAAAATGTCAGCTTTCCTTGCTTTCATAGTAGCACACAACACCTCTTTGGAACATTCTCAAATCATGCTGTATAACATGATCATCAGGTTTTGCACAAGTAAGTGCATGCTGTCATTACAGCAAAAAGGAGACGAAACAGCTACTAAGAAATTCTGAAATTCATGCACATTTTGCGAAAACACATTTGACTCAAATTATTATGCTGATAATATAATTTTGAAGCCGACTGTATACTGATAGGAGAAGGCAGTTAGGAGCCTGGGCTGCGTTTCCCAAAAGCATCGCAAGCTTAAGTTTATCGAAGAGACCATTGGTGCCAATGGTTTCTACGATCTACGTAGGCTTACGATGCTTTTGGTAAATGCAGCCCATGTCAGTTTAATTCTACCACACAGTTCAAAGATAACATGGATATTGGCATTTCGGCTGATTTACATGAAAAGTCAGAGTCTCCATGTCCCTATGTGGTTTTCAAACGATTAGTTCAGGAAGTGAGCACATGGTTCCAAAAAATAATTCTCATTAATGTCCCCCATTTATTTCAACTGGAATTGAAAATAAACCAATCACTGCCAATAATAAGATACATCCAGTTCAAGCTAATGGACAAATGGATTCAAATTAATGCTTAACTTCAAGTCAAATAAAAATTAATTATTATTTAATAATAATAATTAAAGGAATATTTCAGAAAAAAATTCAAATGTTCTCATCATTTACTTACCCTCATGCCATCCCAGATGTGTGTGACTTTCTTCTGCACAACTGTAAATTTTTAAAAGAATATCTCAACTAGGCCCATTCTATGCAAATGAATTGTGACCAGAACTTTGAATCTCCAAAAATCAGAAAAAGCCAACATAAAAGTAATCCATACAACTCCAGTAGTTAAATCCATATCTTTAGAAGCGATATGATAGGTGTGGGTGAGAAGCAGATCAATATTTAAGTGCTTTTTACTATAAATCTCCACCTTTGACCAGCCCGACCAGTAGGTGGCGATATGCACAATGCCAATCGGCAAAAAACAAAAGAAGAACGTAAAGGTGAAAGTGGATATTTTTAGTAAAAAGGACATAAATATTGATCTGTTTCTCACCCACACCTATTATATCGCTTCTGAAGACATTGATTAAAACACTGGAGTCGTTTAGATTACTTTTATGCTGCCTTTATGTCCTTTTTGGAGCTTCAAAGTTCTGGCCACCATTCACTTGCATTGAATGGACCTACAGAGATGAAATATTCTTCAAAAAAATCTTCATTTGTGTTCTGCAGATTAAAGTATGTCATAAATATCTAGGATGGCACGAGGGTCAGTAAATGATGAGAGAATTTAAATTTTTGGGTGAACAATCCTTTTAATAATTTTTAAGAATTAATAAGTGGCGAATCCAAGATGGCTGCCATACTGCATGTTGTGTTGGTTTCTAAATGTTAAACATTGGAAATCTGAGTGTTTTATGTGTATTTGAGCTGATTATGTCTCATGGAAGTGACTGGAATTTACTGGACTGAAACTGCTTGATACAAAAACTTCTTGTGAAGCTGATTACCTGCCTATGAGTCTTATATTTTTGCTGTTGTGCTGACGATGATTGGACATCTCCAACTGCAGTTCAAGCCAGCATCCTATATATCTGTCTGTGGTGATTCCTGATTTTACGGTCCGATTTTACTGGTTATCAACTTTTTTGTAAAAGTTGGCACATGAATCTTTCCTGCAAGTGTCTGATGGATATTAGTCACGGAAGGATCCAGATTTGGAAAATCTGCATGTTTGTGGCACCGCTAGTCAACTGTGCCTTCCAAACATAACCTGCATCGTTTATAGTCTACGCTGCAATGAAGGGAGCTTCGACTTGGCAAAATGTGAATTGCAATTGTGTCGCTATTGCTGTTCTTTCTGATGACAAAAAACACATCATTTTATTTTAACGGGTAGAGTTTTATGTAATTCCACGCCGGTTTGCACCAAAAATCTGTCTGCAGTACCATGTAAAAACATGAAGCTTAAGCTCTTAATTGTTTTACTTTTGTTTATTTCTGGTAATGTTAAACCAAATCCTGGTCCTGAAACACACAGTAGTCAAACACTTTCTGATTTTAAGACAAGGTCTGGACTGGGAATAATTAATTTAAATGTTCGCAGCCTTTTGCCTAAAATGGATATGGTTCGCATTTGGGCTCAATTAACTGATGCTGATATTATGGGGATCTCAGAGACTTGGCTTGATAAAGCAAACAGTGACAGTGAGGTTTCAATTTCAGGGTATAAGTTAAAGCGTGCTGACCATCCACAGAGAGGTGGTGGCATAGCTATTTATGTTAAAAATAAGTATATAGTCTTATTAAATAAGTCTGTCTCTAAGCAGTTTGAATTGCTTCTGTTAAAAGTAACAATATCAAAGGAGTCTAGTCTAACGGTTTTAGGCTGTTGTAGACCACCTTCAGCTGTTAAGGAATCTCTTACCTGCTTGGGTGATATTTTTTCAAAAATTCAAGGTGAAATAATTGTTTTTGGTGATATGAATTGGGACGGGTTGACTGCAGCGTCAGATGATTTTAAATCTTTATGTGATTCCTTGATTTTTACACAATTAATTTCTTCTCTTACACGTCCAAACACTAAAGATGCGACAAAATCAACTCTTATTGATTTATTTTTAATGAATACTCCATATAAGTTCACTTCTACAGGCAATTTTCCGAACGATGTAAGTGATTACTGTATCATAGCAGCAGTGAGGGACACAAGGATCCCGAAGATGAAACCTTGTTTTATCATGAAACGTAATACAAAGCCCATTATGGAGCAATTTTTTAATCATGATTTATATTTAGTTGATTGGAGAAGGATCTCATTAATACCGGATGCTGAGTTAGCATGTAGCTACTTTCAAGATTTGTTTTTAGGAGTATTGGATAGACATGCTTCTCTTAGAAAATATAGAATCAAAAATAGGGACAATCCATGGTTCTCAGAGAAAGTCTCGGAGCTTATTTGTAAAAGAAATGTTCTATGGGCTGAGGCTAGGAAATCGAACTCAGATGCACATTGATCACAATATAGAGAACTTAAGAACAAGTGTACCAAACTAATTAGAAAGACTAAGGCGTATTATTATTTGACAATTACTACAGAAAATTAAGTAAACCCCAAAAGTTTTGGAAAACTATTAAATCAATGTCATTTAATAATCCTATGATGGTTTACCTGCATTTATTGAAGATGGCTCTGTTGAGGTGTGCGAGAAGGTAGAAATGTTGAATTGTTTTAACAGGCATTTTGTGTCATCTGGATTACTTTCTTCTCATGTTATGAATTGTTCTGTTTCTCATTATATTAATGAAACTATGAATAGGCCTGTTGAAGTGAAGTCTAAATTTAATTTTGTAGCCTTTTCAGTTGGTGAGGTGCATAAAACAATTAAAAATCTTAACCCCAAAAAAAACCAGCAGGTCCGGATGGCCTGGATCCTTATTTTTAAAAACTTTCTGCAGATTATATTGCAGGACCATTGACTTAATCTTACTTTGATCAGTAATAAAATTCCTAGAATTTGGAAAAAGGCATTTGTTTGTCCACTATTAAAAGGTGGTGAGCCCTCACTTATGAATAATTATAGACCAATATCAAATCTGTCAATTCTAGCTAAGATCCTGGGGACCTTGATAGGTAACCAACTAAAGGAGTATTTAGAAAGCTGTGCTCTTTTAAATAATTTTCAACAAAGGTAGTGAATGATATTATTCAGTGTCTTGACAAAAAGCAGCATTGTGCTGCTCTTTTTATAGATCTATCTAAAGCTTTTGATACAGTGGATCACAATGTAATGCTACAAAGATTGGATTGTCTGAACAAGCAGTTGGATGGTTTATTAATTATCTTGCAGAACGAACACAGTGTGATAAATCTGATGGACATTTTTCAGATGTTTTATATGTTTGTAAAGGGATCCCACAAGGCTCAGTGTTGGGTCCCCCCATTTAAACCACAAATTGATAATTTGGTGAGGAAGTTGAGAATGAGGTTGGGATTCTATTTTAGAAATAAGTCTTGTTTTTCTCTGAATATTGGAAAAAAAAAAGTTGCTGGTACTTTTTTACCTGTATCTTTTCCACTGCACGTTACGGTTCGAATCGACTCGACTCGCTTTACTTTTCTGAGCTTGCTTTTCCACTGCAGTTTATTGCCGCCTCAACGTGGGGGGGATTATAGGCTGATCGTCATAGTTGCGCCGTCTCTACTGCCGTGACATCATCTTAAATGTGACACAAACATTTCTGACCATAAACAATAACACGACCGCTAGCTGTTAGCTACTAGCTCATTGTGCTGCATAAAGCAGTTGTTGCATGGTGATTTTACACAAGTGTAACAGTTAAATTGGCCTGGTTGTTTTAGAAGCAAGCTTTCCAGTAGCTGGTCAACTAAATAAAGTGAAGCTTTCGAGCAGAATATAGAGTTAACGTAACAAAACGTACCATCCTCCATCGTGGACTCCAACGACGCAGAGTCCAGGGCACTCTCCCTCCCATTGCTCGCAGGTCTATTGCCATAGATAGCGACCATTTGGTCGAACCACTTCCACTTTCTTCTGTTTGAACCACTCCAGCTGTTGTGGTCCTTGATGGTTCTGTAGTCACTTTTATGTTTTTTTTTACTTTTCCCTACACTGTTGGTAGGTCCGGTGGTAGCCGTGTGCGGCCAACAGCTGAGACACTTCCTGAAAGACCTTTTTGTTTCGCGTCATTTCATTCGTCGCAAACGAGAGTAACGTCTGCACCTCGTTTATTGACCACGGCGTGGTTTTGCACACAGCCATTTCTTTTTACAATTCGAAAGTCATGTGAACAAATTATATTGCTGTCACTGTTACTAACTTTAAAACTAGCGGGTTGATGTCCCGTGTCGCAAATCCTGTGACGCTGGTAGTGACGATTCTCTCTGACCAATCAATGATCTGCAGGGTTTTGACGTCACATTTAGTATCGGCTCGGCTCACTTGGAACCTCGACCAAGGTGGTACTAAAAAAAGTATCAGGTACCAGGTACTATCCACAGTGGAAAACCCCCAAAAAGCGAGCAGAGTCGAGCTGTACCGTGCAGTGGAAAAGCCCCTTTATGGTGATATTTTATACTGAAATGTTCAGTTTCATCATTACATATGCTCGATACAGTTTATCATGGGGATCTGAGATTCATTACAGGATGTAAAGGTTTAACTCATCATTGTGTATTGTATGCAAAGGTTGACTGGCCTTCTTTAAATATGCATAGGTTTTTGCATTGGTATGTATTTATTTATAAAGCACAGGTTGGTTTGTTACCATTATATCTTACAACTTATGTTAAAATTCAGAGCAATTTACATTATAGCTTACAATAGGAAGATTTATTTACCTGCATTAGTACCTAAAGTGAGAACAGAATTTGGAAAAAAGGCCTTTGCTTTTGCTGCTCCCTCGTCTTGGAATACTCTTCAGCAAACTTTGAGACAGCAGTGTTTGGTGCCTTTAAATGATTTTAGGAGACATGTTGAAGATTTTTTATGCCAGAATTTTGGTCAGTGTCCATGTGTTAATGTATAGTTAGACTTACCAATTTGGCCAGGTCTCTCTTGGAAAAGAGATTTTTAATCTTAAGGGATTAACCTGGTAAAATAAAGGTTATAATAATAATAATAAGTATTATTTCACTGTTATTATAATTTTTTGTATTTTTGAAAATTAACATTTATTAACTTGTTTATATTTAATTAACACTGTTATTTTAGGTTTAAAAAAGTGTTTGGGATTTGAACCCGAATATCCTTGCATGGTTAACAAAAATGGTACCACTAGAGTTACATATCTTACCCAAAGTAGTACAAAAAGTGTTTTGTTTTGCAGAATGTTAGGAACTGACAGCTGCAGTCAGCATCATTGCATCTTTTTTCCATACAACGAAAGTGAACGGTGACTGAGGCTGTCATTCCCTAACATTTATTTTCTGCAGAAGAAAGAAAAATCATACTGGTTTGGGGGAAAAAATCATATAAAGACAGATTTTTATTTTATTTTTATTTTTTTGTGAACTAACCCTTTAATTGCAGCAAGGACATGCTTCTGTCGCACATATTCAGGCTATCAGGATTTCAGGAAATTGAGCAACCCATCAAGATTACAACTCCATATGAAGTCATCAGAGCTCATTTATTGTGAATTTCTCTGAGGCTATTGTGTGAATCAGTGATAGCATGATTCAAATTTCAAACACAATCTCATCTACTGCTTTCTGACAAGCTGCAAATCACTGTGAAAAACATGCGAGCACGTTCACCAAAATGGTCTGAGAGAAAGCTTGAGAAGGTAAACAGTAATAATCTTCTGCCGCAGAAATGGATTCATTTACACTCACGAGGATATATATATATATATATATTTTTTTTTTAATGCACCTCAATCGGCTCTTTAAAAACCTGAAAGCGTGCTTGTCTGCAATACGCATATGGATCAAAGGCTTATTAGGGATTTTTTGATGAATTACCATTGTCTCGAATGATAGAAAATGTACACAAACATCTCTTTTAAATAAAATACCATTTACTGTCTGCTTTCCGTGGGCAGCAACAGCGTAACATCAATTGCACCAGGCAGTTTCATAAACAAAGCACAATCATTTCAAAATTTACAAAGAAATAGAGCATTTTGCACTGAAAATAATGACAAAATAACTTGATTTAAATACAGCACTACTATTTCAGCACATTTAGTGCCTAGTTCAACGGGATTGTGGTGGTTAGTGAATACAATGCAGATTTTTCCATCTAGACTGCTAAGAGTCTGAGAAGATACCAGGTTCACCTTGCTTTAGAACATAAAAGCCCAGACACAAAACTAAAGGACAAGGGTGAGTCAACACTGCAATCTCACTGCAGGTGCAGAACAGCAATAACAACAATGTGCAGAGAGTCCGAGAGAATTCAGAGTGCATATGAAAATATTACAAATGGCTCTGGCATCCAATTCAGGGTCAGAGAGAGATTCATTTGGAGGCACTACATGTCTTAACACATCAATGGAAAGGAAGAGCCGAGAACTGGCTTGACAATATAAATAAAGCTTTAATGATAAACTGAACCAAAAAGACAAACACACGTGTAGGTGTCGGACAGCTGTCCATAACTCTCTCCCTCTGTCACACTGCTGCCTCCTGTCGGCCTTATCCCTCTCAGGCTTAATCAGCCTAATTAGGGGCCGGGTGTGCGGAATCACGACCTGCCACATTCTTTCAGGCCGGGGAGCCCCCGGCATGTTGTACACCACCCCCCCCCAAGGTGAAATAATTGTTTTTGGTGATATGAATTGGGACTGGTTGACTGCAGCGTCAGACGATTTTAAATCTTTATGTGATTCCTTGATTTTTACACAATTAATTTCTTCTCTTACACGTCCAAACACTAAAGATCCGACAAAATCAACTCTTATTGATTTATTTTTAATGAATACTCCATATAAGTTCACTTCTACAGGCAATTTTCCGAACGATGTAAGTGATTACTGTATCATAGCAGCAGTGAGGGACACAAGGATCCCAAAGATGAAACCTTGTTTTATCATGAAACATTATGGAGCAATGTTTTATTCATGATTTATATTTAGTTGATTGGAGAAGGATCTCATTAATACCGGATGCTGAGTTAGCATGTAGCTACTTTCAAGATTTGTTTTTAGGAGTATTGGATAGACATGCTTCTCTTAGAAAATATAGAATCAAAAATAGGGACAATCCATGGTTCTCAGAGAAAGTCTCGGAGCTTATTCGTAAAAGAAATGTTCTATGGGCTGAGGCTAGGAAATCGAACTCAGATGCACATTGATCACAATATAGAAAACTTAAGAACAAGTGTACCAAACTAATTAGAAAGACTAAGGCGTATTATTATTTGACAATTACTACAGAAAATTTAAGTAAACCCCAAAAGTTTTGGAAAACTATTAAATCAATGTCATCTAATAATCCTATGATGGTTTACCTGCATTTATTAAAGATGGCTCTGTTGAGGTGTGCGAGAAGGTAGAAATGTTGAATTGTTTTAACAGGCATTTTGTGTCATCTGGATTACTTTCGTCTCATGTTATGAATTGTTCTGTTTCTCATTATATTAATGAAACTATGAATAGGCCTGTTGAAGTGGAGTCTAAATTTAATTTTGTAGCCTTTTCAGTTGGTGAGGTGCATAAAGCAATTAAAAATCTTAACCAAAAAAAAAACCCAGCAGGTCCGGATGGCCTGTATCCTTATTTTTTAAAACTTTCTGCAGATTATATTGCAGGACCATTGACTATCTTTTTAATCTTACTTTGATCAGTAATAAAATTCCTAGAATTTGGAAAAAGGCATTTGTTTGTCCACTATTAAAAGGTGGTGAGCCCTCACTTATGAATAATTATAGACCAATATCAAATCTGTCAATTCTAGCTAAGATCCTGGGGACCTTGATAGGTAACCAACTAAAGGAGTATTTAGAAAGCTGTGCTCTTTTAAATAATTTTCAACAAAGGTAGTGAATGATATTATTCAGTGTCTTGACAAAAAGCAGCATTGTGCTGCTCTTTTTATAGATCTATCTAAAGCTTTTGATACAGTGGATCACAATGTAATGCTACAAAGATTGGATTGTCTGAACAAGCAGTTGGATGGTTTATTAATTATCTTGCAGAATGAACACAGTGTGATAAATCTGATGGACATTTTTCAGATGTTTTATATGTTTGTAAAGGGATCCCACAAGGCTCAGTGTTGGGTCCCCCCGTTTAAACCACAAATTGACAATTTGGTGAGGAAGTTGAGAATGAGGTTGGGATTCTATTTTAGAAATAAGTGTAAATGCGCTGAAATAGTAGTGCTGTATTTATATCAAGTTATTTTGTCATTATTTTCAGCGCAAAATGCTCTATTTCTTTGTAAATTTTGAAATGATTGTGCTTTGTTTACGAAACTGCCTGGTGCAATTGATGATTTGCTCACCCTCATGCCATCCCAGATGTGTAAGACTTTCTTTCTTCTGCAGAACACGAATTAAGATTTTTAGAAGAATATCACAGCTCTGTAGGTCCTCACAATGCAAGTGAATGGGTGCCAACATTTTTAAGCTCCAAAATCCACACAAAGGGAGCATAAAAGTAATCCATATGACTTCAGTGGTTAAATCCATGTGTTCAGACACGATATGATAGGTGTGGGTGAGAAACAGATCAATATTTATGTAATTTTTTGTCATAAATTCTCCTCCCTGCCCATTAGAGGGCGATATGCACGAAGGATGTGAATCATCAAAAACAGAAGGAAATTAAAGTGGAAATTGACTGAGCAGGGAGGATAATTTATAGTAACAAATATTTATCGGTTTCTCACTCACACCTATCAAGTTGCTTCAGAATATATGGATTTAACCACTAGAGTCCATGATGGGTTTTGTCTATGAAATTCAAAAAGAGACAGATATGCCAGCTGTGCTGAACCACTTCACATAAGAACACTCAAAACAAAGACAAAAAATATTTACATGTGATAAATACAGCTTTTGTTTTCCCTATAAACTATCTATCTATGTACAGTAGACAGAACATGCAGTAACTCAGAGGTTTCTGTCTTTGGCCTTGGATTTAAGTCGCTTATAAATATGAGCGAGTTACGTTTTGTAGGGGCTTATTTCCAGATTATGGTCACAAATTTGGGCTTGATAGTGCTTGGCCCCTATAGCACAATAAAGTATAACTGACCATGCAACAGAGATTTATTTACTGATTTCAGTAAAACTCTGTTTTCAGTTTCCTAACACCATCACTTTCCAAAGAAGCTGTTACTAGAGTGCATTTTCAGAAGTCGAAAGTTTTCAAATGTTTCAAAAGCCTTTCAAGTATGGGTAAGAGGCATAAATGCAGCAAAATCGATGTGTTTTTAACTGAAAATGTGTTAGAATGGACGTGGCCTTAAGCCCCATACACACATGCAGCGACATCCAGCAACAAAGCGACCTGATCACATCCATTTTCAATGAGAGCTGGCGACTTCCATCGACAGTGACCTCTGGCAACTTGATGTGGGTGTGACGAGCGACATGACAAAGTGAGTAGCGACTTTCGGGAGTGACAACCAATCAGAGTGAAGGGGGTGTCAGTGGAGCTCACATCACCCATTTCCTTTAAGATAATGAGTCAAGTGCAGGCAAGACAGATAAAACGTTTCTGTGAGCGATTTCACTATTCTATGTGATTTGTCTGTAACCACATACATGGATATAACAAAAATGATGCGTTGAAAGGAAATTGTCGGCAGTCTGAGTGAGTTTGATTCCTACACTGATAGTTCGTTCATCTTGTTAATGATATGATGCAATGAGCAGTTAAGCAATTTTACATCTGAAAGTCACATGTGGTGCCCATTTAGGTTCACTTTCACATCTGAAAAGTGAATGTGAAAGTGGAGACTTAGAGTGAAAAAAGGACTTACATTTTGATCCGTTTCTCACCCACACCTATTATATCGCTTCTGAAGACATGGATTTCACCACTGGAGTCATGTGGATTACTTTTATGTTTGCTTTATGTGATTTTTGGAGATACAAAAGGTCTGATCACCATTCACTTGCATTGTATGGACCTACAGAGCTGAGATATTCTTCTAAAAATCTTTGTTTGTGTTCTGCAGAAGAAAGAAATTCATACACATCTGGGATGGCATGAAGGTGAGTAAATGAAGAGAGAATTTAATTTTTGGGTGAACTATCCCTTTAATGCATTAATGCATTGCTGTAGTTTATATAACAACACTCTCCACAGCAGAACATTAATTTTTAGTGACAAAAAGGATAATTCCTTGTCAAATTAAAATGATATTAGCTTTTAAAGGCAATATACAGTATCTAATCGGTGATCAAATTTTTTAAAGATATGGCCAGACGAGCAGTCCACCAATAACGTTAGAGCGACAGCAGTAGGAACGCCCACAAGCGACTTCAGTACAGAGACTAGCGACTTTAAGCGATAAAGTCGCTGCATGTGTGTGTACGGGGCTTTAGATGTTGGCCAGCTGGCCAGTTGTATATTTGAAACATTTACATTTTTTCTGTAAAAGATCATTTTTACTAGACATTTTCTCCGCAGCAAGATGCAGTTTTGCCTTGTTTAATGTATGGTTTATACTATTATTGAAATACAGAAATTCTGATTGATTCCTAAACCTCTATTCCACCAAATCACAAAAAAACTGGGGTTGCTTATTTTGGTGAGACACGGCACTTATTTTGGCCTTGTTTTGTCAGGCCAGGCTGCTTGATTTTCCTTTAATATCTGGAAACACCGGGTGAAGGCTAGTTTCATATCCAACCCTCTAATTGTATTTCATGAATTCTAAATCTCATAAGCAGTGTTCTTAACACATTTAAAAAGTCAAGCTGTTCTATTCACCAACAAAACACTGCTGTACTATACTTGAGTTTAACTGTGCCATAACCATTAAGACTAATCATTGTAATACAAATTATAATGGTCAATTCAAAACAATAAAAACCTTTTTTTTATCCTCCAGACAGTGTTATCTGTACTAGACAAGGAAAGAGAGTTTAAAACACTATGCTCATTGTGCAGCATGACTAAAGGCTTTGTTCAGTGACGGCTTCAGCTGTAATGGTGGTATGAGATGAAGTCTTGCATTAAGGCTGGTTCTTTCTTTGAGGGGATATTGCCTACAAAATCAGCTGATAAATCATTGCAGAGTCTCAATAAAAGAATCTTTGGACTTTTTTTCCACTCATTTAAAGGGCTCATATTGTGTTGCGTGAACCCGTCTCAAAGACAATGTTATTGTTGATTGACATAATAAAAACCAGTCAAAAGTTTGGACTCACCTACCTATTATTAATGTTTTTCACTTTTTAGAATACTAGTAAAGTCATCAAAGCTATAAAACAATGCAAATGAAGGTATGGGAATTATGTGGTCACCAAAAATATTAAACAAATTAAAAATTATTTTTTTGATTCTTCAAATCACCTTTTTCAAGATTCCAGCTCTGCACATTCTCTCAATCAACTTCATGAGGTGCATCCTAAGATGCTCTCTAAACAGTAATGAAGGAGTTCCCATGTATGCTGGCCACTTGTTGGCTGCTTTTCCTTCACTATCAGGTCCAACGCATCCATTTACAAAAATATTAAATTAAAATATATTTGTTTTGAAAAGAAATTCATATGTAGGCACAATTCATATTTGCCTACAAAACTAAATTCAAGCATTAACAAATAGATCAAAAGATAATAAGAAATATAAGTTCAGTCAAGTATGCCAAAACTTTTGATTGGTAGTATAAATTGGATCCAACAGCAAATCTGCAAGCCATAAATAAGTGTTATTACTCAATTAATATGCAAAAAGGGTTACCAGATCCAAACTCATTTACATATATAAGCATTAATGGTACAGCGGCAAAAACAGCCAGTATAATTCTAAGGGTCAGAGAGAGGTGAAAGTTAAAATTGCTGCATGAAACCTTCATTAACATTATACTGTGAGTAGACTTCAGGGCAGGGTCAGTACTAGGATGTACTGAAGTACTCACTACTTCAGGGGTTTCGTGTGGGGCACAAGGAAATGCCCCCCACCCCCCCAGACTTGGCCATGCTTAAGGGGGGGATAATCTGTGAAATAAAAATTAACTAATGTTACTGAGAAACCCCACTGAGAAAAAGAGCACTATATTTCCACATCCATGAGCCGAGAGGGAAAAAAGGGGCAAGGCGAGTGAGCAACATTACAGCAGGTGTAATGGCATATAGATAATGGTATGAAGGTGGCAGTGAGGGAAATTGAGAGAGAGAGAGAGAGAGAGAGAGAGAGAGAGAGAAAGAAAGCATAATCTAACCTTGTACTGAAACAGGAACAAACCACAGAAGAGGCTATAGAGGTCAGCTGTCAGTAGGGAGAGGTTCACCGCTGTAGCGCTGGTTCTTTTGATTACCACAGGCATGAAGCTGTACAGGCCAAACATGCAAGCACTGAATCCAATGTACAGAAGACCTGAGGACATAAAGAGTTACAGATACACCAGTAAGACAGTCAATCAGCATTCAGCATACTATGAAAATCTGAACAGGCACATATGCAGCCTGTATGTATATTATTCAGTATATAAATGTACATTATATATATATATATATATATATATATATATATATATATATATATATATATATATATATATATATCACACACACACACACACAGTATTTATATATATATATATATATATATATATATATATATATATATATATATATATATATATATACACACACACACACACACACACACACATTGTATATATGTATATATATATATATATATATATATATACATACACACATTGTATATATGTATATATATATATATATATATATATATATATATATATATATATATATATACACACACACACACACACACACACAAATACACACACACACACATACACACATTGTATATATATATATATATATATATATATATATATATATATACACACACACACACACAGTACAGGCTGCATATGTGCATGTTCAGATTTTCGTTGTGTGTTGAATATACACATACACACTTTTCAGCCAGAATTATATTGAATGCAAACAAAGAAGGTGTGTAGGAATATACTATTATACATCTCACTCCTTACAGTGAGGATTCACTATATTCTGTTGCCAGCAATCAGGTATATATGTCATAGAGAATGGCGAACCGGCAGCTGTGATATTCAGGTCATAATTCATCCGGTGCAATCATAATGAAATTATATGGCACAGAAAATTGTAATTATTCACTTGTGTGGTCTCTGGCCATTCAATTTCAAAATGCGTATGTAAAGGACACAAGTTTTATACTGGCAGATGGAGACACAGCAGAAATGGAGATGGATAATGATAATTTGTTTTGAAAAAAAAAAAAAGCAGGCAGCACAAACGAAATTTGCTTGGGTCTAGAAACCCGCCAAGTAATGTCGGCAATTTATCTGAAAAGCAATCAGATTCCTTTTAAATATCAGTTTATATTGTGGTTTTAAAATGGAAGTGTATGACAGCAGATAAAACCAATATCAGATGGGGGAGTATTAGTTGTTTATTTGTCATTATTTTAACAATTCTGTTCGCTGATGCAAGTGGCACAGAATTTCATCAACGAAACATTTCAAGTCATCTTAGAGTAAAGGGAAAGACTGAGAAAAACTATTGAGAGCATTATGCTACAAATAAATATGGAAATCCAAAATGTATTATGGGACAACTGTTATCTAAATGATAAAAAATATATACATATATATAGGTCCTGTTTTAAACATTACACTCATCCATCCCTAACCAAAACAGTTATAGATCTGTGGTGTTACCATGGCACAGTGATGGTATCAAATGGTAAAACCATGGTACTAAATGATACTAAATTCATGTGCCATGGTATGTACATGGTTCTTAAAAGAATGCCATTGTATAAACCATGGTACTCCCACACTAACTTTTTGTTAGTGATGCTACAACTATCAAAGAAAAACTACAGGATTACCTTTGAAACACACAAGGTAAAAAACAAATATCAGCTTATAACCAGCAAAGCCAAATCAAAGTCAACATTATAGCTCTGTATGTCAGAGCTCCCTTATCTATTCACACCCAGATTGTTATAAGGCCATGAGGCTTCAGAGTTGAGCAGAAGGCTTCATAACTTATTCAGATGCCTTGCAAACGCTGTCTGGCGATGCACAACACCAGAGAGTTATGAGTTGTCACCTGCTATTCAGTTCAGAGCTATCTCAAGGCTACAATTTAAGTATGTGACTCTCTCTATAAAAAAAAAAAAATTACAATAAAGCAAGAATATTTAAGACAACTCTATAATAAATTGGAGGTGATGGGAACATTTTAACATTTCAGTTTGGAAATATACGCAACAATGCAAATTTAAATAAGGATTTTCACATCGATTTTATGGATGGTTGCAACATAACTAATGCATTATTATCAACACGCCTTCATTATTTTTCAAGGGCATCCCAGTCTTGGCAGGACACATTCCTTCTTCTGGCACAAAGCATGTTACTTGCCGCAGCCCTGACAGTTAATGACGGTGGCCCCTCAAGCGACTCTAGACTTGCTAATGTCCCTGTGACAAGCCAGCATCCTCTTGGGAAGCAACACAAATGTTGCCTTTTGGCACGGACACACTCCACACTTCATCAAGCCCTACCAGGAGCATCAATCTGGATTACACTTAAGTAACTCCTGAGCTATAAAATGCACTAAATTTGAGGATGGTAGTTTTACTGCTGAAATGTCTTATGGAATTATAAAAATGTTTGTTCCGACTCTAAATTCTGATATTATGAGCCATGTTCCAAGGTGTTCCATTTGACATCATTGTTCAGTTTGTTTGGGTGGTGTAAAAGCTATTTTCCATAGACGACACAGAGTTTGAAACAGAGTTTGCTGGAAAAATCTGGAATATGTTTCCTATGGAATTCAGTGTGGTTCACAATTGGTATAGTATGAAAGCAATATGGCAAAATTTGAGGTAGTGAACTGTTTGTTGGCATATAATTGATTTTGACTGCTGCATTTTTTCCAAGATGACTGGAACATTTTTTCTCAGGTCGAAAGAGGCATTTTACATTTAACTAACAACAGCCTTTAAAACCTAGCCTAAATAAGGTGTTTTATACATTAACATTAGTTTACACAACAGTTAATAATATTAACTAACAAATGGCCAGTTTCCATTATCAAGTAACAGTCTAATTGTGGTTACTAAATCTAGCCGCGATTATTTAAGATAACGCGATTATTGTGGACTTCAAATTTTAATAACATTTTTCAATCCAAAAAAGGGAATTTTAAGTGAGTATAGAAATCCAGTGAACAACACAGAGGAGACGCCCGCTTACTCGATTTCTATAGAGATGACAGAATGACAAAACATATTTTTAAATACTCACAGAATCTCAAAGGTCTTCCGACATGCGAAATAAGGGCTTGTGGGTTTAATAGGAGAGCCTTCACATGTGAAAGTGAAGTATTTTGGACCGAAATATTTTTACTATTGCATAATACTGTACAATGGAATAGAATAAAATAGCTATTCATGTTGGCTGAGTTCCAAAAGCAGTGTAAATGCAAAATGGCCAATACTAAAGTTGACCAAAAAGAGACATATTTTAAGTATTTTTTTATTTGCTTTTATATTCAATCATTCTACCCTAGTGCAATATTTCCCAAGTTTGTAAAGCCTTAAAAAAAATTCCAAGATGCATGAATGACTATGCATTATGAATGAATGAATAAATGGCTTCTTTAAGGGTCTGAAGCACACATACACCTTAAAGGAATAGTTCACCCAACAATGAAAATTCTCTCATGATTTACTCACCCTCCTGGCATCCCAGATGTGTATTACATTCTTTCTTCTGCAGAACACAAACAAAGATTTTTTTGAAAAATATCTCAGCTCTTTAGGTCCATGCAATGCAAGTAAATGGGTGCAAATATTTTGAAGCTCCAAAATCCAAAAAATGGCAACATAAAAGTACTCCAGACGACTCTGGTGGTTAAATCCATTATCTTCTGAAGTGATATGATAAGTGTGGGTGAGAAA
Source organism: Myxocyprinus asiaticus (assembly GCF_019703515.2). Lineage (NCBI taxonomy): Eukaryota > Metazoa > Chordata > Actinopteri > Cypriniformes > Catostomidae > Myxocyprinus > Myxocyprinus asiaticus. Next base: position 8,032,095 of record NC_059368.1, on the reverse strand, counting down.
CAGATCAATATTGATGTCCATTTTCCTTCACTTTCACTTTCTCCTTCTTCTTCATGCATATCACCCCCTACTGGGCAGGGAGGAGAATTAATGTTAAAAAAATGACTCACACCAGATGCAGGTTGGTGCTGTTTTGGCAGCACGAGGAGGACCAACACAATATTAGGCAGGTGGTTTTAACATTGTGGCTGATCGGTGTAAATATTGATCTGTTTCTCACCCACACCTATCATATCATGTCTGAACACATGGATTTAACCACTGGAGTCTTATGGATTTCTTTTATGCTCCCTTTATGTGGATTGTGGAGCTTCAAAATTTTGGCACCCATTCACTTGTATTGTGAGGACCAACAGAGCTGAGATATTCTTCTTAAAATCTTCATTTGTGTTCTGAAGAAGAAAGAAAGTCAAACACATCTGGGATGCCAGGAGTGTGAGTAAATCATGAGAGAATTTACATTTTTGGGTGAACTATCCCTTTAATAAGGATGACAGTTTGTATGAAAATTAATTGTCATAATTGTAAAAGCCATAAAACAGACAATTAATTGTCATAATCGCAATTATTTCTTTGACAGACAGCCCTAACTAACAATGAACAATCCTTTTATAGTATTAATCTTAATGTTAACGTCTGTCTATACTAACACATTTTTAACATTAAAAGTTTTATATATTAATATTTAATGTATTATAAACCAATATGAACTAACAATGGTAAACAACAACAGGGAACAATAGTAAATCAAAATAAACCAAGATTAATAAAAATAAAGTGTTACCCATTACATTTATGCATTTGGCAGTAGCTTTAATCCAAAGCGACTAACAGTGCAATCAAGCAATAATTTTACTACTAGTTGGGCTACAAAAGGGAAATATGGGCAGACAAAAACATCAAAACACAGCTGAAAATCACTCTAAAATGCAGATTCAAATTAACAGTAAAATAGGTAAACAAACAATGCTCTCTATTTTTGGCCCCTCTGCCGCTAGCATTCACAGTGGTACTCAACTTAAATACAATGTAAAAAAACCAAAGACATAGAAGGGCAAGGGGAGGCCGATGGAATCCAGTTCGGGTTTGAACCAAGCAATCAAGTGTAAAAATGGCCTAAACCAGTGGCTTACCTATCTGCCAGTCCCACTGCACCTTCAGAAGCTCCTTGTGCTCCATAATGGCCCTGAAAAAGAAAAATCCCATGAGCCACAGGTGAGCACAGCTGAGCTGAGGAAAACCACAACGTCAATAAGATATAAATAGCCTAGGCTACAAAGTCTCGACAGCATACTTCATTTTGACAGGTGGGTGATCTCAGTGACAACGGGGAGAGTGACAAATCCCCCAAGCGGGATCAAAGAGTGGTCAATCTCTCTAGACCGCCCGAACAGTGCGCCTAGTTCCGTCAGAGCTCTCCGGACTCACTAACAATGACATGAGGTCACCCACTCCCCAACCCTCCATACACACACAATTAAAGCCGGAAAGGAAGCAATCCAACCACCCATTTGGCACCTCTGTAGAGGCATCACAGGACTGCACTGATGATATGTTGCCAAGGTTACAAGTCTCGTCGGCCGACAGTGTCTAGAGGAGCATCAGTGGGAGACAGCGACTGAAGCCTTGCGTGTCTTTGAAAAAATAATTATTTTTCAAATTTTTGTCTTGTTTTCTAGTAAAACTATCTAAACATCTTTAAACTAAGATACATTTACTGAAGAATTTAGCAGAATTTAAAGAAGTACAATAGATAAGACATTTTTCTTAACTGGCAATTTTTAACAAAATTGAATGAGTTTTATGCTTAAAACAAGCATAAATGTTTCTACATTTTGTTATAACTTCTCTTAAAACAAGACAACATTTCTTCCCAATTAAATGTATAATCTTTAAAGAATGTTTAGATATTTTAACTGGAAAACAAGACCCCCCAGTGTATGCAATTCATTACTGATACTGAGAACAGAATAGCACAGAATTGCTAGTACCAGCCCACTTCAAACACTGCTACCAATTCTGAACAAAGACTGCTAAGTACCAGTAATTTTGACATCCCTATAATCATTTATAAAGCAATCAGACTCTAACAGGAAGCAGGACTTGCCTGTCCTCCACAATTCCAGCCTACTGACAGTTATGAATGCCTTTCAGCATAATTACGCCAAAGATGGATGCAGCTAGCACGGATAAACAGTGCTGTTAGCGTTTATGTAAATAACATGGCACAAATATAGAATAAATATATAGCAGAAATATATGTTAAAGCATACTGAAGTTTTGGCATGGGGAATAAAGGTGTTAGATGAGAATGACTGGCAAATACAACTATAATCTGAGAGACACAGGTGCTCCAAATGGTCCTTGTTGGCAGATGGATAAAAACAAGGGAAAGGGGTACATTCCAGCTGGCTGGTATTTGGAAGTTGGGAAATGTTGTGCTGAATTCTGGATATCCAAGATCCAAACAGCTTTGGTGCAGTAGCGTACTGCAAATCATGAGACGAGGCCCACCCACAAGTAGTGACACCATACTTGCACGTTTGTATTGGAGGGGAAGTTGCATCACTGATAAAGACTTTTTCTCCATAAAAGGTGTTTCTTCAACTTCAACATGTCACAGGGGTTCATTTTTATTAAAATGAACCGATTTCAAAAAAAATGTTTTTTTTTTTTTAAATTAAGGTCACATAATTAAAATGCGACTTACAGTTGTGCTCAAAAGTTTGCATATATACCCTGGCAGAAATTGTGAAATTTTGGCATTGATTTTGGAATTATGACTAATCATGAAAAAAAACCTGTCTTTTATTTAAGGATAGTGATCATATGAAGCCATAGATTATCACATAGTTGTTTGGCTCCTTTTTAAATCATAATGATAACAGAAATCACCCAAATGGCCCTGATCAAAAGTTTACATACCCTTGAATGTTTGGCCTTGTTACAGACACACAGGGTGACACACACAGGTTTAAATGGCAATTAAAGATTAATTTCCCACACCTGTGGCTTTTTAAATTGCAATTAGTGTCTGTGTATAAATAGTCAATGAGTTTGTTAGCTCTCACGTGGATGCACTAAGCAGGCTAGATACTGAGCCACACCATCTTTTTCCAGAGCAGCCTGTATTTCTCCTGAGGTCACCTGTGGGCTTTTCTTTGTATCCCAAACAATTCTTCTGACAGTTGTGGCTGAAATCTTTCTTGGTCTACCTGACCTTGGCTTGGTATCAAGAGATCCCCGAATTTTCCACTTCTTAATAAGTGACTGAACAGTACTGACTGGCATTTTCAAGGCTTTGGATATCTTTTCATATCTTTTCCATCTATATAAAGTTCCATTACCTTGTTACGCAGGTCTTTTGACAGTTCTTTTCTGCTCCCCATGGCTCAGTATCTAGCCTGCTCAGTGCATCCACGTGAGAGTTAACAAACTCATTGACTATTTATACACAGACACTAATTGCAATTTAAAAAGCCACAGGTGTGGGAAATTAACCTTTAACTGCCATTTAAACCTGTGTGTGTCACCTTGTGTGTCTGTAACAAGGCCAAACATTCAAGGGTATGTAAACTTTTGATCAGGGCCATTTGGGTGATTTCTGTTATCATTATGATTTAAAAAGGAGCCAAAAAACTATGTGATAATCAATGGCTTCATATGATCACTATCCTTAAATAAAAGACAGTTTTTTTTCATGATTAGTCATAATTTCAAAATCAATGCCAAAATTTCACAATTTCTGCTAGGGTATATATGCAAACTTTTGAGCACAACAGTACTTTTCACCAGGTCTTTTTTTATTTTTATTTTTGGTACTTTTCAAATGTCTTTTATGTATAGATTTGACTGTTTTAGCCCTGTTCCATACCCAGACTTTCGATATTAAACTAATAAAATCTATTATTAAAATACTAATTATTACATGTTTAAAAATATGATAATCTAAACAAAGAGTGAAATAAACTGAAACCACTTCAATATTTATTGTGTTAAAAATAATTTTTTAAATTATGACTGTCCCACAGTTGTGCTGTCATTTCCGCTGCACAATTTTGCCCCTAAAAAAGTGTTTTCAAAAATAGTGGCAGTGAAGAGCATGCTTGAGATGAAATATGAGACAAGTTATAATTGAAGAAAATAAAGAAAATTCAGGTAAATGTTACTTGTAAGCAGAATATATTTTTATTGGGCATCATTTCCAAATCAAGCTGAAATTTGCAGAATTATGCAAAAAGTGTGAAAAAATTATTTTATTGCATGTATTTGGGATACTTAAAGTGTAAGCTATGAAATTTGCCTCAGCAATGCAAAGGAATCAGCTATTTTATTTCAAAATATTAAAAATGTCATTTCACCACAGAATTCTACTAAACACAATACAGAATTTGAGATGGGCTGGAAATGACACTGTGCTGGGGATTTCCATGACTTTCAATAAAAATGGCATAAATCCCTTGTGGTTTATGTATATAGACTGATGGACATTGTCAATAGACAATTTAAATAAACTACTTTTACTATTTTACTTTCTAGAAATGTACAGTGCTGAAAGTGCCCAAAGTTGAAGAAACACCCTTAAATGAGAGGAAGCGATTCCGCAGCAAAAACATTTGACCTGCAGATTAGTTAGTCTATACACTGACAAACTACAGCAACTCTGTCATGACGGTCAGTGTGCATCTTATTTTCTGTCCGCTGCACTGTAAAAAAAAAAAGAAGAATCGATGAGCAAACTTAAAAATTAAATGCAACAAGATGCAGTAAGATTTTTGAGTTCCCTCAACAACATTTTAATTATTATCCCCAGTAACATTGCATTGTTTAGTCAATGTGAATTTGTTTGTTTGCTAAATTCAAAAATTCTTGTTGAGAGAACTACTAATTTCTAGTTCAGCCACTAACAATTCCCAATATGAGAACTTTCATTTTGTCACCATTTAAATGATGTTACTTGCAAACCTTGCCTCTGAAGAAAGAGGTATGCCTTGCAAGGCAAGGCAATACAATTCTGTGACTCAAAAACCCCCATAAGCTAATACGGGGGGCAGTGGTGGCTCAGCGGCTAAGGCTCTGGGTTACTGATCAGAAGGTCGGGGGTTCAAGCCCCAGCACTGCCAAGTTGCCACTGTTGGGCCCTTGAGCAAGGCCCTTGACCCTATCTGCTCCAGGGGTGCTGTATCATGGCTGACCCTGCACTCTGACCCCAGCTTAGCTGGGATATGTGAAAAAAAGAATTTCACTGTATATGTGCAAAATGTATAATGTGTGATAAATAAATAAATATAATTATTACATTTTTTACTATGTGTGTATGCAAACCAAAAATCAACATTTGCATGTGATCCACTGTTTCTCACAATTCAAATGTGTAAACACATTTATTCCGCCTCTCTGCATCTGTGTAAACACAGAATATCTGCAGCTTGGATGCAGCTTCTCTGCAGTTTAAAAACAGCTCTAGACAGCTAAATGTAACCATAAAATAATTGCCTCAGAACACTGTGAGGGGGTTGGGTGTCCCGTACGCCAGTGCTCTGGTGGAACTGATGTTTACAGATGCAGACTTTGTAAACATCAAACTGTGCCGAGGAGCTAAGGGAATCGTACATGACCTTAAACAGACAGGGAAATTATGGTGCAACCCAACAAGGGAATCCCACTGACGTAATTACATTTTTATAAAAAAAAAAAAAACTGTTACTACAAACCTATGCAATGGTGATGATCACTTGGTAGAGAATTACATAGTCATTTTAATATGGTTAGCAGGGTATAAAGATAACATGAAATGGTTTGACAAATGTGCAAATATTTCTATATGCCCCTGAACAAAATATTTTTTTTACTGAAGAGAAAGACTGAAAGTTTACTTTATTCTTTATTTTGTCACAAGCACATTGATAGCCTCAAAGCTAACAGACATGGACTAAGAGCCACACAAAATGAAAATGCTCTCATCATTTACTCACCCTAATGCCATCCCAGATGTGTATGACTTTCTTTCTTCTGCAGAACACAAATTAAGCTTTTTAGAAGAATATCTCAGCTCTGTAGGTCCATATAATGCAAGTGAATGGTGACTAAAACTTTGAAGCTCCAAAAAGCACATAAAGGCAGCATAAAAGGAATCCATATGACTCCAGTGGTTTAATTAAGTCTTCTGAAGTGATCCAGTCAGTTTTGGGTGAGAACAGACCAAAATGTAAAAAAAATTCACTATAAAACTTGACATAGCAGACTCCTTGGCGATCATGATTTCAAGCTCGATTACACTTCCAAGCGCTATCTAGCACTCTGCACATGCGTCAAGCACTAGGAAGTCTAATCAACTTGAAATCATGAATGTGCCTAGAGCATACCTGCCAACACTCCAGATTTTACCAGGTTTCTCCCGTTTTTCCACCCCTCCTCCCACTGTACTCCCGATTTACAATTTCTCCTGATAAACTCAAGATTTTCCGCATCCACACTTTGCTTATGAGAATGTATTAGACCTCCAGGTAGGGTGACCACCCGTCCTGATGGCGTCATGACGAAATCATTCCAGATCGTTAATTTAACATTGCTATAAGTTGGACATTTTTCATACGGTTGGTAAGGGACTGTCTGAAGTCCATAAACTGTGCTAACATTTTGGATATTTTTTTTATTATTATTGAAAAACAGAAGGTTCAATAAATGTTCAGTATATTTCAATAATAATTTTTTCAAAATTACACAGATCCAACAATGTATGAATACTATCACTGAGTCATAGAGACAAGTACAGGTGAAGGAGAAAAAAACTTAAATAAAAAAAGAATAAAAAAAAGTATGTAAAAATACATACATTATAAACTAACACAGATGTATACATAAACAAGATAAAAAAAGATAATCAAAGAAATAAAAATAATAATATTTTCATGTCATGAGTCAGAAAAGTTCTCAGCATATAAGAAAGGATATACACTTTTTATTTCAACTCAAAAAGCAAAAACTGTGGAGGATGTAGTAAGGGACCATCTGAATACTTTTCTTGGTAATATTCATCTTCAGTGTAGTATTACTGACTGGTACTGCTGATCCCTATACACATATTTTGCAGTCTGCAACCACCCCCACCCCCCCACCCCCCCATTCTCATCCAACATCACTTAGATCACTTCATAAGACATGGATTAAACCACTGGAGTCTTATGGATTACTTTTACGCTGCCTTTATGTGCTTTTTGAAGCTTCAGCTTTTGGTCACCATTCACTTGCATTGTACGGAACTACAGAGCTGAGATATTCTTCCAAAACTTCTTTTGAGTTCTGCAGAAGAAATTCACACACATCTGGGATGGCACGAAGGTGAGTGAATGGGAGAATTTTCATTTTTAAGTTATATTAAGCATATACTTCAACTACTCAAAGCAATGGACTCACAGTTGGATCCCACTGAAGAAGGAGCCAAACAGACCCATCATGCCCAGAAACTCGGCCCGGCTCAGGTTCTTTACGATGAATTCTTCACACACATTTGAGATGCCATAAAGCGTCGCCCCCGCAAGAACCAACAGATCCCCCAACAGTTTATGGTCTCCTTCATGGAACAGAGATGAGCATTATATTAGATAACATATTCCATGCATTAGGTATGAATGCTGAAAGACACAAACATTTTGCATGAAAATTTGTATCATTCATTCTCATTCTGACATATGAATTATGCTTTTGAACATGAAATAGGGTGCTCAAATATTGATTTAGCTGTAAAATAATATCCATTTTCTTCCCTTAACCTTCATGTTCTGTTTTGTACTTATCATTTAACAAGGTGTCATGATAAACCTAATCTTACAAGAACTGATTATGAACAATATTTCAAATTTGATAACTTGTCTTCCGTAAAAAAAAAAAAAATAAATAATAAAAAAAAAAAAGTATGTTTGGGGTCTCAGAGGCCAAAGATATAAAACACTGTGATACGTTTCTAGCTTTCTTTGTTAAGGAGGAAGCGGGAGCCGGGTAAATATCCAACATAACACTTTTATTTCTCCACTTTTCAATGACACACAAGGGTTTGCTTTTCAGCATAACAAAAAACACACAGATCACTCTGCTGCATGCGTCTCTCTCTCTCTCTCTCTCTCTCCCTCCCTCCCTCCTCCTCCGGAGGTTTGGATTGCCCTTTTATCCCTCTCCAGCTCTCACTGCAACACAAAACATCTGTTAGAGGTGACTTCCCGCAGGTGTCAGACCTTCCTTTTCTTCCTCTCCCGGCCTCGCTCTCCACAAACGTTGCTCGGCCACGAACACCACAAACATGAATACATACACTGGTGGCCAAAAGTTTTGAATAATTTACAGATTTTGCTCTTATGGAAAGAAATTGGAACCTTTATTCACCAAAGTGGCATTCAACTGATCACAATGTCTAGTCAGGACATTAATAACGTCAATGACAGCTTTGCAGATCCTTGGCATTCTAGCTGTCATTTTGTCCAGATACTCAGGTGACATTTCACCCCACACCTCCTGTAGCACTTGCCATAGATGTGGCTGTCTTGTCAGGCACTTCTCACGTACCTTACAGTCTAGCTGATCCCACACAAGCTCAATGGGGTTAAGATCCATAACACTCTTTTCCAATTATCTGTTGTCCAATGTCTGTGTTTCTTTGCCCACTCTAACCTTTTCTTTTTGTTTTTCTGTTTCAAAAGTGGCTTTTTCTTTGCAATTCGTCCCATAAGGCCTGCACCCCTGAGTCTTCTCTTTACTGTTGTACATGAAACTGGTGTTGAGCGGGTAGAATTCAATGAAGCTGTCAGCTGAGGACATGTGAGGTGTCTATTTCTCAAACTAGAGACTCTGATGTACTTATCCTCTTGTTTAGTTGTACATCTGGCCTTCCACATCTCTTTCTGTCCTTGTTAGAGCCAGTTTTACTTTGTCTTTGAAGACTGTAGTGTACACCTTTGTATGAAATCTTCAGTTTTTTTTTTTTTTCTTTTTTTGGGCAATTTCAAGCATTGTATAGCCTTCATTCCTCAAATCAATGATTGACTGATGAGTTTCTAGAGAAAGCTGTTTCTTTTTTTGCCATTTTTGACCTAATATTGACCTTAAGACATGCCAGTCTATTGCATACTGTGGCAACTCAAAAACAAACACAAAGACAATGTTAAGCTTCATTTAATGAACCAAATAGCTTTCAACTGTGTTTGATATAATGGCAAGTGATTTTCTAGTACCAAATTAGCAATTTAGCATGATTACTCAAGGATAAGGTGTTGGAGTGATGGCTGCTGGAAATGGGGCCTGTCTAGATTTGATCAAAAATCACTTTTTCAAATAGTGATGGTGCTGTTTTTTACATCAGTAATGTCCTGACTATACTTTGTGAACAGTTGAATGCCACTTTGGTGAATTAAAGTACCAATTTCCTTCTGAAACAGCTAAATCTGTTCATTATTCCAAACTTTTGCCCACCAGTGTAAAATAATTTATTAATGTTTTATATAACTAGAATCATTCACATTTATCCAAATTACAAGTCTACCTTGTTGCAAAACAGATGGATAAAGCTTCAACAATATCTGACCACTGGGTTTTGATAGGTTGGAAGAACATATTAAAAGAATTTGAAAAGAAAAGAAAAGGTTAATTTGGTGTCTGAGACCCCAAACATAAAAACAGTCGTCAATCTCCATTCAGTAATAACAACCATATATACCAATAATATACAAAATAACAACCAATAATAACCATTTAGTTCTTCTGAACAGTACAAAGCATGCCATTTTTATGGGATTCTTTTTTTTTTTGTTTTTTTTTTGTGATAAAAATCATATTCTCTCGCTTATGGGTAAATTATATTCAGACAAATCTTACAACAGCAGAATCTTTGCAAACTAGTATTCTTTTTTAATTAAACTGGGCCCTTGGGAAAAGTCGTGCATGAAATGGTATAGACAAACCGTTCTGTTCATTTATATTTAATACTAGACAAAGATTGAATCAATCTCTAGGATTCAGGGAAGGATTTAGCAGTGCTTTACACTGATGTAACGTCTGCAGAGTGGCTCCATGTAAAATGCAATTGGAGGGTTTTCGAGCATGAACTGCACGTTTAAGGTTCTGCCACAGCATCTCAATTGGGTTCAAGTCAGGACTTTGACTAGACCACTCCAAAACTTTAATTTTGCTTCTTTTGAGCCTTTCAGAGGTGGACTTACTCCTATGCTTTGGATCATTGTCTTGATGCATAATCCAGTTGCGCTTGAGCTTCAACTCACAGACTGATGACCGGATGTTCTCCTTTAGGATTTTCTGGTACAGAGCAGAATTCATGTTTCCCTCAATTATTGCAAGTTGCCCTGGCCCTGAAGCAGCAAAGCATCCCCACATCACAGTACCACCAACATGCTTGACCGTATGTATGATGTTCTTTTTGTGGAATTCTGTGTTTGATTTATGCCAGATGTAACAGGACCTCTGTCTTCCAAACAGTTCCACTTTCAGCTCATCAGTCCACAGAACATTCTCCCAAATGGTCTGAGGATCATCAAGGTGTGTTTTGGCAAAATTCAGAGCAGCCTTAATGTTCTTCTTGGTTAGCATTTGTTTTCGCCCCGCCACTCTTCCATGGATGGCATTTTTGGCCAATGTCTTTCTGATAGTGAAGTCATGAACAGTGACCTTTATTGATGCGAGAGAGGCCTGCAGTTCTTTGGATGTAGTTTTTTGTGACTTCCTGGATGAGTCGTCGCTGTGCTCTTGGAGGAATTTTGGAAGGTCGGCCAATTCTGGGAAGGTTCACTACTGTGCCAAATGTTCTCCTTTTGGAGATAATGGCTCTCACTTACGTTCTTTGGAGTCCCCGAGCCTTTGAAATAGCTTTGTAACCCTTCCCAGACTGATGTATTTCAATCACATTTTTCCTTATCATTTCTGGAATTTCTTTCAACCTTGGCATAGTGTGCTGCTGGGTGAGACCTTTTAGCCAACTTCATGCTGCTGAAAAAGTTCCATTTAGGTGTTGATTTGATTGAACAGGGCTGGCAGTTATCAGGCCTGGGTGTGTCTAGTCCAAATGAACCCCATTACGAATGCAGTTTCATAGATTTGGGGATTTAGTAACTAAGAGGGCAGCTACTTTTTCATACAGGCCCAGCTGGTATTGGATAACTTTTTTTGCTTCAATAAATAACATTATTATATAAAAACTGTATTTTGTGTTAACTCAGATTGCCTTTGTTTTGTTAGATTTTGTTTGAATTTTTGAAACAATTTAGTGTGAGATATACACAAAAACAGAAGAAATCAGAATGGGGCAAATACTTTTTCACAGCACTGTGTGTGTGTATATATATATATATATATATATATATATATATATATATATATATATATATATATATATATACACACACACACATTCAATACTGTGCAAAAGTTTTAGGCACTTGTGAAAAATGTTGCATAGTGAGGATGTCTTCAAAAATAATGACATAAATAGTTTTCATTTATCACTTAATGTCATACAAAATCCAGTAAACATGAAAAAAGATAAATCAATATGACAACCTTTGCCTTTAAAACAGCACCAATTCTCCTAGGTACCCCTGGACACAGTTTTTCTTGGTTGTTGGCAGAAAGGATGTACCAAACTTCTTGGAGAATTCGCCACAGTTCTTCTATCTATTTAGGCTGTCTCAATTGCTTCTGTCTCTTTATGTAATCTCAGACTGCAACGATGTTCAATGGGGGGCTTTGTGGGGGCCATGATATCTGTTGCAGGGCTCCCTGTTCTTCTATTCTAATCTTTTCTATTTGCAAAAGTAATGTTTGGGAGTCTAACATTTATATTTCCTATTGTCACACTAAAGCTGAAGATATAAATAACCATCTTAAGACAAATACTTTTGTGAAACATCTTATGTGCCTAAGACTTTTGCACAGTACTCTGTATATATATATATATATATATATATATATATATATATATATATATATATATATATATATATATATACACATACAGTATACTGTATATTATTATGTCATAATATATTTTACAACACCAAAAATTATTATTATTATTATTGATGATAATAATAATAATAGTAATGATATTGCCACTTCATTTATGTAGTGTTGTCTTGCAATCTAAATGATCATAATTTCACATTTATTTAACTTTATTTTGGGCTATGTCAAACTGTTAAAGTCACTCACATGAGAATAAAAAACATAAGAAAACAATAGGTTAAATTAAGTTTCTAGGTTCCTTTATCTGTGAACACTATTGTTTTCTGTGTTAACAGTGGTGTTATGCCGTTGTTGGGTGCTATTCTTTACAGAACCACCAAATGGTGCCATTTATTAGTTGACCCCGATATGATTTTTTTTTTTTTTTTTTTTTTTTTTTGTGAATATCAATAAGAAATATTGGTTGAAACATTTATCAGTCTATATCTAGTGAGGACTTACCGAGGCCTTGCTGTCGGCCCACTAGGACATCTGCACCCACCATGCAGCCCATGCCCACAAGACATACACCCACGCCGACAAAGTGCAGCACTTTATACCTGACTAACAGGAAGAACCACGACAGCAGCAGCACCACTGGGATCACGAAACAGTCCAGCAACTGTGAAAGACATGCAAGAACTATATTCAATAATAAACAGAACTGTGAGTGTAAATGCTAAAGGTACAAGTTGTTCATTGTGGTTAAAGGGATATTTCACCTAAAGTCACAAAAGATGTTAGACAGAATGTTCATCTGTCACCATTTACTTTCATTGCATCTTTTTTTTCCATACAGTGAAAGTGAATGGTGACTGAGGCTGTCATTCTTCCCAACATCTGTCGGATATGGTTAACTGTCGGCCCTTAGCCCTGACTATTCCTGTATCTACAATGCTGCAGTACTGACTGAGCTCATTTGAATTTTATGACATTAGATTTTCAGAGTTTTGGGACTAACTTGTTCATTATCAGGTAAGACTCTTTAAAAGGTTCAGAATAAATGTTTCATAAGACTTTGATGGCTAAAGGACACACAACAGAGATAATGAGGTCATAAAAGTTATACAAAGCCTGCCATTTCTGCCCCAAGATCACAGACATTTAAAGCAGGCTGGGTTAGTTTTGTTGACATTACACTTTCCTAGCAGAATCTACAGATAGAAAGTGAGTGAGAAGAGAATACAGAAGCAGAATTAGTCACGAGAATTGCATTCTAGAGCTCAGCCAACTCCATGACCATCTACTGTAATACAAGTAATCATCTACAAAAATAAATAAAAGAATGGCTCCATTGCATGGATCTGTATAGCTGCCTATTAATATTGATAAGCAACTTTGTAACCTAATTATAGCCTGCATAAAAATGTTAAAATACACTCATTGTTAACCATAGGGGAAAACGATACAAAAGTTTGGGAGCTAGGAAGAATTTGCTCACACCAAAAAGAGTGTAACATGATGCACACCAGTGACGGATGAGCAGCGAGCTGTGTGACATCATCAAAAAGTTATCTTGTCAGGCAACGTTCCTTGCTAATTTAAAGCTGCAATATACTAGTTCGGTTTGAGCAATTATACTATTTCTTGCTTGCAATGTCTCTGCCTGTGACTGAACTAGCATTTTAATTTGATTCCTCCTATATACAACGCAAGGGTCAACACTGGATAAATATGGGCTGTGTGTGCATACGTTTTAGCTTCTAAAAAATAATAACAGGTATACTCTCTCTACTGTTAAATGTTGCCCTACTACACTTACATATTTAAAATGTACAGTTGAAGTCAGAAGTTTACATACACCTTAGCCAAATACATCTAAACTCAGTTTTTCACAATTCCTGACATTTAATCGTAGAAAACAATCCCTGTCTTAGGTCAGTTAGGATCACTACTTTATTTTAAGAATGTGAAATGTCAGAATAATAGTAAAGAGAATGGTTTATTTCAGCTTTTATTTCTTTCATCACATTCCCAGTGGGTCAGAAGTTTACATGCACTTTGTTAGTATTTGGTAGCATTGCCTTTAAATTGTTTAACTTGGGTCAAACCTTTTAGGAAGCCTTCCACAAGCTTCTCACAATAAGTTGCCTTGAATTTTGGCCCATTCCTCCAGACAGAACTGGTGTAACTGAGTCAGGTTTGTAGGCCTCCTTGCTCGCACACACTTTTTCAATTCTGCCCACAAATTTTCTATCGGATTGAGGTCAGGGCTTTGTGATGGCCACTTCAATACCTTGACTTTGTTGTTCTTACGCCATTTTGCCACAACTTTGGAGGTATGCTTGGGGTCATTGTCCATTTGGAAGACCCATTTGCGACCGAGCTTTAACTTCCTGGCTGATGTCTTGAGATGTTGCTTCAGTATATCCACATAATTTTCCTTCCTCATGATGCCATCTATTTTGTGAAGTGCACCAGTCCCTCCTGCAGCAAAGCACCCCCACAACATGATGCTGCCACCCCTATGCTTCATGGTTGGGATGGTGTTCTTCGGCTAGCAAGCCTCACCCTTTTTCCTCCAAACATAATGAAAGACATTATGGCCAAACAGTTAAAAAAATAATTTCATCAGACCAGAGTACATTTCTCCAGAAAGTAAGATCTTTGTCCCCATGTGCACTTGCAAACTGTAGTCTGGCTTTTTTATGGCAATTTTGGAGCAGTGGCTTCTTCCTTGCTGGACAGCCTTTCAGATTATGTTGATATAGGACTCGATTCTACTGTGGATATAGATACTTGTCTACCTGTTTCCTCCAGCATCTTCACAAGGCCCTTTGCCCTTTTTTGCACCAAACTACGTTCATCTCTATGAGACAAAATGTGTCTCCTTCCTGAGCGGTATGATGGCTGCGTTGTCCTATAGTGTTTATACTTGCGTACTATTGTTTGTACAGATGAACATGGCATTTGTAAATTGCTCCCAAGGATGAACCAGATTTGTGGAGGTCTACAATTATTTTATTTTAGGTCTTGGCTGATTTCTTTTGATTGTCCCATGATGTCAAGCAAAGAGGCTTTGAGTTTGAATGTAGGCCTTAAAATACATGCACAGGTACACCTCCAATTGACTCCAATTAGCCTATCAGAAGCTAATTGGCTAACTGCCTAAAGGCTAGACATCATTTTCTGGAATTTTCCAAGCTGCATAAAGGCACAGTTAACTTAGTGTATGTAAACTTCTGACTTACTGGAATTGTGATATAGTCAATTAAAAATGAAACTATCTGTCTGTAAACAACTGTTGGAAAATCACTTGTGTCATGCACAAAGTAGATAAATTACTAAATTACTTGCCAAAACTATGGTTTGCTAAAATGAAATCTGTGGAGTGGTTAAAAAATGGGTTTTAATGACTTCAACCTAAGTTTATGTAAACTTCTGACTTCAACTGTACCATGAATATACAGTAGTTAATACAGTTATTGTCAATACTGTATAGTCATGATAAATTAATGTGTGATCTATTTCAAAAAAGTGTAATAAGCAGTTCAATATAGACAGTAGGGGAGACCGGGGCAGGTTATCACACGGGACTATATCTCAGTTATGCTCGGAGTAAAATATCCAGTTGCGTAAATGTGTGTTTTATCAAGCAGTGGTTTTGTATGTTGGTTTCAAACAGTTCATAACCCTTTTTAATTAGAATATTTTTTTATGAATGAAACTGTTTAAAAGTACATTTTTACCATCATCATTATCATCATCTTTTGTTATAGCTCTGGGCCGACCACACTGACATACATTAAGGCAAGGGTCAACTATATATTATGAAGTCAAATTGTTACAGAAAGTTTTAAACATGTTCTTAGAACGAAAGTTATTTTTCATGAAAGTCAGGCCAGGGCAAGTTGTCACATTTTAAATGTTGCAGGTTGTCACATATGTTTTAAATGTGTTAAAGAGTTTCAAATGTATTAATTACAATATTTGTTGGCCAAAACATTGTTTTGATATTGTCTGTTACCTTTACTATTTGTAATGAAACGTATTGTGCTTTATAACTGTTTTACTTTTTAAAATTCCAGAAAAGCCTTTAACAGTCTGTTTTTTGTTAATACAGGCGAAGATTTAAAGAGAGGCGTAGATTTTTTTTTATTGTGGTTTATGGTGGGGACACGTTCCCCCTTCACACCCCAATGATCACATGAAACCACTTGTTTAATGGCAGGTTCCAATTTACCCCATACATTGTGACAATATACCCCCCTATTGTCTCAAAAGATCAATGTGTGTTCAATGCAGTGTAACTTTTTTCCTGGGCAAGAACAGTGAAAATGTTCAATACCCTTTTTGTATCCAAGATGTCAAGGTATGTGGCTTTAAACTAGGGCTGTGAAAAAAAAAGTACTAATTAATCTCAGTTTTCTGTGATCATTTGTGATTAATCATGGTACATGGTACATTAAAACAAAAATGTAAATATAATCATGAAAACATATACTTTATACTTTGTCTCAAAGAACTTGCAAGAAATGGTCATCATTTTCTCATTTAATTATTTAAACGTGCACATTAAAATGTTCAGTTTTTTGCAAATAGATTGAAACAGATTCAATTTATATCAAGCTTTATTGTCAAGATAAACTTTATTGTACATTGCTAGTGCGTTATTAGACACGTCACACTATATTGTACAAGCAGATATAAAACAAACAGAATGCTAGAGTTTAATTTGCTGAAGTTTAAAATCTCATAACTATTTTTTTCTCTGGCTGCCATCTGCCATCTCTGCAATCTCTATCACACACCTGCTGACTCTCTCTCGTGCAGTTTCATGCCACGCGAAGAGATACGGCAACATGCCCCTATCTCTCCCACGCCTGGCTCACCACTTGCGGGTGAAGTCTCCATTGTTTGTACAGTAAATCCACTCCCTTGTTTGTTATGCCTGAAACATGCGTTGCACGTAATGAATGAGCGTGTACTGTTCCACACTATCAGTTTTTGTGCTAGGATATGCAGCTGAGTCGAGTGTGTACCTCCTGGAAATTTATGTATGCCAATTTTAGCCACAGGAAGTTAAACATTAGTGAAGTTACAGGAAGTAAGTATTAATTATTACTGAATTACTGCATTACTTGCATTAAATCAAAATTGGAAGCTTTTTTGAATCTTTTAGTCCATGTCTGTTAGCTTTGAAGGAATCAATATGCTATTGTACTCCTAAAAGTTGGCCAATGTAACAATGCAACCAGATAAACTTTCAAAATTCATTAATAATGATGAAAACTTAAAAAGTCCAGGAAATTTTTGTAGTGTCAGTAAACTACCTTGTACTTTTAGGGCTTAGAGCATACAAATTTGCCACAGATTCTCTTTATAGAGCTTCACATGTACTGAACCCAGAACATACATTTAATAAATCATAAAGTATGTATATAGCAGGTGGCTTTTTAATAGTGCAGCAGCAATAATGAAGATCTCTGGTGCCATAATTCAGGGATTCTGCCTTTGGCTGACTCATAGGAGGGCTTGTGTCTAGTTCCACTGTCTGATCAGAGACACTACAGTCTCCACAGGCTCTAAACAGAATGAAGTGCACCAGGGTGAGGGAGCCTAATTCTCCATCTCTTTTGTGCTGGGTAGAGAACACAGAGATGGATACTGCTTCAAAGTTGGTAGTGCTGAACTGGCGGTAACTGCTGATCGGTCGCAGTTAATGAGTTTAAAAGAGCAGACTCTTTCATTTAAATGTGTGTTTGTGCAGTATTTTGAGGCTCATAAAATCTAACACAGTCTGTATTCACCTGTAGTTATGGGATGATAAGGATATAATCATGCAATGGGATGTTATCACAGACTAGTCAATAATAACAAGACACAAGCCTGCTCTACCAAGCGTTCTCTTTTGTGTACATTATAAAATCCTAATTGATCGGTGCTGATACACTCAGTTTGTTGTTCTGATAAATGCTGGTGTTAACATCCTCTATTAATACCTGATGCAAGGCAAGCTTGACATAAAAGTCCACATTCAAATCTGGGAATTTGTTTCATTAAAGGAATATGCCAGGTTCAACAGAAGTTAAGCTCAATGGACAGCATTTGTGGCATAATGTTGATTACCATAAAAAATGATTTAAATCTGGGTTACAGTGAGACACTTACAGTGGAAGTGAATGGGGCCAATCCGTAAACGTTAAAATACTCACTGTTTCAAAAGTATAGCCACAAGACGTAAACAATATGCAAGTTAACATGATATAATTGTGTTAAAATCACTTACTGACCTTTTTTGTGTAAATTTATATTCAATTTTACAACTACGTTGCCATGATGACGTAATGCCATAAACCTTGTTTTTGTAAACGACTATTTAAACAGCTTTACAACTCAAATAATAGAAGTTATGACAACATTATACTGTATATAAAAAATATTTAACATTCAACACTATTTCTCAGTCACTAATTAAAATGTGATATTGACCTTTGTACAGTTTGTCAAATGTTCATGCTTCCAATGAAGCACACAAGATGCTCTTTGGAACATTCTCCAATCATGCTGCATCACATGAATTATTTTTACTGATAATATCATAATATAATAACAAATATTTTATATTAAACCAGTGGTCTCAGACTTTTGGGCCCCACTGTATGACCAGACTGGATGCCAACACTTTCACCTTCATCAAATAGCTGAAGACAGTGTCTGCTTACACAAGGGTGCTCGTAATGACCGCTTTGATGGGACAGTGAAGCTAGAAGAGTGAAAAGTGAAAGAATCAATACTTTTCTCTGCTGGAATTTCTAATGATCATTGAGTCCTCCTCTGGCCACTAATCAAACACCATTAGCAGTGACGTGAATAAGGCTCTTTCAGCACTAACGGGGCTTTAATGAAGATTAAATGACAAGCACAATATGAAGCAGATGTTAGAGTACGCGCTGATTGGACAGGCACGAAGGCATGTGACCAGCTCATCATAATTCAAGTAACCAAAAATGAAAATTCTGTCATCATTTAATCACCGACATGTTGTTCCAAACATGTATGCTTTAAACTATAGTCTAACTATCCTTTAAAGGGGTCATGACATGCCTTTTTTATTTTTCATGTAAAGGCAAATCCTGCAAATTCCCAAAGACGTAACATTACTTCACATTAATCAACTCTAAAAGCCTTGGATGAGTTGGAAATATGACGGTGTAATTTAATTCTCAGTTTGCTATGTTTATTAGTCTTGTAAAGCAGCCTTTCAGGTAGATGCTCATGTTGAATGGAATGATTGGCTGTATGCCAGAATGGCCATTATATGCCAGCGCAGTTTTTAACAAGATCCACTTGTTTAAAATTCCCTACATTTTATTAACATTTACGATTAAACTTTATTTCGCTATGAATCATTATCTACATGATTATAGCTCTGTGGAAATTAATTTTCTCCGCAACACCATTTGAGTAAAGGTTTTGCGTAAGTGCATAGACCAGGGGTCGGCAACCCATGGCATGCATGCCAGCATTGGCACGCGGAGGGGTAATCTCTGGCACGCCAGCAACGGCGAGAGAGGAGTAGAATATTTTATTCATATGAAATTCCGCACAATTCCGCATTCCAATCTACATCTTGATGTAATCCTTCCTCATGATCACACAGCGTGTTTTTATGAGCGGAATGGGAGTCTAAACAAAAAATTACAATGTGACGAGACTGCAGTATACCCAACAGACTCATACAGCACGTGCAAGCCATTCGCGCATCACAAGCCAGCAGCGCTTCACGTTCGGTTAATCGCGCAAGTAAACATGCCTGTTTTGCTTCGGTCTGGCTGCGTGGATGACAGCCTACACTCCGTGTTTCATTTGTTTCTTTATGCTTTC
Organism: Myxocyprinus asiaticus; assembly: GCF_019703515.2. Lineage (NCBI taxonomy): Eukaryota > Metazoa > Chordata > Actinopteri > Cypriniformes > Catostomidae > Myxocyprinus > Myxocyprinus asiaticus. The sequence continues at coordinate 8,012,265 of NC_059368.1, read as the reverse complement.
AGAACAACACTTCATGTAATAAGGAAAACACCACTATTAATCCCGGAGATTTCCAACCTAGCATACAGTTACACCCCCATAAACCATGGTCACACTCAAAATTAACACATCATGGGGTTCAAAAATCTAAGTCTATTCAAAATATAAATTAAACCTGGAAATAAAGTTTTAAGATTTTGCAAGTGCGATTCACCGAAAAGGGCTAAATAGTTTATCGGCTTGTGATGTGCGAATGGCTTGCACGCACAGCGCGTGTCTCATCACATTCCCATTCAGCTGATGAAAACGCGCTGCGTGATCATGAAGAAGGATTACATCAAGATGTACATTGGAATGCAGATCAGGTGCAAAAAACTTCATATAAATTAAACAGACTTGTACTCTCTCACTGTTGCTTGTGTGCTAGTGATTACACGGCTCTGTATGATTTTGAAAATGTATGACATAGTATAAGAAATATTTAAGATTCCACGCTATTTTGTGTTTAGTAATCAAATAAGCAAATTTGTGACGTTAACTGTTAACTCATTTTGTACAAAAGGACACGTTTTCTTTCATTAAAGCACTTTCACAAGATGCTCTGTGAAGATTTTTCACATGTGGGTTTTGCACAAATTTTTCACTCAAACTGTTATGCTGATAATATCATTTGTAATGAAAAATAAACGATTAAAATAGAACAATGCAAAATAGCATTGGCACAGCCATTGACCAGGAAAATAAAAATGGCACTCCATAACAAAAAGGTTGCCGACCCCTGGCGTAGACATTCATGGGGCAAAATACTTGTGTCACAATAAACGTGTCTAAAATAGCTTTGTGTCGGGTGACAATGAGAGCATTGATGAGATTTGCATGTCATTTGCTGCAAGATAGGCTGCAGATGTGCTGTTCACTGTAAAACAAAAAATGTGTTTCGTGAGGCAGGTGTTTCGTGAGGCAGCTGCTATAGAGACTGACAAAACGTTATTATTTTTTTCTTTTTTTCCCTTTTTTCTTTTTGATTTTCTCCCCAATTTGGAATGCCCAATTCCCAATGCGCTCTAAGTCCTCGTGGTGGCGTAGTGACTCGCCTCAACCTGGGTGGCAGAGGACGAATCTCAGTTGCCTCTGTGTCTGAGACAGTCAATCCGCGCATCTTATCACGTGGCTCGTTGAGCGCGTTACCGCGGAGACATAGCGCATGTGGAGGCTTCACGCAATTCTCCGCGCCATCCACGCACAACTCACCACGTGCCCCACCAAGAGCGAGAACCACACATTATAGCTACCACGAGGAGGTTACCCCATGTGACTCTAACCTCCCTAGCAACCAGGCCAATTTGGTTGCTTAGGAGACCTGGCTGGAGTCACTCAGCATACCCTGGATTTGAACTTGCGACTCCAGGGGTGGTAGTCAGCGTCTTTACTCGCTGAGCTACCCAGGACCCCTGACGAAACATTATTAATCATTCTGATGGCATTCAGGATGGACTCTGTAATCGCAGTGATGTATTTATTGTTTTTCATTTTCCTGAGAATGTATACTTATTCCAGCGTACTATTTGCCTTTAGCCTATTAAACAACACCTTAACCTTTAAACTGTAGGCCTAGCTTACAATGGAAGATTACATTCATGCAATGACTCTCTTTTCATTTATATATGTTCTCCATTTGAAACCAGATGTTGTCAATTAATTTTGCCTATTATTACTGTTGTAATTATTATTAAAAAAAACATGGTATGTGATTATTACTGTAATATAACATTTTTGCTAATTTTTTCTCTGTTGAACATTTTCTCTTAAAATAAAGATGAAATAAAAAAAACAATTACATTCATTTTAAAAATCGGTTCAGCATATCGTTATCGGATGTGTAAACATTCAAATAATCGGTATCATATCGGTTTTAATCAGTCATATCAGTCAATCTCTAGTGATAAGGTAAAGTAGTCATTGATGTGTTGTTGTGGAGGTGGTCAGATGCAAATGTCTACCGCAGTGTGATATCATAATGTGGAGAAATTAGAGAATGAGTCGTTTTAGCAGCCTGGCTTTAACAAATGCTCTTTTTTTTGATTCCTTCTGTCAGGACCCCTTTAAAAACAGCTAACTACACTACAAGTTTTCAACAAAAAGTAGCAAACTACATTTAAGCTATTTAAGGGGGCAGTATATTTTTAAATATATACAGTAATTATCAGATGATAATTTATTTTTTTAATCAGAGCTATATTTATCTGACACAAAAATAATATGATCTCAATTAAGGAGACAGCATTACACAAAATACAACTTATATTACAAGAAAGCACTGTCATTTATATATCCGAGTCTAAAACATAATTTTTTTTTAACCAGTTCATTTAAATGAATCAAACTTTTCAGGAGAGCATATTTAAATATTGCCAACAGCCTGATTATTAATTTTGTTTATATATATATATATATATATATATATATATATATATATATATATATATATATATATATATAGCATTGATATAGCAGCGATATAGCATTTTGTCATATTACACTGCTACTTTTTAAAAACAAGTTGTTAGCTTGTTACCAGAACCACGACTGATGAATGTAGTTAAAGGAATAGTTTATCCATATATTAACATTCTCATTTACTCACCTTCATGCCATCCCTGATGTGTTCTACTGAACACAAACAAAGAGTTTTAGAAGAATATTTCAGCTCTGTAGTTCCGTACAATGCAAGTGAATGGGTACCAAAACTTTGAAGCTCCAAATAAATAAATGAATGAATGAATGTTACACTTACAGTACATTCATGATAAGTTATATCATTCATTCATTCAACATTCATACATTCCAAAAAGCAAATAAAGTCAGCATAAAATTAATCCATAAGACTCCAGTGGTTAAATCTGTATATTCAGAAGCAATATGATAGGTGTGGGTGAGCAACAGATCAAAATTTAAATTCTTTTTTGCTAGAAATTCTCCTCCCTGTCCAGTAGGTAGCGATATGCACAAAGAATATGAATCACCAAAACCAAAATAAGAAGAATGTGAAAGTGGAGATTGATAGTAAAAAAGGACTTAAAAATGTATCTGTTTCTCAACCACCCCCATCATATTGCTTCAGAAGATTTAACCACTGGAGTCATATGGATAACGTTTATGCTGCCTTTATGTGCTTTTGGAGCTTCAAAATTTTGGTACCCATTCACTTGCATTGTGAGGACCTACAGAGCTGAAATATTCTTCTAAAAATCTTTGTTTGTGTTCAGCAGCAGAAAGAAAGTCTTACACATCTGGGATGGCATGAGGGTGAATAAATGATGAGAGAATATTTATCCCTTTAAGTTAGCAGCGTCACTGTTTTCAGTTAGTTATTCCTAAACATTAGGAGTTACCCACCTGAACGCTGGTCAGTGTGGTGTACTGGTAAGCTTTGATGACCAGGTAGTTTGCCTCTATATCAATTAGACCCAGAATCATGTACTTCCACCATCTTCTCTTCAAAATTGCCAGTAGATTCTCCTCTCCTGTGAAAAACGAGAAGAAACCCAATTCAAGCACTTAGGAACTGCAAATGATTCATAGCTGTGTTTGCACAATAAGTCTGTAGCTATTTAATTCATTATTACAGAGTCATTATTACACATATAGACAAATACTTCGGGAAAAGACGATCAATGTGCATTTCTGTTGGAGGCTGTTCTTGGAATGATCAAATCATGCCTTAATGTCTTAAAGCCCTCAGTGAGCAAGACAAAGGCAACCGTGTCAAGTAAAAAACTCCATACGATGTTAAAAATGGCATACTGAATAACTGGTAATTACCATATTTATATTTTTTTCATTTACATTTATGTATTTTGGCAGACACTTTTTAACCAAAGTGCATTCAAGGTATACATTTTTTTTAGCAGGTTGTGTGTTCTCTGGGAATCGAACCCATGACCCTGGCATTGCAAGCACTATGCTCTACCAGTTGATATGTTAATAAGCCAATGTTTAACCAGTAGATATAGAGGATAATGTGAATCACCAAAAAAACAAAAGAAAAAGAATGTGGAAGTGAAAGTGAAAGTGAAAGTGGAGATAGATTTATAGTAAAAAAAAAATAATACAAAAAAAAGGACTTAAAAATGTATCTGTTTCTCACCCACACCAATCATATATCTTCTGAAGACATGGATTTAACCACTGGAGTCTTATGGACTACTTTTATGCTGCATTTATGTGCTTTTTGGAGCTTCAAAGTTCTGGTCGCCATTCACTTGCATAGTGAGGACCAACAGAGCTGAGATATTCTTCTAAAAATCTTTTGATTGTGTTCAGCAGCAGAAAGAATGTCATAAACATCTGGGATCACCTGAGGGCGAGTAAATGATGATAGGATTTTCATTTTTGGGTGAACTATTCATATAACAACAAAAAAATCCATATAAATCCATAAACTCAAAGTTCCAAACTTCATGCTCGTTACCTGACAGAAATACATTAGGAAACATGTTCAAAATTAAACAGAAATGTCCCTTTGTCAATTCCCACAAAACTACAAACAAATCAAAATAGGTCTGCATATTTTCCTATAGGCGTGAATGAATTTTGCCAATTTGTGCCACAGAGAAATAAAACACAGCAGCCAGAGATTTTATTAAAAGAGCACAGCAATCTCTTGACACAGCAAGGCTACTCCTGAAATAAATATGAGTTTTCTATAGGATCATAACAGCAAAAGCACCGCAGGGAGTAAAAGAGAAAGAAAAAGCTTAGTCGAATATGCAGACCTTCATTCTAAACCAGTTTCCCATCATGCTAACTATTTTCCTGAAGGCAAGCGAAGGCGTAATCAACCACTTTGTGTCTTGCAGGCATTAAATAGCTACGAAACAATACTGAACTGTCCATTTAATTAAAGCGAATGGTGACTGAGGCAGTCATTCTGCCTACACATCTCCTATTGTGTTCCACAGCAGAAAGAAACTACATGTACTGCAAATGGTGACAAAATTGTCATTTTTGGGTGAACTACCCTTTACAAACAGGTAATTATGCTTATAGATCCACAGTACGCATGGTTCTGAAATGGTTTCATAAAATAAAATAAGAATAAGAAATATGAAATGGGCATGTACTGTAATTCTCATGAGAAAGAAAGATGTAACAAGCAATGGCACATCTTATTCAACATCGATGAAAATGTCATCAATCCTTTCATAACATAAAAGAGGGAAGGCAAGTCTCCCCAAAGGTAATCAAACACAATTTTATCTAGACTGCAGCTATTGTAGGGCATAATAACAGCCATGGATGCCTCATACTGAGGTCAGGATTGGGCAGATATTGATGGTCAGGAAGCAGACAAACTGGTTAATCCGAACGTCTGCTAGCTGCCTTGAGACATCACAGGTCACATAAACTACAACACATAGAGACTGTATCACCTAGATTTCATATAGAGACTGTGTCTGTTCCCCGGACAACCAAACACAGACCCCTCACTAAATAATTTAAGGTCAAACTTTTAAACAAACAATTAACGATAATATCATATAAATATAGGGCTACTAAACATTAGATCTCTTTCAACCAAAACACTAATTGTAAATTAAATTATTACAGATCATAGTTTGGATGTGCTCTGCTTGACTGAAACCTGCCTTAAACTGGATGAATATATTAGTTTAAATGAATCTACTCCCCAAGGTTATTGTTATAAACATGAGCCTCGTCTGAAGGGTCGAGGAGGAGGTGTTACTCAGAGGACAGGATATAAGTCTTTTGAACTAATAATGCTTAATGTGAAACCATCAAATACAATGAAAAATCTCTGTCGTCTTTTGCCCTTGCTACAGTATATAGATCACCCAGGCCATACTTAGATTTCCTTGGTGAATTTGAACATTTTCTATCAGATCTTGTAGTTACTGTAGATGAGCTTTAATTGTTGGTGACTTCAACATTCACATAGATAATGAAAATGACACACTGGGATTAGCATTTATTGATATTCTCAACTCTCTTGGAGTCAGACAAAATGTGACAAGACCAACTCATTGCCATAATCATACGCTAGATTTAATTCTGTCATATGGAGTTGATGTTGATACTATAGAAATTCTACCGCAGAGTGATGACATCTCAGATCATTACCTCGTCTCTTGTTTGCTGCGATCAGATAATGTCACTCAGTCTACACCACACTATCATTCAGGTAGAACTATTCTTTCGACCACTAAAGATAGCTTCACTAATAATCTTCTAGAATTGTCTCACATACTCAGTAAGCCAAAAAGACTAGAAGAACTTGATGTAATAACAGAAAATATAAATACAGTCTTCTCTAGCACTCTTGATAGTGTCACCCCCTTCGATTAAAGAAAATTCAAGAAAAAAATCCTCTCACCATAGTACAATGATCACACTCATGCTCTCAAGAGAGCAGCTTGGAAAATGGAGCACAAATGGAAGAACACAAAATTAGAGGTATTTCACGGTGCATGGAACTAAAAGCTACCAGGTCAGCATATTTTAGCAAACTCATAGAAAATAACCACAACAATCCTTGGTGTTTATTCAGTACTGTGGCTAAATTGGTTAGGAATAAAGCATCTACTGAACCAGATATTTCGTCACAGCACAATAGACTTCATGAATTTCTTTGCTGATAAAATACAAATCATCAGAAATGGAAACTTGAGGCAGAATCAGCAGGTGAAATCTAACACCCATTGAGAAGAATGAAAAACTTTATTTCTGAATTGTTTTCTCGATTACAGATTATTACTTTCACCTTTAGCATGCCCTCTGTCCTTCTCTTGGCTTTATATGGATATATATTACACTGACGAGGTGCCACACCATCCTGTCTATGATTGTGACATATCATTTTGCTTTTCAATTATATCAGCTGTTCCCATCTCCCATTTGTGAGATTGTTAATGGTGTGTGCCATTATATTGACTTTTACACTGCTGTGATAGAGCTTGTTACAGGGACTGACTGCAGAAAGTGTGCTGGTCGAACAAGGAAGAGAAAATTACTCTTAAAGAAATAGTTCAGCCAAAAATAAAAATTATCTCGTCATTTGCTCACCCTCATGCCATCCCAGATGTGTATGATTTTATTTCTTCTGCAGAACACAAACAAATATTTTAGATGAATATCTCAGCTCTGTAGGTCCATACAGTGCAAGTGAATGGTGACCCTCCAGTTTAATCACTCCAGTGGTTAAATCCATTTCTCCAGAAGCAATATGATCAGTGTAAGAAACAGATCAATATTTAAGTCCTTTTTAATGTAAATCTACAATTTTACATTCATTTTCACATTCTGGTGTGGCAGTGACTTTCGCTTTCACATTCAGCCACCTACTGGTTGGGGCTGGTAAAAGGTGGAGATTTATAGTAAAAAAAGAACTTAAATATTGATCTGTTTCTCACCTATGATATCACTGCAGATGACATGGATTTAACCACTGGAGTCTTATGGATTACTTTTATGCTGTCTTTATGTCCTTTTGGACCTTCTGAGTTCTGGTCACCATTCACTTGTATTGTACGGTCCTACAAAACTGAGATATTCTTCTAAAAATCATTGTTTGTGTTCTGCAGAAGAAAGAAAGTCTACACATCAGGGATGGCATGAGGGTAAGTAAATGATGAGAGAATTTTGTGTGAACTATCCCTTTAAAGACAGGTCATTAGAGAACATATAATAATCCCATCTTCAGAGAGCACTGACAAATTCCACCATGTTACCAGAGCGTCTAAAGATGGATCTTGCGTCTTGTGTGGTCCTGCTTCACGCTGGAAGCCGTGGAGCATGCATGTCTTAAAAGACTTGTGAATAAGAGCTGCTAGAGGGAAGTCTCACATTTGTAGATATGAAAATTTTAAGAGCCGAGAGCCGAGCCAAGCAGAGTCTTCAGTTTGAGGCGCTTTTATGTGCAAAGGGTTGATATTTATTAAAACTAACAGATTTTATATTTTTAAAATGTTTAACTTAAATGTTCTGGAAAATTTTTTTCTTCATAATGTATTTTTGCTAATTTTAAAAATGTTTTTAAATGTGCAGATTTTATTGTTTTGCCCTTGACCCTGATCCAAACTTATTCTTAAAAAAAAGAAAAAAAAAAAAGAAAAAGAAAAATAAAAAATTACATTTTAAAAACTATGACAATCAAAACAGTCAAATTTAAACCATTTTGATATTTAGTTTGTGAAAATGAGTAGCCTAATATTAATTTTTATACAAACACTGACTGTCCTTCAGGTATGGCATAATTTCCGTGAGCAAATTTTGCAACTAATAATGTTAGTAATTAATAATAATGTTTATAACGGAAAACTAATAAAGTTAATGTCATAAAAAGTTAGAGCACTTGATTTCCAAGGAGACAACAGTGTCCGTAAAACACATGCTTGAGATAAGATATGAGAGAAATAAAAATCAAGGCAACTCTAACTTATTCTTACTATCTTATTATTAATATATATATATATATATATATATATATATATATATATACGGTATATATTAGAGGACCAGACCAGTATATCGGTTTTACCGATTAATCGGTGCCAATAGTTGCTTTTTGAAACTATCAGTTATCTGCAAAAATCTATGCCGAAAGTTGCTGATAGTTTTTACATAATTTCAAAATAAGACTCCACCCTTTTTTGGACGGCTTTTTTATACTTAAAAATCCTGTATTATACACTACATCTTCATTTTTTTCTGGTTATTATTGGGATTTTGAACAATAAAATGCATCTGGGATTTTATTGATTTTGGATTCATGTCTGTGCCATTCATATTATGGAAAGAATAAGCAAAATTTTTGACATTATATAAATCTATTTTAAAAACTATCAGCCGATTAAATGGTTATCGTCCTTTCCAGCCACCTTAGTTATCGGTAGACCTCTGATATATATTACATCATTTTGTACATCATTTCCAACCAAAAGTGCAATTTTATCAAATTATGTGAAAACAACCTTTAATTGTGTGTATTTGGGATACATAAAATACTAGCTATGAAAGTAGCCTTCGCATGAAATAGGTGTCTGACATTTTATTCCAAAAGTGTTCAAATCACTTTTATTTATATGTTTCTATCACCTTCGTTTCTACCACAGAATGCTATAAAACACAATTTATAATTTGAAATGTGGTGGAAATTACATTGTTATGGAAATTTTCATGAAATAAGTTAAATGAGGACATCAAAATAAAAAAAATTAAACTGAATTAAACCCTGGGTTACATCATGGAGAAGTGTCTCTGTTATAAGTGTTCTGTGAGACCTTTTACATAAAAGTGCCACCTAAATGAGAAGATGATAGTCATTAGGCCCATTCAAACAACCAATCAGTAGAGGAAATCAGTGGTTTGAGGTGATCATCTGATGTTGTTAAGAGCCGACAGTAAACCCCAAAGCCCTGAGGTAATGGCATGTACACACATGGCATTAGTCAAAACAAAGCAGACTCAAGAGAGCATGAAGCATTTACGATAAAATCAGCCATTAAATCAATAAATAATGCTGCAATCCACCCCACAGCACATCCACATTCACTGTGGCAATTACTAAAAGCCTTACAGAACTAGCATGGACACTCATGAGAGTAAATGATCCCTTCCAGAGACTAATTAATATGTTAGAATTCTCCAGTTACAAAAGAACTGCTAATAATTGGTTCAAAAGACTACCATGTCCTCTTTGCAGGCCTATATCAGCAATTCTAGAATGACTTAAAAGCACCCACTGACAAAATATCCACTATTTGTACAAAAGCTGTGCGTTCAGAATGTAATACTAGTTTAAGGAATACTCCATAGTATATACTTGTATGTCTACTAGTATGCAGTATGCATCGATAAACATTTCAAATTAGCATTTTTAATTGAGTGAATGGTGTCCAGTTATCATCCTAGAAATAAATAGTTATTATAAAAATGTCTTTAAAAATGTCACAGTGTGCTCTGGATCAGGGTTGCTGCAGAGATTTTAAAATCAAATGTAAGACTTTTTAAGACCTTTTTCAAGACCTGAACAAATAAAATTATTGCCGTATCCCCATACCAAAACAAACCAACACAATCTCAAAATAAATCATAAATCACAGACTCTTACTTAAATAGGCAGGGGCACACATTCAACATGGCCTTACGCTTATCAGTAAAACAGAGTAGGCTATATGCAAGTATAAATACTCAAGACATATTTTCCCACATATATATCACATTAAAATTGGTTTATGTACCATTATATAAACAAATACAAATTAGAGGTTGTCCGATATTGGATTGTGCTGATTCGATAATGTGTTGAAAGAAAGCCAGCTAGTCTGCCAATAGTTTTTTAATTTTTTTATTGGTAGCCTATATTAAATGTTCTTAGTCTTTCCTTCCTGTGATGGGGAGGGCCAGACAGAGGCTACAGGAGTCCAAATTTAATTAAATTCCATATGCACTTTATTGGTGACACTACATTATCATCAACAGTTGGGATTTTTAGTGATAGCTTTTCATAAATTTCCGATATGGATTAATGATTGTGAACTGCTCTGCAACAGCTGAAAACACACACAAGCCCCCACGTGCTTGGAGAAAATACAGTGCCGTGTTTTCACTCTGAAGGACGTGCATGCATTTATTTAATTCGTATTATTTTTAAGTTTGGTAATTTTGGCACAAAAAAGTTTGGCACATTAGGTCATACCATGATTCCTATCTTTCTGCCCCCAAATTTAAGACCTCATTAAATAAAAATGAAGACTTTTGTTGTATCATTTAAGAGTTTTTATGACCTTAAATTTTGGAAAACTGAATTTAAGACATTTTAAGACTTTTTAAGGATCCGCTGGAACCCTGTGGATGTATGCTGCTCATTTAAGCGAATGTAGTAGGTCATCCAGGTACTCCATGTGTAGTATTTAAAAATGTGTGTGTGTGGCCGTGAATAGCTTATTCTTGCTTCACAGTGACTGAAGAGGAAACATGCACACACCATCATGGTGTGGACACATTGTATTTAATATCTGTCCATGGGGAGAGCATGACAGAGTCGACACGTTGCAGCAATGCCTTGCATCCTTGCAAAAAAGTCGATTGGACCAACGGTTCCATAGTTAGTGCTATTTTTATGTTTCTCTCTGGTATAGCGCCACCAAGTGGCCAAGGAGCAATTTTTTCATGTGTCCTTATATTGACCTTGTAAATTAGTGTTCCAAATTTGGTGAAAGTATCTCATTCCATTCAAGAGTTACAGCCATTTAAGGAAAAGTGGCCACGCCCACTTCTTACATTTTGGCATGCAGTCCTGATGTTGAATCAAAAGTTTTAAATGTGTTTGCTCATTATTGATAGTGAGACTCTAGAGAATCTTTCTGCACTAGTTTGGTTTAGATCGGGCAAAAAGCCTAGGACTAATTTGCAAAAAAATCCAATATGGCAAAAAAAATTGACTTTCTTGTTTTGTTCAGTGTAGCTCCCCCTATTAGGGCGAGTCTATGCACCTCTGTAACCTGCTGGAGTACTACCATTCCCCCAAGTTTCATGTCTCTAGGCCTTACGGTTTGGTCTGCACGATCGTTTTTAGTTTTCCAATAGGGTTTTAGCACTTTGTGCTTGAACCCCTAAAATAATCCTTACAATTACAATACGGTTTCAGCAATTATCCACAAATAACTGGAGGTCAAAGGTCAAAACCCTAAAGGAGGAACCCTAAAGCTGGTTAAACTGGTTTATGTTGCAGACCAGTGCAGCAATGGATGGGTGACAAGCTAAAACTTGCATGAAACTGCCCAACCTTACAATGGTAATCAACAATATGGTTTTAACTGCTGAAGATCTGAACTATCTTTGCTTGTTTATAACAGGTAATGATAATCCAATATCTTGCAGATTTCTGCTACACAAACTCCAGGCATTGGTCTTGAAATATGGCCTATGCGAGTAGTCACACCGTGAATCATTTGAAACAAAACATATCACATATAACAGCTGAGCCCTTCAGAGGAACTCATCCCTAACATAAAAACTTACTTTGAAAAATGCTAACTCATGCCAACAAAATCAATATAATTTCCATCAAGCATCATAATGGTAAAAAAAAATCATTTTGAGATTCAAAACCCTTATAAATGTTGATCAAGTCATTTTTAATTTTTTGGTAAATGTACAGTATATTTTTAGAAGACAAACTTTGAAAAGACAGAGAAGATGGACTCATTTTGCTGTAGCAATCCAGCAGAAAATCAAGCTCTGAAACATTCCCAAAATAACAATCCCTAAAATCAGCAAAAGGTTCCCAATGCCAGGTCTTTAGATGTGTGTAGAAATAAGCATAAAAACAAATCTCAGCAGTGTAAAATCAATATTAGTGTTATCACATTACAACGACTAATTAGGTTTTTGAACGCAGCTCTGTAGGGGAGAGTAACAACTGTAGTACAAATTGTACAAGCATCCTCTATTGTCAGATTATGACTGTGATAACTGTGGGTGAGGGTGTGGCTTTGTATTGTCTTACCTCCACAGTCAAGGCCAAATATCAAGTAAATAGAGCTCCACACCTGCAGTGGGCACCATCCCAAATAGCACACTTGATGTGGACTTGCAGTCTTGTGGCTCACACGTGTTTATGACGTCCATGAAACCATATGGTGTCCCATTAGTCATTTAATGATTCAGAAGAGTGCTCAAAAGCATCCCCTTATGGGCTGCGATTTGCCCTTTTGCCAAAACCACACTGGTGTGGACTTCACAGCAAACAATTGCTGCCCAATATTAAATAAAGTATTATGTTACCCAGACATAATCACAAGTCTCTGAGATCCATAGGGAGTGCAAATCAAGTCTCAAGTATAAGTAAAGTGTCCAGTCTTACAAGTCTGAGTCCAAGTCAAGTCTCAAATTTTTCAAGTTCGAGTTTGTTATGTCTCAAGTCTAAAGCAAATCTTAAATCTTAAAGTCTGTTTAAACGGCAAAGTATACTTGGTGCATCCACGTTGCTGATTGCTCTGTGCACCGGCCAGATTTTCTTGACTTGTGGATGCGGTCATCCTCTGTGCGCATCATCGGCACATGTGCCAGCCATTGGCTCTACTAAAAGAGTATCACAAAGGAATTGTAGTGGGCATGCATGCGTCAAACGCATTTGTATTCGCTCGCAAGCTTCAAAGGTTTGACCCCATTGACTTGCATTATATGGAAATATTCACTTCAGCATCCTAGGTGCGATCATGATATAAACGTTGCTTACACTTCCTCCCGCTTGAACACACACAGAGCACTGTACAAGCGTGATGAAGTGTAGACATTGTTCACCACATGTCTCCATCAAAATATCTTTGTTTGTACTCCACAGAATAAAGAAGGTCATTTGAGTTTGAGATGGCATTAGGGTAAGTAAATGAGGTGAAAATTATAATTTTGGGTGAACTATTCCAGGGTAAAAATATAAGAGAATATTATTCTCCTCTGAGACATAAAGACTTGTCTTGCACAAAAATGTCTAATTTCTAAGTCAATTGTTTATAAGTCTAGTATTAATATTGAATTTTTTGCTACTCAATTGCGACTCAAGTTTCAGACTTGAGTTCACGTCTCTGACATCACCAAAGTGCAGACTCAACGGAGGACCACAAGGGCTGATGGCGGTATTTGGGACAGGGTCGCAAATTCCAGTTAACTTCTGGTCTGGTCTGAGGTCTAAACACAGAAGAAGACAGTAATGAAAAAAATGGCTTTCATACGATTCTCTCTATTTTCCTACCACTTCCCACGTGGCAACTGTTTTCAGCTTTTTTGTGATTATGACCGTTATTGCCATATACTTGTTTCTCTTTGCCAGCATCCACTTGGCAACCATAGCCCAAAGCTGACAGATTGGTAAGAGAAATTCTGGCACACATTTCAGATTGTTTTCTATTCCTGAAAGCCATATGCTGCCTAGACATGGTCTTCTTGGAACAAGAGCAGTTCTGATTTGGTTTGTGTTCTCTGGGTAAATGGGACATTCTGAAAGGCTATACTTTCATTTTAATCTTGAAATATCTGCAAACTTGATACTAATAGAGTGTACTTGATACAGGATGGTAACTACTGTATATGTCTTTACACAATGAAATAAGTGCCAACAAAAACACTATTCTTTTAAACACAATTCTTATACACAACGTGTGTCCACGGACCATAGAGCAGATGGCACATTTAATTTGATGTGAATGAAAATGAGGTTTTGGGGCAAAGAAGAAACCTGCTGGAAAAAAATAACTTACTGGTCTTAGCTGGTTTAAGCTGGTCTAACTGGTCTCCCAGTGTGGAAAAGCTGGTTCTTAACTGGTTTACAGTAGATGGTCAGCCACACTGAAAACCCTAATAAGTTGACTTTACTCGACTGACTGAGTAAACTTGTACCCTTAACTGAATTGAGTAATGGTGTCTCTAAAACTTGTAAGTTCACATACTTTGGGTGTTAAACAGAATTAACTTAAAGCTACACTATGTAAGATTTTTTGTTATAAATGAACAAAATTTCATTAATAAGCGAGTAAACCAACAACCCGTCTTCCAAATCATGTTTTTGCTTTACCCCGATTCACTTCGGCAAGTCTACAACAGACATTTTTATTTAGATCTGTCGGGACGGATTTGGCGCGAAATCGCAGGCATATGTCATTCGTCCTTGTGTGGTTACATCATGTCCGTAATCTCAGAAAGAAGGTCCGGCTGTTGTGCGACTGGCGTGAGTGTAGGGGAAGCGGGAAGTGAGTGCAACAGCTGTTCAGTAGTGGCGTGAAATCACTTTCCTTTTTTTAACTGTTGTTTACCAGCTGTAATCCGTGGGTATGTTTTCTGGTAGGGTTGTTATGCTTTAATTGATCAAATGTGTACCGATCGCAATACGTTTATAAGTTTCGTTTTATTCCGGAGAAGTTTCTGTTACATGTTTACTAATATTCATAATTTCGGATTATTTTATAACATTGCTGCAGTTTCGAGATTCCAAATGTGTGTGTCTCTAAGTATGTGTGTCCCGCTGTTTTTTGGGGGCTTTTTTTTTACTCAGTCACAGAAATGCACAATTTGAATTCTTATTATTTTCAGTTATTTATTTTTTGCCTGATGAAGACTAAATGGTTTAAACATTGTAAGTAAGTGTAAGTCAATATACTGTAGTATTTTTTGAGCAATAAATCAGTGTACAGACTTGCCATTTCTTTCCTTTAAAAAGATCCCCTTGAATGTATCATCTCAAGTTGTTTACAATGTACCAATTTCATTGCACAGTAATGTACTACTTTAAAATCAAGCTTCCCATTAATGCTGAGATAATCCCGTCGTGACTCTCGAGGTGAAATCTCAAAGCTGCATTCAAGGAGTTCATTTAAGTGTCAATAGCAGTTTACACTCTAAACACACTGCATGAAAATTAAGCACCAGCAGTGTGTGTTGAGTTTGTGTGAGTTTGTGAGCATGCGTGCCCAGGCGCGCGCATGTGTGTGAAGCAGATGACAGAGAGCAGAGCGGCACCTCGTTCATTCTGTAGCATGCAGCGCATGTGACTGTATAATATTTAATTAAATGACATCCTTCTGCTGTTTAATGATCATACTTGGCCATATCCAGTGGATTTTTATTTTATTTTAAAATTTTCATTGATTTCATTTCAAAACCATCACATCTCATATCATTTTGCTAATTACAGCATGCTGTAATATGGTACTGAAATTAGCAAAAAGATGATATAGTACCGTTTTAATTTTTTGGTATTGCGATACTTCGTTAGTACCGGTAAACCGTGCAACCCTAGTGTAGTACAATACAAACATTAATATGTATAGTGTAATGGATAAAACACTTTTGTAATCATATTAAATAACTAAGAGTATTGTTTATCTTCCTCAAAGTAATATCGGCTATAAATGTTTAAGCGAATAACATAATATCAACATGAAAATAGCTCATTATGAATCCGCTCTGCAGGTAAACTCCACGTCCTCAAACCATGAAATTAATCCGAGCAGAAGAGCAGTGCTGAATCACAACTGACGTAAAGTGTTCCTCCGCAAGTAACTTGCAGTTTTATGCTTCAACTGCTAGAGGGCCAAAAGTTACATAGTGTAGCTTTAACTGTTAAGGTAGATAACTAGATGCAGATAGGCTTAACTCAGATTTGCTTTTTAAATATTGTTGTGTCTATGTAACAGTCTATGTCTATGTGTCTATGTAGCAGCGGGAACCAGCTGAACAGTAAACAAAGTTTTAACGAGAAACTCAACATAAAACAAACGTAAACAAACACAGACACATATGCAACGTGGCCGCGTGCTTCTCTCTCTCTCTCTCTCAAACCGGCATATCCGGCTGCCCTTTATCTCGCTGTCCTGCTGATCAGCTGATTCAGTGCCGGCCAGTGCTCCATCATGGCCCGGCCACACCCTCCTCCTCATCTCACTCCTCCCCCGTCCGATTCAGGCCGGGGCGCCACCGGTCTGACAAACTCCGGAGGGGAGACGCTGCCCTTCCGGCCTTTCTGTCAGCCTGTGATTCACCCCGCCTCCTGCGAACCTGGGGGAGAGACGAGGGGAGGCGTGGGGAGAGGGAAAGAGCGAGTGGAGAGACACACACACAGAGAGAGAGGAGAGAGAGAGAAGAACTTGCTCGCCAGCTCCCGGACGTGCTGTCGCCCGGTCTTCAACGGCTCCTCCGTACTCTGGCGGACGCCAGCTCGCTCCTCCCCCGGCCCCTGGCGGACGGAACCGCTCCTCCCCTTCTCGGCAGAGGGCCGTGGTTCCTCCGGCTCTCGGCGGCCAGCAGAGATCCCTCCGTCCCCAGGCAGACGGCCGCAGCTGCTCCCCTGGCGAATGGCAGTGGCGAGGACTTCGCGACCAGTGCATCCCTCCTCCCTACCCGTTTTCGGCACCAATGTAACAGTATAGGGATGGGCAAGGAGGAGGCGGGAACCGGCTGAACAGTAAACAAAGTTTTAATAAGAAACTCAACTTAAAACAAACGTAAACAAACACAGACACATGTGCAATGCGGCCGTGTGCACCTCTCTCTCGAACCGGCGTCTCCAGCTGCCCTTTATCTCGCTTTCCTACTAATCAGCTGATTCAGCACCGGCCATGCTCCATCACGGCCTGGCCACGCCCTCCTCCTCCTCACAGTCTACTTAATAATTTTCACTGAATTGACTCAAATATAGACTATACAATACCACAGCTCAAATAAAGAAGAATTGAACTGATTCATTAAATATCAATCATTAAATAGACTTAATTCTAAACAGAAATGCATATATACCTGTACTTCAGCTGTACATGCATAAAGAGAACTGAGCTAGAGTTAACATGGTCCAACTTGACCAAATAAGACACATATCACCCTAATGTGGTGACACCACACAAAACAACTATTTGCAACAAAACAACATAAATAATACTTCAAAAGAGCTAAAACCTCTATAAACTCTTAAGTAAAACTATTTACAGTAAATGCCCCCATAAATTTCCTGTGACCAAGGAAACAACTAAATAATTCAAGCTCAAGGGATTATGAGTATTCCTCATAGCATACATTTTTCACTTAATATATTAAGTTATTAACACTTTTTTAAGTCTTTAGATTTTTTAAGATAAATTAGTTCAAGGAAAATATATATTTGAGTTATACGCCTAAAACTTGACATTTCAAGTAATGTCTAATTAAAACAACTTGATTTTTCCATAATGACAACGTTAGGGTTTAGGGTCCCTGACCAGTTGATAAAGCCCCAACCCCTCTAAAACCATCAAAACAGACCAGCCTAACTAGCTCGGCCAGGCTTGGAGACCAGCTAACCTCTTTAAGCTAGGTTAAGCTATTTTTTTCAGCATGGAAGATCGTTCAGTCAATGAAACTTTGAAAATGCGGCTTTAGCAAAAATTTTCAGTGAACAAAAAAACTCCAGAAATCATGGGTTGTGAAAATGTGACTCAAGACAGTACAACCTTGAGCAGCCTTCACAGCCTAATTTTCATTAACGTCAAATACAAAATTTGCGCCTACCCTGAGTAAGGTCCATTGGGATCATAAACGGTAGTGTTGGCCTATTTTCAAAGGTTCCTCAGAGGTCATTTGGCTGGATCTAGCAACTGAAAGCTTTCATAATTTATTGAAAGTCAGACGATGTGTATTTAATATTGCGTCTTATCGGTGGAGCGCAGTGTTCTGGAATTGCCATAATATGAATCAGGCTTAATAAAGCATGGTGCCGCAAAACACTGTTGCTTGAAACATTTCTGTCAGCCATCAGCATTAGCCCTGGGTAATTAATAACTGCCTAGCCGCATTAGTACAGGGAATCACATTCGGACTGTAAGTGAGAGAGCAAAATAGACAGATGGTGCTTTCCACGAGCAGGGTACAAAATAGGGTTTCAAACACTTTTTAAAAGTTTTTTTTTTTTGTTGTTTTTTTGTTTTTTTTCAAGAGGTGGTCAGTGAAAGGAGGTGCTTCACATTCAGAAAATGTTTACAGTCAACCTTAGGTGGTCTAAAGTAAATATTACATGAACCTTTCATTTTTAATGAGGTTTGCAGTATTTGAATGCATCTGTCAAGCTCAACCATTCAACCCTGTTACCAAACTTTAAGCCATACATGTCTAAAGAAAGTTTAAAAGTCTGATTTAAGTGATTGTTCTTTTCTAGCAATAAACATAAAAATAATAAAAAATATAAAAATTAAAATTAAACAACATACAAAATGTATAAACTAAAAAAGAAAAGCGTAACAGGGTTGAAATCACTCTTTATGGGATAGTTAGTTTAGAAAATATTGGTTTGTAGTTATTGATAAACTTCCCATGAAGTAAAGAAGAAAAAAAAAACTGTTTGATACTTTTTTATTTCACAATTTTTTTATTGTTTCATTTATTTATTCATATATTTATTTAAACTTTGGTAACAGGGTTGAATGGTTGAGCTTGACAAATGCATTCAACACAAAATTTGTTTAAGAATTTACAAAATGAAATTAGATTATTTACTTGTCATTCCATCAAGCTGTCCAAAAGGTCTAAATCATGTTACTTCTTGGGTGCCATACTTTCAAGGAATGTTCCATACAGTTTTTTTTTTTACTACAATTAAAACTCATTCAACTGATTACCAATTTAAAAAACATATAAAAACTATGACCTGTTCTATGATTTTAATTGTTGGAAAAAGATCAAGACTTCCGAGGTAGGACAGGCAAAATCCCCATTATGTGGGGGGACACAAACATTTAGGCTGTGTTAGACCTGATTATTTTTTTGTGAACTTGATGTTTTCCAACTCTGCAAATGTTTATTACTGCTACTTACACCAAACAGCAGACCTGCAAGTGAAAACAAATGTGAAAAAGCATAGGGACTCTGTGGCATATTTTGAGTTCCCATATTGGGCTGGTTTTAATGGTGATTTGGCAGGTTTTGTGCTAGTTTAATTGCTTTGTCGAGCAGACCTGGCAACTCCGCTCCACAGTTTGAATCCAATTTAAAAAGAGCGCAAGGGCCACAACAGCTACAAGGTACAGAGTTGTGGTGAAAAGAAAAGAGAAATGAGGAGAGGAAGTTTCACTTTCCCAAAGCTAGTGTAAGATGACAGCTTCTACACTGTCTGACTGTAAAAGATGAAGATCACTGTTTGGCTAGAGCCCATAGACACAGGCCGGTTGACAGGCAGCTGCTCACATTGCCCTCACATTATCCTGAAAACACACATTGCCTGCCACGCTTTTGGTAGCGTGTGGCTATGTTTACCAAGGCATCAAAAATAACTCTTTGGTCATTGGGGTAGAACAAAATGAGTGGGCCAATTTGGCAGGCGCTGCTTGGACGTGTCTACCCAATGGCTATCTATCTATCTTATATACAATGTGTGTGTGTGTGTGTGTGTGTGTGTGTGTGTGTGTGTATACACACATATATATACACTACCAGTCAAAAGTTTTGAAACACTTACTCATTCTTTATTACATATATATATATATATATATATATATATTATTTTATTGTTTTTCACATTTAGAATAATAGTAAAGTCATCAAAACTATGGAATAATAGAAATGGAAACATGGGAATTATGTTGTGACTAAAAAAATCCAAAATAAATCAAAACTGTGTTATATTTTAGCATCTTTAAAGTGGCTACACTTTGCCTAGATTTTACAGAAATGTAAATTTTAGTTTTGTAATTAAATTTATATTTATATGTACAATTATATTTTTGTCTACAAAACTAATTTCAAACATTTAAGCATATGCCTTCAGATCAAAAGGTTTTTAAGATCATGAGAAACATTTCAGGCAAGTGACCCCAAATTTTTGAACAGTAGTGTATGTATATATATATATATATATATATATATATATATATATATATATATATACCCTAATGAGCCAAAACATTATGACCACCTGCCTAATATACTGTTGGTCCTCCGCGTGCCACCAAAACAGCGCCGACCCACCGAGGCATGGACTCTACAAGACACTGGCACCAAGACATTAGCAGCAGATCCTTTGAGTCCTGTATGTTGTGAGGTGGAGCCGCAGTGGATCAGACTTGTTGGTCCAGCACATCCCACAGATGCTCAATTGGATTGAGATCTGGGGAATTTGGAGGCCAGGGTAACACCTTAAACTCTTCATCATGTTCCTCAAATCATTCCCAAACAATGTGTGCAGTGTGGCAGGGCGCATTATCCTGCTGAATGAGGCCACCGCCATCAGGGAATACCATTGCCATGAAGGCGTGTACCTGGTCTGCAACGATGTTTAGGTAGTAAGAACGTGTCAAATTGACGTCCACATGAATGGCCGGAATCAGGGTTTCCTGGCAGAACATTGCCCAGAGCATCACACTCCCTCCAACGGCTTGTCGTCTTCCCACAGTGCATCCTGGTGCCATCACTTCCCCAAGTAAATGGCACACAGGTACACAGCCATCCACGTGATGTAAAAGAAAGCTTTGTTCCTATGATTTAATCATTGCCTTGCCTCAAATATAACCTCACATTATGTTTCCATTCGACACTGTTTTTATTAAAGGAGGCTTCTCTTACCTTGTCTGACTGCAAGTGTGGTGGTGTAGACGAGGAATAATAAGATGTAGTTGAGAAAGCTCTGGAACACGGGGGTGTTGGCATGGTAATCATCCGCCAAGTACTTGCTGGTCAAACCGATTCCACAGATGAGCAGCGATAAGACCTGACCCAGGGCCAGAGTCAGCAGGAGTTCCCTGTGAAAGAAAGATCAAGAGTCAGGACCATATTAGTGTGCATCTCAATCAGCTTCCTACTTAATTAGTCAGTAAACTGGCCATTTCAAGGGCTGTCCCATTCTTAAAATTCTTTCAGTAGCTCCCTAAAAATACCCAGCGTGCACCATAAAAACCAGTGGGCATCGGTTACTCACTATATTCACTTACAAGAAATGCCTTAAGTCTGTTAAGTTAGAAGAGGAGCGGAAGTGTAAAAAAATGATGAATCAAAGCATAATTTTCAGTCTTTAAAAGAGATTTAGCTTGTGATTATCCTTAATTCCCAATGTGGATGAAACAAAATTAATCCTGAAAATGTAAAAACATTAATAATAATAATGTGCTCTCCCTCATTTTGTTTCAAACCTGTATGACTTTCTTATGTGGAACACAAAAGATGTTTTCATTAATATCGTGGCCGAGCTTTTTAATGTAATGGCAGTTGATAGTGACTCACTTTAAAGCCTAAAAAAGGATCCAAAAGTATCATAAAAGCAGTCCATGCGATTTGTGTGTCTTATTCTGGAATGGGAGAATACTGGTAGTGCTGTAGTTGTTGGTTTAAAAAAAAAAAAAAAAAAACAGCTCAAAAGAGTAATTTGTTGGAGAATCGGATTACACTGGTAGCACACTATCTCTCGCACTTTAGATTCAAAGGAACCTGCTCAAGAGTCATTTGTTTGGGAATTGGACAACACTTTATGTCTCACGCTGTACAATTAGTAGCGGTGTTGTGACACTGAAAAACACTTTTAGTCCAGTTTTCTGTCCACATTGCCAGAAGAATACCCATTCAAGAACCGTAAACGGAACCGAACGTTATAAAAATCACTAGGTTACCAGAGGATGTATGTTCACTGGTGGGTAATTAAAGTTTACTTGGACATCCAGCCATCCCCTTGAGGACAAAACTGAAACATGTTACATTTCCTTTAGCTTAAACAGACATTGATAGAAAGGAAAAAGCACCCACCACACTGCGAAATTCACCAGCCAAATAGAACATTTACCTGCATTTTGCACTTCGCAGGTGTTAATTTAGGAACCTGAACCGAAAATTTAGAAAACGCTCTCCATTACTGCATACTTTGGAAAAACATGACGTTAGGAAACTGAAAATGCATTTTCAAACAAAAATGGATTAGTGAGGATATGGCACAAGTCTAAGTAATTTTCAATTTAAATCTTGACATCTGTTATGCATTCATGAGCACTACAAGAGAAGTTTGTTCACAATGGTTGCATGTTCATGCGAGAACTTGCATTGTTAAGCAGTAAAAACTTTAACGCTAAAAGATTTGTGATGGCCACTCCAATACCTTGACTTTGTTGTCCTTAAGCCATTTTGCCACAACTTTGGAGGTATGCTTGGGGTCACTGTCCATTTGGAAGACCCATTTGCGATCGAGCTTTAACTTCCTGGCTGATGTCTTGAGATGTTGCTTCAATATATCCACATAATTTTCCTTCCTCAGGATGCCATCTATTTTGCGAAGTGCACCAGTCCCTCCTGCAGCAAAGCACCCCCACAACATGATGCTGCCACGCCCATGCTTCACGGTTTGGATGGTGTTCTTCGGCTTGCAAGCCTCACCCTTTTTCCTCCAAACATACCGCTTGTCATTATGGCCAACAGTTACATTTTAGTTTCATTAGACCAGAGGACATTTCTCCAGAAAGTAAGATCTTTGTCCCCATGTGCACTTGCAAACTGTAGTCTGGCTTTTTTATGGCGGTTTTAAAGCAGTGGCTTCTTTCTTGCTGTGCAGCCTTTCAGGTTATGTCGATAGAGGACTCGTTTTACTGTGGATATTGATACGTGTCTGTCTGTTTCCTCCAGCATCTTCACAAGGTCCTTTGCTGTTGTTCTGGGATTGATTTGCACTTTTCGCACCAAACTACGTTCATCTCTCTCCTTCCTGAGTGGTATGATGGCTCCGTGGTCCCATGGTGTTTATACTTGCGTACTATTGATTGTACAGATGAACGTGGTATCTTCAGGCATTTGTAAATTGCTCCCAAGGATGAACCAGACTTGTGGAGGTCCACAATTTTTTTTTCTGAGGTCTTGACTGATTTCTTTTGATTTTCCCATGATGTCAAGCAAAGAGGCACTGAGTTTGAAGGTAGGCCTTAAAATACATCCACAGGTAGTCCTCCAATTCAGTACAGCTCCTTTCAGAAGCTAATTGGCTAATTGTCTAAAGGCTTGACATCATTTTCTGGAAGCTGCTTAAAGGCACAGTTAACTTAGTGTATGTAAACTTCTGACCTACTGGAATTGTGATATAGTCAATTAAAAGTGAAACAATCTGTCAGTAAACAGTTGTTGGAAAAATTACCATGTGTCATGCACAAAGTAGATGTCCTAAACGACTTGCCAAAACTATAGTTTGCTAATATGAAATCTGTGGGGTGGTTAAAAAATTAGTTTTAATGACTTCAACCTAAGTGTATGTAAACTTCTGACTTCAACTGTATTGAGAACCATACAATATTTAAGTATGGCAAAGTGAAAATGCACCTTTTTTTACATCTTTGCAAATAATTTATCTGCTAATTACAAATACTGTATTCAAAACTTGTGGTTGCCTTTGCCAAGCCTTTAGTTCATTATTGTGGGTATTATGTGCTAATGGTTGGAAAAAATTTCCTCAAAAATCAAATGGAATCAAATCACATTTATTGTCACACAACCATATACACAAGTGCAACAGTGTGTGAAATTCTTGGGTGCAGTTCCGAGCAACATAGAGTCGTGAAAGTGATGAGACATATACCAGTTTACAATAAACATCAGATTAACATAACACAATTTAAATATAATATACACATAATTACACATTACACAATATACAAATAATAACATACAATGTACAGTATACAATACACACAATATAGAATACACATTATACAATAAAAAAGTATATATAGTATATATAAAATGTACAGTAGGTTGTATTGTACTGTATTGACATTCAGGCTGTCGGTTGATAGTAAGTTGCCAGTGTGTTGTTAAGAGAGAATATAATATAATAATAATGTAATTTATGACAGTCAGGTGTGAGATATAAGAATAATAAAGTGCAGTGCTGATGTATTGATAGTGAGAGATCAAGAGTTCAAAAGTCTGATAGCTTGGGGGAAGAAGCTGTCATGTAGTCGGCTGGTGCAGGTCCTGATGCTGCGATACCGCCTGCCTGATGGTAGCAGTGAGAACAGCCCATGGCTCGGGTGGCTGGAGTCTCTGATGATCCTCCGAGCTTTTTTCACACACCATCTGGTATATATGTCCTGGAGGGAGGGAAGCTCACCTCCGATGATGTGTCTGGCAGTTCGCACCACCCTTTGCAGGACTTTGCGGTTGTGGGCGGTGCTATTGCCGTACAAGGCGGAGATGCAGCCAGTCAGGATGCTCTCTACAGTGCTGGTGTAGAACCGTGTGAGGATGTGGCGGTTCATTCCAAACTTCCTCAGCCGTCTCAGGAAGAAGACGTGCTGATGAGCCTTCTTCACAATGGCTTCATTGTGGATGGACCATGTGAGTTCCTCAGTGATGTGGACTCCCAGGAACTTGAAGCTGCTGACTCTCTCCACTGGTGCTCCATTGATGGTGATGGGACTGTGTTCTCCATCTCTTCTCCTGAAGTCCACCACAAGCTCCTTTGTCTTACTGACATTGAGGGAGAGGTTGTGCTTCTGACACCAGTGTGTCAGAGTGTGCACCTCCTCTCTGTAGGCTGTTTCATCATTGTCAGTGATCAGACATACCACCGTCGTATCATCAGCAAACTTAATGATGGCATTGGAGCTGTGTGTTGCCACACAGTCATGTGTGTACAGGAAATACAGGAGTGGGCTGAGAACACAGCCCTGCGGGGCTCCAGTGTTGAGGGTCAGTGATGAGGAGATGTTGCTGCCTATTCTAACCACCTGGTGTCTGCTTGACAGGAAGTCCAGGATCCAGCTGCACAGCGAGCTGTTTAAGCCAAGAGCCCGGAGTTTCTCATCAAGCTTGGAGGGCACTATAGTGTTGAATGCTGAGCCTGTTTCAATTTCTGCCTGTATGCGGGCAGAAGCAGAATGGAAGAGTGGTCCGATTTGCCAAATGGTGGGCAGGGGAGGGATTTGTAGCCATCCCGGAAGGGAGAGTAACAATGGTCCAAAACCCGGTCCCCTCGTGTGTTAAAACTAATGTGGTATTTTGGTGCGACTGATTTGAAACTGGCTTTATTAAAGTCCCCGGTCACAATGAACGCGGCCTCAGGGTGCGCGGTTTCCTGCTTGCTTATAATCCCACACAGTTCCTTGAGTGCCCAGTCTGTGTCGGCTTGTGGCGGGATGTACACAGCAGTAATAATGACCGCTCTGAATTCCCTCGGTAGCCAGAATGGTCGACACAGAAGCATGAGAAATTCCAGATCAGGAGAGCAGAAAGACTTGACAGAATGTATGTTCCTCTGATCACACCAGGATTTGTTGATCATAAAACATACACCATCACCTCTGCTTTTACCTGAGAGGTCTTTCGCTCTGTCCGCTCGGTGCACGGAGAACCCCGCGGGTTCAATGGCTGAGTCTGGAATCTCAGCAGACATCCAAGTTTCTGTTAGGCAGATAATGCAGCAGTCCCTCGTCTCTCATTGGAAAGAGATCCGCGCTCTCAGCTCGCAGAGTTTGTTGTCCAGAGACTGAACATTTGCCAGTAGAATACTGGGTAGCGGGGGGTCGATTTGCCCAATGTCTTACTCTGATGAGAACGCCAGCTCTGTTTCCCCTTTTCCTTTTGCATTTCCATGGCCGGGCAGCCCAGACAAAGGGCTCTGCTGGTGTGTTTGTAAACAGCGGGTCGGCATTGAGGAATTTGAAGTCCGGTTTACGGTGTGTAATTGCAGAACCAATGTCCAAAAGTGTTTGTCAGTCGTAGACAATAAGGCAGACAATATCCAAGACAAAAAACATAAGAATTGTAAACAAAACAAACAAAACACTACAATGTTGTGTCGGAGCTCGCAAAATGACTCAAGATGGCGCCGTCCATTTAAGAAAAGACACAAATAAGTGTCCAAAAAGAGAAAGGTATGAACGTTTTGAGGACACAATAGGTATCTCGGCTTTAAGAAATACCAAACTCCTTAAGAGAAAACATTCAGCTCTACAATATTCTGTGAATACACTTTTCTTTCTATAGTAAATACAAGGTCGGTCACAGCACAAAATCACACACCCCCAAAGAATGTGAAGTAGCATGGCACATACCAACCGTAACATGCCTTTAAGTGCTTATCCACCAATTAACACTTAATTTTAAAAAGTACATTTTTATAGCTTAACCCAATCATATATTTATTGTATATAGACACAGCTCTGAAGTGATGGTCTCATCAACAGTTCCTATGACTGTCAACTCTGTGACCTCCCAACAAGCAAGCCATTCAAGCTGTCGGCTACATCCACCATGTCTGATTTATGCTGAAATGTGTGAGGATAAATTCACACCAGCTGTCATGGTGATAAACAAACCAGCTTCCTGTAATTTATCAGCACAGTTCCATTGATTTGGCATTTTCAGGGTGGCACAGACAAGGGCCTCTAGTTATGGTAACTATACCATTATGGTTACAAAAGCATTTTTTTGCAAGCAACATATAAATATTTAAATATATTATTATACTATATGTTTTAACAGTGTCCCTTTTTTGGAGGGCTCTAAAAAAATGTAAAATGGATGCTTTTTGTCAAATGGTCTGTTGCCTTTAGTGTCACACCTCAGGAAAGTCGCGAGTGAATGGCTTGGAACTGTGCCAATTCTTGTGATTAATCACATGATCTTTAAGACTTTTAGGTGATTGGCTGATCCCACCAAGTTCGGGATATCTACAATTTACAGTCTCTGACGCCCAGATATTTTTAGGGCAAGAAAATTCAAGACTTTGACATTATTGTTTTTATTTGAATAAATAAAGGTACAGTTCAAGTTTCAAAATTTTTTTTTTACTTCAGACCTTTGTTTTGTTTGGACAAGTAATCTAACTTCATGTCATGTGACCCACATTTGGTTTTTTTACCACTGAAATTAGGAGAAAGAATACTTGTTAATTTTTGGATGGAGCCACATTGAGAGCCAATATCTTTGAGATTTAACCATATAGGGCCTTTAAATTTAAAATGTTAAAATATCTTTAATACTTCTGGAGTTATAGGCACTCCAACTTTGGAAAAACAACACAACACAACAAAAGTCCACCCCCCCCCCCACCCCCCAATAGGGGTGGACTTTGACTCTCAATAGACTTCTTAATCTCTGAGTAAAAACAAAATAGTGATGCTGCTGCCTTTCTATCGTTACATCTTTTGACCTGTAGTTTTGTTCCAAATCACAGGAAAAATGTTTTCAATAAATAATGGTTTACTCAGTAAATACTGATCCATGTCATTTAATATTTTGACTTTACCATCATTTGTGTTGTTAGTGCATTTTAACTTTGTAGGCATTTTATACTTGCTTAGTTACAGGTGGTGGTTTGTATAAACCAACCAATGGAATTCTTCTTTACTGTTGTCACCTGGCATGTTTAATTATAGTTACGGTATGTGTGTAAGTGTTTGACAGCCCAACTGGCTAGATCAAAAGGGCTGAAGTGAAGGTGGGAAAAGCAGGCGTGTGGAACCAGGTGAGGGAATGAATTGTCAATCAACCTGGCTTAAAGTAGGGGACTTGCCCTCTCTTCAAAAACCATCTTCCTACTCCCCAGTGCGCACAGCGCATACCAAATGAGTTTGATTAGAGACAGCTTGATAATAAAAGCAGACATAACTTAGAAATATAATCAGAAGCTTAGAAAATGTCTTGATTATTCTACATTAAACCTTAACTAACAGTTCAATAGATTTGCTTGCAACAAAATCTTGCATCAATTCAGATGAAATCTTAGAGCCAAGTGCTTAAATTAATGACAAATAAAACAGCTTTTAGACTTGGAAAATTTTGCTTAATACTTTTTAATGGTATTTAGCAGACATTAAATGGTTTATGATAAAAAAATTTTTAAAAAAAGTCTAATGTGCATTTTTTACCTAAAGAAGCTATTTCTACCTGACCAGCCCCTTAAAAATGACTTTCAATAGTGTAACCTACGTGGTCGATCGATAAAGATTTTTCAATGCCCGACTGAATATCTAGAGAGTGTCAATAGGTCCACTGACAAATAAGGTTGTCCGGGTTGATGAAAATTAGAAATATGTTTACATTTTTTATTTAAAACACTTGTGTCAAGTATGTAGAAATGACATTTTTGTGTCCATGTTGTTGTTTTTTTTTTTTTGTTTTTTTGTGAAAAACATTGATAGTATTTGAAACAGAAAAAAAAAAAAAAATCATGACTTAAATGTGTCAGGTGGTGTAACGATCAAGTAAAAAGTATTAAAATACTTTCCTACCTTGAATATATGAGAGTGAACACAACTTTGTCATTAATTTAAAAAAAAATAATTCATACATATTTTCAAGATAAAAATATTTTTTTACAAATATCACAAATTTTATGCAACCTACATTGAATTTGGTGGGTGAAAAAAGGCTTTGAAATATCAATAATAATTTAAAAGAAAATTTTCACGTCTCCACTAGGTTTTCCAAAGGAAAAATGATAACAAAAACCTTGAGGTTAAACCAAGAACATCTGTTACCACAAATTTGTCATCAAATGGGGATAGTACACAATTGTGATTTCATTCATGAGACCGTTCATGAGATTAATTAAGATCCAATTAGTTCCTCAGCAGTTCAGCGGTTGTGCCGATAACTGAGCAATGGCCAATTTCATGATAACAGTATTAAACTGATAGAGCAGATCTTCTACATCTCACATCTCTATCCCAGGGGCTTTTGTGGCCATTTTCAAATTTTCTCAAAGATTATGGGCTTTTGCAGGGAATATCACAGTCTGCAGACAAAAGACAACACAATATAAAATAAAAAAACACTTTGAGCATATGCACTACATGCCCATAAATATGCAGACATCCCTTTTTTAACATTTCCTTTTGCAATTATGTTAAAATATAAAAACAAATGGTCCAACATTCCATAATATTCAAATTACTCAATGTTAACTTTAAAGAAACATGACACACTGGTATTGTAATGCTTTGCATGTAGCAAATATTACAGTATCAATTATCTGACATCACAGTGGCAGTGTCAAACTCCTGAAGAACAGACTCATCAGTTATCGTCGGATATTAAATATTGAAATGTTATACATGATTGAGGCCTTTTGTGTGTTTTGGAAAGGTCAGAAACCAACATGCATGTGCTCGCTGTGCCCACCAGTATCACAGAGGTATAAATTTGCATTTTGATAGAAACCAATTTGCTTTCCTCTAAGGCAGTTGTATTTAAGATCTTTTGGACTATGTAACATTGCCCCAAGAGGTATTACCTGGGCAAGAGTATAAATGAATTTGGTTTGAAGCTCCTGTAAGGTGCTCTTTTTCATTATGGAGTCGAAAGAGTGAATAGGACAAAAAGAAAATGATATTAAGCTCATACACGCTTTACTGTCCTTCACTTGTACCTGCTTTGATTAAAAAATATAGGGGGAACCAGGACTAGTTTTCACTCAGTGAATATTTCTCAGGGTAGGTCAATTTTTTTCATAGCCACATACCTTAAAGTCTTGGCTAGAAAAAAAGCAGTTGAACATTTCCATCATTATTGTCCAGGTAAAATAATGTTGATCCTGTATGACTTTCTGTCTACTATGGAAAATAATGCAGAATGTTAAGGACTGGCAGCCTTGCATTGCATCTTTTTTCCATACAATGGGAAACCTTTCCTTTACCTCAGTCCAGCATTTACTGCATCAATGAAAGGATTTGTGTTGTATTTGTGGCATTCTAGTGTGTTTCTCAAGGACAGGGCTGTGATAAGGGGTCGTGTCTAGAAGGTAAGCCTCTCACATCAAGATATTTGCACATGCGTGTTCTGTTAATGTTGCTTTCGCTGCTCTCAACTAGCTTACAATGCTTTTGGGAAACACAGCCCTGTTTTAATGGTAGCAAGTCAAGTTGTGTGTTATAGAACCAACTGGCAGCGTACAGTATGTCTAACTAGTCTATGTGCATCAATTGACTATGTTTATCAAAAACTATTTTTAAATATAGGCATCATTTATGGGTGGGACAGGCGGGACAGGTGGGACACGTCCCTATACATTTTTGCTTTGGCCAATTTTGCTCCTCGTTGCTGTGTGTCTCCAAATTGACGCAGTGTATGAGTCCCGTGAGATTGATGTAGGAAGGTTACCTTCTAGACATGATCATGATAAGGACAGACAGAAGAGGGAAAACAACAGGTAAACTATTTATCTGCTGATGCAAACAGAAAGTAGAGCTCAGGACACAATGAGCCAAGGCCTCTGCTACAAAAGTATATTGTTTTGTTCCACTCCAGGGCTATACAAGACAAAGACAAAGTATGACAAATGTGTGCCCTATACTTTCAGGGACATTTTCCATTCAACAGAAATGTCGAGAACATTTTTTTATTTATAGTTGACTTTCCATTCATGCTCTTGAAGCAGGGTTGGATATTGATACAGATTTCCCAATTTTATCAGATTCTGACAAGTTCTCGATTGAATTCTATTCTGATTTTGATTCGATATCGGTTCATATGGGTATATTTCAGTTATAATGTTCCTTTTGCTAACATATGAAATTGTCTCCCAGCTAATGCTGTTAATTATACAGGGAACCTTCTAACTACAGTAGGTACATTATGAATATTACTAATTATATTTTATTAGTTTTTCCTCATTTTGGTCATATTTTGGCATTTTAAAAATAAACAAATCCTTGTATTCAATCAATAAATAACATATTATATTTCATATTAGGGCTGCTACTAATTATTATTTTGATAATCGATTAATCTAACGATTATTAGAATGATTAGTCGACTATTCAGCGATTATTGCAACGATTAATCATTAGCTCTTAACCGATTATTCAGCTTGTGCCCCAACATAAAAGGTTGTATTAAGCCCTATTCGGACAGCAATTATTTTACATGGGGACGTGAGTTAATTCCAGCATTTACAAGGTGGTAGTCAGTGATTTTATTGCCGTCCGAATCCGAAATGTCTGTGTTTTTCTCCCACCTCCCGCGAGAACATTCCCAGCCAAATTACCTACTGTTTTTTGACAAACACCAAGGTCATATGGTAATTTAATTACCGTCCGAATCCACATCTCTGAGTTTATAATCCAAAAGCCGTTTTGGAAATCCTTTTTGACCACTGCTAAATGCCGTACATTTACGCTGCATGCGGAAACAGCTCTGGCGATAATGGACAGTTGTGAAAGTTGGAGGATTGTGTAACAGAAATGTTTTAAATAATTCACAATAATAAAATTACATCGCTCAAGCGGCACAACTGAGGTAATGCGGGTGACGAAACATGCGTACCCCCGTTGACAGATTTATTTGGCAGCGTTGATAAACATTCTTGTCCCTACAGTTCCTTGATTCGTTTAATTGCTCTACGCAAGAATTTTGCTTGCTCCACATGTGAAAATGTACACTGTAAATGTCCACAGCACTTTGCAGTGTGGTTCCCTCATGCTTTAAAAATTTTATTTTCACTTTAGCGTAATTCCAAACATATTTAAACACAAATACAGAGGACACAGTTTGTGGATTAATTCATTTTCCATATAACAAGCTCAACTGCAGTCATGTGATTGACAAAAAGTCTCGCTTGTCCCCCGTGATTTAATTGTCATCCAAACATGAGTTTTATCAGAGAGGAGCCATGAAAATTTACTTTTTAATTCGGTAAAGAAATTCACTGCAAAGAATCCTCTAGTTATCAAATGTTTTTGTTTTGCTTTCCATTTAAAATTGTCTAAAAATCCTTAAAACAAGATACATCTACTTGAGAAGTAACATATAAGATATTTAGACTTGCTTTAAGAGAATATATCTTAAATATAAGTGTATTTTGTATATAAGTGAATTTTTTCACTTGGTTATACTTCTGCGAGTGCAGTAAAGACAGAATATCCTTATATTCAAGATCTATTCTCTAAATATCTTATATGCTGCTTCTCAGGTGAATGCATCTTTTTAAAAGGATTTTTAGATATTTTAAAATATTTGTATTTTTAATGTATTTAACATTCTCAGATAACAATTTTTTCTTCTGTAGTATAGCTGCTAAAGAAAATGTATGTTGTTTTAAAGGGGTTTAATATATTTATATGGAAAACAAAAACAAATCAAAAATGTATTTTGTTGCAGTGTATAATGGGGCGAAGTCTACCTCTCTCACATTACTGTTCACTTCAATCCATCTTTAACTCACAAAAAAAAACTCTGCACAGTGGCACATGTTATGATTCAATAAGTCGCGAGCCATCACGTTATAATCTAGCTGCATTAAGCGTGCGCGCTCGAGGGACGCGTGTCCCGCAACAGAGTGTGCATCAGCCGGGTGCAGTTTCAGTCTTTCCTCCTTAGATCAGGACATTTCGTGGAACTCATAGAAGAGGCGCTGACCGCACAGAGAAATGCCAGTTTCAGAGTTTGTAGTTACATGACCTGAATCCGTATTATTTGAACTTTAATAAAGCTATAACGCATTAAATATAACTGCATTAAAGCTATAACACCAGGGCATTTGGCTTCAGCGGAGCGGCAGCTCCGGCTCTGCTTATTCCACAATGAGTTCTTCTGTATTTACTTATTTTGTATTTTTGTATTATATTATATTAGGTATACAATATTATGTATTGTTTTATATTAGAGTTTAATGTGATTGCATGTTACGTTAAGTGAGATCAAACGACTATCCGACAACGAAAACTTTTGTCGACAATTTATTTATTGTCAACGTTGTCGATAACAACGACTAACCGTTTCAGCCCTATTTAATTTTTTGTTTTTTGTTACGTTTATTGTTTAATTGCATAATTTGTACTATTTACAAGTATTTACATTGATTTGTTGAACATGTGCCAAAATCTGTACTGCCTCTTTAACGAAACCGGCATTTCTGTAAAGAGCGTCTGTGGATGAGCGCATTTTAACGAAAGAGGACTTGCTGAATAATCCCCCACTATACTACACAATTACTGGTGAGTGATATATTAACATTTACCAGCCAGTTGCCAAATATATACATTTTAGTTGCATAGTGCGAAATTTGGTTGCTAATGCTAGTGATTTCCTCTCATTTTAGTGAAGGGTTGTGCAGTAAAAGTTGCAGAGAACGAAAGATCATTCTTGGGATTTAAGAATTGATATAGAGATTGTTTAAATGAAGATTGCGATTAGGGATGAGATGATATATTACATTTTGATTTAGGATAGGCAGTATTGTGCTGACACATCGACAAGCACCATCTCCAATCAGACATTTTTGCATTGGCTCCCCAGTGTGTTTCCTTCCCTTGTGGCACGATTGGAAGCACGTTGTGTCAGCAGCGTGGGAGACCAGGGTTCAGATCCCATGTTGAAATCAGGAAGTAATTGTGTTCATATAATCAACGACGAACATGATTTGGAGGTTGCAATTTGCCTCTAACATTACATTTTTACTCAGCGTTTTTAATTTCAGTAAGCACAGACTGATTTCAGCTAAAGAAAAATCAACATACTCTTTCCCATTTCATTGTGAGATCAGTCTGTTCCATTGTGCATTTTCAGCTGATGCATTATGTTCAATCAAAACACACAGGAATATAGTGCAAAAGTTGTACGCACTACTTAAAGCATAAAGGCTCTTCAAATGTTTCCTATAGACCTTATTCACACTAGCGCCATCTTTGATTTTTAATGGGAATGACAACAAGGCTGTGAGGGATAAACTTACATCTATTCAGTGGCACGAACAGTATAAAGCTGTAAAAAGTTCCTAGATCACATCTGATTTTCCACAACTCATGTTGTCTTAAGTTTTATGTCTACTGAATGTTCTTTAAAAGATGTTTATTCAATGATCCAAAAACACTTTAAACTGCTGTACAACCCATTGAAGTGACTAAATATCTGTCCCTCACAGCCTCGTTGTCATTCCTGTCAAAAATAAAAGATGCCGCTGCTGTGAATAAGGTCTATTGTGTTCCACTGGAAAAAAAAAAACAGCAGCATTTGATTTTGGAACAACATGAGGGTGAGCGAAATGTCTTTTCTCCTGTACCTTTAACAAATGTAAGAGATTAAATGACACACAAAGCAACTATGATTGCTGAGAAACAGTTTAACTGGATAAGCTTGTGGTAACCAGAGTAACTAAAGTCTGCATTCTGCCCCAAAAGAGCCTCGAAGTATGAACTTCAACACCTTGTTGGTATGAATGACTTATTAAAGCCATTTACTGCCAGCATTCATCTTCAAGGGTATATCAGCCCTACAATCCAGTAGCCTATGAAGCAAGCCAAACATTCCCCACTGAAATTTGCAGTGGAGTCAAATCATCAAGCCT